>NC_087549.1:18015686-18621519 GCF_036250125.1 Pseudopipra pipra | reverse complement strand
AGATCCATCTGTATTAGGAAACATCAGAAAACAGAGATGCCTCTCTAAAAAAAAGACACACTAAAAGTGAAAGGAAGCAAAATTTCCTTCTGCCAGTCAAACAGAACTAACGCTGCTTGGGAATGTCATTTCCCATTCCCTTGTTCATGGAGAGGCCAGAAATAGTGGTCTCATGCCTCCACACCCCCCAAAAAATTACTTATTTCTCATCTTACCAGATCTGACTCTACAGGATAGACCTGCATGTTTCCTACTGTCATAGGTTGTACCAAGGGGATTTTCTTTAGATCCTAACATCTATGGGTAGTCACCCTCCTCTTACTCCAGCGGAGACCCAGCACATTACTAAGCTTAAAGACTCCAGCAGCCCTGCTTAATTCTGTGGCCCCAAAGAGTGATTTAGATTTGCTCTAAGGCTAAATCAAAATCATAAAATGGAAACTTAGGTAAGCAACCATCATTATAGCAAGGAACAACAATTTTTTTTCGTAAAATGAGCCAGCTTTCCAGTAACACTACAGAAGGAGAACAAAAACCTTAAGAAAACAAGGCTCATACACTCTTTTTTTAAGTCATATGACAACAGGAGGCAGTCACACTTCCTTTTTAGCTTTTATTTCTTCTCTCAGATCTTTCCCCAAGCTGTCATTTGAGGGATCAGCTACTTCATCAGCAGTAATAACTTGATCACCAAACTGAACTCTTTGACCACTTCTTTGTGCCCCATGTCAAAGATTCCATTTCAGGTGTGCCAACACAATCGTCTAAATCCATGCTGTCAACACAGAAACCAACTGGGTATTGCCTTCTGGTTTTGTTTTAAACAGGAGGAAAGAGGATTTTTAACTATCTTTCTGATAATAAAATTTAAGCGTAAGTCATTTTGTTGATACTTTTGAGAGAAATGTGTGTTGGGTTGATGTAAAAATGAGATTCTCATTTTTATTGAGTGCTTCCTAGTAATACAAAATCAAGTGCTGTTTTTATTTTCAGTTGAACCAGGGTTTTACCTCAAGTACAAATCACTGGCAGAGAATATTAGGAAATATTTGGAAGATTTGGTTAGATCTGAAACTTCCTGATGAGTATCAGAAGACTGGAGATGGGAAAATGAAATTAAGAAAAAGAGAAAGTGCTATTAGAATTTCAAATATTGGCTATCTCATGAAAATCAAGCTAATAAGATAACTTCGTCCACTTTCTAACAGGCCTTTCATATACTAGAACAAAACTAGATACAGACCAGCAGTTTAACGCAGAGCTGAGTTGCTACAGGATTTTCAGTACAATCTTGAAACTACTCTGAGCCTCTGAGAGCCAGGGGGCCATTCCCTCAGATGAAGTGACAGTAATAAATGCAAGTCTGGTTTTCAATCTGCCTCAAATAATGAACAAAATCAAACAATAGGTCACCTCAAATGCTTTCCAGAACTAAACCGGGGAGATATGCTGTAAATCTACTGCAAATGCAGAAAATGGTAGTTTTATTACTAATGACAGCTTATAAAATGGAATAGTATTGTTATAATAGTACAATATAATAGTTTATGGTTGAAAGATTGCAAACAATATCTTTTCCCCTCATTTTTTACAGTATCACCTAATTCCATTAGAAGCAGATCTATGAGGTTCTTTTTATTTGTTGATAACTGCAAAATCAGCTTTTTTCCTTGACAACTTAGCCTTTTTGAACTTAATAACTAGAATAAAATATTGTCGAATGAATTTTAAATATGTGCCTGCAGTTCAATTCACATTCAGATATTTTTTGCTGTGAGAAGTTTCATTTACTCATTCAGATAGTTACAGAAATTTGGATTTTTAAGAATGCCTAAAGAATGTAAATATATAACTTCATAGGATATCTCAAAACCAGTCAATCACTTAAATGTAGGGGTAAAAAAAGCAGGGCTACAACTCCTTCAAAAACTGTGACGTGGTGTCCCATCAGAACTACTTTGATGAAAGTATTCTGGTTTTAATAATAAGTTCAAGAACGCTGTGCTGCTCATAGGAAACAATTTTATGCAGAAAACTGAAAATCTTATGATGTTTTCAACCAGTTTGGGTTAGCTCTGTAGATGCTAAAGATTAACAAATGGTTGAATGCCATGGGTTCTTAAGTATCTGTAATTTTCTGTGTTATAAGGAACAGTGAAAGCAATATCTGATGATTTTGCTTAAGAAAACTCAGCTTGACTGCCATATCATTCTCCATAACATTTCATAATATACTATTATACAGACATTTTATATAAAATATTCTAAAATATTTTAAGGTAAGAGAGAATATATAGTGCAGATAACTTAGAGAAAGTAACTTAAGATCTTGAACTCAATATTTATTTCTTAACAGGAATATATGGCTTCCACAGTCTGGCAATGCCAGTGACATGCAGATGGAGAAGAGGCTGTCAAGCTGAGTAAGCAAAATGTAAATTTTTCTGCAGCTCTACCAGTGGCTTTTCACAATCATTTGAAAAGTATATTCAAAGACTACTATGAATTAAAAGGAGGAAAACATTGTGAGACAAAAAAGTAGATAAGTGGCTTAATTAAAAATTTGTTGCATAAAAAAACCAAATCAATTTGAAGGATTACAATCTTTTGTATGGTTTCAATACTGTTTCCCACTGATCACTGTATGAAACACCCATAAAAGCAAAAGAAAAAACTGATTTACCACTACTAAAAATAATACATAATGAGCTGTTACACATGAAAGGGAAACTGAAGCTACATAGGAAGATAGCATGTTCTTTCTTATCTCCATTATTGTAACCTTACATGTTTCAGATGACATTAGATAGTGTAAAAGTTAATAAATTATTAAATATTTTTTTATTTCTTTTTCGATGTTTTTATGTTTCTGTTTTAACTGATAAACTGGTAGGCAAAAATCTATTTGGAGCCTGATTTCTATGGTGTGTTTCTCAATCATATTTTGACATTTTTACAATTGAAGTCTTTATAAGTTTTAGGATTGATCAATATGCAGTTGAAATGAAAGACAAAAATAAAAATACAATAAGTCTCAGGATCTGAGTTAAAACTGTTTATGTTTTTGGTCATGAAAAAGTGTCTAAGATAGTGTAGCACACACAAACTACTTAATACAAATGAAAGTATTTGTTCCAAAATTTTAAACCTAGCTTAATGTGGACTGAGAATTTAGTTCCTTATTTGAACCTATTTTATTTGAAGATGCAATTTCTATCCAATGTTACAATCAAATAGTTAAAAAAAATTAATTTTTAATTACAAGATTAATTTTAAAATTTTAAATTTTGCTTAGAACCAAGGTTTTAACAAAATTCTTTTATGACAGTTTTCTAAGGGTTTCTTCATTTCAGAGTAAATGCCAATCAAAATGATTTTGACCTTATCCAGTTGAAAACAAATACTTAACACAGAGTATACAGTTTAGCCAGATAAACAACAATGAAGGGAACACTGGTATGAATCAATTCTTATTTTTAAAAAAAAAACCACAACCCTTCAGTTAAGATTTTGGCCCTAATGCTGTCCTCATTAAAACAAGTGTCAAATATACCATTGCTTTTAATATGAAAATACTAACAGCTTTATGACATTGGAAAAGAAAGCAATCTCCCTAGAATCTCTCTGACTGATAAAATGGAAGACACATGCATAGAACTTGTCTAATGATGCTCAAAAATATTCTTTGTTCTCAGTGAAAAAAAGAAATAATGTCCAACGTGGGCTGAAAGTCCAGTAGTAGAACCAGGAGCAAGAGAAAGTGAAAGATCTTGGGGATTAAGCTCAAACTTACTGTCCAGTAACGATAATAGGCTACGTAATCCAAGACTGGGTGACAGAGGAGTGTCTTTGATGTCCAATAGCAGAAAATGTCCTGATTTTTAACTTTCTTCCAAAGCATTCTAAAATGTGGCAAGAGGGCTAAAACCCCAAGGATTTTAAAGACAGAAAGATGTAGGCCAAAGGAAATGACAGACTACTCTTTTTATTGCCTGTTGCATTGGGGTGAGCATGGCCCAGCTTTTGCCCTCCCTGTTCTCTGCTAACCTGACACAGGACAATCCTGGCCAGGAAGTCATTCCATGGTGTCTGGCTGTTCTGCGTCCAGTTTTACAGCTGGAAAATTTGGATTGGACATAACGGCCCATTAATGCAACCTCTGGGTTTGCAGTAGAGACCTGGGTCACATGTGGCTGGTGATGGCCATGGGCAAACTGAGCGGCACCCACCTGAGCATGACATACCCTTCATCTCCCATGACACCCAATGGCAGCCGAAACAAATTAAATAATCTTTAACTTTATGAATAAAACAAATTAATGTAACGAGGAAGCAAGGAGACAGAATGGCAGCTTTCAGTTTTACCTTGGACCATGGATGATCTTCGCAAAAAACATTGACCCATGTACTAAGGTATAATATAAAGACGTGTTTTTGAAATCAATTCTTGTGGAGAGTGAGTATTTTAATTTTAATTTTAAGATGGGTTAACGTTCAAAATATGCCATTAGTAAAAGGAAACGTTTCCCACTCTGTTTTAAAGTGTTAGTGAGTTAGTGCTTTGATACAGATGAGAGAAAATCCCTTTAATTTTGTACTAAGTTGGGGATACTCTTGAAATCTACCTTTATTATACAGAAAAACCTGAGAAAATATTTCAGCTTGACCAGTTCTGCATGAAAATAACAGTGTGTAAATCTACACTTCTGGTTAAGGAGGAGAATGTTATAAATGGGCTCTGACAATGTGACTTGAAAATTGAAATGCCCAGACATGAGTCTGTACATGTTGTTTAATCCCTGAGTTTACAGCATTAGTCTTGGCTGGTAATAAAACAGTTGTCTAATATCCTTCTTGACTGATCAAGTCTTTGTGGTAAATTACGCAGAAATGAGGTTATGCACAAGAACTCAGAATCATCATGAAT
The DNA here is from genome assembly GCF_036250125.1 of Pseudopipra pipra. Classification (NCBI taxonomy): domain Eukaryota; kingdom Metazoa; phylum Chordata; class Aves; order Passeriformes; family Pipridae; genus Pseudopipra; species Pseudopipra pipra. The sequence continues at coordinate 18,616,592 of NC_087549.1, read as the reverse complement.
CAAATACACTGAAATGAGTTGGGAAGTAGGTAACATGAAGTTTTTTACTACCACCTTTTATTCTGGCTATATTTAATTCAGAAGCTCTACATGTCTTGAACAGGCTTAATAAAAGATGCTGATCTTTGTGATCATTTGAGAGGAGCAATTTTATTTTTATTGTGGATAGGCAACCTAATTGAACAAGTGGAAAATAAATGGAAGGAGTGACATTTACCAAGGAACTGTATAAGCACATTAAAAAATTATTTTAATTATTTAGATGAAATAAATGTAATTCTAGAAGCCAAATGATCTGTTTGCCATAGTTGGATGAGGTAACACTGTCAAATTAAAAAGTATAGCTTTTATAAAGCTGTTGCTAACAAAGCTCTAAAAAGTTTAAACTGATGTTTGTTTTGAAACTAAGAAAACCTTTTTCTGACTATACATTTACCTTCTTTACATTGAATTTTTCTAGTGTTAGGAGAAATTGAAATGTATTTTTTTTATTATCTTGGTACCTTCTGGTTTGTATTCACAAACATGGGTTATGCTGTTACATGTTGGAAGTTGTCATCATGAGCTGTGCATATCACAGTTGACAGAAACTCTCTGAAGCCCATTAATCCACTTTGATAACCACTGCTGTTCCAGTTACTCCTATTATATCAAATTCAAAATTGTTCACATGAGAAAATTAAGTAGGTTTTAGTCATCCCATGGAAAATACTTGGTGGTTCTGACAGAATTACTTCTGTACAATAAAGGATTTGGGGTGATGATTTCAGTGTGCCAGAGACTTCCAGTAAAGTCTGAGGAAAAGAGGCCACCAAAGTCATTAAACTCTGAATTAGAGCCTTTGAATTTGGTTCATCTCTTATCCCAAGGGTAAAATAACCGTACTCCAAAATAAATAAGTGGAAATCATCCTCTAAAATAGAATACAGGGTCAGGACAAATTGTCTTTGCTTCTCCTGTAATGAGTATATCAAGTTTGCTCAGACCTTTATTGCAAGAATAAAGATTAAAAAAACAAAAATTCTGCTTTGCTTGTCTTAAGATACAAGCAAATGTCTGTAGCGATTGTGACCTTCTCCACGGCACCTTTTGGCTTAATTAGTCTAAAATTTATTGGTCTTATGACAGAACTTTTGTATCTATGCAAACAAAGGAGACAGAGGCACCAAAAATGCTGATATATGGAACTGTCTTACATTTTCTTATTTCTGTTGCCATCTAGAAAAATATTGCTGTGTGCTCAAGAAAATAAATAAGGTTTTAAGGCTGAAGAAAATCAAGAAAAAAAAAATCTAATCATTCACCTGCATATTAGTCACCTTCTCTCTTCTGCTGTCACACACAATGGATAACTCAAGTTTGCAAACTGCAGTAAGTGAAACATTTTGAGAGCAGATCCAGCCTGGATGGTGAATGACAGCAGGTTCTCCTGCCCTCTCTTTCAGAACAGGCAGTGGCTGGTCAGCCTTTTCCCATGCTCAGTTGCAACAGGCTCTCCTCCATTCCAGCCTCCTCCTGAGGCGCTGCAGAGGAAGGATATTTCTTCAGACTTCGCTTACCCAGCACCTCCCTTCAGCCTCAAGTGGATGAGAAAGCCACATCAACTCAGAACAAGCACTTCCAGGGGATTTATTTGATTGCGGAGCTGAGACATAAGGTGGAAGGGCAAATACCTTGGACTGGGAAGACTGGTATCATATGCCAGAGATGCAGAAAATCAGACCAGACAGGAGGGGTTGTGGGCAGTGGAGTTGTATCTCCAGCGGTTGTGGGCAGTGGGCAGTATCTCAAGGGCTGGGGCATGTATTTGAAAAGGGATGCAGATCTGGGGCTGTGCAGACTGAGGGGGCACTTTGTGCCTTGAAGACCAATCTGTGAGCCTGGCAGTTAGTTGCATATATTAGGTGTGCTTGTAGGGTTGGCTATGGAGAGGTGACAGCTTAACTGGCAAATTTCATTTACAGTGCCTTTGTATACAAAAAACAGCTTGAGCCAATTCTCGCAACTCAGCCCTTCTCATAGAATTTCCCTGCTCTTGCCTGCACAGCTCAAGGCCTGACGGAAGTTACTGCCATACTGCTAGTAGCCTCAAGTAGAAACATTTAATTTATATGGACATCTTAAACAATAGAAGGCTTTTAAATTTAATAATTAAATGCAGCTGCATTCACCATGCCAGGAACGAATGCCTGCAGCTTGCAATCAACCTGGATTCTTAGTATATGAGCAATCCTAACTATGGAAACAGTGACTTCTGCAACAAAAGGTCATAAAAGTCGTGACTTCCTATTTGTACAGACATTCCCATAATTAACATAAGAAGTTACTTGTGTTCAGAGAATATTTAAAAATATATTTTTTAATTATTTCTCCCAGAAATCCTCATGAAAAGAATTGGTCTTAAATGCTTTCAGCTATCCATCTCGGAGCAGTCAGTCTTCACTATTTTACGGAGGTCTTGTGCTTCTCACTGGCCAGTAATTGTCTGGTGTTTGTGTATTTAACCAGACTAACCTTAATTTTAATATTAAGATGGAAGAGAAAGGGGTCCAAGTGTTTGACATTTCTAAGTCTCTCATATCCTTTCTCCACTGCAATGATGACTGAGCTCTCACCCAATAGAACTCTCTTGGCTGGTTCTAGATTAAGCACTCTAGAAGGGAAAATAAAAACCTAAATGCTTGCATTTTGGCAAATTTGATTTATTCTGTCCATGTCAATTTTTATGTGAAATATGTGTGTCCAGATACAACATTTCTGTGCTGGATGTACATGATTTCAGTATTCCTATATTATATCTACACATGTGCTATATGTTACGTATATCTGTATATTTATGTAAAGTTCTACATCACTATTGATAAACTCTATTTGACATGAAAATGGTTGCACAATTCTGTTCTGTTGTCTGTAGAGCTTTTTTGATGACAAGAGCACCAATCCTCTTACTGTCTGCAAATTTTCCATGTGATTTTGATACAACTTTTGATTTCTTTTTCCCTAGATAGTTTATGCTAACCAATAATTGTTGAGTAACAGATTCCATAGAGATGAAGGATTCATGTTCACCTATTTATTAATTTGAGATGGACTCTGTTTTTCCATTAACAACATAACTGATTACTTTCCTTTACTCACCTGGACATGATGGACGTCTTCTAATTGCCACTGTTTTCAAACTCTGCTACAGAAATGCCTTTGAAGGTCTGAGGTAGATCACTAGTAATTCAACCATAGTTTAATAGCCAGTTAGTAGGCAACTAGATACCATTAATACAACTTTAGCGCTGAGCTTCACAATACTCTTTAGAGACATTTTATACACAGAAAAATGTCACTTTAAGTCACACATCCTTCTAAGAGTTTTTATCTCTGTTTCTCTAATTCACTAAATTAATTTCTTTAGTAAAGTTGTACATGCTAAATGTGAAAATGTAAAACTTCAAGCTGGCTTAAGGTTGTGAAGCAAGTCTTAGTTTTTTCTTATGCTTTAGTGGACACATTTAAAGATGAGAGTACATTAGGACACCAGAATTTCAGAAGCTGAGTTCAGAGTCCATAACTTTGAAATGAGTTTTATAAATGAGTATCTCAGTTTTAATATTCAAAAAGAACATTTCCGTGGTTTGTAAAAAACTATGAAAGTGTGACCCATGTGCTATTCAGAGTTTCAAAACAGTGGAAAAAAAAATTTAAAAGATTTCAAGTTGTTGGGGGCTTTTATCTATTGAAGTTTGGTGTCTTGATTAGTTATATTTGAATGCCTGCTTGGGCTGGTAGTACTAGAGCTTGGCTGAAGCAACATGTCCTTTTGAGGCATGTGTTGGCTTTGGTGTAGTAGAATTCTTACCTAGTTTTGTTTCAGTGTGTGTGGTTTTTAGATGGCTGCAGATGCCTTAAAAAACATGACCTCTATAATTTACAAAGTAAAAAATAAATGAATTTTTTTCAGGTATGAATGGTACTTTAAAGATTGTTTTCCAGCAATTTAAAATTGAGTTTGTTGGTCAGAGGTTGTCAGAAGTTGAGAAAATTATGTTATTCTATCTAATATATCAGCATTTTTCCTTCAATTACAACGCAATTATAGGGCACTGAGAGGTCAGAAAACATGCACAATATGAAAAGCAGTTATTTTGGCTGATAATGCACTAATTTGACAGGGCAATTTTTCCCTGCTTCTTCATTACAATGACTCATCTTCCTTGGTGATTAAAAAAATGCAACTTTCTATTTTAGTGTTACTGAAGATGATTCTGCTCTAACAGGAGTGTCAGGAGTAAATAGCTTTGCCCTTTGGAAAATACATCACTGGCAAAGAATTCTAAGCGAAGGTGTTGATAAATATGTCGCTATTTGGCCTTCTTTCCAACACCTGTCCAGAGATTAAGTAGAATGTAGTTTGTGTTTTGTCACTTACACTACAGATGACTTTGGCCTTCAAGTGTAACTCAATACCTTAAAATACACAGTAGATAAACACTAAATACCAGGCTATCAACAATTTTATTCCTAAATGGATTATGAGATGACAGGATGCCAATATGATAATCAAGCCATCACTAAAGGTAGTTATTTTATATCCAAAGTAAAAACTGGATCTAATTAAAAGCTGTGATTTTCTCTCCTGTCATGTCTAGTAATTTTTTTTTATTTCAGTTGAGTAATAGTGCTTCTCACACCTCATCTCCGAGGTAGCTATTAGAAGTTTGCCACTTTCAATTGCCAGATGTTCCTGTCAACAGCCTGACCCTTCAAAAAATTGAAACCGAAAGCTGTCTCTTGTGATTTCTTCATTTTCCTGTACAGTAGAAATGAGAGACAGTGATGAGTGGTTTATGGGTCAGAACATCTGAAGGCTATCAATTTACAACTACCACTTTCATTTGAAATTTGCAACCTATCCTGGAGTTCTTTGGTATGCTTTAATAATTTCCCCCAAACTATGCTTAGATAAATCTAAATTCTGCTCCAGCTCAGACTGTAGGAATTGCTCTTGTATTAATGCATAAACTCAGCCCAGGAGCCTTTGCTAGTTGCCAGAGCAGTTTATACTGTCAGAAAAGGGAGGTAAGTGCGGTTACAGAGAGTGCTCCAGCCAGCAGCCCAACTTACTGCTCCTATTACAAGTGGTTCTGTACCACCAATCTTTGCATTAAAAACTGTTATCAGCCTGGAATAGGCTGCCCATGGAAATGGTGGAATCATGATCCCTAGAAGTGTTCAAAAGGTGCTTGGATGTGGCTCTTGGTGATATGGTTTAGATGTGAAAACAGTGGTGCTGGGTTAACAGCTGGACTCGATGATCTTAGAGGTCTTTCCAACCCGAATAATGATTCCATGATTCTGAGCTGTGTAGAAGTGACTGAGGTTAAAATCTAGCCCAATCTTCTCTGCATCTGAGTGTTAATAAGGTCAAGAAAAAAACGATCAGTGGTAACCTGAATGTTTATTTATGTTACCCAGAGGCTCTCTGTCTCCCTCTCCCTCTTTTTCTCCCCACAATCTACTCTCCTTTCATAGGTAACTGCCACATATATATCTGTGTGTGTATACATGTGTATAGGTATATATATTCGTGTGCATATATAAATGGCTATTTCCATATTTGTAGTGGATGGTGCCCCTGCCAATGGCAGGGGGGTTAGAACTAGATGGTCTTTAAGGTCTTTCCAACCCAAGCCATTCTATGATTCTGTTTATGAACAGTGTGTCTAGGTCCTTTGAAATCAGCAGAAAACCTGTCTTTAACTATGATATATGTTTGGTCAGATTTCACATGCAATGCTCTCATTTTAGATATCCTGATTCAACATCATTTTCTAGGGTTGTGTGCATCATTGTATTGCTTTTCAGAGGGATTTTTGTGATAATGTTATGAGATTTGCAACCCTACTTCTTGTCTAGCGCTGAATAAATTAGCAGATTCAGTTCATTAGTCACTCTGCTGGTTCAGTTCTGCTTTCTCCATACTCCAGAATGTAGCTTTCAGATATGTTAACACTTCACCTTAATTGGGGGCAGTTACTTCACTGTAAATTGCAGTCGATGGAACTGTAGCAGCAGAATATGTGGTCGCAGGTATTTTAAAATATAGCTGTAAAAGAATAATTTTATTTGCATAAATAAAGCATAAAATACGTGTGAAAAATTGTCTGGAAAAGAGGAATTTTAAAGGATGACTTTATTTCTGACATCAATACTAGATTTTGGAGTTCAGTTTTAAGAAGTCAGCTTAACTCATGGAGTAGCATAGACCAGGACTGGACATTGCCCAGAAATTTGGCTAACCTCCATAACTGTCAGAGATCTTTTGGTGTTTTTAGAAGAAGTTAGAAGAAAACAGATATTGCCTGCTTTTAGTTACATGGCTTCATTCTTTTCCATATAGCTTGATGCACATAAACAGACATTTTGATTTCAGAAGATTTTAGTGATAGAAAAAGCACTGCCATTTAAATATATTACAAACCTTTAGACATAATATTAAACTGTGTTTTTATTTTATAGGCTAGAATACATATACTGGCCACCAGAACAAACCCTCTGTGTAATAAGGATCTTAATATAGAAATAATAATCAAAAGGTAGATTTGGTTCTAAAAATAGCAAAATACCTACAGTTTTTTTATTCTTATTTTCTGGTACAGCAACAAAGAATAATGAAAATTCTTTTAAATTAGCATGTGACTTACAAAAATTGACTTCAAAAGATAATGAAGTTCTTCCAAGTAATGTTTTTTAATAGCCTCAGGACTCAGCATGTGATTTTGTATCATGCAAATTCTAAAATTAAGTACAAGGTAAAGAGATATTTTGCATTGTAATTTTACTGCAAAGTGCAGGCACATGCCCAATAAGCACAAAGTCACATAAAACTCTTCACTTTTTGGAAGAACAAACTGATCTTAGGAAGTATGTTTTTATGTTAAAAATACTCTTGCTTTTTCTTGAAATGAAAAAAAAAAGGTAGTAAGTCAAATGCTGAAACGCTTGTGAGGGATGGAGTCCAAGGCATTCTAGATCCATCACCACTTCTCTGTACCCACACTTACGATAGATTTTATACTGGTGAAATCTGCATAGCAGCTGTAGCTTGCTTTTTGTGACATTCCTTTAGTTAGATATATAACAGTTATTGACATAGAGACAAGCACCAAGTGTGTTTTCTGTCCTTGAATTAGAGGTCCGGAAGCAGTGACAAATATTGAAACACCAAATATTGATAACAGGTATGCGTATGTGATACAGAGATAAAGGGATGTTTTATATCCTGGCTCTTCGTGTTGGGCTGGTGATTACGATTATTTGCATGCTCAAAGTCTTGGACATTTCTCAGACCGACGGCCTGAAAAGTTCCTTTTAAAAGTATAGAGCTGGCATCACCGTTCAACACAAATGTTTCAAAAATATTTACATATTCATGTCAGTGCTTAAGGAATGAACAAAACATTTGTGATCTCATTGCAGGAGTTTCTGAATTTGTGTGAGAGCACCTACACTCCTCCCATAAAATGAGCAAACAATAAACTCTTGATTTTTGTAGCAATGGGCAAAGGGTGACTTCAGCTGGTGTTCAAACAGAGCAGTGGTGAGATGCAGAGAAGTAACTCCTCATGGAACATAGTGGACATAAGAGAGGTTTAGGGCTTTTAGAAGGCAATGGATATTCTGTTGTGTGTAGGATTTTATTTTCTTTCCTCACTGCAGTATTTATTTTGTATCTGATTATTGCCTTCAGGGTACCTAAAATATTGTGTACAAATAAGAATATGTGGCATTTTTGAATGAACATATATAGACATAAAAATTGCTCAAGACTGCAAAATTGGACATTTTGCTTGCCTCAGAAAGGGATCTCCATGAAATCTCATAAACCATGAGAAGCAGACAGTCTGCTTTCGTGGCATCCGCAGTCCTTTTCCCTAGATTAAGGCACTTCTTTTGAGTACATAAATCTTCAGTACTTAACTGGCTTCAGATCTGCTAAATTCCTACCATCAACTAACATATCGCTTTTCTTTCTGTACTGATTACTGCCAGATAAACAAAAAAACTTTTTTTTTTTTTTTTTGTCTCCTGGAGATGAGCTGTTTTGGCTAATTTCTGCAATGATTTTAATTTTTTTTCGGCACCTGCAGACTCATGAGTCTCAATCTTGCCTTTTCTTAGGATATATGTTCTACAGTTGAATAAGGCATTAGTATAGATTTAACTGACGATTACATTATTGTTTCCTTTCTAATTTCAAGTGCAACATTATTGGTCTTGGGATATTTATTCAAAATATTCAAAATATGTAACTGCAATTTTCAGTGAAGTCTTTTGAACATCTCCAGTTCAGGTTATCATCTTCTCTTAGGATGATTGTGCACAGATAAAACACAGATGAATATAACTGATCATGTGATTTAGCATACAGTATTTATATGTTGCCATTACTGCTTTTGTAGCCATTTGATTTTAATCCTGCTGCCTAATCCTCACTTTATCTGGCTTTTTATTATTACTATTTGATGTTTTCCATGCATAACCACTTAAGGAAAAATGTTCTTAAAAAGAAAACCAAGTACTCTCCACAAGTGTAAGAATGTTAATACAAGTATTGCTACATCTTTGTAAAAAAAAGGAAAATACAAGAAATACCTTTTTTTACCCACATTCTCATTTGCAAAGAAACATGGATGTGCCATGTACTACCATTGTTTATTACCAACTAGTTTCAACCTACACAATATACTAGACACAAATTAGACAGCTGAGGAAAAGGAATTAAAAGAGATGTTTTCCTACCCTCTGTGTTCAGCTGCTGTTGAGGCTGATACAGTTGGTAGTGCTTCTAGTGGCCATTTTTGTCCACAAAGTAATATGATTTTTACCATTTGTGCTTTCCCTGAGGTTTACACCCATATTTTTAGCATCTCCATGCCAGTATGAGCTCACCCAGCCTGCGGCATGTCCTGCTCCCAAGGGGCAGGAGGGCAGCTTGTGTCTCACTCTCCTCTCTCCTGCATGACCTGCACCCCCTCTTGCCACCATACAAACCATTGCATTAGCAAGGGTTGAACATTCAACAGTACGTGATAAGGAGGTGCCGGGATGCGTGATGGGGGACAGTTATGATCGTTACACAAATGCAAAGTTCTTTTCCCCATGTCCCTCCCACTCCTGTACTTTCCATACTCCTCTTAAGTACCAGTCACAGAATAGAGTCCTTTTATAGGTGGTTTAACACCACTGAAAATAACGGAAGATATAATTTCTGCACATCGAACATGATGCTGTGTTCCAGACTCACAGTACTTCACAGCGAAACTTCCATTGCCTAATGATATTGTGTCCCTATTTCTGGCACTACAAGTCACTGCCTATCAGATGTTAAAATCTATGGGAATCTTTGTGGTTATGAAACCAACCCCTACAGTAGCACAGATTTTTCCTAACACAACGCTTTGCACTAAGACAATATTGAAGAGCAGTGTTCACACCTGAAAAGAAGGGAGGGATATAAATTGCCACTGGCAAACAGGGATTAGTCAACACATTTTAAAGGAGAGGGCTGCAGTGTGACATAAAAAAACCCCTGCATGGGTCTGTCATAGGAACTGTCACCCACTGTCAGCTACAGTTATTTTCAGGGTTATACAAGTGTTGATCCTGCAAATACATCATGAGCAGTAAAGGTGTCAACAGCTTCTTGTGCTTGGTTCTAGACATCACATGGACTAGTGCTGGCTATTTCCTCACTTGTTCAAGTACTGTTGTTTGCTTATATCTATATGCTCAACAAGACATAAGAGAAGTCAGATCCCAAAAAGGAAAGGATCATGACTATCTACTTCAGAAATATTCCTGCAGTAAATTCAGCTCTCCTTCCTTCTTGCCAAAGAGTGCTGGAATTCTCTTTGTCATGCTTTAGCTGTTCAGAGATGTTAAGCAGTGAGACTGTCTGTATAATCCAAAATACAGCAAAGTGATTCAATGGTTCTTGAGATTGCTGTAACTGGTGTAACTTGTCACATCCTTAAAGATTTTATCACAATTTTTTTGTCATGGCTCTCCTTATTTTTCCAATTATCTGGAATCATCCTAATGTCTAAAGGCTCAGTCAGGATTACATTTGTAATGTGTTGTACATTCTGTACAGGCACGGAATAATCTGTGTATCTGACTGTTTACATGATCCTAATGCCTTTTGCTGAATTCCTGACCTGGAGCACTTTCTTTCTAAAGCTAAATATAAAATCCTAAATTTTATGTAAATAAATTAAAAATCCTAGGTCTTCTAATGCCAAACTTCTAAATTTCAAGATTTTGGAATTGTAAGATTGCATTGTGTGTCTTCTTTAAAATACCTGGTGGCCATTTTATTTGCATGTTTGTATGTTTTCCCTTACTTAATTGTTTCCAGAACAAAAGTTTTAGGGATTTTTTGTTGGTGGTGTTGTTGGTTTTTTTTTTTTTTTTTTAACATTTCAGATCATGTAAGACCTTATTTTTATGTTCTCAGCACAGCAACTGTTGAAATAAGATCAAAGGCTTATCTGTAGGATGTATGGAATGTCTTCCTTTTCTAATAGGCCAAGGAGAGGTATTCAGAGAAATGGAAGTACAGAGAAGGGGCTGCCATGGTGTCATGTTTGCTGCAGAGGGTTCTATAGGTCTCGAATCCTCTTGGGTGTTTGGTGAGGGTGAAGGATAAAAACATCTTTGTGGTGGCTGTCATCTTTAAAGTGGAGAGGTGGTATCTTTAAACTGTAAAGTATTAGAAAAGGTCATGCTCCACTGAGGTATTGTGGAGTGGGACAGGCAGGAGCTGATGGTGAACACCATGATTAAATAATATTGTCATTACTTGTAAATGAAGCAGGACATTTCCTAGAGGTAACAAATTTCAATTTGAAATTCTATTCTGTTACCCATCTTTATGTGAATTGATACTACAGGACCTGATATGCAATTTTCAGAGCATATCCCATGCAAGAGAAGGTTGCTGGAATTCCATGCTGGAATCCCAGAGGGGTCAAGAAAGTTCTTTATACAGATCAGCTGAGGTTCAGAATGCTATTTTACAAGCAGCATCATTCCTTTCAATGAGATGCTTAAGAGTGACATAGTTGAAAATGCAGTATCAAATATTTTTGTTTCTTTAGAGCCAACTAATATTCTAAAATATTGGATCTTCTACTGGCATCATTCTACCATGTTATTGAAAAATGGCAAACTAAATTACCAGCAAGCTCATTTATTTGCATTTTTTCCCCAAACAAATCATCATCGTTTATTTATTTGTAACTTCATTATATTATTTTTTATTTTTCTTCCATATACAGCTATGATTTATTACCTTTCTTATTAAAAGCAAAGAAACTTTTCCTTGATAATATTTAATTCTCCATTTATCAATAAAACATAAATATATTCTTGACATTTTTATTTTATTTTTAGTGGGATATAGTTTATTGCTTTTAAAAGTTATTCTTCTTGATATTTCTCATCCTTCTTCATCAACAGGGTTTCACTGTGAATTTCAGTGTTTTGTTGTCTGTACTTTGTAATGTGTTTGATTTTACACATTTGTTATCTGTTTAATTTATTTTTTTGCTTCTCAAATGTTTTATGGGCACTTTACCAATACTGATCCTGTATTTGTGTTGGCTTAGAAGTTCCACGTAATTTAAAATCCCATTGGTAGGTCCCTGGGAGGAGACTGCCTTGGGCTTTCACATCCAAGAAATGTAATCCATACTGCCTTTCTGCAGGTTTACTATCTCAATGATGTATGACAACTGATAGAACTTCTTTGAAGAGTCTCTGAGAAATTTCTTGGATTCAGATCCATGACATAATTATATTTTTGATTCACTTGTATGTCAGCACTTTTTCTTTTCATTCTACCTCCAGTAGCTCAGATGTCTTACCTTTAACTGTCATTTGTTGCTTAATTTGGAATCAGTCCATAAGTGTCCAGGGTCACTTGAAGGTCCATACTCAGCCTGGATTTTCCAAAAGTGCAAGTGAGCAAGGTGCACTGTTCAGAAAAGCTGTCTGAAGCTGTGAATCTTTTATTTTCCCAGAATCCAGCAGTCTTGTAAAATGTAGGATTGTCTGGGTGTTTCTTTTGCTTGATGCATTATAGTCAAACAATAGAAAGGGAGTTGCTAATCACTCTTAGACTCCTGGCCCGCCTTGAGACATTTTCATTGAGTGGTGTGATATGCAAACCTTCTTTATCAAGCATTTGAAATATGGATTTCTTGCATGGTCACTGTTACATCCAGTACACCACAGTGCCTCACAAGTGTATGCATATGGGTGAAATGCCTAAAACCTACTGCCAGTCCAAAGCTTTGGATTTTAAAATATTTTCTATACTTAATCTTCAGAAGTCTATGAGAAAAACGGACAACCACTGTCTCTGAAAACTAGACATTTAACTTCAGATTTGTATCACTGACCTTTAGCAGACATTAAATCTTTAATTTTGGTAGAAAAAAATTATATAAATGGGATGTTGAGTAGTTCAGTCCTATTTTTTTTTATGTCTATTGACTGCTATTTTCTCTGTTCATTCTGGGATCTATTCTCTTACTTTTTCTTGCAGAATAAGAGTTAAAATTGTTGGGATCACAATAAAAGCTCTATAAAAACCAAAGTCATCAGTGTATTTCTAGTTTAGGCTTTCCTAAAACAAGAACAGCATTCACTGTACTCTCTCACCTCATTCTTCCTGCTATTTCCCATTAGGAAAAAAAGTAGGTCTCTCTTTTCTCTTCCTGTAAATAATTTTCACAGAAATATGTACTTGGTATACAAACCATGCGGAGGGGATCTCTCTCCCTAGCTTTGAAGGTATTTTAGATTGTGTTGCAGCCCAGGAGCAGTTCTTGGGACTACATCTTTAATAGTGAATAAACTGATGCCAAATGCCACTCTCAGACACTGAAAGTCCATCATCCATACTCTTACATTCCTGGAGTGGTCTCCAGAACAATCATAGCCATGACCAACAAGTTCCAGGCATAATTTAGGACTCAACACAGGCCAGGAACTATTCTCAGTGGGCAGTTTGGATACGGCCAACCATGTTTTGAAGGGAAACAGAATTGAGTATGGGCAAGGGTTATTCCATGCCAAGTACCAAGATATACTAGAGGCTGTTTCTAATGAAAAACAGGCTTTTTCCTGAGATGTACTTTTTAGTACTATTTGAGAGATATTAATATTTTGCAAATGCTCCTTCATGTTCTCTGATATCTAATCTAAGATCTGTGCTCTGTTATGATGATACAATTGCCTGCAAGTCAACAAATAAAGAGCAAATATTCTTACATGCATACCAGTTAACTGTAAGTGAGGTGTTACAGCAGTCAGAGGGCCCGAAATGTGTCTCATGCTTAGAGAAACAGTTGAAGAAATGATGAGGAGAAAGACAGGAGGTATCCACCTTTCTGTAGATATAAAGGAGCCCAGTAAAGCTGAGGTAATTAATAGCTGCATTTCAACCTGTTGCAGTCTTATTTGTGATGCAAAGTTGCTTTATTCTTTGTGAAATGGAGGGTATTGATAATCATGGGATACTACATGAGAACACTTTTTTTACTATGACCTTTTAAATGAGAACAACCCTAAGTCAATATGCATTGTGTTTTGAAAAATGTTGCTGGTGAACTTTATGACTTTCTGAGAAACAAGCATTATCTGGATGATACTTTGGCTGGGTGGCTGATTCACTAGCAAAATCCTACTGATGATGTTACTGTATTGTCAATATTTTGAGATTAAAACAACTTTAATGAATCTTTTGAACAACAAATTTACTATTTTGCACTTAAAATCTTGTATTCCATGTTCAACTTCCATGTAGTAACACACGACACTTATATTGAACCAGTTTTAACTGCAAAATTATTTACAGCACCTTCATGAACCTACAGGATTCTCCTGGATCACAACTGGCAAAATATTTTACGACTGTGAAAGCTTAGATTGTAAAATGTTAAGGACGTGATCTTACATTGTCTGGCATTATCTATAGTTGTCACTGTTCGCATCTAAGGTAACATATTTGGAATAGCACCAATGTAAATAATCACTCAATACAAAACAGGATATGATCATGTTTGCTTGAGAAACATCTATAAAAATTAGAAGCAGCATCTTTTTAGAGACATTTATGTTGCATGAGTGTCCTGCTTTAGGAATGGTACTCCCCAATTTAGTACTGCCACTAAAAATGAAACCATAAACCGCTCCCCTTCCCCCTTCAGGGGGAGACATAAAAGGCAGGGATCACAGGACAATGGGGCTTGAGTCAATTGGCACATTCACTCCAAATCCATAATGGCTCTCGGGAAAGCAGAGAATCTGCAAATGGTGTAGCCCTTCGTGGTCTGTGACATTACTGTTATTTCTGTTCCATGAACAATAAATATACGATGTCTGATTACTTTTCTTGATTTCTTTTTTATCTTTATCTCATACCCAAATAAGTGGTGAGTAAGAAATAAAGAATTAAATATTTCATGGAAAATAAAGGCAAGGTTGAGACATTGCTCATGATACGGCACCAAGGCATCACCAGAACAAGACATTAAGTTTACAGTACTGGTTAGGATTCATACCAAAGTTGAAATTTTTCTTAATGTTATTTTCCACTCATCATAACAGTGATTTATGTACTGCCATTGTCACCCCTGTCTCTCTTACTCTCAACAGCAGAACTGCAGCTGACACCAGATCAAGTACAGGGGTCACTGCTGTTGCCTATCACAGTGCAAGACTCCTGTGGTCAGTAATCAGAAATAACATTTATAACAAAGGCCATTTCTGCTGCAATAATCATGTTCCGGCCAACAGTTCTCATCCGAGAAAGACATAAAAAATATTATCATTTGACAATGATATTTCACCTTACTAGAAAAGGAAATCTTCCTGATAAAGAGAAACAAGTGACGTGGCAGATTGCCAGGGATTTATCCTTAAGGTAATGAGGAAATTGAATTCTTAACAGACACTTACAAATTAGTTATAAATGGGTAAGCCGGGAGGTGAACACTTGTAACTCTTTAACACACACTTCCTGTAAGTCTGCAGAGCTAAGTACCATAGAACTGTTCCAAAGCTGATTGCTGAATTACTGACCAGGAAAGGGAGAAATAAAAAACTAAATGATGCTGATGTATAGGTGCCTACAGTGCCAAGATGACATGTACCAACACAAGTGATGGAAAGCCAATAGCCAAAAACAAAACACAACCCCCCAAAACAACTAAAAAAAGCAACCCAAGCAGAAAATAATAAACAAAAAGCCTTAGTGTTTTGAAATGTAAAGTGTGGCTCATCAGGAGAATCTGAAAATCTGGAATTCTGCAAAAGGTGGAATCAGTGTTGGAGTTAAGTTTCAAGATAGATGGTGGGAAGCTTTTTTACAGACTGATAAAATAATGGTTTGTTCTTCTGTTCACCAATAGTGGGATGAAATAATTTTGGGAGACTCACAACAATGAAAACATTCACCTCATCTTCTTGACCACAATTTACCCAGCAGCAGATTTTGTTTAACAGATCTGACAAAGTACGACTCAAATGGATTAACAATTGTTATACAAAACATAAGATATTTACACAAAACTTTTTAATCCTAACCATAGTCGCCTGCCCCCTTATCAAAGACTACATGCTGTGTGTTTCAAATTAGAAGAGTTTTGCTAACATAGGCAATGTGTCAGAGTGTCTGTGTTCAACAGTAGAGGACACGATGTTGGTATTTCATTGTGCTTAACAGAAAGGATTCCTGATTCTGGATCTATGAGGCAGCGCACTGAGCACTGCTGTCTGCTGCTAGTACTGCCTTTTGCTACAGTTCCATTTTTCCTTGAAGGATGGACTTGAATTTAATTTAATCTTTATTTCTTAACTTTACAGAAACACACTTTCTCAGATGTTCTGGCTTCACAGATGTGAAGGAAGAACTAGATGTGAAGGAAGCAAAAGGAATATATCTTCTCTTCTATCCCCCAGCAAGTATTTGTCTTTGCTTCTACTGCTGTGGGCAGGAAAAGCAAAGTAGTCTGCGGCATTTTCTGACTGTGCAATGCAAACACTAACTCAAAGTCAACGAAAGATCATCACCACATTGTTCCTAGAGATCTTTTTTTAGGCATAACTTTGTAATAGGCTCACATGTGTACATCTGGAAGTAAAATTAGTTTTACATGCTAGTTATTTCTGTTCTATTTCCATATTTCATTATTTCTAACACTCATATTTTAATGACAAGAGACCAATTTTAGGCAAATGACCTAAATATATCCTTAAATATTTATTTAATGCAATGAAACAACAGACTTTTTTAGATTCCAGCTACATTGCAAAGGAATCAGAAAGTTTTAAATGGTCACTTTATTGAAAACACCTTTAGAAAGAGAAATCCAATGAGTTTTGACTGTTGAAAGCTAAATGATTTAGAAATTTTACTTTAACGCAAGGTTGTATTCAGAACACAGAGCTAATTTCACTCTTTTAGGGCTTGAAAGTACTTGAGTATCTAATAAAAAGTTTCTGTGAAATAGGCCAGGTAATTTCAACCTGTGATAGCACAAAATTCTGAAAAAATTACCCAATTTAAAAATTAGAAACTAAAGCAGTATTCAGCAGTGTTTGTATATTATGTAGCATTTTCTAAGTTTTAATTTCTTGTTGTTAAATTATTTGACACTTGTCTGAATCCAACATAAAAGGAATCCTTAATCCAAATGAAGGTACTATAGCAAATATTAGTAATTTTATTGCATTACAAACATAAAATGAAAGCAACTTGTCTTTCCTAGTTTTCCAGATTTTCTGTTGTGCCTTCTTATTTTATCCTCAGTGGGAATGGCAAGGTCTTTGCTAACGTATCATACAGCCCCATTTATTTTGATTCCTTCTCTAGTAATTTTTCCCAATATAGCCTAGTCTGCACCTTTATTCTTTCTCTTATGCCATATCAACTTTCTCCTTTTGAATTTTAAAAGGACACAGTACATAACCTTGCGTTTGAAAACACATTGAGATGTCCTAGCTCTATTTGTACTTAACATCAAGATTCTGTACACTTAATGCAATAATGGCCCAGCATGGATTCAAGGTTGCTCCCAAGTTCTTCAGTGGTCTGAATCTTTCCCATGTCAGAAATATTATTTTCTAATTCTGATTGACAAGAGATTATTTTACATCCTAATAAATAGTATCTTGTGTTCAAGTATATATATTTTTTCCTTCTACTCTTGACCAACCAAAACATCTAGGATCCCAGTAATTCTGCTACTTAAAAGAGCTTGGTGCATAGAAATATGCACAGGGGAGTAAGAGTTGCTCTCTTACATGAAGTAGAAGGGATGTAGGTGTAAACGATAATGGTGAGAATTTTTAAATAGGAAAGAGGTGGTTTGCAAAAGAGCCAAATACAATAAATGTTGAGGCACAAATGTCAAGGTAAAAAATTTATGTAATGGAAAAAGGTATTTTGAAGATATTATTGTTGAAGACCTTGTGGGAAAGACATACGTAGATAGTTTTGTCCTCCAAACTTCTCAGAGGAAATCCTGACAAATATTTCAAATAAAAGTTTTAAGATAGTCTGCAGCTATTCCCCAAAGTCTTATATAAGCCTTACTAGGTTAGGAAAAGAATTAAGACTTATTCAACTGTTGCCAGTTATCATCTTTGTGTAATAGATTCAGTGTGTGAACCAAGTTCATACCTCATCTTATCAATAGCTGAAGTTAACTCAAAGCTGTTCGGCCTTTCAAGTGTCTAAAACACACAATCATTTAATAACTCCTACAACAGCTATCCATTAATGCATAACCATTTTCTCCTTAATAACAGAGATTACTGAAAAAGATGCCATTGAAGACAAATAGAATTTTTAAGGCATGTCAACTTTCAATTGTATGGAAAGAAGAAGAGAATTGATACAGCAGCTCAATTTTTTCCATGGTAGATCCAATGATGTCTTGAAAAAACTATGTTGATATATATTTGTTATTTACAAATAATTTAATATTGTGTTATTCATTTAATATCACAATACTCTTAAAAGGAAATTCATAACTTCAGTTGCTGAAGTTGTTTATTATAGATGGTAATTGAAAAGAACAAAGCTTTAAAATAATAAATATATTTAAAAAAAGGGAAGAGATTGACAGTAAAAGATATTTTATATTTTTTTTTTCCTATTCTCATGATGTGTCATCTGGCTAGTACTTGCTACTTTGGAAGGAATTTTCTTCTGCTATATGACAGTTCACATCCATTTATTTTTAGGTTTTTATCCAAACTATTTTCAGGACTTTACGTAAGGGAAAATGCACTGGTAATAACACTTCTATCACTAAATCTTTTGCTATGTATTTTTCTGATTTTATTTGTTTTAATTAATTAGGTTTTTTTGTAACACTCTCCTTTGTGCAAATCTCAGTATTCTGTCCTGTCTTAGACTCCAGACCTGTTGTGCACAGCACTAAATACGTATTCTGGTCAGCATGCATTTCAGTTGAGCACAATATGATGAAGTTCAGTTCCCTAAAAAAGTGATAAAACTTCTACTCACTTCAGAAGTGAACCTTAAGCAATATGTATTTTTCTACATGAAACTGCATCAGTAAGTTGAGGACGTGTGTCATGGATGCCTGTCCTTGAAAGCTGAAGGTGCTCAAGAAGAATGTATTTGGTGGTCAAGAACCTGGGTTGCTCCCATTTAAATCAAGTAGTTCCTTCATAACAGAATCCACGTAAGTGTAGCTTAGTTGTGTATAACACAGATCAGTGACGAGATGTTATGACTTTGTGTTTTAGTCTACAGTAGTTTCTGGAAACCAGATTAGTTCATTTCCAGCTGAGATCCAAGTGGTCAAGGCTCAGCCCCAGGATGTGTCACAAACTACATCTGTGATATCAAGTGGTTCAGTCTTTCTGTGTCTCGGTTCTCAACCTATAAATGTCATCAGTAAAGATATTTCCGTCTGTTTTCTGTCCTGCCCATTAACTCTGAAGGTTGGTGCTTTGGGGGAGTTTTTTGGTTTTTTTTGCTTGTTTGTTTGTTTGGTTTGGGGTTTTTTAATCTATTCCTCATTTTACTTAGGAATACTCTAAAGAATAATGTAGGACTGTTGTAGACTGATGCCTCTATATATTGCTTACTCCATAATGCTAACATAAATGCAAATATTTTGTTAGGTTTCCTTTGTCATGCTATCTTCCTAAGGTTTAAAAGTTAGTTTATCACTCAAACCAGCTGTGGTTCAGAGATCCTCACCCTAAAGGCCCACTGGCTAGCAGGAAGATAACGGCAGCCCAGAGGAAAAAAAGAACAAAGAAGCTCGGGAAGCTCTTAGCCTATGTCTTTAAGAAACCTCAGGATAGTATACATTTTTTTCTCAAAAAAGGTCACCATTAATTTTTATTCTTCAGTTAAAAACTGCCACATATATATAAAAATATGCATTCCCATTTCTCAAAACTCCCACATACAGTGATTTTCACATAAGAACAATGGAATTCTGCACAGCATTGTATGCACTAGTCTCCCAGGTTCTATGAACATAAAATTTCTGGAATTAAGCATATAGTAAAGCACACTGGTTGACATTTGTGCAGCCGAATTGAATTCTGTACAAGCATTCAGAAAGTCTGCAAGCCAAGTCCTGTGGATTTAAACATCTCACAACTTTGAAAATTTCAGACATAATTAGTAGAAGCTAAGTGGTAAAGAATGAAAGATGAGAGAGAAAGAAACTAACTGCTTTATGATAGAAACACTGGATGCTTAATAAAGTGTCTCCTAATCACCAACTTCAGATGTAGACAATTCAGCCCAGAGGATCAATGACTTTCATACAGAACTTTTTGTCTGCCAATGGCTAGAATTCCCCAGGTGTGCTTAAATTTGGAAATAAGGATCTAGTAACTGTTCATGCTTTGAATAAAGACAATACTTGGTAATAAAATCTTTATTTACATCACTTAATCACCCATAAAATAGGCCAATGACCCAATGCTATAATTTACATTTTAAATTTAAAAATTTGACCAGAAGGTGGTTTTCTATTTAACATATGTTTAGCTTGGGTGGGCAGATGGGGTCCAGTCTTGTTAAATCAAAAATACTATACCTTCGGGTTTAGTCAATAGGAAGAAAAGCAGAGCAGAGTATTAAAGTACTGATTGATGAAAGCATTTGACATGAGCTCATGCAATATGACTACTGCTTCTACCGTGGAACTGCGCCCCTCTGCAAAGGGGTGTGTAAAGGCATTGTATGAGTGAAGTTATAAGTTTAGCATAAAAATGATGCATTGTTTTTGCGTTGGCTACCTGCACATGGGCTATAAGTAGTACCCACTAATTCCATGTTGCATTTAGTGAATGGATGTAGCACGATGATGTTGGAGAGAAATTTCCTTCTCAGTGGTTCAGACACTCTCCAAAGGTGCTTCTTTTGCTTCCCTTCCTCTCCCATTGTCTAACAAGAGGTTCTTGCCTCTAACTTTTGTAACTTCCTGTACCTATAGTCAAAATACAAGGTCACACAGACTAAAATTCCACTTCTGAATTGAAAAAACCCTGAAATCACTTGCAATAATACTTTTCTTTTAGTTTAGGTTGAACTATTTAAAGCTAGTTTCTTATCACTCATAAGCCAAATTCCTGTTTCATTTCTGGTTTTGAGAGGTTAGAGAGGAAAAAAAAATGAATGACAAGAGTTGGTATTCTGTCAGCAAAATGCAAAAATCACCTTCTTTTCAGAAAGATTCTGTCATTACAATTAGGTGGAAGAGAAGGTAGCCATCTGGTAAACTTGTAACTTTTTTACCAAAGCTTCCTTTCAGCTTTCATTTAAACTCTTACACAACAGATCAAAGCTAAAACTCCCCGTCTCTGGTTGTCGTTGTTGCTGCTGTTTATCATTATTATTATTGTTATTGTTATTATTAAAATTGTTGCCGTCGATGTTATTATTATGGAGGGGGGGAAGTGAATAATAAGGGACAGATTTGTTTTCCTGGAAGTCAGATCACCTGAAATACTGACTGTAGGCAAAGTCAAGTTCAAGCACCCTTCATGTTTCCAGTGTTTTGATTCTGAAAGGATGGACATATAATCTGCAGTTAAATCGGGAATTTCCCCGACATCAAGAGATATGTGTATTAGAGAACATGCAAGACCTGTTTAAGAACTTAAATTTCTCATGTATAGGGAGCTTTTACTATCAAACTGAAGTATTTTAGCAGGGAAGACGTACACAATATGGATAGATATGCAATATTTCCTTTGGAAGAACATCTCAAAACATTTCATTCTAGAAAAATCGGAACTAAATTTTTAAACAACATCTCACTGGAGCTTCATAAACTCTCAAGCTGCAGGACTCTAACAGAATAAGGCAGCTTTGGGTATCTTCCCAACTTCAGTCTGCAAAGCTGTGGCAAAAGCAGAAGATTTTCAAGCCTTCCTTCATAATCCAGTGGAATTGCTATATTACTTTTCCAACAGACATTTTCTCACACGGAGGTCTTCAACTGGAAATCTAAGAATTTAGAGGTAGTCAAGTACACTGCAGTCATCTTCTTCACAGCCAGAAAGGCATCATCCCAGATTTTAATGTTCTCAAAATAGTTACAACTTTACAAATAAATTCTCTTACTTCCACGTCTTTGTCTTCCTCTCTTGTTTTCCGTATATCAGAAAAGTGCTGACATAAATCAACTTGTGTATTTTAAAGGAAAATTATCCACTATCAACTTAGCAACAGTAAGAAAAAAAATTATCTTTTATAACCTGTCATACTCTAGCAGTTACGACTGCATTTTTATGTGAGTTCACAGTCTGAAGCAGCAGAAATTTATTGTGAAGTATGCTCAACTCTGACATTTTTTTTAAATACTTATTGTAAATTCACTTACTCCTTTGCATGACAGTAGCATCTGGAGAGTTTTTCTGTTTTTTAAGTAGCTAGGATGACTAGTTTTCCACTTCTGGAAAATGTTACTTTCAGGGAGGTAAAGGATTTACAATTAAGGAAAGAAAAAAGCCAAAAATTACAGTACTATGAGCATGACATCTCTGTCTGAGAGTCCTAATTGCCAGACACAGAAATACTGGCTGCCAGACCACATCAAAACAAATGAGAAAATATCATTAAATATAAGTTTGGAACCATCATTTTCCTGTATAATGTTGTATATTTTCACCAATCTGACAATGTGAGGATTTCATGGAGTGTAAACAGAACTTGCTAGAGTAGGAACAAGTGGCCTCAAATTCAATAGAAAAATAAGAATTCAACCGTCTTACTAAATCTGTATAAATTTAACAAATGTTGAGGGAAAGAAGAAATAATGAATAGGAAAATGCAATAAAAAATCTGTCTGCTGAATGTTTAGTGTCTGACCCTGGACCCAGGCCCACTAGGACATGCCCTCTGCAGGCTGGGACATGCAGCAGTAAGGTCCTTATCTGCTCTCTGTAATGTTTCTGGATTTTATTCAACCATTTTTTAATACCAAATTTGTAAATAATCCAGGAAATTTCAAGCCATCCATTTCTGAAAAATATATGTTTTCATTAAACATAAAGTTGCTAGCCCTGGGCAAATGGGAATAGAAATGTCCAAATGAAAACCAATGCTCTGTGCTGAAGCAAGCTGGGATACTGCAAACCTGGCAGTTTCAGTGCTGTTGTACAAAAACCCAAAGTAGCTATTTAGGAAATGAAAACAAACTAAACAAGTTAATAGAAGCAAATGCTTTAGAGCATTTAGAGCAAGTTGCTTTAGAGACATAGGACTTAAAAAATAATAATAAAATGATAAGAGAAACATTGTTGTGCAAATTTGTCCTGAAAGAGGTCCACCTGCTGCTACAGACATCCTTTGCCAGAGCAATGTAGAAGTCTTTATAGAAATAAAATCCTATAATAAACTTCTTCTGCTTCCTCAAAGTGTGTGTGTGGGGGGTTCGCTCTCTTAGGACTTGGTTCTGTTACTCAGGTTTTTATCCATGTGAAACAGACACACAAGACACAGGAGCTAAGAAAAACTCACCTACCTTAAGGAGAGGATGGAGGCCACCTCAGTACATACAACTCAGACATGAGAGATATGAGATATCTCTCAGATATGAGAGGTATCTACCGATGAGACATGGTTTGAAGCTGGCTCCCTGCCAAGTCTCCAAACCTTACCACAAGAAGTGTGTGTCCCTCCCCCCCCTCCCCAAACCTCAGGGAGAAGAGGGAAAAAACAACCAAGGAAACCGAAACAAGAGAGAGACAGCTAAAGCAATATATATAAATATATTTACACTTATATTACAGTTATATACAATTGAAATATACATATATAATTTCACAAGGAAAAGGAAAAGGGACGGCGGAAGGGAAAAAAGGAACAAAACCAAAATAAAATATATATATATTTTCCGATCAGTAGCCCAAGATCTAGCAACTAAAAGAATTAGCAAAGAATATCTTACTACTCTCCTTGAGACAACAGAAAGTCACGCTGGAACGATCGCCGGCAACCTCCGTCTCCCAGGGTCGGCAAGGCCTTACCAGGCCTCGCTCCCCAACACGGCAGACTCAACAGCAGAGAACCTGCACCTCCAAGCTGCCGGAAGGAAAGAGAGGGTGAAGGCCTCTCCTCCATTCTTCTTATAGCCCGGCTTACGTAAAAATCGTAGGGAATACTGGGTAAATCTGGGCCCTTCCTTGGTTACAAACTGGTCACCAAGGAAGGCCTAGACCAAACTACCACGACCAACGTGTAGGTAACTGTGTATCTGCTATGTGATTCAGAATTACGGTCTGTGGACATCAGTCAGTGAGAGATACTCATCTGATCAGCCAGGGCTTTCTGATTCTCAGTGCCTTGACTTGCCCAAGACTCTTCTGGCTTCATCCCCATTGATCTGTAGCAATCATCTGTCTCTTGTGGAAATGCTTACATGTAAACATCTAAAGATAGCATCCCTCATTACTTTACAGAAACTACCCTTCTTTTCAGATGCCACTGGATTTCTTTATTCTAGTCTTTTGTGCAAACTTCAAAGACGTGGGTAGCCCCCTTGCTGTGAGTTCCTCAGTGATGGACTGCTTTCAACTTTACACTTGCCAAGATAAAACAAGGCCAGTGGTGTCAGATTTGAAGGCAAAAGGATCTGACTGCTCAACGGTACAACTCTTCTATTATACGTATAGTTAAAGGACCCCACTGCTGTCATGTTGTAGACAGTGGATTAGCTAATGAGACTGTCCATGATAGCAAAGAGCTCATTCTCAACATGCAGCTAGTTTTATGGCCTAAGAACAATAAATGCTCACATTAATTCCATCATGTTTTCCCGGAATACAGCTAGCCACAATTTACAAATGTAGTCTCTAATTTTATTATTTGATAATAGTATCTGGTAAAACACTTCACCTCCTTTTCCTGGACAATGGCTTTCAGAAGCAGAAAATGCTGTGAAAAATTCAAATTAGAGGTTGGAAATTAATTATAAACATGAGATCAGGACTGAACTGGGTAATCTGAACACTTGCTTACAGACCAGTTAATAATCTTCACACACTTTTCATTGAAAACAACCACCTCGTGGCTTCACAGGCTGGTTCAGTAATTCCGCTGTCATGAGTAAAATTATTAAATAAATATAAGAGAATAAAGGAGAGAGTAAGGGAATGAATTTGCCAGCTGGAAGCCTTAACAAAATGATATTTGATGACCTCAGGAACCACTCAGTACAATTGAACCCTGTCTATACTTGGCAATATGTTCACAATAAATGTAATTGACTGCTCCTCTCTGAACTTTGGGACTATATGGAACTGATCTGTCTATGAAGATTAGATGTTCAGTAATGTCTTTGCTTATGTGAAGTCTTTATTACCCTGCGGCTAGTGCATAGGCTACAGTATACTTTAGAAATTATTTACATATTTTGTTATCAAGATTTTCTCTGGTATGACTATTATGGTGACATTCTCTTTCTTTACCCTCCCTCTTTTTTCTACTTGTTCTTCTATCTGACTTTTTTTGCACATACTTTTCTTAGCGCATAGTTCTTTCATGCTTTTTTAAATCTTTGTGTGTTTTTTTAAAATTTATATATTCTGAGGTAAATTGGATGCACTTTGATATCAGCAACTTTACAAAATACAGTACACACCCTCTAGACAAAGGTTCTTTTTCAAGTTTTCTTTGGATTAAGGCATTTTCAAAGCAGAAATTAGATGACAGACAAAAGGAACAAGAAAATAAATCTTTCTGCATGTAATCCCCTTCCAACTACTGCAAAATACGCACAAAATATTCCCTAAAACAGTGCTGAAAATCAAGCCAACAAAGTCAGGTCTCCTTCAGGTGTTGGCAAGCAGACCAAACTGACAGCAATGACTATGCATGCACAAGCAAAATAGTCATTGGTCTAGTGAAAAGTGTCTCTGCCCATGGCAGGAGGGATAAAACTAGTTGGTCTTTAAGGTCCCTTCCAAGCCAAACCATTCTATTATTCTATTATATATTTATGCATGTATACAAACTCAAGATATTTTAGAAAAAGAGATAGTCTACATCTATTATCATCATGTATTATAAACATATGTAAAAATCCATCAAGGTTTTAATGTAGGCTTTCAATTGAAGTTCTAATAAACTTTACATTTATACGCAATCTTAATTTATAGTGTAACTCTGAGTTGCCTCCATACCCAGGAACTTCCTCTATCCCATAAGAAGTGAGACAAATCTTATTATATTTCACTTTGATACAAACCCCACTTCTTTTGTTTCAGCTTTCCAAATAGGAAAATGAATATGAATATAATAATTTTCTATACAAGGAATAAGTCCAGGAAGGGACTGAGGTGTGCCTCTCATGAAGCAAAATGGCATAGAAACCACAGTCTAACTTAGGCCTGAGTTCATCTTACCAACTGCGTGGCCTGAGTGTCCCAAATAGGCATCACACAGCCCCACATGATTTTATTTAACTGGTGAGAAGATGGAGCTCACCTCTAGAGACCAATTTAGATGGTGTGTGGGCTGCAAGTGCAAATCAACATGGTTTGTGACTGAGGGGACTGAGGAAGTGAACTGCTCCTGCATTTGTACCAGCTGCAACTTTCCCAGGGCTGATGCTTTCCAGTTTCAGTAAATTGCATTGCTGTAACCAAAATGGAACATGGTGAAGAAATGAGTTATCATTGTTGGCTCTGAATCAGAGAAGACCGGATGCTATCCTGAAGCCAGCGGGACACAGTAGTGAACATTTCTTACAAACCGAAAATATAAGAACATTATCAGTCATAAATCATCTACATTAGCACTTTGTCAGCTAAATATCTACAAAGTAGGTCACACAGACCCAAAGAAAATCCAGAATCATCAATTATCTAGCTAGTATCCCATTGATTTGTTTCTAAGACTTGTGGCCAAGAGTTTACTGAATTTGAGGTGTTTATATTAATCTCTTTTTTTTTCAATTTAATAAAAGATTTTCCCAGAACTTTTGACTTCCATCTTCGTCATGGCAAAATAGTTCCCCAAAGTTATTTTCTACTTCAACTGAATATAAAGTACTAATGCTAGGATGAGTTAGGATCTTCGTTTCAGAGCTAGAGGTATCAAAAGAATATGTTCATTTTTTAGAACTTTTCTATTCTCTGATGCCTTACTATTAATGAAGATGTAGCATTCAGTATCCTTTCATCTGCCTAAAGGGAGGAGGTGAATCACATAGGGCACCTAGCCTACAACTGCTGCTCCAGAATAATACAGTTCCCCTGTAGGGCCTGTCACCTGTGACACCTTGTTCAGCTATCTTAGGATGTCTCAAATGACACCAGAAGCCTTTGTTTGGGCAACTGCATTGAGTCCTTCATGATACAGTCCTTCCTGTCCTTCAGGGAGAGAAGTAAGACATGTTTGTTCTAGGAATCTTTTTGATTGATCTCAAAATAACTCCTGATAATTAGCCTTTTTACCAGAGGTTTCATTTTTCTATGGTGATGTATCTTGTAAGATCAAGCAGCCTTTGAGAAACACAGCCTCGATGAGGGTTCATTTTCTACAGTGTGTAACAGCAGGCTGAAAATTGATTGTTTTTATGAGAGAATTAATAAAGGTTGCAAGAAAGTAGTAGGGAGAACACAGTCAGGTGCAAGAAATATGACACTGATGGTGTGGATGATTATGATTAGATTTATTGCTAATATAATATCTAAATATTGTCAGTGCAGCATATAATATAAGCAGGTCTAAAGGATTATAATATAAGCAGGTTTGGCTAGAAATGTCCAGGTTAACAGTCTTTGGTCTTGCAGAATGAACAATTACAGAGCAACAAAGCATCTATATAGATAATTTGGGATTTTATCTCTGTAAGTAGGAGATCTTAGCGCTTTTACTCACCTGTCCAAAAGTGAGTGTTCCCCATCTTCAGGCTGGATGTACCCTGCAGGTGTCCCTGCTGGGGGGTAATCAACCTGGAAACTGCTGGCAACCTCAGGAGATCAGTTTGCACAGTTTGCCCAGTCTCCAGCAGAATTTATACCCCTTTTCAGACCTACGTGTACCAAAGTCAATCCAGTCATCACAGCTCCCACAACTTGCAATGCATCCATTATGCAAGCATCCACAGAATTCCTCCCACAATTAATTCCCACCTGATCTTCTCATCTTAGGACAAATCATGTTCCCCCTTGGAGACAATAAAAAGGGAGAGTGTGGGGGGGGGCAGGATGCACCCAAAGACTTGATAATCTTTCCTTGCCCTCACAATGACCTGATTTCCAAGGCACTGACAACTAGGACAGTCTTTGGGTGACATTTTTTTAGAATTTGTCTTAAACTTACCAACATATGACTTGTTTAAAAATGGTCAACCATCAGACGCACATTTTCCCACGGAATCCACCTGCAGTTTTATATACCACAGGTATTGAAGCATCTTGGTATTGGGACTGACTCCAGTTGTTTTCATATCTTTTAGAAGAATGTGAACTCTTCAAAGCAGATCCCAGATGTAAGCTGTCCTTTCAGGTTAGTGTGACTCCAGTGATGTCAATAGAGCTGCCCCAACTTCTGCATCACGCCGACTCAGTTCTTCCAAATGAGGCTTTTGGTAATTGTCTTTACATTCCAGGTTATTTCCAGCTACTGCATTACATTGTTTCTAAATATTAATTTTTATTTCAGGGCTTTTAAAATGAATATATTTTTATAAATCTTAAGAAACCCTTCAAAACTGTAAAGATTTCCCGAATGCTTAGACTTGCTGCCTAGTCAGTGTCAGTCCTTTGCTTGTCCTAAATTTGACATGGCTGGTGTCTTGCTGGTTCTCTCTTTACTCCATTACAGCCTTTTGCTAGAAGGAAATCACGACATGAGAAATCTGGAGATGATACTATAATACAGTAGTAAGGATTATTATATAATTTAATTAAAAATATGTGTGAGTTTTTCTAGTGACATTTTAAATTATTCTTGTTATATTCTGTCTGCATTTTTGGTAAAGCTACAAATAGGTTCTTCTAAATCTATTATTGTAACTTTGTCAATCTGTACTTGAGTGTCCAAAAATTATTTGACTCTTTTGTCAGTTGAACATTTTGGTCGTAATGATGAGGGTATTCTCAAGACACTTCGACTCTCCCAGCTGATGTCAGCCAACAGGCACAGAGGTCAGCCAGAAAGCTGTTTGAAGATACACACAGAAATAAAGCAAAAATGGGGGAAAATTAAACACAGAGAACATCATGGGCCATATGCCTTCCAGTTAAAGGAAGATTCCACCTATGGAAAAAAAAAAGGTTTTAAGTATAAAAATAATTATGCTATCTCTTTTGAGACCACTATTATAGCAACAAATGCAAAAAAGAGCTGTTGTGACATTGGATTAAAAAGCTTTTTTTCACCAAAGTAGTGATCACCTCAAACAGTTCAAGGAATTATCCCACCTTACGCAGTATCTCTGAGACAAGAAAGAGATTGTTTTGAACACTTTTATTTACACCACCTTGCCTACAACTCCCACAGCTTCAGTGCTGAGAGAGATTTAAAGGAAATGAAAACCAAAAGAGGCCTTCTTCAGTATGTTGGTTATTGTCTTGCCAAATCAGCCATCTGCATACAGAGCCAGTCTTTGTGTCACTTGTGGCCTTTCCTTGGCTTCTGCTCAGAGAGCTTAGGAACTGTTTGTTGTTTAATAGAGCCCTCGGAGATTATTCTTGGAGAGAGTTATTTCTGTAAACCAGAATACACTGACTGGAAATTCTTTTCCAAAGCCATGAAAAAGGAGCAGTTGGATGCACTCTTCCCCTACTAAGTATTCACTGGGAAACAGTAAACTGAATTTGAGGTCTACACCCCCAAAATTTTTGTTTCCTATTCATCAGTTTATCACACTCAGGGACACTGTCTGATGTATATGCAAAGACTTCTCAAGCGAATCGATGTCGTCACAATACGAAGGTTACTCACTGTCTTGCAGAGTTAGGTCAATGTTAGGGAGCAAATTTCTGTGTCAAAAATAGTAGTTCTGGCAACTTAACAAGAATTTGTGTTTGAGACACTGCATGGACATAGATATAAACATGACTATCTACAATTGCTATATATTTGTCTGGAAGTTAAACATTAGAAATTTTTCCTTTTTGTCTATGAAAGGTAGAGGTATGTTGTATAGAATGGAAAAAATAACTGTTTGAGCTAAAAATAAACATGTTTGATGATTTATCTTTGGGAGGAAATTTTTGAATACTTGTAACTTTCAAAATGCAAATCCATAAAAATTCATAACTGAAATGCTTTCCCAAACATCAGTTGAAGTTTCCTGAATTTTCTCCTTCTTTGACTGAATTTATTCTCCCAGAATTAACTTCAAATCAAGAAATCATTTCCATCTTTGAAATTTAATATTTTAATTTGTGCTGAATAAAAAATTAAATGCCAGCATTGTTAATCTGCATCCACTGAATCAACAGAAGAGTTTTTTGACTTTATGTCTTACTCTCAAAAAATAAATGTAGGCAAATTATTCCTTTTACATTCATATTTATTTTTATATCATTGATTTTATTTATGAAATCTTATTAATGCTTGACACTTTAGTGAGCTGACAGCTAAAGAGAGAGCTGTATCTCCACATCTACAACAGGACATATCTGCAGAGCTGGCCCTAAACAAATCAGGTGGGGAATTGAAACTTGCATAGGTGCATTAATTACTCAGTTATATTTACCTCCAAGTGTCTGCAGTGCTACTCCACTATCACAGACACAGTCCAAAATAGAGATTTTCAAAACCCTGGTCAATTGTTTCTCCTTGTGAAAATGCCAGTAGAAAGCCCAT
Source organism: Pseudopipra pipra (assembly GCF_036250125.1). Classification (NCBI taxonomy): domain Eukaryota; kingdom Metazoa; phylum Chordata; class Aves; order Passeriformes; family Pipridae; genus Pseudopipra; species Pseudopipra pipra. The sequence goes on along the minus strand of NC_087549.1, from coordinate 18,586,198 downwards.
GAGTCAAACACTGCAGTCCCGAGCCTTACTCTTTGTGGAGTCACCCCTTTAAGCTGCCATAAGGAGTCCTAAAGTTATGCTAAATTGTCATAGAGAGTCCAAGGTGAGTGATGAAGCAGATAACCCAATGACTAAAATGATCAGAGTTGTAAGGAATCAGACTGCTGAATGATGGTAAGTTTTTGTGTCCTTTAGCTTTTTGTTTTGCAAGGCACTGGGATACACATGGATAAACATGACTTAGAAGAAGCATTGACAACAGAATTGAAACTTCTAAAATTAGTTAAAATTGTGAATCAAAGCATGTTTCAGTAGATTAGACTTGTCTGAACTCACATAATAGGAAATTTTTTGTTATTTAGATATAATTTAGGGTTTTGGGGTAATTTTAGCAGATATTAAATCCTCACCAGTAAAAATCGATATTAAGTATTTTTTTAGTGACATTCAAAAACATATCGATGAAATGCATGGTCCATAGATCTTTAATTGAATAATTTCCATAAAGTGAATTTAAGCAATCAAATTTCAAAAGTAAATCCTCTACGTATGCCTAAATGAGTTTGGATTTTCACATCTTATTTTCATTCTCAGACACTCATCTGATCACTCTCAAATATCTCCAAAACACACTTTTATCATAGCCTTATCTTTTCAATGTAAATCCAAGATATACTGCAGTACCTGGCAAGACTTTTTAAGAGTGTTTGATTCTTAATTTAATTCATAATGCTTTATAATTCTGCATTTTTTTGCTGATCCATTCTATTTCTAAAATATGCTGCATGAAATATTTATTATTTGACCCAGCCTGAATTTGTCTTGAGTTCTGGAAAATGTTCAGTTGAAGCTACCAGAACACCACAGAACACACTGGAAAAAGAAAACTTTCTTCCCCATAAATGTCAGTAAAGGCATTTCAGAATAACAAAACAAACATGATATAAGTATTCTGGGGTCTTATTTGTTCATACTGCTCAAAAGATTCCTCAGTTGCTCTATTTGTGAAAATATACTAAAAGCACTGGGAAAATAGGCATAAATGCCTTCAGAGGCCATGGAACAGATGGAGTGATGCTGGATCAAAGGGATACAAACACTTTCCCTCAATTTCTCACCAGCTGAGACTCTTTCATCTTGCAGCAGACTTTTGGGCAGGGTATTGACTTCTTGTCCTTACTGTTTGGGGACACACAGGATGGGCCCTAGTCCATTTTTACTAGTATAGACATAACTGCAAAATCCAGGATTTAACACCCGGATGGTGTGGATTGAATCTGGAAGCAACTGGAAAACCAAGCATTGTGAAGGAGTAAGGAACCTAAGTGCCCAAGGACACTATAGCTGAAAGTCCAACAGATCTTCTTCAGGAGGCAAAGAAACATGAGCTGATGAAATTACAGCTTCTGAGAAGTAAAGGAAGCTGGAGCAGTTAGAGTGAGGTACTCTTTTGTTCCTTCCTCTCTTTTTCTCCCTGAATCTTGTGGACTATTTGGTGAAGACAGAGGGTATGAAAGTTGGAGGGGAATCTATTTGAGCTAAAGGTTATTTGACCAACAGCCCCTTTCCATGCTCAAGCCTGAATGACTAAGAAGCCTAAAATGGCAACCGCAACTTGAAATGTGCCATCAAAAGCCATCCCTGAGCCTCCTTCATTGATATCTACCATGCAGTCTACAGGGAGAAACCTTAACAATAACACAGTAGTCCTGTTGGTGGCAAATGCTGAATAAACACAACCCTCTGCCAAGATAATCATTCCCAGTTTTCCTATTACATGGAACCTATCTCCTTTCAGCACCAGCAGTTCTTGTTGCCTCACTGGCACAAGCAAGCTCCTTGTGCCATCATTTTCCCATGGGTCTCTTAGGTGGGACTCCCAGGAGAATTAAAACAAACACCTCGTTCACATAGATCTCAGCAGAAACTCTGAATTAGACCATACTTCTGTGGCTTCAGTGCAACATAAATATATTCTAATGATTTATCATGTACTTGCTTTTTCATTTCACATAAATAAAGAAGAACATTTGGGAAGCACACTCGCTCAATGTTAATATAGAATCCAGATGTCTGTTTTGCCAGCCTACTGCCTTATACTAGATGCTTGAATATTCTAATTTTCCATCCAGTGGTGAGTTATTTAAGGGAACATGTGTGTGCATGACAGTGAATGCAGCACTGCAGCTACTACAGCACCAGGTTCAAAATATGCACAGATGAATAATTTCAAGTCTCAAAAATAAAAAATAAGCAGCCATGGACATTGGTATTTCATGGAACTGTGGACATATCAACTTATAATATGCAAACACATGGTCATACATGAATATGCTACTGTTATTTAACTCCCTTCATGGGGATTTACTTTCACATTTCATCAAGCACTGCTGCACTGAAATAAAGCAGTGTAGTCTTTGCAAGCCTTGCCTTTTCTGGCAGTCATCTCCAGGTCTTGGGGCAACTCCTGTTGTTGCATAAGTTTCATCAGAGTGGCATAAACCTATATTAGACTATTCCAAGCAAGAGTTAGTTTACTCTAAGTCTCCTATGCCAATGTTAACTTGTATATTTTGTGAGTAAATTGTTACTAATTTTTCATGCAATAGTCCAGTTCTGATGAATTTTTCTTGGAGACATTAATGCTTTTGATGGTTCAAATGTCAATTTTCCTGTTGAGTAGGAATGAAAGCTATTTACCATGCAGTTTCTGAATGATTCATTCTCACAAATGAGGAGTTGCTCTCAAGGGTGCTGACTGCACAGTAGCCACCAAGACCAGTGCCAGTAAGTACAAACATCTCTACTCACTTGGAGGTACCAACTATGGCAACTTAAAATTAACTTTACATGACAGTTGTATAAGATGACTGTTCTGACATACTGTTCTTGACACAAACATGTGACCTTCACACAGAATGTGTTAAGGAAAAGCTGAGTACTGCAATCCAATGTTCCTCCATTCCCCATTTGGAATTGATGCCGAAGCAACTTGATCTTGGTCTCAGAGAAAGTATTTATTCAGCAGTGCACCATATGAGGAAAGTTATGCAATATCTTATATCTTAAGATACATTGTCAACACACTGCCAAATTCTGATCTTAGATATATGTGGAAAAACTCATACTCCATCAGGTGAATTAGTCAAAACTAATTGGTAGAAAAGACAGTAGGCTTTAGCACATCAGTGTCAAATAGATTTGCACATATATATCTGAAGAGAGGAACGAATTTGCAAATACAGGGAAAAATTGAAGATTTCCCACTGATTTTTCTGGGCTTACTTCACACTATAAAGTAATGTCAGGGTCAAATGACATGTACTTAGCAAAGACTGTGTAATGGAGAATACATCCACTGTTCTAGCAATTATTTTTTCAAAGGTAGTTAACAATTTTTTGCTTTTGTCACATAAAAGTCTTTCCTGAAAGAACTTTGCCAAAGTGCTACCTAACTCCAAAGTTATATCCACTCCAATCAAACCAGTACTGGCTTAATCCAGTTTTTATGCTGGGTTTAGGTCAGTGCTAGTCAGCGCAGATAATGCCTTAAAAAAGCTACTTACATGGGTAAAAGGACTAAGATTTTTCTCTTTTCTTTAGAGATGGAATTGAAACTTTGATTTTAAAAAGAAAGTAGCTTTCAGTAAAATTTTTATTAAAATTATTCCAGAATCGATCTGAAATAACTTACAAGAAGAGATTATAAATTTTATTTTTAATAGAATGAAAAATGTTGTTACAGGCTTTATTTTCTGACTTTACGAACTTGTATGTAAATTTTGGTTTAAGAGCATTTGAAAAAATCTGCTCTTTGACTGGATCTGCAATTCTTTTAGTGCATATGCAAGAGCGGGAGAGAGCCATATTAGAGAAGCTTAGAGTTTACTTTGTTGTCTAGTCAGCTCATTGTTTGACAGTAGCCAGAAAAGCAAATCAGATGTTGGAACCGAACAGAAAAGAAAACAAAACCGGAATGATAAACCTTCTGCCACTATGAGGCTCTTATATCTTGAATTCTGACTGCATTTATGTTGCCTCCATTGAAAAGAGAATACAATAGCAACTCAAAGAGGAAGAGGAGGTCAAAAAGAGGAGGATGAGAAGAGTGATTAAAGGTTTGGAGAAATTTATATTCAAGAAATAAGAAGGAATCTCTAATAAGCAAGAGATAAAGGAAGTAATATACAGTTCATTAAAATTATAGATGGTGTAGAACAGCGAATGATTGTTCTCTGTCTTTCTGGCACCAGATGGTGTAAAAATATCTTTAGCTAGGAGTTTTGGAAATATTAAAAATTCAAATGGTTTAAAATACGCATTTTGAAAACGTATTAGGAGAACTCTACAGTCATTAAATAAAAGATGTTGCCCCTGAACAAAGATCTTGATCAATATTCATTGAAATCATCCCTACATTCTGGACCTGCTTTTATCCCTTTTCTTAGACTTTAACTGCTGCATAGGGGTTCTTCTACAGAAAAAGAGAATACAGGACAGAGTTTGATTTTGCTGCAAATATCAGTTGTCCAGAGGAGGAAGAAGGGCTGCAGTCTTCATGAGAAATGACACAAAGTGCTAGACTACCATTGCAGTGTCAGTTTAGTTTAAAATGAAAAGTTAAAAGCACAAAAGAAAGACAAGAATAAAACAACACAGAAGGCTTGATAAAACAGACATAGAAATCTTTATTTAAAAGATGGTTTCTTAAAGGATAAAACTTTATCATATTACTCCTCATTTTTCAGTCTCTGCAACAGGACTAAACAGTACATATGGGATTATTGCATGTTTTACTCATAATTCACTAAGCAATAATGCTATGTCCCAAGTTTGCAATGCTTGCTGATCTCAGAAAAGATTACTTCTTGTAGAATTTGTCTGTGCAATGTTTTGGTCAGTGTGGCTGGATACTCCCTTCTGTGCTGAGAGAACACAAACCACAAGGAAGGTACCACCCACAGCTGCTTATAGCAAACCTCATGGGTTGGAGGTCTCTGACTGTGCCCTCAGTGCACTGAGCAGGACAGCTGCCATCACTTGAGTGGAAATTCATGTGGGATTTAAATTGCTGTGGACTATCAGCTTTTAGTTTCCTTTTCCCATCTGATGCCCCAAGTACTGTCCCTTGCTAGCATGATTTTCAAAGGCCTGCAGGCTGCTTCAGCTCCAGCAGGACTGTGTGAAATAGTGCTGTGCCTCATCTGGGGCAATATGTGTGAGCAATGCATCTACTTGAAACAGAATGGCTGCCAACCTGTCAGGTTTGACCCCTTCTAATATCAGATTGCCCACACACCTCAACAAATAACTTTGAAAAACATTAGTTGAGATACATTTGCAAATACAGTCACACAGTTTTTCCAGCTGTAGAGATTCAAAGTGCTATGCATGATTACAGTATGATTTTTGAGACAACTAAGAACAACTCATATTTATTTTTATATTATTCCTTAGGTTTTCGAACATAGTTGAATCAGTCTTTTCATATTCCAATGTAACAGTACATCTGTTAATGTGATATCTATTTGATAAAATTGTTCTCTCAATTTTGATGAAAAAACAGTGGTTAGTGAACTTTTCTCATCCTTTCATTGGTTATAAACTCAGTATAAATTTAGCCTTTTGACTCCAATTAGAGCTCTGAGAGTTCTTGGGAACAGATGACATATTTACAACTCAATATGTTTGTCTCATCCATCTGTTCTCTGCTGGCAGGTTGTAAATTATTAAGACACATACTGCCTTGTGTATATCTTTGTATGTGCAGAAAAGAACCGTGTGGGTACAGGTTCCTCTAATTGGTATTTAGGTTCTTCCACTGTGTGAAAGCTATACAATAATAAAACATGGATGGCTTTTTGATCTTCTCAAAACACACTTATTTCCATCTCACTGAGGGTCACCTCAGCAGTATAGAATCATAGTAAAAAGGCAACAAGTACTTCAGACTGAAGCAATGTCAGACATAAAGTGCCAGACTCAGAAAACTGGCAGATTCCAACCAGTTGTAAAAATGGGAGGAAGTAAAGGACCTGATTAGACATGAAATACATTTAGTGACAATGACATCTTCATTAAATAATTTAGAGGGAAAATAAATTTTTAAGCTTGTACAGATAATTCCAATCACAAACTAAATCCCTATAGGAATAGCCATCAAGCCAAAAAATATATCTTTTTCATCAAAACAAAATTTGTTTCAGTGTAATATATGTCACTTTGAACTACTGTAGTTTATGTGAACTCTCTGCTGGAATCAATTTTTCTTTGAGAATTCTCCATTTATCAAGTTTCTTTTACAAACTACAATTACATGGCTGGTGGTGTGGACAGTCTGAAGTTTAAAAACAAACCTGAGGGAATAGCAAAGGTGTAGAATGATTGTGCTGTAAATGCAGTTCTAACTGCAAAAGGCTGAGAAGGCTAAAATAGCTATGCAGGTTTTATGGAAATAAAAAAAAAGTCAAAGAATGCATTAACCACCATAGGAAAGATTATTAAGAAGTCAAGGGATGATATTGTTGACAAGGCACCAAGCCAAACAATATTTGTCCATAGCTGATAAAGAAAGAGGGGTTAGAAATTGGAGAAGCTTAAGCAGCTATTTTTATGATTTTACTTAGTACAAACAAGATCTCCAAGGACTGGGCCATGGTTAGCATAACCCCATTATTAAAAAAGTGTTCTAGGGATTTACATAGAAATTGTATATCAATGCATTTAGTCTCATATGGGACAAAAGTGTTTAATGAGATCAAATAAAGATACCCTTGGAAAAATCGACAGCCTGAGAACAGCCACATACTCTCAGGAAGTGGAGATCATGCTTGAGCTGGTTGGAATTCCTGAAGGATATTATTACTGCAGAGGTGCGGGTTGATTTGCTAGAGTAGCAAACAAAAACCACAGAATTTGCACTGTGGTTATTCAGATATTTTGATCATATAAACATGCTAGAACTTTAAACTGATAAGGATTAATGTTCTTTGCTTCAAGGACAAGTGAAACTGATTAATGAAATTAAAGTTTTTTCTTGAAGTCTTTTGGATTAATGTTTTTTAAACCATTATCAGACTTAAACTTTGCATTTAGGATTCCTTGGACATTTTAGGATTGGACACAATGAAAAAAAATACTTCTGAATACTCCCATTTCTGCATTATTAAGACCAAGAGAAACACAAAAGAAATAGGAAGCAAAAAGAACTTGAAAACAATTTAGAGTTTCTCTAAGCTGTATTTTGTCAGCTGAGAGAACAAGCAGAGCATTTTGTCTCTCTAGTCCACTACAGCAAATGGACTATTTGGTTTGCTTAGTTAGTGAACATGAGCAATGCTTAGTACAGGCTTAGCAATTCTTTGTAATGCTCTTGTGTAAGTATGTTTAATGCTAGAATCACTTTGAGATTAACGGTTTTGGGTTTGGTTTTGGTTTAGTGCACCAAATTATAGCCGACCTACTGGGATCAACTGGTTTCTTTTTGACTGCCAGCAGTGAAAAGTATTCAGGAAAGATTTAGGCAGGGACACAGAGGATACCAAAGTTTCTATTCCAAGAAGAATTTCTTCAGGACCTGTAAACTTTGCAGCTTGGATGACTGTTGAGGTTTCATGACCACAGTAAAATTCTCAGATTGTGTGGGTTAGACAGAAGAGTCAGTTAGCAAAATGAACAGCTGTCAAATGAAAGCTTTCCAAGAGATCTTAAGGAAAGAGTTTTAACAATCAAATCAGATCATGGGTAAATTATTTTGAGTGACATAGGATTACAATAAGCTAAAGTAATAGCTAAATTCTCAAAATAAATATATCCCAAGTTATTCTACAAATTTGAGACCCTTTATGTATTGACAATACTAGAGATTGTTACTCTAGGAGTGACAAACACATGTAATGGGAAGACTTTAAGCTGTACATCCTAAAATTTTCAGGTTTGAAATGAAAAAAACATAAAAAGAAAATCTACAAATAATGACTGCCTTCAATATTTATTTTAAACTCCTGCAGTGAAGCCTCTACTCATAACAGAAAATTAAGGCTGCTGTTCGCCCTTAAAGAACATGGGACAACAGGTCACAAAATCTCCCTTGCCTTTACATAAAAAAATAAAATTTGTGTTATAGCATGAAACCAAAGAGAAGACTGAAGATTATTCTCTTTCTTTGACTGCTATCAAGACATCATCAGGAAAATCAATCCTTTCTCTGTCTCCCAGACTTTTGGGCTTCTTTGAATGAATTGTCTCCCAGACATCTCTGTTAAATCTTAGTCTTACTAGGGAAAACAAGAGACTGTGAGAGACAAGAAACATTTTTGCTCTCTTTTTTGATGGTGTAGACTGGGTTTGGTGTGTGCCAGCAGTGCCAAATGGGAGCAGCACTATCCCTAAGGCTTTGGTGAAGGTTTCAGATGAATGCTGCAGCTGCTGTGGAAGTTGTCATAATCATCGGCCTTAGTCATTGCGAAATCTCACTGAAGCTCACTCTCCCTGAAGAGAACACAAAATCTAGGGGTAAACTCCTATGTTCAATAGCTATTTTGCTAAGTTTTAGAGCTGAAATTGTGACTGCTAATGATTCTTATTTCCAATTGAGTTGCTGAAATGTTCCCCAGATTTTCGATTTAGCATAGACTTGTCTTTTTGGCCTTGGATATGTTGAAATAGCTAAGCTTGTTAGAAGTAGATGTTAGTCCAGATGGAATTGAAAACAGATTTCTGAGGCAAGGAGTCTAATGTAACAAATTATTGACACATTTCATTACTTCTACTGCAGTCTAAAATATTGGACAAATCACTAATATAAATTCACAGTTTAGACAGCTTTTGGAACAGAGAGGCCATGAATTCTTTATGGTCAAACATGATATCTAATCACTCAAATAACACTGCTTTGCTTAAAACTGCAGATGTCATTTTTGGATTAGATTTTATATTAGGGTTTTTTTGATGAGCAAAATTTGGATTATTTCTTTTGTTATGTGAATTATCCTTTGTTGCAATCTGACATCTATTGCTGTGGGGTGGGAATCTACAGAAAACTTGGCTTCAGTCATACTGCTCTAATGGCTTAATTGTCATTTAGAGTAGAAAATGTCAATGTCGACAGATCAAAGCCTTCTCAAAACTAAAATGAATTCCTTGGATACTCCAGAGGTTTGTATCCACATTGGATCATATTATCTACAAGTCTTGCAATAATCATTTTATGCCTGTCTATAAACACAGAGCAGATGCAGGTTTCCCCTTTTCTTAACGTCCTTGCGTATCCAGCACCTTGAGAAGCTGGCTTAGCTGTGCAGTCCATTTACATAACTTTCGGTGCCCAGCAGATTTCATGCTGTTTTATTAACCCATTCAAGAGCTGAGCTTATATTTGACCAAAAATGGTGAGAAATTCGGTGTACTGTCAAGACAGCATAGAGCCCCAGATTTTTTTTTTTGTAATGGGTCTCCTTTTTTCATTGAATGAAGGGGCAGATTTTCAGGAGGCTTTCCTAATTATGAAAATATTAATTTCCATGTGGGCTGCTTGATTGAAGGTGTGTTTGGAATCAAGCCAGAGGCAAAAGCAAAAGGAGATATACAGCAAGAAAGACTTTTTGCACCACCTGGAAGTGGAAGAGAATTCCTGCTACTTCTCCTAGTTTGCCATGTCATTTTGAGAGCTTCAGGATGAAGAGTAGGAAATTGGCTTCCAGTTCATGGCTTGCATAAATTTTGATTGCTTTCAAGTCATGTGTTATTTTTGGAGGCACTTGAGGAAAACTGTTTTTTTCTTTGGATGTTACTGAAAAAAGATATGTAATCAAAAAATACTCAGTTTTACCATTAAATTATATACAAGACGCTGGATCACAGTAAGGAATACTTCCTTTTCTCAGCTTATCTTTCAGCTTATCACTTCTTCCTTGAGGCAATTGCATTTCTAGAAGAGCTGGACTAGTTGCTATGCTTGTATTGCAGAGCAACTAAATAGGATTACACTTTCAGACACTTAATCATGTTCTTATATTACCTAAAATATAGATGGAAGGGGCAGGAATTACAAATTTTCCCACAATTTTATTTTTAGAAAACTAATAATTATTGTTCCTTATTTGTATTTAATTGTTGATTTCCTTGGTGAAATTTAGGGATGGAAAGCAGAATTCTTTCACCATTACACCAAAATATGAGGACCTTACATTGGAAACCCAAACGTTTCATTCTGAGGTTTTCAGTGAAACCACAAATATTTCTAAAAGGAAATCCCCCTTCCCTGAATATTTCTTTTTAATAGCAAATCTGAAAAAAAAACATGTTTTGTAAAATATATCAGCATATTTTTAATAGTTGGTTGTAGTGGAAAGATTTTTTAATTATTTTTTTTAAGTAGGTCAGTTAATGACATCATTCACCTTTTTAGAGTTAGAAACTTCACCAAAAAAAAAATCTAGAATAAGTGTCATCAATCCTTTATAAGCTAATATGTTTCATGATATCATAGAAATTTTATATAAAATTGGCCAAGTCCTGTGAAGTACGAAAATATAACTTTCATCAAAATAAATATTTTGGAGAAAGGTAATCAATGTAGATTATTAACATTAGAGAGGTTAACGTCAAGCAAACTGAGCAACAATAGAACTACCATAGCAGAGAGTAAAGGATATGAAGGAATATTTTTCAAAACTTGGTACAAAGCTCCATATGAACATAAAAAATACCTATGTATTCTGTAGATATACTATTCTTTTCACTGAAATTATTTGCAATACCAGTTACTAGAGACAGAAAAAATAGCACACAAGTTTCAACTGCAGAGTATGAATCAATTTCTCTTTTATGTCCTACTTTCTGTATATTCACTGAGTATTGCCAAACCAATAAATAATCAGTTCACAAAAGTTTGATTCCTGTTTCTTCTGTAAGCAATGTGCTGCCCAGAAAAAAATAGAAAAATGTAGCCTGACACAACAAAAGGGAATTCTGCTTATATGAGTTCTGACACTCAAGAATTAAAGAAAGCTAATTGCTATTGTTTCATTTTATCCAGTTTGAGTGGAAATAATTTTTGAAGAGTCATGAATAAAAAATAAGGTTATTCAGCTAAGATTATTCAGCAGTTAAGAAATAATTTGAGTTAGAATTATTTTGCATTATCTCCTGAGACACAGTTTGTGTATTCTGTCACATGTATTTTCTATACACAGAGACATGCATGGGAAATACGTTTGCGTGTAAGAGTCTGCTGCCTGAATATGGTATTACTTATTGTAGGCCACCCACAACAGTGCTGCGTTGAAGTAACTCTTCACTACCAGCAATGATTCAGTTAACCTTTGATTAAACACAGGAATTTAAACTATGAAAAGGTCTGAAACCTGACACAGTCCTTTGACACCTTGATGTCTGTCATTAAAGATAATCCTGCATTAGGTACTGATTTCTGAAAATAGAATTAAACTACTTTGGTTTTCAATCTTAACCCTTCCATATTACAAATGTAACCCTGCTGTGCTAGGAGACTTCCTGAAATTACTATTTCTCCTTTCAAGTCCATTTTTTTGAGAAGGAGCTTTGCAGGGAGCACAGGGGACAACAAACACAAACTGGGCAGCTCCATCACTGGCAAATGAAGTGACTGGGTTGTAGTAATGAGTAGAAAACAAAGCCATCCAGGACCTCAGAGTGTGATCATGCCCCCTTTTTCCTTCACTTTTTCTACTTCATACAGAATGAGACATTGAGTCAGAAAGAGAGACAACATGTTGGTTGTTGGTTTTGTTCTTTTTTTTATTCTTTTCTTTGTCTGATCATCATCAATGCCATGCCACTATTTTTAACTTCATCTCTGTGGAGGTTGTGCTCCATCTTTTACCACTGTTTCTAGTCAGTGGATGGAAGCCCTGGGATGATTTGAGAGGCCTGCACCCTTAGATATACTTTTACCCCTTTTCATTGCTACATTTTTTTCTCCTCTTCCACAACTCTGTTTATCCAAGTTACTAAGAAAACTTCAGTGGGAATCTCTCAGTATTTCCTCAGCCTGCTGTTCTTTTACTCTGTGCAACATTAGATGCTGGCAAGAAGTGACAGGTTCTCATTTTGCAGTGGTTGTCTCTCACCTGGATATACAAAGTAAAATAAAGGAGTCTAAAATAAAATTAAAAAGAAGCAAAACTTAGCAGCAGATTTACATTGGAAAATAATGTGTGGTGATTCAAAGTTCTTCGCCTGTGAAATATGAGAAAGTCTTGAATTTATACTGTTCTTGAGAAAATGCCCATCAATTTTTCGGGTAGGTCATGTATTCCAGCCAAGCTGGAATATGCAGGCTGCTGGCTGAGAATAGCCTAGGCACTGACTGTTCTGCAGAGACAGCTTTTGCACCCCTAATCACCAGCTGTTGGTGAGCGGGACATCACCCCACAAAGGGCCTGATCTTGGAAGTATGTCAATAGTCCAACCTGAGCAAAGCAAACCCTGGCCAACAACAGAGGACTTCTCTTGAAGCTGAGCAAGAACAGTCTCCAAACTCCTCAGGTGCCCTCCTCAGCCCTCTCCCAGGTGCCCCTGGATGCTGGAGTGCCCACGAGTCTTTCCAAGCCCCTGGCAAACAATTACATAACATTTAGAGAGAGAACTTTTCCTCTTTCTTTTTCTCCAGCAGAAGCTTTTCAATCTACCTTGTCAACCTGTACTCTCTTGGCAGTGCACATAGGATGTTCCTAGCCCCTAGCTACTCACAGAAAACTGAAAAAGGGAAATAAGAGGATTTGTGTTGTTTTCTTTTAGCTACATGATACACGAATCCTGAAAAGGATGACTTGCTCCTTGACAAGTTTTCAAGTGGCACCTACTTAACTGCCCCGGTAATACAGCCGCAGTTTCCTAAAACTAAAACCTGTCTTGCATATCTCTCTCTAGCCAAATTTCTGGTTCGTCCTCACAGATATCATATGAAGGAATAGTAAAAAAGTTTCAAAATTATTTGTTGCAACATGGCTGCTGAAAGTTTCAGTATGAATGGAGCCATTTTAGGAACATTCCCATATTAACGTTTTAAAGCATTTCCACATGCACTTTCTAAAAGGAAAAAAAAAAGAAAAAGGAAAAAAGAAAGACAACCTAAGGAAACTTCAGCTTAAACATGATCAGTGCAAACAAAGAAAATCAGCAAGAGTTGAAAAGATTACCTCAGGGATGTGGTTTTTATGGAAGAAGGAAGGCGAAATCTTGCCCTTTTCAGGGAAGCTCATTTTACAGTACCAAAGAGGGCATTTCACTGTGGCAGGGTTCTGCTGCCTGTGTATTAGAGCTGCTTTTTGTGCAACCATTTTTTCTGATAACGATGTACAGAGCATTAATGGGAGAGAAATACTTTGGGATGCATAGAGTAACCTGGTATTTCCTGGTGGAATACCAAGTTGATCCCTTCCATGACACTAATCTCATAACTCAGTCACTGAGCACTAAAGATTTCTCTTACAAATTAGATATGTTTGATAATCCATTCAGTGTTTTGACATGTTTGGTATATTGCTGCTTATGTTCCTTCCTGGATAACAGTTTAATATGATGATTTGCGGTGCCAGCAGGAGTCAGACAGGTGCAAGCATGAATGGAGTTTCTCTACGTTGTCACTGATGATGCAGGAATCTCATGGACTCCAAAATCCTCACTTTTCCTGCCCTGCTATTTTGTATAAAAGCCTCATTGAGTGTTATTTCTGGAAAAGTGATTACAGAAAGAAATAAAGCCAACTAGCCTTCCCTGACTTCACTTTTGTTTTTATTTACATTGTGTTCCAGATTAAAGGCCACAAATTCAGGATCCATTTTGATAGATGCTGAACCTGCCCTAGAGTTCTAGGAGAAAAAGCATCAAGAGACACATTGTTAAAACCTAAAGAAAAAGTATGAACAGGGGACAATTCAGTCCCAATTGAAGCAGTTTGACTGTCCATGCAATCACAAGGGCTAGTAGTTTGAAAAACTTTATATTGACTTTATTATCTAGCTTCCCTTGCCTTTAGTAGGAGTAGGACATTCATCTTCTCTTATTCACTAGGTGTGACATGCTCTGAAAGTGCTGGTTCCTGGATATGCTCTTAAAAGGGTAGACAGCTGGAAAATATCCCATTTAAGAAATCTCTGGCAGTAAATACAAAGCTAGGTTCTCCACAACTGGTTGTCACCAAGGTTTTTTTATAAGTCAGTAAACTGATGTGTAGAACCGTATCTGCAGAACTTTTTGTTGTCTAACTCGTAAGTGGAAATGTCTATCTAGACAAAAGCATATGAAATAATAATGCTGATTTGGCCCTTTCAGGTATGTAATAGTGATCCCAAGAAGGCTTGTTTGTGTTAGCATGGGATGTGGTGTCTGAGCTCCTTCATGGCCAGAGCTTCATCTGACCCAAAGAAGATGGGAGGAAGGACAAGGGACCCATTTTCATCACGGGCCTCCCAGTTTCCAGGTCATGTGCAGGGCAGATGAGAACTGAATCAGAGGCCCAGGGAACAGCTGCCATGAAAAATGACTTTTCAGCCATTAAACTGACATCAAAATGCTGCTTTTTCTCAGGGTACCTATTCCACAAACCTACCTTTCTTAACAGCCAAGGCTCTGAGACTGAAATCTTCACCGCTTGTATAATACAGCACCAGCTCCTCCATGATGTACCACAGGCACCATGCAAACCTGCCTGTGGAGACAGCCCCACCTGGGAAATCATGAAAAGGTTGTTTGTCCATCGTACTTGTGTCCGGTGGGTAACCAAATTGCCTCTGGTTTTGTTTCATCTGCATTCATTTTCATTTGTTCGGAACTGCTAAGTTGGCTGCTTTTGAAACTCAAAGTGAACAAAAGGGCACAAAAAGTTGGGTTTCTCCAGCTTTTTAAATATTGATTTATTTCTGGTTTCTGTAAGAAATGACATGGAATCCTGCTAATATCTAAGGTTATCTGTGGCCTTGTGACCTGTAAATCATAATCCCAGTGCAACTCTGGTTCGAACACTGGAAAGTGAAAGGTCAGAGAAACAAGATAGCTTATGTATGGCAACAGGATTAGCAGTTTGGGCTGCTCTGAAGATATTAATTTGGACCGTCCTATGGCAAATATCACTCAGATGCACTTAAGGGGGAAAAAAAGAATTCTTGAACTCTTGTAAAGGCACAGTATTTTTTGGATTGCTGAATATGAATAAATCATGAGTAAAAAACCCTATTGCAATGTGATTCTTGGACCATCAGATAAAACCTGTGAGAGAGGAACTAAAGACAGTCAGGATAACGCATTATGTATCAGTTAGTTAACGTCAAAGAAGAAATTGAATTTTTGCATTTACAACTGGTGAGCATTTGTCTTGAAAAGTCTTTTATGTGTTCTTTCTTTCAAAAATAGTTCAGTTCCCATCTTGAACTACAGCTTTCTTTTCTTTGCTTCTTCCTTAGGCCTCCTGATGTCTGTACTCCATATACATATCTCTGGTGTAGTCAAAATGTAGTAAATACAACATGAATTTTTAGAGTGGTTTTGTGTGGTTCCCCTTTCTCTGTCACCTGTGGTTTTGTTAGCAACTTTTAACTCTGTAAATATAATTATTTTCCCTATGAAAGGTCTAAACTGCTATAAAACCAATGTATTTTTAATCCATTTTGGACAAACTGAAGTCAGTGGGAGTTTGGTACTTTTAAAACTGAAAGCATGTACCTAAATACAGATTCCGTTTTGACCATCTATGCTGGACATCCTGACCATTTTTATCAGTCTCTTCAATGTCCTTTTCTTAGATCTGTCATTGCGTGTTTAGTTGATTCTGGCGACAAGTTCATCTTTGGAAAAGCTTCCCTTTGAACCACAGGTGGCAGCAGACAGCAGAAACGTCGGGAATAAGGGCTTCTCTGCACCTTCGAGTGAGCTGTCAGGATAGCTTGCTTTGCTCTAGGATAAACGTTCTTTACTGTTTTCTCCACACATCCAATGGCTACTTAAACTGTATGTTTTATATATTATACCTATTTGCAATGAAAATATAAACATTTTTGATTTTTTTTCTCTCTGAGTACTGACATGTGTAACATCTCAACCCGAACAGATTAGGCACCTTATAAATCTCTTCATTTTCTGGCATTATCTATTGATTCGCATTTAATCTATTTTAGATTAGATCAAACTGAGGTAGTTTTTCTAATCTAGGCTCTAGGCTATGGGGTAGCTCACAGTGGCTGGAAAGGAGATTCTGGAGTTGCTGGTGTCAAGTGAATTTGCACAAGCCACACAACCTGAAAGAAGCGGTAAGAGAGATGTTGACTCCTGCTTAAATCTCTGTTTGTAAACCCATAGTCACATTTACGGATGTAAATTCTGTCTCTGCATTTTACACTATTATGAATAAAACTGCTCTTGCTTATAAACTTGTTTTTGCAAAACAAAGTCTGATATATTTGTTATTTTTTCCCAAAGCCTTGAAAACTCCAAATGAGTGCCAAAGATTTTGTAACATGCTAAAAGAAAGGGACACTAGACACAACTCCACCTACATGTTTAGACAACTCTCTGTCTGCTCCTGTAGCAAAATTAGCATTGATTTCTTAATCTATTAGACAGAATAAATTAGTGGAAAAGCCTTCGGCTAATGTGGTTGTACTTCTCAAAAAATATTGAAATGTATTTATATCATCTTTGTCTTGTGACCAGACAGTCTAAAAAGTTCAGCCCCTTCGCTCCAGAGTGTGCACTAGAGGTAGGTGAGCATAGATATCACCTCATGAGAAACTGCTAGGCCATGCTTCTCTCCCTCTTGGGACAGGGAGCTATTCCAGAAGAAATAAGTAGGAGGGGAATATGGGGGCTTGATGACACCTCCAGTACTTGGTACAGATAGCCCTGATGTGACTTGCGGCTAGAAAGATTTTGGCAGCCGCTGGTCAGGACACATGGATAGGCCAGAATTTGTGGGACTCAGGACATGCACTGATATTACTTCAAGGAGTTCCAGATTTCCTGAATGGGCTGAATGAAACCCCTCAAAAAGGACAGTGTTGGTGCCTGGCAGTGTGATACTCCACGTGAAAGCAGAGCAGAAAGTGGCGACAAGAACCACTGCATTAGTTCAGGAGAACTTTGTCTGGGGGTTTTACAGAACAAACAGTGCTATGTGAAGCAAACAAAAAGAGATTAAATAATCATCTATGGTGGATGAAAGATGAAATCCAGGGGTGTTTAAATCAAAGAAAGAAAGGGAAAAAAAAAAAAAGAAAAAAAAAAGGAAAAAAGGAAAGAAAAATTTGCTTCAAAAGAAGAGTAAAACATATTCTGGAGTTACTCAGCAGAAAACAAACCAGTGATTCAACAATGCAGCTAAATGAGTTCAGGTCTGAGATGTGTAATTTCCTTTCAGGCAGATTCTAAATGATTCTAAATATAAGCATGAGAGGGCTGCAAAAGGATGGAGATGCATATCTTTTAGTGGAAGAGTAAACGTTATCCAATGCTGATTTATCTATTGACAGATTTGTGTCTCATGCTAAAAGCAAGAACTGTTTCTCAAGCTGCATGCTACCAAAAATTCCTCTAAGAAGGGACTGTTTTTAAAGTATTGCTTTATTTTACCAGATGTCAATGTACCTCTTTTACATTGTAAATAATAAATAAAAGCAGAAAGTAAAAGTGCGATGCTAATTCTTTTAGGCTTTGGAAAATTAATTGGATACTAATTATCCTCTAATAAATATGTTAACAGATTCCTCTACCAAATTGTTCTTCATTTTACTTCTTTTCCAATGCTTTCATCTTTGTCATTTTTCCATATTCTTTTTGTCAGACTGACTGTCTTCTTTTGCCCACTTTGCCTTCAGTTTCCTTATCTAATTCCTTTGCATTCTTAGCTGTCTTATTCTATAACACCCATTTCCTCGCTCTTCCTCAACCCATTTCAGTGTAACAAGAATCTTCATTTTTCCTTTGCTTTCCTTTCAGCTTTTTTCCCCTCTGTTTCCTCCTGTGCTGGAGAAGCTGCCTATGAGTTACTCTTCTGGGGTCCTTTCAGGGTTGACCTGGCAAAGCACCATTTCCTGTTTAAGTTGAAAGAAGGTCCTCTGTGTGCTTATGGGCCTGTTTTTCTGTCCATGGTCTTGCAGAGCAAATGGCAAGAAAAGTTTCTTCCCCAGAGTTTGGTGGGGGACTGACTTTGCTCTTCCCAGAGGTGATGCTGTTGTTGTGAACAAAAATATCTGCAGACCTTCTGTTAAGTGTGGTGCTTGCCTCCCATGACTACTTCCAGGCAGCAGAAGGCAAACACTGCCAACAGTCTAAAAGGAGGAACAGGGGCACTATTAAAGTGAGAGAAAGGTGAGAAGCATAATGAGAGAAAGGAAATCTATGATAACACTTCAGGATTCAAGATTCTCTCTACCAAAACACAGAACTGGTGTCTAGGCCTTCATGTACTTTAATATATCATTTGGGGGTCATATTTACAGTATATAACCATTCTTTAGTGTTCTTTAATTGAACTCCCTGGTTCAGAAAACTACACAGACCATTTATATGGACAATAAGGTCTGATTAAAATAGAAGTTTTAGCTAGTGGAAGAATGAAGGCTCTAATTTCACAAGATTTTCAATGGGCTTAGGTTCTATTTCATCATCAGTACTTAAAATTCACACAACAGAATGCAGAATTTTCTAGAGGAACTTTTCCATTTTTACAGACTTGCTCCACAGCTAACTTGATATAACCATAAGCATGTCTTTTCAAAGAACCATATTAAATTTCTCCCCGTGTAAAAGCACAGAGAAAACCAAACCTCTCAAAGTTTACAAAAGCAAATAATACCCAGAGATTTCTGCTCATATGAGCAAGAGCCAGGAAGAGGGGGTTTGGACACTCCTAGAGGAGAAGGGAGTTCCCACACTGTGTGACAGTTGTGGCACAGTAAATATGAAACTGCTGTCTCACAGGTAATCCCCTCCTTTCAACTCCTCCCTGTCTGTCTTTCCCCTCTCCACATTGCAGTTCCATATCCCTGTCTTCTCTCCTTCCTGCTCTTGCTCCTTGGCATTTGCATTTTTAATTAATTTCATTTTCGGTGCTTTTTGGATTTTTTTTTTTTTTTGCTTGACCTGAGATTACAGGTCCTTTAGAAAAAATTTAGGAGAGGTCATTTGGATTTACTGTGTCAAATTTTCTTCAGACATATGGATTTGTGTGTGTATTTGTATCTGTGTGCACACCAGAGGTCAGAGTCAGGCAACAGCAGCAGCAGCAGCTGTATTCAGGGATTACAATCTGTCCAGCTCCCATAAAAGCTGGTAGATAGGAATGCCTTTTGGCACAACTGTAGCATGGAATGGTTGCAAACTGTGCTTGATTCTACCTAGAGAGTTAAGCTCTTGTTGTGGTTGCTGTTTCAGTTTTTTTCTCCACAAAGGAGAAGTGGATACTGCGCCAATCCCAAACGAGGTTATTTGAGGCATGGTCAGAGCTGTGGTTTGAGCTGCAGGTCTGCAGAGAAGAAAGTTGTTATTATAGTTGGAAGAGTTTTTAAAAGAATGGTGTCTTGTGAACCTGTTTTACAGATGACTATAAATGTAGATGACTTACCTACTTAACAGGCCAGTACTGGATGTTAGGGTACTTAGAAAAATGTAAATTGAAATTACATCTCCAGCATCAGAAGAGAATAAAAATTAAGGATCTATATCCTATGGAAAACACATCTACTGCTTTGTAAAAATTTTGTGTGTTCTTGTTTTATGAATCAGGAACAAATTATCTGTGAAGGGTAAATAGTAAAGTTACTATTTTCACTGACCATTGAAATTTTAGTATCTTTCAAGGCAAGCAACATTTTAATATAATGTATATATATAACTTTGTAGTATAAATCAACTCGAGAAAGACCATTTTAATGAGTTGCAGCTCTTCAAATCATGCAGTACATATACATTCAACTTAAGGAGCAAAACGTGCTTTTATGTGTGTAGATCCTTAAAACTTCAGTGTTGATTTGAAAAGCCACGTTGCTCTGAATGAACAAGTCTAATTAAGTAAAAATTCCTGAGAAAATGAGAATAAATTAACTACTAAGAGATATTAAAACTGATCACTATAGTGTTAAAAGGTATACAAATGAAGCAAGAGGCATTTCTCAGTAATAGATCACAGGTGATTTGTCACTGCCACGCAACATGATTGAATGGATGATAGAAGAACACTTTATAAGGCAAGGAAAACATAACACTTCAGTTTGTATCTTTGCCTGTAGAATTAAAGAAATCTTTTATTTTAAAGTTTGATAGAGAGTTATATGATTTGAAGTGAAATAAGAAATATAGTAGCATGATTTTATCAAGGAAATTGAATAAAAAATTCTGAAATATGTATTGGAAAGGTTAAAAATAATAATGACTGGACAAACTTGAATTAGAGTTCCTCCTTTTCTAAGCTTTATCTAAATATATTAATATTTCTTACAAAGAGTGATGGTGGCTTTTAAAGTGTTACCAGCCTGTAACAGAAAGTTGTACTTGAAGCAAAGCAAATCACAGACTCCACATATTTTAAAATGTTTTATTATAAAGGATAGGAAACAAAATCCACATTTTTTTTTTCAAATCCAGATAAATAAACAGTAAATATCATGCTTTTAATTTTAAATGTGTTTTGTCTTTCACGATAGGATCTGCAAAAATGGCATTCTTAACTTGGAGACCTGCAAAAATATATCTTCTGAGAATATGGTGGAAGACAGACCACATATTTTGCATATAAATGAAGACCACTAAAAAAAATCTACTGGAAACTGGAACGAAACAGCTCTGTGAGAAAGTGCTGAGTGAAGAGTAGTTTGGTAACTTATTCAGCAGAAAACTTCAAATTAACTCTTAGTCAAGGTTATTTCAAATATATATATAAATATATACAACTACACAAGAAAACGTCCCACTTGAAACCAAACAAACATCAAATTGTAAAAAACCCAGAGAACCCTGTGGGGCTTTGTGATCTTTAAGAAGGGATGTTTAAAAAGTCCAAGTTCTTTTTTCTCCATTCCATAGAAATAAACTACTAAGGGAAAAAAAAAAGGTGAAAAAATAACCAAAGAAAACACAGTTACTCTGCTATTATCATCTTTTAAAAAAGAATCAGATCTTTGTTGTGCCTGATTTTTGGAAACAGTGTATTGAATGAAACAAAGTAACAAACTGATAAGCAAATACCTCACCACATGCAGATTTTGCATGTCACTTGGTCCCAATTTCGTTGATGAGAATATTAATTTTGATTTCAATGGGAATGGGGTAAACTTTTTCATTTCATATCTAGCAGAAGTTAAATGACTGCAAGCTGCTTTCCCAAATGGACTTTATTCCTGTAACTAAATCACAAAGGACTGTAAATAGAGTTGTCTTTATATCCTTACATAGGTGACCCAGCTACTTTGTTGCTTGTTATTAAAAGAATTTTGTCTTTTCCAATCCCACACTTCTACAGCATTAAATAGAACAAAATTACTTGTTAGTAACCTGTAACCAGTAATCTGAAATTCTTTTAATATTTATATTTGTTTGAGGGTTCTCACCCTTTGCATAGGGTCAAGGCTGCCTGTACAAATTAAATGACTGTTGCAGGAAATATAAACATGCTATTTACAACTTCACAATTCTTTATTTTTTATACAGTTCTGATGAATATTTTTTATATTTGTAGCCTAAGCATTGTGTAGAACTGACATGCTTCTGATATTCACCAAAAATGTAATAAGAAAGTAAAGTAATTAAGGATAAAATGCTCACATGCAAGGATACGGTAAAATGAATCCATTGCCTTAAGCTATGCATTTATGCAATTTTTATATGCCCTAACAATTTGCCTTCCTATGTACTTTTGATGGAAAAATTCCATGCAAAATCCCATATTTTCTTTAAGATAATATTTCACATTCTTTAAACCTTCCATTAATTATTCTATATGACATTCAGACTGTTTTTAATGAAAGAAAGGAAAAGCCTCAAAGCACAGCTACTTTCATTATCACACTATAAATCCTAGCTCAGGGATCATGCCAATTATCTGATTTACCTCTACAGAGCAACTGAAGAATTTATGCTTATTATCCTTACCGTTATTCATAAGTTTGACTCAGTTTATTTATGAGAAACATGTCCTTAAAGGATTTAATGAAAAACAATATTCACACAAATAATTTGACTCTAGGATTAACATAAATCCATCCGCTATTCAAATTCAGTTCATTTAAGAAAAACAATATTCGGAGTGGTCACCTTGAGTGCTTACAATGAGTTTTAATAAAGGTGTCTCTCTAATCCTTTTTCGTGGGTATAATGTTGACATTTCACTGCTGAATAACATTCTACTCAATAGACCATGGCTGATATGCTTCAATTCTTCAAATTCTGATGCTGTTGTTGATTTAATAAAAAAAAAAGTACATCCACTGAAAAGCACCAAGTTTAGGAAGAATAGCCAAGTCCAGTTCTTTGGAAAACCATTTCAACCATCTTCTAAACCAACCCTTCCCCAGTCATCAAAACATGGGGTGACTCTTGGGGAGTATTTGTAGGTTATGAAGTAATAACAAAGTGACTTTGCATCATCCTTACATGTTGCTTTCAAGAAGCCCTTCACCTTTTACCTTCAGATTGTAAAGTGTTGCTGCTGAGGGCAGTGCCATCCTGGCTTGTTCTGGGACCCACTGTTTAATGTCTTTAGAAGTCCAAGGGCCGAATCATCATGGTGGTGGAGCGCAAGGAGTAGCTGGGGCCTTTGAAGTAATGCCACTTGATGCCATTGAGCTTTCCGTGGTTTTGTCCAGCTGTGTAGAACATCCCATTGAGATTGGAGGGTCCACAGGCATCAAACCACCACCCTGAAACCATTAACAAAAATTAAACTGCAACTGCACTAAGTATTTTTGTTTTATAGGTTTAGCTGATTATCAAATTCTGGTAAATAACTCATAAATAGTCCTGGTGCGGTGAGTGTGCTATTTTCATATTTTCCTTTTTTGCTCTTTTGTGCTATTCTGTAGTCAGCAGTGCTGGAGAATGCACACTTGTATTTACAGAATTGCAAAAGTAATTACATCCCAACTCATTCTAGTTTTATATGCAGTATGTGAAGTCAAAGCAAGAACATCAAAGACAAATAAACTGCTTGGCATATTTAGAAAGTATTGCAGTTTTATTTAAACCACAGAAAAAGACTATAATTCAAAATTATTTTGCATAATTTCACTATGCTAGGTTATTTTGAATACAAGCATGATTTAATTTTATTTACCGGTCCTTTTCTGTTGCTTTAGCTGTGATTGTTCAACTGCTCAGTTGTTTTTGCTCCCAGGTTAGATCTTTTTAGTAACTGGATTGTGAGAATGGTGGTGCTTCCCTGTCATAGTAACTACAATGTTGTAGTAATAGATAATCAGCATTTAAAATTGTGTACAAGGCGAGAGGTAGATACTTTCTTTAAGATTGTGATAAATTTATAAACAAGACAGCAAAAGAATGGAAGGATTGAGTGAAGAAGATAATTACAACACTGTAAGATGCTGACAGTCAGAATAACAGTGTGCAGGGGTAGATGATATATCTGATTATCTGAGTGTGCGTGCATTTAGGTGAGAGTGTGGCCCACTTCGGTCAAGGTATATGCATCACATGTACAGTTTGTGACAGGACAATGACATTCAATTCTTAGCCTTATGATTTTGAATGTGAAAACCTATATTAAATCATGAGCCTTCTAATTTTGATCTTGAAAAGTGCCAAACACTCTTTATTTAGGTGTCTACAGGTAGACGAAAATTCCTAACTACTCGACTAACACTGATGGCAAAATATATTAAAACTGTTACTGATTTATATCAGTGGAAAAGTAGGCTTACAAAATTGCTAACTGCCTTTTCTGCCCCCCTACCCTACCTGCTATTTCCCAGCAAGATGCAGCTTCCTACATGTTAAGCCATTGAATTCTGTGAAATTGCATATATTTTATTATACTGGAAAGACAGGACAAGAAATGTCTTGCCCAGATGTTTTTGATTCTAGTTCACTGCTCCAGAAGTTACAATGCAAGACTGTTCTGAAAAGTGAGTGAGATAGATTTAGAAAAAAACTCAGAACCTTGCTTTGGGAGGGCAAAACAGCAATCTGGTTTACAAAATGACCCTGTGAACAGTTGCATGGGCATAACTGAAGGAGTAGTAAACTGAGAAGTTAGGATAAGAAAGAAGTGTAACAGCTCTGGAACATTTGTGTGACTGAATGTAGAAAATTTAAACTTGCTAGAAGTGCTGGTTTAGTTTCAAAATGTAAGCAAAAAAAGGCATCTCACCTTCAGACTTCTGCAGTGAAAATACGCATGTATGTCTTTAACCAGCTGAGAAAAAGGAGTCAGTGGTGAAAAGAAGTGTGAATCTTCAGATCTTTTTTAAACTGTTGCTTTAAGACAAAATTAGTCAGTGAACTCTCTTGTCTCTCTCTCCAAGATCTTTTCTTGTTAAGGTGAATTTTAGATTACCATGGGAGCTAGAGTTTTAAGAAAAACTCCAAATAACGTGAAACTTGGCAACATCGAGCTTACAGAACACAAACTGACAAAGATAAACTAGGTGACATGCTGACTCCACTGAAAGTAGTGGGAGTTTTGCTGGATGTCTTGTTGGGAATAGAATTTTCTCTCCAACACCTTTCAGAGCATCTATGTAATGTAAAAGGAAGATGCTTAGTTTAGACTGAGAAAGGCATAATGAATTCCCAGACTGCAAAGACCTAATATTCCCATATTTACCTCAGTGGCTAGGAGCTCTATTTGTCAGAAATACTTCTGTTTGGGTTTTTTTTTCATGTAAGATCTTTGCTTTTTGAATCTTTAGCACAGGTTTTATGCATCTTTCCATGTAATATGGTTGTACTGAACATTTGTGTCATGTATAGAGACAAATAAGAGCATAAAGATCAGGTGGCGACTTTTGCTTTGGTAGTTAAATGCCATTTTATTTAAAAAAAGTTATTTTAGCCTGCACATCACAGCATTGTAATCTTCTCGGAACTCTTTGTAAATCATTTTCAAACAGCACTGGTAGCAGCAAACTGATCATCTAATGAGTGCCTACTTAATTCTGCAGCTGTCACTGTGGAATCAAATGGAGAATTTTAAATTTTCAGTTTGTTTCCCACTCTGACTGCTGGAAACGGAATTAAACTGTGAGAAACTCCTTTTAGACAATGTGCACAGTCCTAGGGAATCATCTGATTCTCTCAGTGGTTAGCCTTTTATCTATCTATAATGAATGCATTATATGAAGGTATTTTAAACTATGGCTTATTATTACAGATATGATATTGACCATGTTTAGCCTTCGAGTCCAGTGTTTACTCTGTCATTTTTATTCAGATACATGTAATTTATGTTTCTAGTCTTGTATTTCCTTAGACTTTGGATAATACTTAGGGTTTTCTTCTTTTCAGAAGTAGCACCTCATAAGGAAATCTTTAGGGAAGAATCTATACCAGATAAATTCTGACAATCTTCTGTTTTGGTACAGTTGACCTCCCTTTGGTTGCAATGTTATACTTATGGGGGCAATAACCAAAGAAAGGGAAAGCTGTACAGCTGATATTTTACTGTAACCATAGTATAATCTTATAGAAACTTAAGACAAAGTTAAACAGAGAAATCCTAACCCTCATTTCTCAAAGCTGGAACCCAGATGCACCTGGGTTCTGTTTACAGTGTTGGGGTGAAGAGATGACAAGCTGAGTTAGTTACCATTTCATCCTAAAGGAACAGGAATAGCTCCATAAATGGCCTTTTTGAAGGTTTTAGTGATGCTTTACAAAATCTCTGTAAAAAATTTGAATGAGCTGAAGAAACACATAATTTTATAAAACATTTGTGAGGACTTGCACAAATCTCTTATCCCAGATTTCTTCTAAAAAAATACTTCTTTCAAAGTGAGCATATTTTTTCCTACTATACTGTTCTTGTTAGTGAGAATGTATCAATTTTTTAAAGATGTTTCCTAATATTACATCAAAATTTTTCTATCTTTTTTTTTATAAATGAGGTGGGTTTTTTGTTTTGTTTTCTGGTGTGGTTTTTTTCTCCATATGGTTATGTCTCTCCATGCTCCCTTGCATCCTCTGATGGGTCTTCTTTCCCCATAAGGCCTCATATTATCACAAGACTTCCCACTGCATGTCTCAACACCAAATCAATACCTTTGAAAGGATGCTCAGTTGTTAGAAAATGGTGCTAATAACACCAAGGTAGTGGTTTTGATCCCCATATGGGCCATTCACTTAAGAGTTGGACTTGATGATCCTTGTGGGTCCCTTCCAACTCAGAATATTTTATGAAATCTGTGAATGGGTGCACAGGAAATGTTTTTTCAGATGCTTTGTATATTAAGGGAAAGAGGAATGGAAGCAGTGACTTTCTTGGTAGCTATGAGGAAGTGAGGGAACATAAAACAGCGGTTTCTGAAAGAGATACCTGCAGCACTGCCACTGCAGAACACACCATATGAAGAAGTTCCAGAGCTGTGACAGTTTGACCCAAGAAAAGACACTCAGTAACTAGATGTTAGCTTATTCCCTGGAGTTCATAGGATTTTCCTCACATACGTCTCTGTTCTCCCTCCTGAGTACACTGAATGCAGTAAGATCACTGAATGCAGTAAGATCAATACAGGTCTTTCAATAAGATCCAAGTGTGTTCGAATGGTACATTTGTATGGGTTTACAGGATAAACGGATCCTATGAAAAGCCAATATTTATTTGTAGCCCTTGGGTTTGTCCATAAAATTTAGTACATTTGGCAACAAAGCCGATAAGAACAATTTCTAATGCAAAAACATTGAAATAGTCCTCAATGATCAAAAGACATAACTTATTTTAGGAAAGATTTCAATGTTTCTGACATTCTATACTTTAAAGAATTTAGTTGATAATACAAAGGATCTGCTTGACTTTACATTGATAACTTCTCAGCTAGAAGACTGGCTGAAGTTTTGAATGACACCTCAAGCTATTTGTGGAGCCACAGGACAGGCTCCAAAAGAGTGAATGTTAAGAGGAAAGATTTAGGATTGTTTAGTCCAGAATTCAAAAGAGAGATTGCCAACAATCTCAAATTAATACAAAAACCTTTCAAAGAAATACAAAGAAATGGTCTATGCTTTCAAATGGTGGAGGATAGAACAAGATGGAAAACATTTAAATTATCATAGAATCAGTTAGTCGACATACAAAGCTTTCTTATATTGTGTAGACAAACTCAGTAACAGATTTTATTATGAGAATGAATGTCACTAGAAATCTTGAAGGCGAACAGAAAGATGGAAATGAACAGATAGAGAAGAATCTGTCTTAGAAAAGGACTAAATGACCTCTGGAAGTAATTTCTAGGCCTATGTACTCCTTAGAGTATTGGATTGTCAAGACTACCAGTCTGACTTAATAGATGAGAAATCCACTGGAAAATGAACTGAGGTTTAATAAATACATGGGAGTCTCTGGCTCAGGAAGATCCTGAGATTCAAAAGATACTGGGAAAATACTCAAGGGATGTTTAATTTATCTGCATTTTTCTTAGGCCTGTACTGACTTCTTTCAGAGACAGGAGACCGAAGTTGGATGGATCTCTGCTTTCAGTAAAATAAAAAAACCCCAACAAACCAACCATTTATTTCAGTAATTCTATGCTGCTTAAAACCTGGCAAGATATCTAGAAAGTCTCCCTGTCTTTTTGTCAAACTATTTTCGGGATCAGAAGTTTAGTTTCTCACCTGAAGCAAGGTAAATGCCTGTGTGAACATCTCAGACTGCAGCCAATGTCAAACAAGGAAAACCACCTTAAAACTCTTTCCCTGTCAGCCAAGTTACTGTAAGTCACTTTCCAGTGATTGAAAGCAATTGCACAAACAATTTGGGGCTCAGTTGACTGGTGAGCAGATGGACAAGAACTTGGTCCATGAATCTGATCCTGAGATGTTAAAAGTTAAGTGTTGTATTGGAAATCTATGTGATGCACTATGGACATCCACTCATTGCTCCATTCTGGTGACAGTCTGTTGCATTTTTAAAGAGGTTTCTTGCAAAAAGCCATGTATGTAATTTACTGGGGTAGTCTTCCAAGTAAGGCTTGAAATTATATCCAGATAAATATATATGTATAACCCTGTGCTCAGTTTACTGGCCTAAGATATTAAACCACTGAAGAAATTATTTGAATAAATGTAATTTGTCTTTAAAGTAAAACAAGCATGCTTAGCTTAAATTTTCAAAGGCACAAAAAACCAGCTAAAACATTTAAATACCTTGAAAGTTTACAGAGACTAAGAATCCAGCTCATGCATGTACTTTTGAAGCCATTCCCTAAAATCAACATTAAGAGAAATTCAAGTAGCATAATGTGGCTCTTGAAAGGAGGAGAAAGACACACACACAAAACACTGTTGGTGCTTCTGTATTATTCCCCCAGTATTTAATTTCTCATTCTGGGGAAGAAGGGGGAGATAAAGGAGGAGATAGAATAATAGTTATGATATAGACCAAATAAAACTGACAACTAGCAAGATGACAGAGAGAAATATGTGTTTTCCTTACATTTTATTTTCAGCCTTGATTATAACCATATCACAGTTTTGAGCTTCAGCTTATCTCAGTCTTTATTCCTGACATAAATATACTCAGTTCACCTCATAGAGATAACAGGCTCACCCAAACTGTCAAGATAGCTAGAAACCTGCCTGCAGATTTCATATCATTCATCATTAAAGGGCTCTTTGTGATGTTGCCAAAACTAACAGAGTCTGATATTTTTTGCTTAAAAAAACCCTGTTATCATTGCTACTTCTATTAATTAGTCTTTGTCTGGTACAAAACTGAAATATACTCACTAAAAAATGTTTTGGTATTTAATTCAATTTCTGATGTTCCTTAAGAAATGAGAAAGTCATTTCAAGGAGCAGAGCATAGCAGAGTGTTTGAGGAGAACTCTAACTTGATTAAAGTCTTTCTCTTCTTGAAAAACTACAAATTACTCAGTGCTGTACAGCCTAACTCCGAGGGACTGGTACTCAGAGCCTTGTTCACAAGAGTAGACTTATCTATCTCCAAAGGTTAGTTCCATCTCTTTTTACTCTGTAGTGATTTCCTATATTTGTGGTTTCCTCAGCCTTTGGTAATTCTCCCCTTCTTCGTTATTCATTTGTTACCAGTATATTCCAATATGTGGTTTTCTGGTGGATTTGCAGGACTGCTGCAGCAATATATGTGAATCTTGTGGAACAGTTGTTCAATAGCAAACTGACCTTAGCAGGGCATTGACCTGCCATAGAAGTCAGAGCAGGAAAATAAACAAACCACTCTTCTCCAGAATTAACTGTCTGGGAGAAGAGGTATTTCCAGGCAGCTTAGATACACGAATGAGTCTGCACTTCAGCACAGACACAACTCATACTCAGGAGCTTCCCACTAGACTCTGAACCGCCCTGGAAATAACACACTTTGATTTAGCATGGATTCTAAAGGGAAAGGTCAACAGTTTTAATTAAAATAAACTGTTGACACTCTTATCCAATGTCCGTCTCCAGAACTATCTGATTAGCTTCTATTTTTTTATAGAAATAAAAAGGTACTTTCTGATCTCCTGTATATGGTAAGAAGTTTCCCAGATGACTTTTCATAAGATATCACTAGAGGAAGTTATGGAAATTTGAAAAATTGGCTCCTTAAAGATTTTCCCAACTGAGTCATTTCCAGTTAGCAAAAGAGAACGAAGTAGCTCTTCGGTTGTGCATTTGACATAAATTCTCAGTGATGGGAAACCATCTTCTGTTAGCAGATGATAGCTTTAGAGGCTCATATATGCCTGAATATGACCTGAGCTGGATTCAGAGTGCCAGTAACCACAAATAATACTGGTTTAGCAATCAGATCCAAAAGAGTGAAAAATTTACATGCTATAGGATCTTTTCCAGGAAAGTTAGAAATCACTGAGAGTCTCCAAAGAAGATGAGATGTGAAGATAAGAAAGGGCCGTTCTTGGTCATACAGTCAATGAACCAAAGAATCCCAATTTAAGCTTTCTGCTACAATGTGGTATTCTAGAGATAAAAATGAGCTTGCCCATATAGGGACTAGGAATAAGTATAATTTTCCAGAGAAAGTTCTCACTCTTGGGTTAAAGCTTTAGGTGACGGTATGGGGAGATAATCTCATATATTCCTCCTCTGCTTTGGAGGGAGCAAATATCAGTCATATACAGTATACTTGCTGGCAGTCAGATTGAGTTGGTGCTTTAAACTATCCCGGTATACTTTGTCTGTGCTCTTCTCCACCTCGACTATTTCTTTCCTTCTGCAGTTTGACTCAGCTCACTAGGATACCAGTTTAAATCTTCCAGATTAAAACAGATGGTTGCAGGTCTAGTCTTTCACAGATGAGCGAATTAGTCACTACATTAACTGTGTCTTTATGTATTATGCTCATATAAGACAGAAAGTTTAATTATTATAATTATTTCAATAACAGAATCACACCCCTAAGTGAAATAGATAATACATTACAAACCTAGATGCTGATTGTTTTTAAACTTTACCTTCTCATATCTAATTCTCTGTATTTTTTCTCTTCTTTTTCTGGTTCACTCTCCCACTTCTCACAAATGCCTTCTCTCTTAGCTTCTTTTCTCTTATTTTTCCTTTCTTGCCTAAACAATTACACTAACTTATGCTTTCCCTTTGACATTGTTGCAACAGCTTCAGTGCAGAAATATTCCGATTGCATCTCTGAATAATCCCTTCTCTGCTGATAGGAATCTTGAGGTATTGGCACTACCACAATATATGCATAGATAAGAGTGGAAGTAAAAACAATGAAAGGAATTTTCACTCAGAACTTACACATCCATGAATACAACTTTATCCATGGTTGCTTTAGGAAAACAGTTGATTCCTATCAATGTACCACATATTTTCAGAGTGGTACTCACCTCCAGTCAACATGAGAGCACATTTACACATGCAGTTGTCATTGTCAGCATCTTTTGTACTGAATTCAGCACCGTGTAAGATCAGGCTGCTCTGTTTTCCAGCAGTTCCACTATGACCTTTCAAATAAAGTCTGAAACAGCAAGAGAAAACAATGTGTCACCAAAGTAAAAAAAGAAAAATAAGAGATACAGATATTTTTCCACATCAGATTTGCCTTCAGAAATGTCTTGTGTTTTGGTTCAATCTCTTTGTTATTTCAGGTGTAAAATGGGGGCAATCAGGACTCTTTATGTATCTGTAGTAGGACATTGTCCTTGTCCCAGAGCAGAACTGAGCTCAAGGAATCTGAACTGGAAAATGCAGCAAAGGAGAGGGACTGAGAGACAGAGGAATGAAGAGAAATGCCCAGAGATCTGGAATACATTGACAGAATAATTGAGTACTTGAGAAGCTGGTCTCTTAACTGTGGCACAGAAACAGCACTCCCAGTTAACAGCAGTTCTGTTATTAATCCCTGGGCTCAAAAGAGGATTTTAGCAGTCTCAAAATTTTTAATTCCACCATTTACAGCACAAGCCAGCAATCCAGTTCTGCCAAAGCTGTCTCGGAGTGATGAATGGAGAATAACTTAGAGTTCAAGCCACAAAAGTCTTCATAATTTGCAATGTTAAATTTCCCGTTTCTTAAGGAGGCTTGTCAACTAGTTGAAACCATAACCATGAGCTAGAAGCTCAAGCTCAGATGCCAGCAGCCAAATGTGAGAGGAAAGGGAGAGGAGAGAGAGAGGAGTGGAAGGGAGGGGAGGTTAAAAACTATGGTTTCCCTTGCCTCTACTTAAGCAGCTCCATGAAACAGACATCACTGGGAGATGGATGCTCACAGAAAAACCCTATTTCCAGTAAATAGCTACCAACATCAGACATATGATCAGTATGTTCTTGGATTTTTTTCATAAAACATTACTGGAGGAGGAAGATATCCTTTGCCGCAATAGCTTCATACAGAGGAAGGAAGAGACAGGATCTCAATGGAGAAATATGAAGCCATAATCCTTACATCCCAGGAGCAAGCCATAGCCATTGGAGCAACAAGAGGGGAAGACACACCCCTCACCTGTCTCACTGAACCCCTACAGGTAGGAATGAATGAGCCCCAGAGGTAACCAAGATTTTGTATACAGTGGGATAGACTTCTCTGAAGAGAAGCTGAGAAGCATCAGTTCTGTTTCTTCTAGGGTTATTGAAAAGGGGCAAATATATTTTTTAAATATCACATGCAAAATGTATAAGGAGTAATGAGAGCAGAAACAGGACTTAAATGTGTAAAGCAGGAGAGACATCTGCTTCTCTCTGTGATTTACAGCTGGAGTGTTATCCTAGAAAATGCTTTCCCAACTTCTCCCACAGACACAGTGAACAAGGAGAGCAGTTATGAGTCACTGTCTGTTGCTACCTCTTTGTTGTTGTATTTTTATCCAAATACTTTTTATGAATAAAAATGTAAATGCCTTTACCAAAGTTTCATTCATCCATTTGTTTAGATGGAAGACAGATACTTTATTGCAAAGTGGTCAGAATATTAACAGCAGGAGTAGAGAATATCCCTAACCCATTTTAGCCTGCAGTTGTAGTTAAGTCATTGACATTTTTCTGAGATGAGAAGGAGAGTCTCTCCCCTAGACTGAGATTTAAATAAAACCCAGTTTTCCCACAGAACTTTGAGACTGAAATTCTGCTTATGAGGCCAAAGGCACCATATGATGGCTTTCCTTAGTCAAGTGCATGGCTACTGTTTTTTGTTGGTTTAGTTTTGAGGGTTTTTTTTTGTCTTGCATGCATCTGTGGGTGGATATAAGATCCAAACAAAGCCAATTGGATTAAACTTGTCGTGGAAATTCATTACAGAAAAGCCTTTTCTGTATATCCAGTGAGGTTATTGAATCCTCTCAAAACATGAAGGCACAGAACCAGCACTTGGCACCTTAGAGAGTTCACACTTGCAGACTGACTTAAACTTCACAATTTTTTACAAATTTCTTCCTGTGTGTCCTTTCTCCATCTTTAAAAATGAAGACAGCAGATGCTAAGCATGAACATTTTAAAGTAAAAAAAATATTAAGAAAAGAGAACTGTCAGGGCTATCCTTCTAAAGCACTGCCTACCTTAATTTGATTTTAATTTTGAATGTTACGTGACCGAGACTGATGATTACATACCTTTGGACTTAATCCTTAGAGAAAATTTTGTATATAGATAACTACACACACATAAACATATAAAAATTTTTGGATTAAATACAAATACTATGCATAGTCAAATACTATTGGATAGCACAAAAAAGACAAGGCAAAGTGTGAGCCTCAATAAAAGACTGTGAAAGTTCTTAGTATTTTAACAAGGAACAACCTAGGAACAGGAATCCAGGAAGATCATTACCCAATCATAGTGGAAATTAACCTGTAATGACCATGTTACTCTATCAAAGGATGCTTGTTTTAGACAAAATTAATCTGAGATCCTTCTTTGCTCACGTTAATTTCTTTGTTTTATACAAGTGAAAGGCTGGAATTGGTCCCATCTTCATCCATTGGACTTTGGCCTTGTTTTGCAAGCTGTGCCTGTTTTTTTGCACAACAAAATAAACTTCCCTGAGGTTGTGTTGATAGAAAAATTACTTTGTCACATGATATCTATGATCTGATTTGAAATGGCCATACAAGCTCATTATATCTGCAACACTGACACTCACAGAAGTCTCATAAAGTCCATATAAAAAGCAAATGTTGTTTACTTAAATAAGAAAGACAAGGATAGTCAGACCTTTTTATTAGCAAAAATACTGTAAAACCCACTTAGTCCGATTAAAAAAAATAAATTGTACAATCTAAGAAAACATAAAAAATAAAGAAATACACAATATTTGGTATTCAATGTTTTCCCCAAAGGGGTAGGGCATTAGGATTACTTACAAGCTCTTTACTTGCCCTGATATTTTACAAACATTCCACTCATCACAGATTTAGGTCTTGCCAGTTACCTTTGACTTTCCCTCAACACCATTTGTCTAGTATGTCTCCAGTGACCTTAAAAGGATAAAGCTTATCTTAGCTCAGCTCTGAACTCTAGTAGGCTTATTGTACTGAACAGCATGCAGATGAACCACAGGGTGAAACAGTAATTCTGTTTCTTTGTGCTTTTCTCCCCGAATTGGCATTGCCAACAGTTAGGAAAAAATGACACTGCTAAGTTGGCACTACTTTACACCAAAATCAGATCTCAATCGAACCCCAAAACTGGTCCTGAAGCAATCAGTTCTTCTTGTTCTGAGCTTCAGTTCAAGCCATATGGGTCCAAACTAGCCTGGCTTGAGGCAGCAATTCTGCATAGCACTAGAGTAATTGATGAGCCTGTTAGCTCCCAGGAGCAGTAGATATCTTACCACTTGGACTCAGCTAATTTTTTAGTATTCTCAGATTCAGATTGATAAAATTGAACCTTTAAAAGAAACTGTGAATAACTACCAGGACATAATTTCCTTCCCTTAGAAAAGATAGCAATTCAGGGTTGAGTTCATCTTGATTTTTCTTGAAGGAGATAAAGGAAAGGAAATTTAGAATAAAAAGGGATTTATTCCAATTAAAATTCATAAACCATTTTCAGGACTACATCTCCAGCCTTTCCACTTGCTCACAGCCAAGAAATTCTAAAGATCAAAGAAAGAAGGGGAAAGGCTGCTCAGATTTACACAATAGGCAGGAAAC
Organism: Pseudopipra pipra; assembly: GCF_036250125.1. Taxonomy (NCBI): domain Eukaryota; kingdom Metazoa; phylum Chordata; class Aves; order Passeriformes; family Pipridae; genus Pseudopipra; species Pseudopipra pipra. The sequence continues at coordinate 18,551,418 of NC_087549.1, read as the reverse complement.
GTAAATTCATGCTCATATAAAAAAGATCAAGTCTACTTTATCTGTATACAGTGGAATTAAAAAAGCAACAAATAAAGAATAGCGAGTAAATTATGAGCAAATAGGAGTAAGAAAAATAGTACATTTGTATATTAAATTTTGAGGACTTCCGATGACATCTGTATGAAATTCTAAAATCACTATGAGGAACAGAGCAGCTGACAGCATTCATTTGGAAACTAGAAAATTTCTTAGTTGATGTACTTAAGAGGAAACGGCACATTTAAAAAATATTTTAACTGTTACCTCTTATCTAGTATGGGTGTTAGAAATACCCTCTGCATTTTATTCTTGTGATATTATAGCAAAGGCAGCTTGGGATTTCACAAACGGTGAGGAAAAACTCTCTTAAGAATGTTTTGCTTTTCACCATTCCTTCTCCATGACACAACTTGACTATCTGCAGTTCCTTGAAATAAAAGTAAGGTATAGTGTGTGGAAATAATAGATCTAAAAATATCACATAAACAACTGTAAGGCATCCTGAAAAGCCATTTCAAACTTAAAGCAGAAATTTTTCCTGTTGAAGTGTTTAGATGACCTGGAATTCTTTCAGATATATACAGCTTAGTTGCTTTCACACCATGTTTAAAGAGTTTAACAGATAAACCTGGGATAATTCTAAATAAATTACCAAAAAAAGTATAGTTCTGCAACATGCAGCTATGAAATGTGCAACATACAGAATAAGAATTAATGCAATCATAAATCCATGTGAAAAAAATTGTGTGCTAAATCTCATTAAAGTGTAGGAGATAGTTTCTGATGCAATGTTTACAATTAGAACATCTCTCCTTAGAATTTCTATTTATTTATTTACTAGAACTAGTGAAATGTTTGTAAGACTTACACAATTTAATATTAACTACTTTTTCTCTATTTTTTTTCTGTTAGTCTGCAGAGATCACGCAGTCCTTTCTTTAAAGTAGACCCTTAGTGAAACAGCTAAGAAGTCCTATGCAGCTTTGTTGGTGACTATTACTTATTTTATCTGTAAACAAACAAAAAATACACTAGCTTACTGCAAATATTAACAACTATCATTAAGGGATGTAGAGAACCACCTCAATTATCCCAGTGTACACGGTCTTTAATATCTTATGAGTTAAGATCCAATTTCACAATTGCCATAGTACTAAAAATCTGAGCACAGATCTTCATGACTGGAATTCATAAACATGAGTAATGACCTAATGTTCTTAAGCATTAAATAGAGAGAAACAGAAATATTGAAGTAGGCTTTAAAAGATTCGGCTTGATGAATGAAGAGGGACACATCAAAGCTTGCTTTTGGGAAATACTGTAGAAGGATGTCTCCAAATTCCCTCCTCCCTCTTGTCTGTCTCTGCAGGCTAAAATATCCTTTCTCCTGCCTTCTCATTCCATATGACAGGATGGAACCCCAAATTCTGATTCCTCCTCAAAGGAGGGCTTATTAATTTTGATGGAAGGGTCATGGAATAAAATGGACACATGCAGATCAGAATCTTATGCCCAGAATTTCCTTTTCTGAATCTTCTCCTCACTGAGTTTCCATATTTTCCTACCTTCAGTAGGAATGGAGGGCACCTACATCTCAGCCCTTCTTCTAACCTACTGGTCAGCACTTACACCTGGTGTGTGGGAATACACGTACACAGATAAGTGTGGACAAATATAAACTCACACTGACTGGCCTTCGTGTTAGGACTGTGAAAGGCATCTTTGTTTTTAAAACTCATGTGACTGCCACTGTTTTGTCCTCTAGTTTGGAAAATTTTGAGGTTGAGAAAGGATTTAACTTGTATCTTCTATCTGGTTCACACTTACATCTAAATTTTAGATAATTTCAATTTCTGAAATGAAACCCACTCCTAAAGATGCTGAATTTGGTAGAGTTTTATGAACTCTTGGGTTAGTCAAATAATTCCATTTATAATGAAATTTAAATTTAGGAGATTAAGTCCCTCTGTAACTAAAGCCCACTGGACTGCAACCATTTAGGAGGACCCAATATGAGATTATCATCAGGATACTCTTAATTCTAGACCCTAATTGTAATAATACTAAGCAAGAAACAAAAGAAAACAAAAGAACCTAAAACACCCTCAAAAACAGATAGCAGTTTCATTTTAAGTTCAGGTTTGGGGTTTTTTTTCTCAAAAAGGCTTTGATTAATTATTTAGGAATTAAAAATCCTTTTTTAACAATTAATAAAACATAATGTTTGCATTAAATATCACTAACTCCTTATAAAGTTTCCCAATTAGCCTTTTCCTGAACATATTGCAAAATCACATGAAGTCTCCCAATAGTAACAGTTGTCCATGAATAACAAAAGCACTTCTGTAACAAAGATATCTTCCAAATACTTCATGATAGATAATGTGTTGTGAACAGGAGAAAAATATCTAAATAATCACTCTAGAGAAATACTGCTGTTGCTGAGGTTGAAACTAAAATGTATGCCAAAATCCTGTTAAACATGGAACTAAATATATTGGGAATCCTAACCCTGGTATTCAACTTTTTCATCATTTAATACTCCCACTAAAGGACAAAGGGAAACATCCCTTGTGCTTGCTAATTTTTAAAACCAGTGGAAAGACCATCTCCTTGTGGGAGATAGAGCATGAGCCATCTGTGGTGAACTGGGAGATTCCTGTGAGTTTGAACTGTGCTCAGTTGTAGAGTAGAAGGCATCATAGTTGTTGCTTTCATCCAGATTACAGCTAGATTGCCTGGGCACCCATTTGGATCTTTTTTTCTTTGTTAGGAAATAAAACTTCTTCTTAAACATAACTTTTTTTTTTAATGAGATAGGAGGGTGAAATATTTAGATTTCATTAGGGCAGTGCATACTCTCCTTATGAAAACAAACAAAATTGAATCAAACCCCATTTTTTTTTATCATAAATCAAGATTAACTAACAAACAAGAATGTAACACCAGATAAGGTAAATAATCCTTGGAGGCAAATTAAAAGCAACTCTAAAAGAAAGGAAAATACTTTGGAGAAGTTGAAGAAACTAGATATGGTGGAAGATGACAAAAACTTAGTCACCACTACTCACAAAATTTTGAACAGTTTCTAACTTACTTAACTGAGTTGCAAGAAACAGTTTCCATCTTTATCACTGCCTGTCTTCGAAGGAATGAGTGATGTAACAGTACCAAAGAGAAGAAGAAAGAGAATGTTACAATTCTTTTCTGACTGGAGAAAACCATCAATATCCACCATAAAACCATAACCATATTAAACTTTTCCCACTCCTATCTTTAGCCTAGACTTGAGAAACTGTGTACATGCTAAATTCATGGACTCTTTATTTAACTGTATTGTATTCCTAATAGAGTTTTAACTGCAAACAGTAGTTCTGCAAACTGTTGAAAACCTGAATAATTCAGTAAGTAGCTCTGACAACTTGAACAGATTTTTAATTTGGTTCTTAATATTTTTGCTGCCCGCACATGAAAATAATATCCTCCCACATTTCCTTTACAAAAATGTAAGACAAAATGACCTCTGTATTTCTCCTCTGCTGCACTGTAGCAATGACTCACTGCTGTAATTATTGCCTGACATTACTGCAGCTCCTTGCCCACTCTCCCGTTGAGACAAGCGAAATGTGCCAGCCAAGAAAACATTAATTCAATATATCCAGAGTAAGAACACATATCTTCCAATTCTAAAGATAAAATGTTAATATAAAATACAGCAATAAATTGATATGATCAGTTTTCCTTTAGAATGGTTTCAGTGCAGCCTGTCTATGGGACAAAAATGCTATATAGTAGAGAGATCTTTCCCTGGGATTGCACATTGCTAACAGAAAAACATGTTTTTTCTCTTAGAGCTCATGTTAATTTTAGCTCGCGTTTGAACTGTACACCTGACAGGTCAAAGGAGAAAAATATGTTTATTTTTGGACAGGAAACAAGTAAAAAAACAAGCCATGAATAAAAAACACATCTACACATTACAGCAAGCTATACAATAGTCTAGTGAACCTTGATGTTGTACTGAATGTGAGTTTATATAAAGAGGACAACAAATTTGCTTTTTCTATATTAAATTAGATTAATAATTGACTAAGGCACTGTACTCATTGGGAAGAGGTAAATACTGAGTAAGGATAATTAAAAGACATCAGGATTTACTATCAGAGGAATTTTTCCTGCCATAAGGCAAACGGCCTGTCATCGTGCTGTATGCAGACAAATGGTTCTTTGTCACAGTTTACAAAAAATATTTAAAAATATGTTTATTCTGGACAGTGCACAAGCAAACATATGCTTCTACTACTTGAAATACATGCTACAGAAGCCACAGAAACAGTCACTGTGGCAGTGTGAGCTGCTAGGTTTGCAGCTGATGTCGGTAACATCGTGGTGATGGAGAGGAAACATACGGTAAAACTGGATTTTACTGCTAACAGGGACAGAAACATATTTAAGGCTACTATCACAATGATGTGTTGAACAGAAATAATTCCCTCTACTCTAATCTGTCACCAAACACAGCACAGATACATTAATCTGCTACTACCATTTTCTGTTTAAACTATTTTTCAACACAATACTTATTAAAACAAAATCACCCACCAATGTTTTTTGTCATGGAAATCTGAAATGAAACCTTTAAGTTATTAATTACTTTTTTTTTATTAAATGAAATTTAAAATCTTACTACAGAAAAAAAATCACTCTCTCACTAGTTATGTAAATGCTGAGATTTCCTGTTGCTACAGAAACTACCATTTTTGTCCTGATTCATTGCTCTATAAAGCATAATATGTTAATTTAGAAAGTATAGGGGCTGACTTAATTTCAAGCTTGAAATAACTAGAGATGATCAATGTTTTAGACAGACATATAAACACTGAGCATATCCTAAGTGATAATGCAAATTGTTTTGATATCATTGAAGATGGATGAGCTTCTTAAAAAATAAAAACAAAATTAGAACTTATCTGAACTTCTGCCAGCACACAGACAAAGACAAGGTTAGAGAAATTTGGTTAACTTAAAATGTAACCTAAAATGAAAAAGTATTTTTCTCTCTACTCAAATACACTTCATTGATTTGGCTGAAGCCAACAGCAGAAATGCCAAAATTGATTCTTAAGGGATTTTTCAGCACAGAACCACAAGGACTCTCCAGAGAAACTCATGCTTTAAAAGTTTTTAAGGCTTATACAAGTAATCAGACCTTCTGCTGCTTATCTTTACGGAATTGCTGAATCTTGTGATGCTTGTATATCTTTATTTAAGGAACTGTTTTACAGACATTGAAGCTAGTGAAAAAGTTCAGTGAACATTGGTTGGAAATTTGATTTATCTTTAAATTGATTAATCTTCTTCAAAAATCCAGTAAAAGAGACCCACACAACTCCAGTAAAATTTAACTTAATACTTCTTGAAAATATACTAGGAATCTCCAAAAATCTCATAAATATAGTTTGCTGAAATCCATGCAGATGTATTGTAGTAGTGGATTTCATAAATCCATGCTTTAGTTGTACTGAGGATGATATTAATTACCCACTGTCATCCACATAAGTTATACATTATCCTAATTAACTGTTTCAGATAAAATGGAAATGGAAAACTTCATGTATCAGCATGCTGTTTGTGCTGACTTTTATCCTGATGGCTACTGTAGAGATACTGGATTCTTGTTACCATGCAGTGTCATTGAAAAATACCATTTACAAGCCACAGTGAAATATTTATCACATGGTTTGCTTAATTTAAAGTAATTAATCATAAGTAAAAGTTACAAATATCATAGACAGACTTTAGTTAAAACTTTATATAAATCTTACTGATATAAGTTGGTATTTGGAAATTACTGTGTCTAAAGGGTATATAGTCAATGTGTTTTGGGGGGAGGAATGTCAGGGTTTTGATTTGGGTTTCTTGTGCAGTGTTTGGTTGCTTTTTTATTTCTTTGTAAAGAGTATGCTGGAATTATGACTGAAATTAATTATAGTTGTGCTCTAAGAAAGTTAAGTATCACAAGTCCATATTTATTGTTGAATTACATTAATTAAAACTTCAATATGTTTCATGTTACTGTTTTCAATTAGAAGAATAAACCTGTGATGATATTTAAAGGTGTTATTCCTTTTCCATTTACTGAGATACAACAGAATATGCGTATATGTACGTATCTAGTTCTTGAGGTTCCATAGGTTTTAGGTTTATCTTATTTTATCATATTTTATTTTTTTAAGTAATAATCAATAGAAATAACTTTCAAAGTTGACAGAGTTTTTCATTTCATCTGGATACTGGACCCTCACTGTTTTCTTAATTGTGGAGGTTCGGTCAAATGTTTATACAGTTCTGCAGAGAACTGAAGTCTACCTGAAAAAAGTCACTATGCCAAGGACTCAAAGTACATTTCAGAGAAGAAACTGATGTGCTAGTTTAATTCACATTGTCCCCTCCTTAATATTAGACTATTTCCCTAAAGTTCCATGGTCATGATAACCTCTCAGGTCACAGATCAGGCAGTGAGATAACTGAGCTTTAAGCACTCCTACCTGGCAGGAGAAACAGATCAAGACTTGTATATAGTGACACAAAATATTTTCTATGACAGCAAGTGATGAGAATCAGATAAGTGAAGAGCAGAAAAGTAAGAGCAAAACTAGGTACCAGCACTGAGATGATGTCTTTAGATCTCAAAGATTTTGAGTAAACAAAATGAGACAATGTCTTTGACCAAAATGTCACTGACATTGAATTATCTCCTATAAGGAGTCAGTTCTTGTGATTCACTTTATGGAAATACTTACACTTCTACACAGTGAAAGTAAGAAGCTGTAATTCTGTACAAGAATCATGACTGCTTCACACAGGCTTATACTGCTTGAAGTTGTGTGTAGAATCTAAGGCTGTTGTCTAAAACAGCAATGAGAGGCACACCGCCTGAAAGAATCCCTGGCTTGAAATAGGAGCACTGAACTTTGTTTTTATCAAATTGAATGCTGAATGTGCTGCAACATGTAATCACTGTTAAGGAATTATCTAAATACTAAATTGGACAGAATATCTAGATTGAATAACATTTTTCCTCATGTTTCCACTGGCACAATAGTTAATTGAAACTGTGTAAGATATCTTTCAAATATTATAGAATTATAGAAAAGTTTAGCTTGGAAAAGACTTTTAAGATCATTGAGTTCAATAATTAACCTAGCATTGCCAGGTCTACCACTAAACCATGTTCCTAAGCACCACATCTACACATTTTTTAAATACCTGCAGGGATGATGACTCAACCAGTTCCCTGGGCAGCCAGTTCCAAGGCTTGACAACCCTTTCCGTGAAGAAATTATTCATAATATCCAATCTAAAACTCCCCTGGTGCAGCTTGTGTCCATTTCATCTTGTCACTTGTTATCTGGGAGAAGAGACCAATCTCCACCTGGCTACATCCTCTTTTCAAGTAGTTGTAGAGAGTGACAAGGTCTCCCTTGAGCCTCCTTTTCTCCAGGCTAAACAATTTCAGCTGCCTCAGTCACTCCCCATGAAACCTGTGCTCGAGACCCTTCAGCAGCTTCATTGCCATTTATTGGACATGCTGTAACAATCTATGGGGGTTTTGTTGGTTTGGTTGTTTTTTTTTTCTCCTTGCGAAGAGTTTGAACGTAAGGAAATGAATCATTATTGATAAAAGTGGAAATAGCCCGCAATTAATATTTCCTCAATTTGACTTGATTATTTATACTTTATTCCTTGCTAGAAGTGCAATCTTCTTTTACAATTATGCTCCTTTGGGCATTTGCAGATTCTGGTTTTGTATTTTTTCCAGTGTTAATGACATAACGACCCTATCAAATCATACTACAGCAGTGCTATAATGTGGATGGAATGGAATGAGTTTGCAGCTGCCAGCAGACTACAATTTAAAGAAATAGCTTAATGAATAACACATTAAAATAAATATTTTGGGTTCTGCATGAGATTTTCAAGATTTATGTTGGGATTCATGTCAAGAGATGTGTGCTTCCTGCTGCATGACTCCCAGAGGAAAATACAGGGATGTTTTGGGGGATATTATTTTCAAAGCAACACATTAATCAGGATTTTCATTCGCTTACCTATGTTGGAATCTGTTCAATCCTGATGAGTAAGCCAATTCACATTATGAATTTCTACTAATTAGATTAAAGGGCTTTTTCTGGTGGCTGTGTACTCACACTCATGACATCAGTAAACAGCAAGGGATCTTGATGAATCACTTTGTGGAGATGACAGGAAATGCAATAAATTCCAAATTAGAAACCATATAAGGTAGTATTAATGACAATGTAATTGTTATGACCTTTTTCTGAACCTAATATTTTTAATTTATTTTTACAGTTTGATGTCATCTTAGAGGGTGTGCAGTCATAATGAAACAAGAGTGATTTGACCTTCGGTGAGAGCTCTGGTGGCCCTGCCTCAACAAAATACTTCTTATGTGCTTAAATTAAAAAAATTGCCTAAGTACATTGCTGAACCAGGACCTAAGTATGTTTAAAAAAATTAAAAAAATAGAGGAGGGGAAAGAGAAGAAATAGGTGGGGAAGAGAAAGCCAAGGCTTCTCTTATTCATATAGTATCATTTGCACCAGCAATATTAGTTTTTTTGATCAAAGGTTTATGATATTGAAAACAGGATGTAGAACAAAAGTACTTATATATGCAAGCGTGTCCCACCTTCAGCCTGAATAATATGCAATAGGTCTGGCTTGATCCCTTTAGTCATTAGTGGCTGTATTGTACAACATGCTACATTCATCCTCTGCCCTTTATCTCCATTATCACACAAAGGTTAAGCTTTCATTATAAGGGCAAGTATCTAGGAAAAGGTAACAAATTTTATAAGTGACTGATGCACAGAGAGTTTCTGTGAAATGTTTATAGCTATTTGAAAAATAAATATTGGCTTCAGTGTTTGCTTGGTTTTCTTAATGCAAAATTAAGTTTAAAAAATGCCAAAATGAGTTATGTGGCACTAAGACCTTGGTAGAAAAATATAAACAGACTGTTAAAACATATTTCAACTCCCTTGGCGTCATTTGTGGCCAATAAACAGTCATATATGAGTGAAAGGTTCACTGACTGTCACCCATTTATGATCCAAGTTCTTTGCTGGTGCCACACTGACCAGGCTAACAGGGATCAGCATGTTTTACATGCTTTTTTTCCCCCTAAGAACCCAGGTCATGACCTCACAAGACCTGTGATTCACATTAATGACTTCTTTGGTTCAAATGGCATTGAGATTGGTGCAAAGAGATTTTACTTCAGTGCAACTGAATAATAATGCTGAATAAAAGGAAACAAAACGTAAACAGTGCACATGCACTTAGGTCAAGTGTGGTGAAAAGTTCCAGCACTGATTTAAAACTGAAAACACTTCAGCCTCTGAGATCTGATGGAACAGAAAACTAGAGATCAAACTCTGTATGGTACCAGGTACTTGTTTTTCTTTTTCTAATTAGGCTTCCATTGCTGTTGAGTACCTCCTTCTTGCAGAACTTGCAGACCAACCAAACAATAAATGCTACACTGCAGTGGATATTGCAACAATTCTGTGCTCTCATGTTCAAAGTTGTTAAGTGTTTGTAGGTCTATGTAAATTAGTAGCTTCTTAGACATGGTGTATATTTCTACTTTACAGTCTAACTCATCTACTGCGTTGCTGCTGTGAACCAAATAATGAATAATATCACTCTTCATTGACATTAAAGAGAGAGAGAGCAAAATCAAGTATGTTTCCATTTAATAGGGAAAAAACCAAATAAAAACAAAACGCAAAACCAAAACAACAAGAAATTCTTAAAGATTGATGCAATGAATGACTATGGAAACATCTGGGATGATCCCTTTGCCAAATTCTCTACCCCACAGGTACACTTTACTTTTTGACTCATGAAAGAAGCAAACTTACAGAAAATACCACATCACTTTGCTGGTATTATCCTGAAAATATAGTGAATCAGTGCAAAAAGTATTCTCAGGATCAGGCTCTAGAAACCTTGCCAAGAGAGTTGTTAATGATAAAAGGAGGTGAAAAAAGCCCTGGGGTTGGTTGTCTGGGATGTTGGTAACAGACATCAGAGACTTTTAACCATGTACATACTAGATTAAATAAGGGTCACTCTAAGAATTTCTGCATGTGTTTTTCAGGCAGATGAAAGCTTGCTCTGTCAGTTCTCTGAGCAGACATGAGCTCATTCTGCCCACACTCCATCCTGGCTGGAAGCTGTACTGTCGCAATAAGTGTGACACTGAACCTACTCAAGGACAGGATGCTTGGGCTTGATGCCACATTGACAGGTCTACCCAGCTTCTGTTTAGCTCAGAAGGTGGGCAGAGAGTCAATAGCTAAAGGGGCACAGAGAGCACACATCTCTGTGTTAGAAACTGTAAAAGTGGCCTACCAGTCCCATATTTCTGCATTGAGGAGTATTTAAGTTTTGATTTTTGGCTAATGGTGAAAATTGTGGACATTTCTGGAAACTTTCCAAGCAGCACTTTTTTTTTAATTATTATTATTTTTAATTTTTTTTTTTAAATTCTGGAAATATTGTCACTAATGCTAAATAAATTCATCATAATCTTGTAAACACTTAGTGGTCAAGTTCACTCTGATGAAGATCTTGGTCATTCACAGGAAGAATATAACTTTTCTGAGTGAAATCAGAGACACATCTCATTCTTTGTATCCAAATTTCAACCTTTTCTGGACTGACATTTGAAAGTGTCAGTTTCTTTGGGTTTGATCAAGGTTATGACAAGAATAATGTCCAAGTGAAGTATTTTGAGCTGGACCTGAATTTGGATCCCAAAAATGTACTCTGCTTTCCAAGTTTCACAGATAATAGCAAGGGGAACAGTGCAATCAGGGAATCTGATCAAAGAAACTATTCCAATGCAGAAATATTTTGTAATCGATAATTTTACTGAGATTTTTTTTGTCTCGTTCTGTATTTTACTTTTGCCTTAACATTTCAGTTTGCATCCTTAAACTTATAGATGCATTATACTGCAATCCTAAATTGCAAGCATATCATTGATTAGCAAACATTAATGAAACTCTAATTGTTCACACTGTGATACTGTATCTATCTGATATCCTTACACCTATGCCTTACACTTTGTACACAAATTTTCACTATGCTAACCTACATTCTGATAATTATTACAAGTTTCAGAGAGTTTTAACACTTATGTTATACAAGAATTAAGTGAATTTAAAGAGTGAAAAAGTTACAAGAAAATTATTGTAACATTAAACATTAAAACTTAGTTATTATGTTATTTTTTTTTTATTAGAAGTTGAGGCAAATATCACATAACTTATGTCCCTGTGATAAATAGTCTGAATTTAATGCCATAAGTTCTTGGATATGTCTGAATATTCTACACATAATAGTTTTGACAAAAAAAAATTTCCTCGTGCATGGAAAATATCCAGAAGTGTTTTAGCTTCATAAGATCTTTTTATTCAGGAACTCTTTCATGTCAAAGCCCAGTGGAGAGGAAGAAACAATATTACTGGATTCTATGCTAAATTCTACACTAATACAAACATCAATAGGTTTAAGCTCTTTGTAAATGCTTTGACAGAATTTAAAGAAACATAGCTCTTCTTGGTAAGGAGAGCTGGTAAAAGTGGGAGCTCTTACCTTGGGACAGTGAAGTTCCTTCACAACAGGATCATATAAATTTCTTAAAAATACTTTGGCCTTCTTAATGCAAATATAGAGGTAGCATAAAGCAACAGAGGCTTAAAAGAGAGCAACACTGTGCAGGAAGACCAATAATATAGATTAAAGATAATAAAAACAAGATGAGAGTAGTCATTTAAAATTGGAGAATGCAAAAATAAGGCCAACACCTTATTAAAGTCTGTGCAGCTTTCTCTTAGGCACCACATCAAGCTCTGTGTCCCCCTGTTAGCTGGGGTACAGCTGGTGAAATTTCCACTGAGCTATAATATGTAAAAAGATCACTACCACGTTTCTATTGACAATTTTTCTGCCAATACTTACATACATTAAAGAGTTCTCTCAGACTTATGTGCCTGTGCAGTAGCCCTCAGCAAGGATTTCACTACCTTGTTCTTGTTTGGCATTATATTATTCCCACATAAATCTACTAATTTTTTTTCTGTAGAAATCCTCACTAGGTAGTGAGTGAGCTACTAGCAGCTGATACTCTTCACTTTTCATGTAACAATTTATCAATCTGAGTGACTACCTACCATGCAGGAGCTGTGCGTTTTACTGACTCAGCAACAGAAAGGTTTTAAACCACAAAACTTCCTTCACAACAATGCCATAATCAGCAATATGTGTCCTGCTGCAACGAAATTGTTCGGGATTCACTGATCCTCAAAGGGAGTACAAACGTAAGCCTGTAGCAGAAAAGAACTCATGGCTTCATAACATATAATTTAATAAAAACCTATTTAATTCAAAATGAGACATGGAGAAATCCCTCTCCCACCTCATTGACAAGTGACCTGGTACCTACTCATTCACTGAACAGTGAATTCTTCCTGTCACAGTAACTGTCAGAGCTTCATGACCAGACTGTTTCTCTGCAGCACGGATTGCTACTGTCTGCTGGGAAGCAACAACTGTGGTCTGGATACCCTCTGGCAAATGAATGCATTAACCCAGGGTCTTTCATTTCTTTTCCAAGACAAGACATTGTCTCCTACCTTCAGGCTGTGAGCTGTGAATTGTCAGTGGATATAAATGGATGCCTTGCTATTTTCAGAATTTCCTAATGGTTAACAGTGCAGCTCTCTGTTTTGCATGTTGCCTGATTTGGCTTCTGTCTAAGGCGCTTATCTCTCTCCAGGCATGCACAGAGAATCGAGTGTCTCAGATAGGGTCCTGCAGTCTGTTCCTAGGGTTCAACAGCTTTAATGTTAGCAGTGAAAATCTTTATCTTACCTACCTGTAGGAAAACAAGTCTGCCTTGTGATTAATCACTTCAATTCATTAAATCCAGGTTGATGCTTAAGACTAGAAAATTATTACAAAATATCTTTTTCGTTGCCTCAAGTAATCAGTAGTTTGAATTGATGTTTATTTTATTGTAGATAAGTTTTATGGGAAATTAAGATACTTTTGTTCTTGCTCATATATTTTGCTTTTCTTAAAAAATGAATCTAGGAGTCTGGAGGAGGAGATAATGACATACCCACTATGTTCCATAGTGATAACTGTAGTGGAACACTTTGGAAAACAAGTTTCTCTCCAGATATGTGGTTGAAAAGCCCTAAAATGCCAAAGGAAAGAAAATTTTCTAGAAACATAAAAGTGTGATCAAATTTAACTATTGAAAATTTATTAGCAATATTCTAAAAAAACTGCTGCAGGGTGGTTTTTGCCAGCACATTAAACTGAATATATGGAGAAGAATTATCCAGTTTTGATGAAGGAAATATATCAATTTGGAGAAGATAATTGAAAATTAACCAGTTGAGGGAAAAGGATAAAGAAAACCAAGACTGAAGACATCACCAATTTGGAGATAGCTTGAAAGATCTGATAATGAAAATAGATAACAGATATCTACCTTTTATTGATGAATAAGTAGATACACAAAAATGGTTAGGCCATTATTACATCAGATAAATCCTGAGTGTGACCTACACTAGAGGCTTTACTTTCCTCTTTGAAAACAAGGTTGCTATACAAACAACAGTATACATCTTATAAAGCTTGTGTATGAGTACTTTCCTGAAATCTGAAGTAAAGAATTTCCTGGTGTTTATGGAACACCTCTGTTAATATCCCTCCATATCTTAGATACTGATAAGTTAAGGAGCTCACCATTATTTGTGACTAAAATAAAGCATTATTTGTGACTAAAATAAAACATTTTTAAACAGATATTTTCTGATAAATTGCATTTTTTTCTGGTCTGACCTTGCATATATGAATCCTTTACAATATTCAGTATCATAATATAATAAAATCATAGAATCATAGCACCATAGAAGTTTGTATTAGAAGGGATCTTTAAAGGTCATCTAGTCCAAGCCCCTCATAGTGAATAGGGACATCATCAACTAGATAAGGTTGCTCAGAGCCCTGTTCCACCTGATCCCAAATGTTTCCAGGGATGTGGCATCTACCACCATTTTCCTCTGGTATTTCACCACCCTCATTGTAAAAAAATTTGTCCTTATATCTAGCCTAAATCTACTCTCTTTTAGTTTAAAACCAATGTCTCTTGTCCTGTGACAACATGGCCTACTAAAAACTGTCCTTGTTTTTCTCAAGTACTGAAAAGCTTATCTAAGGTGTCTCTGGAGCCTTCTCTTCTCCAGGCTGAACAATCCCAACTCCTTCACTCTGCCTTCATAGGAGAGGGGTTTCAACCCTGTGATCTTCTTGATGGCCTTCTTCTGGACTTACTCCAACAGGTCTATGTCTTTCCTGTGCTGAGGAACCACTAGCTGGATGCAGTACTGCAGGTGGGGTCTCACAAAAACAGAGTAGAGGGGCAGAATTACCTTCCTCAATTGGCTGCCCACACTGCTTTTGATGAAGCCTAGAACACAGTTGACTTTCTGGGCTGCAAGCTCACATTGCCATGTCCAGCCACTCATCCACCAGAACCCCCAAGTCCTTCTCACCAGGGCTGCTCTTGATCTGTTCATCCTCCAACCTGTATAGATACCAGGGGTTGTCCCAACCCAGGTGCAGCACCTTTCACTTGGTCATATTGAACGTCATGCGATTCCCATGGGCCCACTCCTCTAGCTTGTTCAGGTCCCTCTGGATGGTATTCCATCCTTCAGGTGTGTCATTTTCACCACTCAGCTTGCTGTTGTCTGCAAACTTGCTAAGGGTACACTTTATCCCACTGTGTATGTAATTAGCCAAGATGTTAAACAGTTCTGGTCTATTATGTACCCTTGAGGGACCATTTCCTATTGGATGTGACAATCCAACCAGTTCCTCATCCACGGAACAGTCTACCCATCAAATACATCTCTCTTAAATTTAGAGAGAATGGTGTTGGGGGGTCTATGTCAAAGACCTGACAGAAATCTAAATGGGACATCTGTAGCCCTTCCCTTGTCCAATGACGGAATCACTCCATCATAGAAGGCCACTGGGTTGGTCAGGCAAGATTTGCCTTTGGTGCGTGCTGGCTGTCTTGATTCAACTTCTTGTTTTCTATGTTCCTTAGCATAGCTTCTACAAGGATCTGTTCCATGATCTTCCCAGGAACAGAGGTGAGGTTGGCAGGCCAGTAGTTCCCAGAGTTCGTCTTTCTACCCTTTTTAAAAAAGGATAAAATATTTCCCTTTGTCCAAGGGAAAGTTCTTTGACCAAGAACTTCACCTGACTGCCATGACTTTTCAATATCACAGAGTGGCTTGGCAACTACTTCAGCCAATTCCCTCACGACTCTGGGATACATCTCATCAGATCTCATAGACTTATGTATGTTCAGGCTCTTCAGATGGTCACAAACCTGATCTTCTCTTACAGTGGGAAGGACTTTACTTCTCCACTCCCCATCTTGTGGGCCATTCACTGGAAAGTTGTGGGAACAGACATTGTCAGTGAAGACTGAGGAAAAAAATTTGCTGAGTATCTCAGTGTTCTCCTTGTCTGTTGTTAGCTCTTTGTCAGTCTTGCTCATCAAGGAGGGTACACTTTCTCTGACCTTCTCTTTCTGGCTGACATACCTTTAGAAGTCCTTATTATTATTTGCATTTGCCAAGTTCAGCTCCAGCTGCACCTTGGCCTTCCTGAATTCATCCCTACATAACCAGGCAGTGTCCCTACACTTTTTCCAGGATACCTGGCCCTGCTTCCTCTGTCTGTGTATTTTCTTCTTGGCCTTTAATTTGATCAACAGGTTTGACTCAGCTATGATGCTCTCTAGCCTTCCTTTCATGATTTCTTGCACGTGGGGATTGCTAACTCTTGACCTCTATGGAAAGTGTCCTTAAAGATATACAAATTCTGTTCTGTTCCCTTGTCCCTAAGGACAGTTTCCCAGGGGGATCCTATTGGCTAATTTGTTGACCAGCTGGAATTTTGCTTTGCTAAAATTCAGGGTTCCAATGTTACTTTTTACCTGATCCATATCCCTCAGGACTGTGAACTCCACCAGTGCATGAGCAACCTTGTCTAGTGGCAGGTGTCTCTGCCCATGGCAGGAGAGTTAGAACTAGATGATCTTTAAGGTCCCTTTCAACCGAAACCATTCTACCATTCTGTGATTCTATGACCACTGTAGTGCAGGTTGCTTCCAATCTTGATGTCACTGATCAGCTCACTTGGGCTGGTGTCCATCAGATCCAGTATTGCATCCAGTCTGGTAAGGCCGTCTATTATCTGGCTTAAGAAGTTATCCTCGTGCACTCCAGGACTCTCCTGAATTGTCTACAGCTTGCTGTGATAATTTTTCAGCAGATATTGTGGTGACAGAAGTTCCCCAGCAAGCCAAGATCCTGCAAGTGTGTGGCCTCCCATAGCTGAAGCAAAAAGGCTTCATCATTAGGCTCCTACAGTGGCCTGTAGACACCGACCATGAAGTTCCCTTTGTTGCCTTATTCTCTGATTCTTACCCATAAGCTTTCAACCTGCTTGTGGCTGTTCTTCAGAAACAATTCTTCACAGTCTATGCATTTACTGATGTAGAGGGAAATGCCTCTACCTCTCCTTCCTTGTCAGTCCCTTCTGGACAGCCTGTAGTCACTGATAGCCACACTCTAGTCAGGGCATTCATCCCAACCAGTTTCAGTAATTGCAACTAGTTCTTAGCTTTCTAGCAGCAAGGCGGCTTCCAACTCCTCCTGTGTGTTGGCCATGCTGTGGGCATTGGTGTAAAGGCACTTCAGCTGGGCTGTCAGCTGTGTTACCTTCTTAGAAGAATAACCCTTAATTCTTCTGAGGTGTTTCACTGGTGTTTCTTGGTTCCATTACCTCAGGAGCCCCTGGATCCTCTTCTTAAGACTTCAGCTCTACTACAATGTAGCCAGCATGTCTCACTGCATTCTCATTATATCCCATAACAAAGAAGAAGAAAACTTCCTGCTTCAGCATAGTCACAGCTATTGTATATTGAACCATAAATGAAATTTATGTAGTTAGAGGTGGAAAATGA
Source organism: Pseudopipra pipra (assembly GCF_036250125.1). NCBI lineage: Eukaryota > Metazoa > Chordata > Aves > Passeriformes > Pipridae > Pseudopipra > Pseudopipra pipra. Next base: position 18,534,243 of record NC_087549.1, on the reverse strand, counting down.
TTAGCTGTGGAGGGATAGTATATATAGGGATTTATGTGGATTAGGAGAAATTTTTTTTATTCATAAATTCTATAAGTACATTTACATCAACTTTCAGTCGGAGGAATCATTATATTTAATTTCTTCTTACATTTGGAGATAGTGCATGGACTGCCAGTGAGTTTTAGTCACTAATATAATATAGCAACACTGGCCTCATTCCAGAAAGACCATTGGTTAACGGGCATTGAATTGAATCCCTGCACTTCTAATAGTTAGACTTCATGGAATATTACTGGGCTGACAATGTTGTTAAATAAAATAAAATTGTTTCAGCCAGGTACTTATATATACATAGAGATATTAAATCTTTTCTTCCATATTATCCATTTTATACCATTGTTATGAAATATATGAAATATATTTTCGAATCACAGAAAGTATGCATACTGCAGATACCATTCTGTCTGTGAATAGGATTTTGCATAGATATTTCCTCTGAAATAGACTTCCAAATTGAATTTCTAGCTTCCAAAGAAAAGTTAATTACTATGGGCTTAAATTTTTGCACCATGTCTATTTTTTGAATTATTCTGTAATTTTCATATTTGGTGGGAAAAACACTGGAGTCTGGGCAGAGGACTGGGTCTCAAGAGGATCTGTGTTTGTTATTTTTCCTTTGCTACATATTTTCTACGTGTTCCCCCGTGTACTTTTTTTCCCCATTTGAGAGTAGACCCTTTGAAGGTTTACTGTGCTAGAAATAACACAGAAGAAGCAAAGCAGATGGTTCAAAAAACAAGTCAAGATGATTCCCTGTTTTACCTAAAAAACTTAAGTGACACAAGAAGAAAATGTTATTTGCAGCAAATACATCACTGAAAAGCCTGGTTAATAAAGAACCACACCAATATGTAAAATGACATTTTGTACACTGGGGAAGTGAAAATGGCCTGTTTATGTCCTGCTTCTGAAATAGTAATACCATGTGGAATATGTTTTTTAATTAACCAGTTTTTAAAAGTTGTACTCACAAATAATACTTACTATTACAGCATTTTCATTAGTACAATTTAAAGACTGAACAAACAAATATATTTTTTTCTACCTTACAGAAATATGTGAGAATTTTTTGCAATAAATTCCATCATTAGTTCACCTAATGGTGATCAAATAACTCTACCTTAAAAAAAAAAATCAAAGATTAACATTACATCCAGGCTTCTGATACCAGACTACCTACCTAATTTGCCTAAGAAAAAATAGAGAAATATTACTATTGCTGAAATTAAATATACAAATTTTAATCAAACAAGAGCTTAAAGTCCAATACTATACTCAGTGAACTAAACACTCTCTGCTACCAGATCCCATAAAATTTAACAACTGTTAGTTTACACTGAACAACTGATTTGGTTTTCCAAAGCAAAGCCTGAAGAGCCACAGCATTTGGGAGAGCTTGGTATCTGTGCTACATAGATTTGTAGAAACCATAAGATCATGACAGTAGCTTGATATGATTTGAATAATTTCAACTACTATCTCCCCTGCTTGCAACAAATTTCATTAACTTCTTGCCTGATTCTTCTCTACATGACTATTTTTCTCCTGTCAACTTGTCTCTTGAGTGTTCTGCTAATAATGTATCTATGCTCTCTTTCACTTTCTCATTAAATTTTGTAATCACTTTCTTATGCTTGTTCCAATATAAAGTCTGTTCTCCTTAATTTGAACTATCAAAGCTCAGCCACCACCTTAAGTCCATGATTCTCTCACAGATGATGTTCAAGTTAGGATGTTCTCTGTCCATCATCAGATTTCACCTATATCTGCGGCAGTCACAAAGTCTTGCTCAGCTGAGCAGCACAGTCTCATAATTTAATTATATTTCTCTATAGATAGGACCAAAGTTAGTAAGTCATTGCAGCAATAAAAAGCTTTTCTAAATAAAAAAAAATTACTAAATACCAGAATATTTTGTTATAAGAAGTTATCTATTAAACCTCCCTAAGGGTTCTGAGATACAAAAAGCTCAGCCAATTAAAAATTGTAATTCCACCATTCTCCATCCCATTCTTTGTTTAGAAATGTTTCTCTTGTATCATGAGTAGCAAAACCAGATGTACGTGCAAGCTGAAATTACTAATGTTGAAAATTCAACATCAGTATATCTGTTTTCATTAATATGTAGGATTATGAACTGTGGTGCCTGAAATCCCAACACACAGTTACTCTTCCTGTTTAATTCTGGAGGATCTGAGGACACAGGTCAGAGCATCAGTGCGTCATAGCTGTATAGCTCCTGAAAACATCAAACAATCTCAACAGACTATCAAGAGTGGGCTAGGCAGAGTCTACACAGAAAAAGAGGACAGGTTGTGTGTCTTCTAGGATTCTCTTTCAACTCACATTTTTATAGTTGTATGAATAATTCTTAATTAAATTAAGAAACACTTCACTAAATGGGAGATCTGCAAGATCTTACTCTTCTTACTCTATGTAGATTTTACTTGTCACAGTGTAAGATTGCAAAGAAGCTGACAGAGATATTTTCATCATATTTACAGACAGCCTCTGTGTAATCATCCTGTGAAGATAGGAAAACTAAGGATGTTCTAAAAGAAATAAATAATTTAGATACTGTTACTGAAGCTTTCACATGTGGTGCAACATTGATTTTCCTGTTCAGTTGTCATTTATCTTTATGCATTTACTGCTTTAGTGATTCTATGAGGCCTTGAAAACAGCATACAGGCCTACATACCAGGTACAAAGCCCTCTACTCAGCGCTGATGGTCAAACGCTTCTGACAGATAAAACCTCCATTCTGAATCGATGGTCTGAACACTTTCAGACTCTTTTCAGTACTAGCCGTGTAGTCCATGACTCAGCTAATCAGTCCATCACACAACAATCGGTGAAGAACGAATTGGATACTGCCCCCAGTTTGGGAGAAACTCTTAAGGCCATACAGCAGGTGAAAACTGGCAAGGCAGCTGGGGTTGATGGAATTCAGTCTGAAGTCTGGAAGCATAGGGGCCAAGCACTCCATGCTAAATTTCACAACTTTGTGGTGTGGTTTGTGAGAACACAGCTGCGTTGGGCAGGGCACGTCTCCAGGATGAAGGACCACCGCCTCCCTAAGATTCTGCTTTATGGTGAACTTGCCACCGGCTGCCACAAGAGAGGAGCCCCGAAGAAAAGATACAAAGACTCCCTGAAACAACATCTCAGCCTTGGCCATATTGATCTTCATCACTGGTCTACTCTGGCCTCCAATCGGGAGGTCTGGAGACACATCATCTATAATGCTGTTGATGCTTTTGAGAACGCACACAGGATCACCCTTGAGGAGAAAAGACAACGCAGAAAGAATCGTGCCTTGCAGAATATACCATCTAAGGAGTCTTTCTGCTGTGCCTTTTGCAACCAGACAAGCCTGTCTCGTATTGGTCTTTTTAGCCACCAACGCGCTTGCAAGAAACGTGGGTAGAGCCCTTCCCAAATCTTCGTTCGCGAAGCCTAGCCATGATAATGATGATGGTGTGGTTTGTAGTTGGGAAGTAGGTGAACTACCATCAGACCTTCGTGATGCAGTCATCATTACCTTATATAAGAAGAAAGGAGATAAATCAGACTGTTCAAATTACCGTGGTATGACTCTGTTCTCCATTGCTGGCAAAATCCTGGCAAGAATACTCTTGAACAGAATAATACCCGCTATAGAAGAAGGAATTCTACCTGAAAGCCAGTGTGGTTTCAGAGCCAACAGGAGTACCACGGGCATGGAATTTGTTCTCAGACAACTGCAAGAGAAGTGTAGGGAACAGAACAAAGGTCTCTATGTAACCTTTGTTGATCTCACCAAAGCTTTTGATACTGTGAGCAGAAAAGGTCTATGGCAGATTTTGGAATGCTTAGGATGTCCTCCCAAGTTCCTTAAAATCATCATCTCACTCCATGAGGATCAACACAGCCAAGTCAGATATGGTGATGCACTTTCTGAGCCCTTTCTAATTACCAGTGGTGTGAAGCAAGGCTGCGTTCTTGCACCAACCGTATTCACAATCTTTTTCAGCATGATGCTCCAAAGGGCCACTGCAGACCTCAATGATGAAGATGGTATTTACATTTGATATCGTATTGATGGAGGCCTATTCAACCTAAGGCGACTGAAGGCCCACACTAAGACCTTAAATGATCTTGTCTGGGAGCTGCTCTATGCTGATGACACCGCTCTCGTCACCCACACAGAAGTAGCTCTGCAGCGTTTAACATCCTGCTTTACAGACGCTGCTTATCTTTTGGGGCTGCAAGTCATCTTAAAGAAAACAGAGGTCTTCTATCAACCTGCACCTGAGGAAGTCTTCCATCATCCCCATATCACCATTGGCGAATCAGTGCTCAAATCAGTCCAGTAGCTTAGTTACCTAGGCAACCTCATCTCCTCGGACAGTAAGATTGACAGAGATAGACAACAGGTTAGCTAAGGCATATAGAGCTTTCGGAAAACTCCATAAAAGAGCTTGGAGAAATAAACACTTGAAGAAAAGTACAAAGATCAGTGTTTACAGAGCCATAGTGCTGTCTACTCTTTTATACGGGTCCAAATCATGGGTCATCTACCATCACCACCTGCCTCTCCTAGAACGCTTCCATCAACGCTGTCTTCTTACAATCCTAAACATCCACTGGTCAGATTATGTCTGTTCTAGAACAGGCAGCAGCTACGAGTATCAAGGTCATGTTTCTGAGAACACAGTTGCATTGGGCAAGACACGTCTCAAGGATGAAGGACCGTTGCCTCCCTAAGATCTTGCTCTATGGTGAATTTGCCACTGGCTGTCGCAAGAGAGGAGCCCCAAAGAGGAGATACAAGGACTCCCTGAAACAACATCTCAGCCTTGGCCATATTGATCATCATCACTGGTCTACTCTGGCCTCAGACTGGGAGGCCTGAAGGCATACCATCTATAACTCTGCTGCTTCCTTTGAGAACGCACACAGGATCACTCTCGAGGAGAAAAGACAACTCAGAAAGAATCATGTCTTGCCGATATCACCTAAGGAGTCCCTCTGCTGTGCCTTTTGCAACCAGACTTGTCTATCTCATATTGGCCTTTTAAGCCACCAGCACACTTATAGCAAATGTGGGTAAAGCCCTTCCCAAATCTTCGTTCGCGAAGCCTAGCCATGATGATCCACCTTCTCATCTCAACCTTTTTCCCAGTCATCATCTGGGATAAATAGATTTTATTTTGTATTCCCAGCAAACCTTTTGGAGCTGTCTCATTTAGAAAGGAAACCGAGTAAATTTGAACTTACATATGTTCAGCATTACTCTTTTTAATCATAGATTCTGTAGGTTAATAAAAAGTAGTAAAGAGAATACAAACAGTTCAGAGAAAAAACAGAACCCTTCTGAAATCACCAACTGGGAGTTATCCAGACTGAATCAAACTTTGTGTAAGGTTGGGGCTGGATTTTGGAAAAACAGTATGAAAATGATTTTCCATATTTTCTCAAGCAAATTTTATCACTTCGTGGTATTTTTTTTTAAATGTACTGTATTCCAATATGAGACCTGGAACCTTATGTTTTTTCATGTCTTCCAAATGTACACTTCTTGAGCTTTTCCTTTTTTTTCAGTACCCTTTTTCCATTTCAGATCTCCTTAATCCCCTGTCCGGACCACCTTAGAAACTTGTCTCTTTATTGGTTATTATTACTTGATGAGTTTACATTATTTGAAACTAATGTGAGTTTAGCCAGCCGACAATTACTTATTTTTGCTAACAGAAACAACATTTAATGTGATTCATTATAAGAAAATCCTAAGAGCTTCCAAAATAGGAAAGCACCTAATTTGGTAGAATTATTTCAAATAACACCAACTAAAGTTTTGAAAAGGTATGTAGTTCTGTGTTTGAGGCACTGAAAGCAAACATGGCAAACACCCGACAACTGTGAAGGAAAGGCACTGAGAGCAGGAATTTGGGAACTGTGGTTTTCAACTTCAGAGGAATCATTTAAATCCTTCGTGGCAGCTCCTCAGATAAAGGGAAAACAGCATTCTCTGAAGGGTGGCCAGCTGTTTAGGACTCAATAATCAGGTTTTTATTCAGCCAGCCTTCTGGAGCTGCTTCTATCACAGATAGTGATGCTGGCAAGCAAAATAAAGAGCTTTTATGTCATAGGATGCATTCTTGTAATAATGGATACTCCTTTCTTTATGTAGGAGCTAAACTCTTACTGATTGCTTCTAAATGTAGCTTTTGCACTTTTACAGCATGCAGTACTGTGCCGTGAGAAACCCCAGAGGAGCACTGCTTTGTGTCCCACCTGGGCAGAACCCTGTCAGCAGAAAGAGCAAATTGCTCTCACTTCCAGTTTTCTGGGGCCTTGGGGGAAGGGAGGCAATCAGCATTTCTGAGAATCATGTTACTTGAATTTAAAGATCTGAATACCAATGTAGTTCCACATGCTATGACTCGAATGTTTGTGTTTATAATATATTTGTTTCTCTCCTAAGTCTTATGCTAACTAGATTTGCAGTAATAAATAATTTGGGGTATATTTATGGGTTTCATTCTCTTTTTCCAGCATTGTACTGTCTGTTCAGATGAAACAATGATTAAAAAAAAATTAAATCAGTTAGTTAGATCGTCCACACTTCTTGTATCTTCAGGTTTCTTCTTTTTTTCTTTTTTTTTTTTTTTTTAATAAGCTGATTTAAGTTTCCTACATATTTATCTTTAATCAAAATAGGGGAGAAAATATATTTGAAAAAAGTTTTGTATATTATTCCCTCACAATAAGATCCAGTATCCTGGTTTTCCTCTTCATTTACACTGAATTTTTAGTCTACAAATATCAGATGGTTTAACAGCATTTTTGGTCTTTTATTCCCATGTCCATTGTTTCAGTTTAATGCTTCTGAGGTAGAAATCCTTTATATTGTAATGCAGAATACAAATATTTTGCTATTCAATCAGTTTTCAGTTCTGATGGTAAAAGTTATACAAGTTTTAGCAGTTCTACCAGCCAACATGATCCCTTGTTCTCAGATATGTTAGATTTATTCTATCCTTCCATCACTGAGAAAACTTATTTCTATTTTATTTTTACCCTCTACTCACTTTTGATGAAAATCAGTATCATATTATTGTCCTCTCTTGTATTTAACAAGTGAATAATGAACAATATTTATCACTCAGCAGAGTCAAAAAAATTTCAACAGATTCTTACCTGTAATTCTGTTTTTCATTTCCTATGTGAAATCTGTCATACTGTGAGTATGCTCGGTTTCCTTCCCAGTCCATTAATTCAATTCTTAGAGAATATTGCCTCTGACTTGTTATTGCAAAGATAAATTCATTTCCCAGCCAATGTTCACCTGATGGGCTACCAAAACCCTAGAAGAAAAGTTGGCAAAATAACTAGATGTAATTATTGTAATTGGTAGAACCTTTATACAATAATAAAACCACCAGTATGTTTTACCTACATATTCTAATTACCGGTCATAGCTTTCTGTGCTCCAGTTAGACTGTCTCTAAAATGACTCTACTAATATGTAAGATGTAGGAATGTCATGAAGTTCAACTGATATTTGAGAGGGCAGTTGAGGTTATCAGTTGAAAATCATTTTCCAGTTACATGATATTAATAGTATGGTGCTGTATTTGCACATCCTTCAGTGTGAACATTGGACATAGTTATATTCTATAATACATTTCATATGGTGTCAAATCTAGTTATCATTAAGACAAATCAAAACAGATTTCTATATATTATAAAAGATTAAAAACAGTTTACATTAGCATAGATTATAAACCAAATTCAAGCTAGCTGTAGGTGATAGCTCATGTCTTAATCTTTAAAGGAGAATGGACAATACCTTTCCTGTCAAGTATCTGCCACAACTAACGGAGGGAAGTTTGTAGTTTAAAATTCCCTTCTGTATATAAGATCTGCTGGACAGGTCCGTACCTGTTCCTATACACTATCCTAAAGCACAGGAGAGGATATCGTAACTCTATTTTCTAAAAATGAAAAATAAACAGCAGCAGAATATTTAAGGTACTTAACTCTCTTCACATTTCATATAGTCAGATGATCTTATTTCCAGACAGGCAAACTATATAATTTTCAAACATGGAAAAATAATAATGAAAGAAAAAGTATAATCAATTTTCAAAATGTATTCCTAGACCTATGTTTTTGTGCATTTTCCAGGTTTTAAGTTGTTTAAATTGTAGTGAATATTTTACTACTTTAAGATTAAAGATTTATTTAATGTTATTAATTAATTTACTATATATTAGAACTATTTTTCTTCATAAAGTATTAGTTCATACCTGAGAACTCCTAGCTCCATTTCTCATTTTCCTTTTCTTTCTCTTTAAACAGTAGAAATTATTTTAAACCATAATCTTTACTTGTGAAGAACTAGTCCAACATGACTGTTCTTATTCATATTTCTTAAGATAGGAAAAATGGAATGAGAAATCTTCTGATTTGCTTACAATGATATTCTAGGAGCATTTTAGAAGACCTTGTGGAAATTTCCTGATTAAATTAAATGAAAGACTGGATTATTTCCAGAAAGTACATATTTTTAAAAGGGTTAAAGTAAAGAGATTTCCTTGGGACTAAAAGTTAGATAAGGAGAAATGTGGCTGTGAGACACATTGGCAAGACATTGGTCTTCTCTATATTCTGTTTCAGTCACTCCTAACATGGGATGAAAGCATTGTAAGTAGAATCCTCTCTCTCTTTTTTCATAATTGCATTGCTCTGGCTCCAGATCTGTTTCTGAGGATGAAATCCTGCCTCCCCAGAGGCCATGTGGTAGCACAGTTAATACTCACTCAGGCAATGCATAGGTATATTAGCTTCAAACTTCTAAAGAAATTTAATTTAAAAAATTTAGAAGCTTAGAAGTTTGATTGGACCAAAAAATAAATAATGGAGGGATTTTTGTTATTGTTGTTATTCCTCCAGGGAATTGCATTAGAAAGTACTTTACTCAGGTGTCATTTTTTTTTTCACTGCCCTACCTAAGCTAGTAACAATATTTGGTGACTCACTGATACTAGAGGCTAAGACATGCCCCTTTTGGCTACACTGAGTACATTAGTTTATGTTTTGAATAAGTATCTCTGCTTTTTGGCTCAAAGACCATCAAGTGATACCTATGGACAAAGTGTGTTTAATCTGCAAGAATTGAAATTCAGTAATCTGTGGCAAGTCTCAGAGAAGTGTCAAACTGAAATATGAGAGGATACTGTTAGTTGGCTTTTTCCTTTATGTTATTTCATTATATCCCCTTTCTCAAAAGACAATTTCCTACATAAGTCTCTGTAAATACTGGCTCTAGCTAATACTGGTGATATCTTGCTTTGAACACATCCATCTTCCAGTGTGAGCTGCTTCTCCTCAAGCTTTCCCATTATGATGCTTCTGTTATCTCTCACCTACCGCTTTGATGGCAGTCGCAATCATATTTGGCTTCACACATTGTTCTTAAAATACAAGAACTGATTCCTCACCTGTATAAACCCTGCCTACAGCTGACATACCCTTCTATAGTTATCACCATTTTCTATCTGTTCCTTTGATTCTTTCCTTCTTCTTGCCTTGTCTCTCTACCCTGTGACTACACATGGTGTCTCCTGTTCTAGCATCTTTGGCAGTGTCATACCACAGGGGTCAGTGGTTTGTCTCTGACATCTTCTGTTATCACTGGTCACTGCCACTTGTTTCAGAGGAAGGCAAAATATGCCCTGCATTGACTAGATAATAGGAAGTTTGTTTCTCTAAAATGCAGAATGTAGAAGTGTAACACAGTTGTTTATATATCAGTCAAAGTGAGTTTCTTTGCAGTCTACATGGGTTTTATTCACAAAAGATATATAATTATCATCATCATCATCATCATCATCTGTCTTTCTTTAAAGGAAGATTTTCAGGAAATTATCTCTCCCTTTTTCCCAGTGCTGGAAAGCTGAAGAGACTCCCCTTTGAACTGTGGCTTTGTTGAATTATATATGTCTTATCTTATTTGGATTACAGCCTATTCAGAATGTAATACATGTGGCTTTTTTAACATTATGTGTTCCCATACGTATTCTATAGAAACTCCAGACACCATATACAATGATTCTGAAATAACAATTTTTATTCTTCGTATTTACACTTCCATCTCCCTTTTCACACCTGTTACTATACTAAGATGAAAATCTATCACTAGGTGGCTTGCTCTCCTGACCTGAGGAAATGAAGCTTCAGCAATACAGAACAGAAGGAATATACAAAGGAATATTGAAAATTCTGAGGAAAGCCATCACATTAGTTATGAAAAAATGAATCTTACTGTAAGGGGCTACAATACCGAAACTCAGATTAGAAATGCAACCAAGGAAGTAAGTGGGATATAAAACATAGCTCTGAAGAAAGGAATGTTCCTAAGGAGAAGTAATGTACTTTATTAAACACCTAATATGGCTGGAAATAAATAAACAAACAAACAGGCACTCAAATCTTTCATAGATCTAAACCAGAGAGAAGCAGTACATTTCTGTAAGCACAGAGCTGGCAACAATTTCTTCAGGTATAATTTTATTATGCCAAACTCAACTGTTTCCAACCTGTATTTAGTCTGCAGTTTACTGTCTATATTTCAGAGCTGAAGAAAGACTTGCATGCGTGCTGTTTTTTTCCAGATACTTTGGCTGACTTAATAACAACAGAGCTCTCCTTTTTTATATCTTACTTAGATTGTCTCTACTACAAGAACACTAATACCTTGATGAGATATATAAGCTTTTGTTTGCAGAACAGAATGATGAAATATTAGCCAACCTCCCTCAAAAAAAATTATTTAACTTTGCATTTCCATTTCTAACACAGAGGGTGCCAAAGAAAGTGATTGTGCTTGGTTCTTCTGATTTACCTTCAAGATCTTTAGCTTTCAAAGTACATTGTAGAATTTTATCTTCAAACACAAAATATTTTTTTCTTTTCTCAGTGTCCTTGTTAGGACAGCTGAGACCAGTTCATCATGGTATGGGTGTAACCCAAAACTGTGTATTCTCTAGCCTTCCATGCCATTTCCCAGAAATTGTCAGCAGTAGAGGCCTGTAGATGTTCCTGTCCTCATACCCTTTTATGGGATTCCCTGCTCTGAGGGAAGGACTGAGCATTCCTGCTTGAACTGGAGAGTTCCAAACTCCAAGTTCCAAACTTGGAGTTTTGGAACCTTTTTACCACTGGTGGGATCCAGAGGAGGACTGCAGCTCACTGCTCTCGGCCAGACTGCAGCTCACCGCTCTTAATCAGACTGAGACCACCACCCTCGACTGGACTGCAATCACCATTTTGACCAGACTGCAACAGCTCTCCCACCAGCAGGTTTTTCCACTCTCCCTCTACTTTGGACTCGGGGGGGCCCTGGGAACACCGCTTTGTTCATGCCCCAGGGTGCTGGGTTGTACATTTGGGTTTTTGTGGATTGAAGCCAGTTGTTTGTCTGTATAATCATACTTGTGTTGTTTTATTAAATTGCTATTCTGACTTGTGGTCTCTCTTTTGAGTTGAGTTCATTTCCCCTGCTGGTTTACCTTTAAACCAGCACACTCAGCCAGAAAACTTTTTTGTGCAATACTTTTTGAACACTTTTGAGGTTGGGTTAAAAATCACACAAACCTGAACTTCAACAAGGTTTCAGTAGAACTGGTGTCTGTGATGGGAGAAAGGCTGAAGCAGAAGCTCAGCAGTTGCCTATTCCAATTGCCTATAAGGACATGCAGAGCAGCTGGCCAAGTGCAGATGCTGAGCCATGTATTGCCTCAGAGGATCCTTAGACATCTGGGAGAGATTTCAGGGACATAAAAGGGGAACTTTAGCTTCTGCCACAGAGAATCTTAGAAAATAATAGGGATTCAGGAGACTATTAGTAATAAGAATGAGAGTTCCATGTGGGACATAGGACAAAAATCCACAGAAAAGCAGACATCATTAATTCTGCTGTTCATGAGAGAATTCGGTAATCGTTCATTAATTAAAATTCAGTAATGAAATCCAAGCATTTTAGTTTATACTACACCACTTAAGTTTATACTTCTGCTCAAATTTGTGGGGCCCCAAGTGATAAGATGCCCACAGCCTTGCCTAAGATCATGCTTGTCATCTTCTTTGGACAAGAAGTTTGGTTTTGAGAATGCCTTAGGGCACAGAGTTAAATCTTAAAATTTAACATTAAAAGTCACCTATTGCAGACCCAAAGCTGTCATTAAATGTGTTTACTTCCCAGTACACATATACACTGTCAACACACTTGTTGGTTTTTGCATTCATATCATTATAGTAAATACTTCCAAAATTATTTGTGTTAAAGTTTTGTGCCTAAACTCAAGGAAGTACATGAGGTGATCCAAGTTAGCCTCAGCTATCAATCCACTAGGAAAAGGAACATCTGTATTTCATGAATGTGTTTGCTATTAACTATATTTTAAGTCCCTCTGAAACCCAGTGGGTTGTAAGCACTGTTCCAAAATTGTATTTCAAATTACTAAGAGACACTATTTTGTCATTATCTTTCTATATTTTGTTCATTATATGTTTCCAAATAGAGAGATTAATTCTTTAAACTTTAGATTTTTTTCCAAAAATACTCGATTTTGCTTTTCCCTAGAAGTTTGCATAATATTTTGGGATGATAGGAAAATCAGAGGCTTTAAGTTCCCAAAAGAGTGTTTAATGTAATAATATTTTAATGTAATAGGGAAAGGTCAGAAATTTCCAGAAGTTCTCAGAATTCTCCTTCATTTTCCTCATTAGCACTCTATGGAAGCTAGGACAATACAGCAGGGAAATATGCTTGCATTATAATAATATGCTGTCTTAAGTGTCCACTACTAGTCACAAATAGAATACACAAATCTTCGTGCTGACCTAACATGGATTATTATAATGTTTCATATTATTCTTCATAAACAGAAAACATTTATATTTTTCCTGCTGAAAATTGCATTAAGATCATATTTTGGCAAGTGTTGATCTGAAACGAGATATAAAAATCACCAACAATTAGTAATTTTTTCCCCCAGGCTTTTTCATTGAAGAATAATAAGGTGATGTTTTGTACTATATTTAGAGTAGGTTGTTCTTGTAGATGTGATAACATTTATTTTCAGAGGAAAAAAACCCCATAATATAGAACTTTACTGACAATTTTAAAACTGCTTATGTGCTACGATGAAGCAAAGGTGTTTTCTGTTTCTTTATAAATATATAGTAGATTCTGTAAATTCTGACATAGTGCCCAACTTTTGTGGAAAAAAAAAAACAACAACGTAATTTGTTATCCTTTTGTATGGATTAGAGTACTTCAAACCAGGAATCAAGGACAAAAAGACATGATTGTACAATATTTACTCTAGATGACATCTGAGTTCTACATCAGCTCATTTCCAATTGCATGGTGATTACCAGAATCAAAACTTCTAAAGCAGTCATGAAAAACAAAGAAACAGAATTCAATGCTCTTAAGAATTTACAAAGTTGATTCTTATTCAAAAATAATAAGCAGGGTGCAAAAGAATTTTATTAGCTTTGGCAAAATCTGTAAGAGTATTCTGCTTGAATCATGCTGCTCCAGATTCATTAAACAATTATCTCTCTTACTTTATTTATTTTGTCTGATAAAGCTCACAGGAAACTTTGACTTTTTATAGACAAAACAAAATTGAAACCAGACACAGTCAATATATCCTATGGGTTCATCTTCTGTCAGGCAATTCACTGAATAAAGCAGATAATAATTCAATGTTTTACAGTAACAATGACTTTCCAGAAGCCGTAAAGAATATTCAGCTCCCTTTGCCTTAGCTGAGAATGTGGAATGGATTTTCTTTAAGACAATTTCTAGAAAAGGTTTGCATACATTTTTGTATACTTGTATAATTTCATTTCCTTCAAACTGAATTATTCATTATGTTATTCAAAATAAAGATATGGTCTATAGAAATTATTTCAATTTCCGCAGACGACAAATGTGTTAAATAATGTTAACTTAAAAGAGTATGGGAAAACAATGTTAAATATTCAGATTTTTTTTTTTACTAGAAAATGCTAACAAATGTTTGTTGACAAGTTTTAAAAAAATGTTTAGATTGAAGCCAGAGGTACCTTCTAAAAAGACTAAAACAAAAACTAAGCTAAACAAAAACTAAGCTATTTTCAGTTTAAATGAAGAGCTAGATGTCTGTCTAGTTATCCCAAGTTTGAAAAGTGCCTCAAAACCTTGTTCATAACCTGCATCAATTCAGGCTGTTGCACTTCATTCTAGACCAAATATATTAGTAGACATACAGAAATTATGTTCACTTTTTACTTTTTCCTTCTCAAACACACATAGTATCAGTAGCAGCAAAATTCCTGATGAAGAAGAATCACAGTGACAGAAAGCATATTTGAAGTGCAAACCTTGCACAAAGGTTACCTCTGGTTAGGCAATGAGCCCAAAAGAGCTCAGTTTTCTCCATACATATCCTACATGTGAAACAACTAGTACATCTGAAAATAGGAGACTTTCTTATTGAGACAATCTTTCTCACTCTAGGACAAGTGGATTCTAGGAATGTACAGACACTTAGTGTGGCTCCTAATAAGAGCATGCCAGGGAGATAGATATATTTTAAAGAAAAGGAAACTAATTTTTTCCATATCATCTAAGAAAGAAAAATTTTGAGCCTAAAATTATTTAAGCTTAAGATAACTCTTTTAGTATTTGCAAAGAAATAAATGGTATGTCTTAGGGCTAAAAATTTAAAATGAAATAAAAAAGTCTTTAAAAAGAGTATTTTTGTTTCCTTTCATGCAAAAAGAAATACTTTGGAGAGGTAGGACTTAATTCTCTTTTCCCAGTACACTTATTAATCTCAAATAGCAAAGATGAGCATGACTAAGAGCACAGATCCTGAAGGAAAGATCAAGAGCCTGTATGTGAGTTTGAGCAGTGACTTGAATTTAAGTCCCATAATCTGTCTAAATAGAACAAGCATCAAACTTATGGGTTGCCCTTGAATCTTTTGCTTTAGTTCAGCTGCTATGCTAAACACTTGAACAAGAATAGAAGATGACTGACGTCAGAGTCAAAAAAGTTACAGTTCTAATTCAACATGAGCCCCAAAGTGAAGAGCTGCTCCAACGAGTTCCAAATGGAGCAGGTCAGACAGGAGATGCTCCTCCCTGTGGAGAATGCTCTTACATGATGAGAGCACACAATTCTCATTTGGGAAGAACTCCGCTACAATTCTACTAAATTTTCAAGTCACAAATCTTAAAAACAACCTCACAGAATCTCACCTGGCTCTTCTAAAACAGTGTTTCCATCTTTTGGTTAGAAAGATTCTTTAATGACGTTAATCTTTCTCATGGTGCTCTGCTGCTCTACAGGCTGTTAGTATAACTAGGCTAAATCTTGATACCATTACACAAAACTTACTATGTAACAGTCTTTGAAAGACTACATGAGTCTTATCAGCATAAAATTAATGGTGTTAAATTGAAGCATTGGTGGCAAAGTAGGCACAAGTATACAGCCATGTGTCAACACAACACTTGAAACTGATGTTAATCAGTAATACTTGCATGGGAAAGGCTGTGCTGAGTGTAACACATTTAAAACACAACTGTGCTCCAACACAAAATTTTGTTTAATTTTACATCCAAATGTGTTCTCCAAAATGAAAAAGATGCCTCCTTTTGTAGTAACATCTCTGGTGCCCAGTCTAGTGATCCAACCCTCTCTGAACAAAATATTGTTTCATTCTTGCTCCCTTAGATCACTTTGTTGAAATGCACACTGTAGATTAAGCCTTGGTCAGGACCAGAAGAGTTTCATGAGGATATTTTCATAAAATTGAATATAGTTTCTCACCACCTCAATATCATGCCTGTCTCTACTGGACATGCTGGATTTAGATCTCAGGAGAAGCAGAGAACATGCTTATTATTTGTATAGAACTGATGAAAGTGACAATTATCTGAGTAACAGTTTCAGTCAGAAGTGTCTGTTTATTAAACTAGCATGACATGCCATTCTTTATCATGAAGGGGTGGGTCTCTATTGAAAGGCATTACTCACATAATATCTTAATACACATTCCACTCACCAAAAATCATTTCCTTATATCCAAATAAGTTGGTAAATGTGTGAAAGAAACAAATTACTTCCATATCATTTACCCTAGTCCCTTGAAGTAAACGATTTTTTTCAGATGTAAAAAAGTTACAATTTTGAAGCATACTATAATAAGAAATGTATTTGTTATTATATGTTATAGAATTTTACATGTCTTAAGTGTGGGGGTTTTATCTCCTTGAACTCATAACTCACTCTAATAAGTTATTCGGTCAACACATTAATTCAACACCACCACCATTCCCAGCCTGACTGATTTGCTTACACTACAGAAGCAATGTAACTTCTGTCTTTTCCAAGGACATGCATTCTCTAGTTTTTGCCTCTCTCACAAATCAATCCTATTTTCAAATCCTTCACTTTTGCAAGAGGGACCATGCTGATATTGCAAGGCACTTTACAGACTACTTCACATTACTTGCAGGAAAAAAACATGAAGCTCTTCCTGCTGAAGAAATTATGAGATTCATCTTCAGCTACTAGCTAGATGCATGGATGTAGTACTGATAATTTTAGGAAAGGTCTCCTCCTTCCAGAAAACTTTTTGTGTTCCTTTCCTATTTCCAGGTTATCTTCAAAATGTCTCCCCAAGTTCTTTGAACCAATAATCCTTTCCCTGACAAGTGTTTCACTAAGCCACAAGGGGAAGAAGAAGCTGTGAAGAGTGCCCTGAACAACCTTTACTGCTCTGCTAAGCATAAGAAAGCAAACAAGAAAAGCTCCTATGCTAACAGGTCTAAAACCAAAGCAGCCCTGTGCCAACTGCCATTTGGAATGGCCCATTACTCATCACTGGTTGGGCATTATATGTGGATGTCATTTGGGTAATACCAAAACTCCACCAAAATTTAGTGATGAGGATCTTGTGTCACAAAACTGTTCACACACACAGGCCATGGCCCTGTTCAGTGTGCTAGTACAGGTATGACCTAGTAGTTGAGAAAGAAGGAATGAGTCACATAAGAGAAGGATCCCCATCCACTGGACAACTCCTGTGCAAACCAGTCAAACACTACAGCTCTCATTAGAAGGAAGACACGAGTTCTTATTATAAAATATAATTAGCTATCTATGAAGAGCAGCTGCATATGTTTGCACTTGGAGTGATCCTTCATAGCCAAAAAATTCGGGACTAATAACAGTGAAAGTGAAAATTTATGTCCATGTAAGATCAATCAACAATAATACTTTAAGGTTTACATATCTGACCATATGTACATTAAGTGTAATATTTTGTTACTTTGCCTTTGTTTCTTTCTGTTACTGTTTGTGACCTAAAACTAAATTACTAGAATATAGCTCATTCCAAAATCAATGGAAGAAACCTCTTACTGTCATAAAACCACTACTGGCCTGTTGGTAGCAAGGAATCTCTGTCTAGTATATGTGTGTACAATTTTGTAGAAAGAGATAACAATCTGAATAGCCCCCCTGTAATCCAGGAGGAAACAGTTAGTGACCTGCTGAGCCACTTGAATCCCCACAAGTCTATGGGATCAGATGTGATCCACCCAAGGGTGATGAGGGAGCTGGTGGAAGAGCTCACCAAGCCACTCTCCATCATTTACCGACAGTCCTGGCTCACTGGGGAGGTCCCAGACAATTGGAAATTGGCAAATGTCACACCAATCCACAAAAAGGGCCAGAAGGAGGACCTGGGAAACTACAGACCTATCAGCCTGACCTCAGTGCCTGGTAAAGTTATGGAGCAGATCATCCTCAGTGCAATCACACAGCACCTACAGGATGGACAAGGGATTAGACCCAGCCAGCACGGGTTTAGGAAAGGCAGGTCCTGTCTGACCAACCTGATCTCCTTTTATGATCAGGTGACCCACCTGGTGGATGAGGGGAAGGCTGTGGATGTGGTCTACCTGGTCTTCAGCAAAGCCTTTGACACCGTCTCCCACAGCACACTCCTGGAAAAGCTGGCAGCCCACGGTTTGGATGGGGGCACTCTCTGCTGGGTTAGGAACTGGCTGGAGGGCCAGGCCTAGAGAGTGGTGGTGAATGGTGCTGCATCCAGTTGGCGACTGGTCACTAGTGGTGTCCCCCAGGGATCAGTGTTGGGCCCAGTTCTGTTTAATATCTTTATCAATGATTTAGATGAGGGGATTGAGCCCACCAACAGCAAATTTGCAGATGACACTTAGCTGGGGGGGAGTGTCAATCAGCTGGAAGGCAGGAGGGCTCTGCAGAGGGACCTGGACAAGCTGGAGAGATGATCTGATTCCAGTGGGATGAGGTTCAACAAGGCCAAGTGCCAGGTCCTCCACTTTGGTCACAACAACCCCCTGCAGTGCTACAGGCTGGGGACAGAGTGGCTGGAGAGCAGCCAGGCAGAAAGGGACCTGGGAGTTTGGATTGACAGGAAGCTGAACATGAGCCAGCAGTGTGTTTAGGTGACCAAGAAGGCCAATGGCATCCTGGCCTGTATCAGGAACAGTGTGGTCAGCAGGACCAGGGAAGTGATTCTGCCCCTGTACTCAGCACTGGTGAGGCCACACCTCAAGCACTGTGTCCAGTTCTGGGCCCCTCAGTCCAGGAAGGACATTGAGGTGCTGGAGCAGGTCCAGAGAAGAGCAACAAGGCTGGTGAAGGGACTTGAGCACAAGTCCTATGAGGAGAGGTTGAGGGAGATGGGGTTGTTTAGCCTGGAGAAGAGAAGGCTCAGGTATCACTCTCTACAACTACCTGAAAGGAGGTTGTAGCCAGGTGGGAGTTGGTCTCTTCTCCCAGGCTATCAGTAAGACAAGAGGGCATGGTTTTAAGCTGTGCCAGGGGAGGTTTAGGTTTGATATTAGGAAGAAATTCTTTACAGAGGGGGTAATTAGGTATTGGAATGGGCTGCCCAGGGAGCTGGTGGATTCTCCATCCCTGGAGGTTTTTAAGATGAGACTGGATGAGGCACTTGGTGCCATGGTTTAGTAACCATAACGGTAGTGGATCAAGGGTTGGACTTTATGATCTCAGAGGTCCCTTCCAACCTGGTTGATTCTATGATTCTATGATTTTTCACATGATGATAAAAGTTTCCTAATTTTAAGTTCCTGTCAAAATTACAAATCATTAACTGAAAAGCTGATGAGTGTTTTAATTCCTGTGAACAACAGCAGCGTCTTCTTAAATCTCCCTAACACTAGTTAGGTGAAGCTAGTTCCAGTGGCTATTTCAATGCTTGATATCCTGTGAACCCAGGGAGCTGCATCATATGCTTGCAGTGGAATATACTTTTTATCTCCCAGCAATCCCTTTTCTTTAGTTTTGAGGAAAAAGTTTGACATAAATAAAGATCCAAAAAACAAACTTTTCACAAATGCTTTTAATGTGGAATAGTGGTAGAAAGATTGGTACTACCACCTTTAGCACCTGTTTGATACTATTTGATACTATTTGAGTTCCCGTTTAAAGAACACAGGAATATGGCTGTCAATGACTGTCAATGCAAGAAGTGTGAAGATTTTGTGGCCATAACAATGCATAAAATACTTTAAAGAGTTATAATACAGAAAAGGATTAAAAAATAATTCAGAATATTTAGCTTTAACAAAACTGAGAATTATGGAAGATATTGCTTCCGCAATATGAGCTTCCAAATTATGAACAAATTTATTTTTTTCTGTCAAGAACATTCTCCTCAGCCAAGTCATATGGTAATTTTTATGTAATTTTTGTTTAAAAAAACCCTACATCTGAAGTTATTTTGCAGAAAAATAGTGGAACCAGAATCAAGAAGCTTACAAAGAAAATTCTAAAATGTACCTTGTGCATTTTTACGCAGTCATCCTCCCCCTTCAAAAAGAAAGTGATAAACATCATAATCTAACGACTGAAAGAGGTTGGAGCTCTGTCTGTAGTTGTTTGACTCTTCAAGTATTTGGGGAGAAAAAAAGAACCTGAACACTATTTTTAAATGGGTAAAACTACAACAGAGAAATATCCATCACCAATTACTGCTCTAAGAAGGAACAGTACAACAGCTCAAGATTGTGTCTCTTTGTTCAAGTCAAACACAATATTAACGTCACAAAATGGTGAAGACCTATCTTGATTGAGAAAAATATACAACTTAGTATTGCTACTAAAGCAATTAGGAACAAAAAACCTGTCAGAGTTTAAAGGCAAGAAAGGTGGGCAGTAAGAATGATAACAAAACTGAAAAATGGACCTGAAACTTTCACAAGAGAAAATAAAGTAAGTCTTACAAGAGATGGAGTAAAAAGAATTAGGAGGCCACATTCTAAAATAGAAGTTGAACACTTTGCAAACCAAAATTAAATATAACATCTGGAAATTTTTGGAATTAACTTAACAATGGCGCTAAGAAATAAAATCTTTGTTGGAATGGTAGCTCTTATTATGTATAATTCAGGCATGTAGGACTTGCAAGAACTCGTGGGATGAAAGCATGTGGTCACCAACAGCCTGACTGTCACAAACAAGAAGGTCTTCCAGAAAATGAGTGGGACCTATGTCCAAACTAGAGTTTACTCAGAGAAGTGAACTGTAGAAAATATGTCAAACAGTTCAAAGAGGTTTTCAGCTGTCTTTTAAGTAAGCAGAAGACACGGATGTCAAAACTTGACATACTAGCTAAAATTTACTGAGGGTCAAAGGAAAGTCAGATTGTTGCAGATAACGTGCTATAAATACCCATGAGAATTGCATCCAGAAATACTTCCTGAGAAAGTTCTGGTGACTACCTCTGTGGTCTGGCTCTCGGTCTGTGAAGAATTTAAGCTACAGAAGAGCATTGGTACTATGGAGATAGCCATCAATTTGACAAAACAGCTTTAAGGAGAATAGAAAAAGAAGAAACCTCACCAGAAATGGAAGTGGTTTTGTAGCTCTTCTGGATTTTGTGCTCTTCAGGCACACGGGAATGCTATTGATGACTTCTGAAACAAGTTGGCAGCAGACTTGTTTTAAGCGCTGAACTGTTGTTGGACTCAAATGTTAGTCAGGAACATGAAATTAAAAGAATGTGGAATTTACCACTGAATATCATTCTTGCCTCAAAAAAATCAAATGAAAAAACAGCTGCTGATCAGAAAGGTAGGAGATTGTTGCCATAAAACTTAGAAATTCAGCTCAAAGTCTACTATGTACAAGTGATCCTAATCTAGCTCATGACATTATGAATAACAAAAAAAAAAGCGATAGCTTTCCTTCATCAGTGAAAGGAAAATAGCAATACTATAGCAATTAACACAGGCAGTACAATTAAATACTGACATGCAGGAAAAAAAAAAAAAAGGCTAGAAAAAGGATTGTTGTGAGCTGGCCAAGGCATGCAATTTCAAATACCTATTGAGAGTTTTTATCCGATGACAGAAAGCAAGAAAGTAATTTTAAAGGTCTGAGGAAGCCCCCAATAGACTTGACCCCTAAGAAGCCCCCCTAAGAAGCTGATAGTGAATGTTGAGCTATCAAGTGTGGAAAAAATACTGTGAATTTCATGGGAATTATTAAACTAGACATGCTAAAAGGCTAGAGAATAGGGAATCTAATACTCCATCACCTAATTTGGCAAAAATGGAGACAGTTACTGGGAAAGGTACATTCATCCAAGAACTGAAAACTGGAAAATTATCAAGAAGATTTGATAGCCAAGTTAGCACATGAACTAACAATTTACTTGGATTTCATTATTGCTAATGACTGCCTAATAAGTGCCAGAAACCATGTCTTAGAAAGTAAGCTTGTGGAAAACCCCCCTTCTAAAAGGGTTTTAGATTTGCAGATGGCAAGCAATAGTTTTTTAAATTATATTCTCCTCTAGAGATTAAAACTCTTAATAGTGTTTTATATTCCCTCCTCATGTAAGGAAATATGAAAAATGGTTGAAACTTGCTTCAGGGTTGAAGTTTGCTTCAGTATGATCTTACCTGCTGTTATAGAAATTATTCATTGTTTCACTTCAATTTTTTTCCAATAAGCAACAAACAGTATAACAGAAAATTCATTGCAAAATGGGGCAGAACAGATGTAGTAGGTACTGATAAGAAAAGGATGGGAGGATGAACTTAAGCAGTTTCCTCTGAATTTATTCCGATTACTACTGAATGTACAAAACTGAAATGGCTCAAGAGATTTCATAGTCAGAAATGAGTTGAAAGGTGCAAAATACACTGCACAGTGAAAGATTAATAACAAAACTGAAGAATACTGTTAAGCACATATGCCTCTAAAGAAGAAGGTGGCATAACCAATCATGCATAACAGTAAATCTGCAGAAAAGCTTTTGTGTTTATTACCTATTGGTTTAGATACTGAGGAAAGTGTAACATTTGTTTTCCAGAGTGGAGATTGAATGCCAGTGGAAATAGAGCCAAAAGAACAAGGAGGAAAAATTAGTACCACTATTGCTGTAGTAGCCCTGACTTTGTAGCAATTTATGGATGGATGAAGTTGTATACTTCCTCCTTTCAAAAGATTTATGGCTGCTTTATCTCTGATTTAATCTATTTCCTGTGTTGGTGTCTGGAATAGGAATTGAAGTACTTCCATGTAAGCTGAAAGTACCGGCATGAAACTGCATCAAAGACAATGACCACCTTGTTTTCAGATGATTCTTGTACTCCAGCACTGCTGTCACTCATCCTTGCAGAGATTATTCCATGTGCACCCTTTCCAAGTAAGGATCTCATCTTAGAGTCAGAGCATATCTGAACTGCCTCCTGAAACTGGAACAGTCAATAAATTGTGAGGGCTCCAGCGGTAGAGCTGATTGGTGGCCTGGAATCCTGTCCAGCTCAGAAGCTGGCAATCAGTACTTTCTTTAATTTAAAAAATTCAACAATTTTCCAGTTTCTTTTCCAATAAGAACTAAATGCACTGAAAATAAAAGCAGCCCCAGAGGCATATTATTACTGTTATTATATTAGGATGAAATTATTAGATATGAACACAAAGAGAAGATCTTAACAAATCTGGAAAGCTGCATCTGAAGTACAGGCTGAGAGAATACATATTAAGTTCAACCACTTCAAGTAAGATTAAGTACTATTGTATCCCCCACCACACAAATCACTTTCCATTGAAAGAAACACCAGGAAGGAGATGGGATGTGGTCCAATAGACACCATGCACCTTTTCTGAACAATCAAGGAATTAAATCAGTGGTGTTATTGCCTTGAAGCTCAAACACTGTCACATATCCCAGTAATATAGAGAACATCCATCAGCTTCTATCACTCAATATTCAATATTTGGTGTTATATGATAACTACTGTAGGGGGCCTAAGATAGTTACTTGGGTAAATAGTTCATAGAAGTAGAGCAAGTCTAAATCCTATCTTCTTTCATGACTTATAGCATAAGATATCAATAAAAGTCCAAAATAGATTCTTTTTATTTGATAGAAGCAAATGATGTCTTAGAATATTATATCATTCCTAAAGAGAAGCTAAATTAGTTCAGACTGTTTGAACTAGACAAAACCAATATAATCTAATTCTGAACAGGCTCACACTATTGTAGAGGAAAATTAGAGGAAAATCTTTGACTACATGAAGGGATATATATGAAAAAGATCACCTGGGATAATTTTACAAAGAAGGGCTGTATTTATATAACTGCTAAGAAAAAGCACAAGAGATAAAATCAGAAAATCTCAATTACTGTGATATGTATAAATTGAAAATCCATATGTACGAATTACTTAGGTTGCACATACAAATTCTAATTTCCTCATAACTAAAATTGGTAGGATCTTCAAATTTTGTTTCCCTCAAAATAAATTGATGTTTTATATTTTATTTGATTCTGCACCAAAATCAAGTAAAACAGTTTTTATATTTTCTACATTATGAATTCTAAAAAAAGTTTCCAATTTGGCAATTCTATTAAAAAATATCTTGTTGTCATTTTAACATTACTTTTAGTTGACATATACTATGAAACAGATTATATCCTCTAGCTACCCATAGGAGCAGTGTCTGATCCAAATTATTATTTTTTATAATTTATATCTTCATGTAATAAAAAAATATTTTAAAAGCATCCATAAAATCAAAAATTAGATTTAGCTTCAATAATATATTAGGTTTATTTCTGAAATTGTAAGTTCTGTAACAGAACTTTTTCCCGCAGAAATTTTTACTGAATTGAACTTGCTTTTTTTAAAAAACATTTAAAATACTCTCTTCACTTAGTGCTTTTTGAAAACTGTAGAAAAAAGACATTTCGCTGCCACGCTGACAACACAGTACTGAAAATTTCACTGGGAATGCCACTGTAGTCCAAGTCAGTCCTCAGGGACTCAGAGAAAGGAGCTCCATCAGAAAGTATGAACAGGCAGCAAATGAAAAAAATGAGTAGTTATTTAGATTGCAATAAAATTTTTCTGAGTTGGCAAAAGGAAAACAGACTGCTTGAAGTCATGTCATATTTAATTTGGTAACTTATTTATTTTCTCATAATCCTATTTGAATTATCAACATTTCCAGTACATGAAATTGATTGGCAGAGGTGCTGTATGACTTGGGATAAACCCCAGTAAGAATTTTCATTCCTGTCTGAGATACTCCAAGTTCTGAAGGAGTTCCCCTTAGCTGAAAACATCCAAACATTAGAAACATCGTCACATGCCTATTACCACTTAATGTCACAGCAAGTCAAAACTTCAGAGAGACAGATGGCTGCATTCTGGCCTCACGTCATCTTTTATATCTCAGTTTCTGATCTCAAAGAAACTCTAAGTCATGGGAAATAACACTCCACTAATTGAGTAAAAAGCATTTTCAAAAGTAACAGACATGAAAAAAGGTAGCTCATAAAAACTGCAGGACCACACCACATCACTATAAGCAGAACTATCTACCTAAGACAACAGGAAGTAGTATTTGAAATTTGACATTGTATGAATTGTACAACTATTGCACATTTTTCACCTTACCATTTTGTATTCTTTCCAGCTTTTCTGAAAATCCACACTCCCATCTTCTCGATGTTGTATAACTGTCCA
The DNA here is from genome assembly GCF_036250125.1 of Pseudopipra pipra. Lineage (NCBI taxonomy): Eukaryota > Metazoa > Chordata > Aves > Passeriformes > Pipridae > Pseudopipra > Pseudopipra pipra. Next base: position 18,509,086 of record NC_087549.1, on the reverse strand, counting down.
TCCTCCTCCTGCAATTTCCATATTGCAAAAGACCTATGCAGTAAATAAATAAATAAATAAATTGAACCCCCCCAAACAACCAATAAAACAAGCATATGTTGGAACCCTGTCATCTTAAGGGGTGGGAAAAAGTATATATGAATAACAGAATTAAGGAAGCATGTTTTCCTATGGATTCATGCCCTATGCCCTCAATAGTATCTTCAGTCACTTGATCACAACCAGTGCTCTTTCTATGTTTAGTATAATTTTCCCAGTAACGTGTCCTTTCAGCACATTACCCAAGAACATCTCCCCATCATTCCCCTCTACATCTTCAGCTTTCCCTTTCCCATTAACTCCATGTTCCTTTTCTATTTTCTCTGCAGTGCCCCTGAAACCACTCTCTTCCTCTTAACAAATGAGTAATTCTTTCAGTGTTAATAATGTTTTCTATAGCTTTTAGCAGTGTGTCATTTGGTCTAAGAAAGAATCTTCAGAATTCCTATAGAAAACGCTCATCCAAGGAGTCTGGAATGTAGCACAGATGAGGTTGTTTTGGTTTGGTTTGAATTGTAATATTACCTACAGTTCCAGGCAGTGTCCCAAAATGGGACAGTTGATCTCAGATTAAGATGCCTTACAGCTGACAGAGAACATAGACAGAAACAGGCTCAAGACAAGTTCAGAAGTAAAGATCTACACAAATTCGAGGTTGCTATCTAATTCAGTTAAATATCAATTTATCTTGCAGTTGACTAGAGGACCATATTCTACCCTCAGGAAAAATCATTCAAATATCTCCTACTAATAAGTGCTGTCACAGTAACACTATGCAAGTGCTTTTGTTTTAATTTGCACCAGGCATGCCAAATGAAGTCCTTGTGAAGGTACAGGAAGGAAATAGAACACTGAACAGTCCAAACATGTGAATTTGACTTAGGGTAACCACAAGAAACCCCACAATTTTCTAGACAAACATTGTGGCCCTATTCCTTCTTCAGGGAAGACACTGTGAGTCAAAACATTTATCTACAGAATTTAATTTCTTTAGTTTGATTTATAGTGAGAATTTCTAAATTATGGATTTACTATATTTATAAGCCACTGCAAGCTCCCATGAATCCACTGCCAATTTTTAAAGCATTGAATCCTCAACTATATTAAGACTATTAATTTTAAAGGTGCACATAAATTATGGGGTTTCGTACTAAAATATAATAAAATACCTATAAAAAGACTTTGATGTTTTCTGAATAATATATCAAATTGAAAGTGAAAACTACACAGTGAAAGAAAGGTTTGCCAGGAGCACATTTCACTATCACTGTGTGGTCTGGCACTTTCCACAGTGGTAGACAGAAACACCTGCTGTATTAACAGGAGTCCCAAGTTGATTATAGATGTTCACTGTGCATAGCTCTAGACTTGTCTGTCCACACAAGGTCAAGGCACTCAGCCATTTAAACACCATTTAACATGTTCCAATACTTAACCTTCTATTAGAAAAGAAAAGGATAAAGAAAAGTGACTTTGAATTTGCATGTATATCTAGAATCTGAGTTTATAATTAATAAAATAACCTGATTCAGATTGAAAGACCATCCAAAATATTGCACTCTTGCCCTTCCTTAAATGCATGGGCAAAATTTCTCAAATTCCTAAAAGGCAAATGTATGATTTTTTCTACTTATTTTAGCTTTACGAACTAAATTATTAAAAACTTTATAATAATCATTCAGAGATAAACTCAATTTTAAAGAGAGTAAACAGAAGGCAGAGAATTACCACAAATGTTATTTTAAGTAAATGCACACTTAGGCGTTACAAGTCTACATTGTTGTCATGGAGCAACAATCTCAAGACCAGCCATTTGAGATTCAGGGAATGCATTTCTGTTACACAAAAACTGAGTCTGATGGTAACCATGCCAGAATGCCAGATTCCACAGTGTAAGGGGCTAGCATACTTTTAATGGGTTAAAATTCTGTCAGATATGCTCAGAGAGACCATTGACACCAACTTGGTAGGAAGTCCACAAGCAGAAAGTAGAGGGGGAGGAGTCGAAGGCCGCATTCATGGCAACAGTGGCTGTTGCTTTTGCAGAGTCATAAAGACTCAGAATATATAGACCTCAGTAGCAATTGATAACATTTTCAGTGCAGTGCACCCAGAAGTTGTTAAAAGTCATGCTTGTGAGAGCATTAGAGGAGACAGTGAGAGAGTCAATACATTGATCGAAGGGGAGATGTGGAGGTTCCATGTACAGTCAGAGCATCACCCCTGCCCTGCTTCTGCTCCCAAAGGTGATATGATTCCTTCCACTTCAAAATGGTGGTAACCTCACTCCCACTGCTCCTGTGCGCATCAGAAGCTTCTGCTTCCCCTATAGCTGACCCCATCTTTGCAAGGGACTGAGAGGACTCTTTCACTATTGCTCAGGGACAATCATTTGTCCACATTATCAGACATTGCACATACACACATCAAAGTAAACAAACTAATTAGTTTAATAGTTAGTTCTATCTTTTTCTCTTTCCATATAAAAAAAATGGAATATTATTAAGATTCTTTTAAACAGAAATTAATCACTAATTTTTGATGCAGAGCTGGAAGACTAATGAACTAAATTAATGAACTGTTGAGTCTAGGAACATGAAACAATAATTGTAGTCTAAATTTTTAAGCATATAAAAATGAGATATGTAAATGGTAGGGAGCTGTATGCATTAAGGATAGTTTTCTATGAATATATGAGTGTAAAATCAACAAAACACTGGAACCGACAGTAACATTTTTATATATGACAAGGGTATTTTCTACTGAATATGAGGATTCTAGAAAGCATCCCTTAGGAAATATAAAATGAAATGAAGGTATATTTTTGTGACCTGATGTACAAAACTACTTTGAATGAGTTAGTTGCTGGTGGCTGTATTACAGAAGGTAATAATATATTAGGCCTCTTAAGACATGACAGGTTTGTGCATTGCATTGTGGTAATCCAGATAACTAATCTGGCTTTAAACAAGCAAGTACGTCTCCATGGAGTACCTATCAGGATATTAGAGCAATCTAACTGTGTCTGCATGGTGCTACCTCTGGGCTAATTAGTCCTGGCACAGTGCTGAGTTGATACAATTTTGAAGCTATCTCAGCCAGAGTTAGTTCAGCTATCTGCACAGCACTACCTTGGAGAATGTTAAAATTACCTTAATGTCTGAAAAAAACATCTGTTAAAGCAATCACACTTCTCACTTGACTAACATGAACATGCCTGGGATCAGCTCTTGCTGTGTTATCAGTAGGGCAAGACAGAAACAGGTGGTAGCAGAAATGCCCTCAATGCGCAGAGACACACACTCCCACATTTTCTTGCTAAAACAGGAACCATCCAGGAAAACATAATGCAATTATATCAGCTGAGTTATGTTATCTGTATTGATTGATAGCAGTGTCTGTAAACGGGGATATAGGGTAAACACAGGGTGGCTTCCATTGTGTCACTGTCCTTATATTGACAGTGAAGTGGGTTTAAGGTAAATATACCAGAAGCATCGGTGTCACTGTGCTTTCAGATAACCACTGGTTTTAATTGCAATCCAGCTTCTGAGCACGGTATACGAACTTCAGTAAGGCTAGGAAAAGCTACTGCCAGTTGGTCTATGCAATTTGGGCATAGGTGTTACCTCTCTTTTCTGAGTGGAACAGATTCTGCAGAATTGCTTTTTTTTTCTTATCCTGCTCAGTAGCACTTAAAAGGATCTCTGTATTTTATGTCATGTCAATTATTTTTCCATTCATATTCACCAGAATTATATTGATCTTGGCCCATAGAACTCTCCCACCTTCCTTGGTAAACTATAATATCTTGACATTTATAGGTTTCCAAAGGCCTCCAATAATACCAAATTCAGTTTAGAAACAAGTTTTACATATTTTAATATGATCATAAACTTACTATAAACAATAACATTGGAAATATTTGTTACAGTCTTTTTCTGTTTGCAGGGTCACCATTTTACTGCAGTAAGAATAAATTCACCAGGCAGAAGTGGTTCCCTCTCTCCTCTTTGGCCCACTTTATGGACACCACTGTATCTCACTCTCCCAGGTAATCAGCCCTTAGCCTTGGTGGCTGCTCCCAATAGTACCTTGTCAGAGGGACAGCCAGCCTTCCTCTATGGATAACTTAGGCTTAGGTTATCCTCTCATGTTCCTAACTTCAACTGACTCAGGTACCATAGCAACAAAAGCCTTCCAAAAAACTGGTCTCCTTTACAAATTGGTGTTTGATTTTCCTTGAAAAAACCCTCCCAAGGCTCTTTTTGGAGAAGAACGGGATTATAAATGCTTCATCATTTCAAGCAGTGCTAACACTCAGTACATTGTGCTCTTTGCAGACAAAAACACTCTTCTCTGTTCCCTACAACAGAAGTAGGATTTTTGTAAATTCTTATCTTTAAAAACTATTCATTCTGCTATTTCTTTCCCTGTGCTACCAGATAATCCCCTCCCATCAGCTTCCTCATTATCACACTTTACAAATTGTCTTCTCAATTTTATCGCAGATTAATTTGCAGTCATAGCCTGATTCAACTGAGCTTGCCAAGTGGGAGGAAGCGAGTCAGCTACGAGTATATGTTGGAACTTAGGAAGAATTCTCTGTCAGCAGGGAAGAAGAATGTCTGGAATAATACAGTTAATAATTTTCTCAGTCTATTGTATTTTTTTTAAAGATTGAATATAACCCAAGTTATTTATACCAATACAATACTTTGCAGAATGAGAACTTCAATAAAGCCTCTAAATGCTCTTTTAAGTCCAGAGCAACATGATATTAACAAAGAAGAAAATAAACCAAGTCTTTACCTTTTTAGGATCTGACACATTGTTAATATAAATAGTGTAGACCCCAGTTTTGTTAAAACCAGATTGGTATACATCTGCACAGTCTCTGAAAGGTTTTTCTTCTTCCTTTTTTGCATTCTTTAGTAAAACTGCAAAACATAAAACATGATAATATAAGTTACAACAACAGTCTTAAGCATTTCTGTACCTAGGAAGTCCACTTTTGCACACTGTATTCTTTCTCTCCACAGTAATAATTGTATTGTGGTCCTTACAAAGTTTGTGCATTTGGTAAATTTTAGTAAAGAACTAGCAAGAAACTTTTGGTAGTAGAGTAGGCACCAGAAGTAAGTCATGATGTAAATAGCTAAACAGAGCATCGCGTGTACTGAGAGGTGAACACAGTCAGTTCCGAGTGCAAAGGTTTGTGCCCCTGCAGGTGCTGCCTCTGACTCAAGCTGTATGTGAGAAGTTGACAAAGAATGTCCCACAGGTGGCACATGGAGGTGGAAAACTTGTTCAGTGTTGTGATCTGACACACACCTAAGACAATGCAGACCCCGTAAGGAGAGAGCTTGTGCCCTTCACGAAGTAATGCCTTTTAGCAGCGTAGGAGGTTGTGGCAAGGCAGCTACTCACCTAAATTTATTTTTTGGAAGAGAATAATTTAATTATTTTCATGCCTATGTACATAAAAGTTGCTAGATATAGTTAGTGGAAAATAAGAAAAATCAATGCTACTTAAGTCAGATGTTTAAAGTCAAGATTTATAGAATTCATTTTTGGCTCAGCACAGGAAAACAGATAATGGTAGAACATCAGTGTTGATCCAGATCCTGTATATTGTAGGCAGACCACATATATGAGTCTGGGCTGAGAAATCAGGAGTGTAAAATGTCAAGGATCCCAGTCTTGAACAACCAGAAGATTCCCTGTAGACGGAGTAAAATCTGAGAGCATTCCTTCACTTTCACAAACAAAAGTCGCATGACCCCACACAATGCTGAAGGATATGATTTCATTCCGAACACATACTTTAAGCACATCAGTATTCCCAAGGAAGTCCATCAATCTGCTCAGATTCTTAAAGTTAAACATGTCTTTAAGCACTGTGCAGGGTTCAGGCCAGCACTTCATTAATCCTTAAAATAAGAAAAAAATATTTAAGTCCTCCAGACACACTCATCGTCTGGTGACAGACACATCTTTTTCACTTTTGGCTTGAAAGTGTGAATTATAGGTGAAAAAGGGACTACACCTTATTCACTCTCAATGAAGTGGCCTGTGCTGCAAAAGTGGTGTTTAATGACAGTGATGTGCAACAAAGCAATGGCCCTGCACAGCATGTGCTACTATCCAGGCTAGGTGGTGTGCAATAAGGCCAAGGGTTTGCAGTTTGATGTACCCTCTTCCCTTTGAATACCTCAAAGCAGTATTTTAGGATGGCAAATTCCTGCCAGATCAATTAGCATTAATATAATGTCACAGTTGGGGAAACTGAGGAAAAGTAAGGTTAAACGCTTTGCCTCAGTCATTCTGTGAAAAGGTGAAAATAGAAAATAGTGAGAAATCCAATCCTGATAGTAAGACTGTATTTTTCTCTAGGTAGACATTTTACACACAAATTACATTATTCTTTGCCTTTTATGAGTATTATATTGTTCTTTCAAATTTTATTTTAGCAAACAAAAATCCCTTACTTCTCCCTTTCCTTTTATTTTTTGCATATTTATTATTTTTATTCAAGACCATCAATACAAATAAAACTTGGTTCATATATTCGCATATGAACTTCAACTAGAAAATCAATGGCTTTGAAACTTGGCCATATTTTGAAAAGGTAGTGCTGGCAACACAGTAGATGACACTTTTCCCTGTGAGATGGCAGGGAGTGAGGTCCTCAGCAAGGTGTACATCAACAATGCACTCTCAAAGGTGCCATTTTTTAGATAAGACATAGAACTGAGGTCTTTGCGATTTGTGTTAATTATAGACTTCATGGTACTTTCTGTAAGCAGATGGTGTTAGTATCAGTGGCCAAAGTCCAACCTGAATAATTACTTGGGGCTGGAGCCAAAGCCTAGAGGAGTTAAAGCAAAGCCCCTCATTGATTTCAGAGGGCTTTAGAATAGATCCACTCTTCCTGGCCTGAATTTCTCTAATGCTGTTGTTTCAACTGCAGACATTAGTCTCTCTTGTCTAAAGAATATATTTAGTTGTGCAGAGGCAACATTCATTTCCTTCAGTCTTAAAGTACTTATATTTTATTAGCTGTATGTAGAGAGATTATCTTACCTCTATTTAACTGTTATACACACATTGAAAACCACTTGGAAATAACTACCTAAGAGTCAATCAAGGAAACTTGAATTTGGCTTGTTTTTAACTGAAAGTTAGACAAAAGAAATCATGAGTATATTCTAAAGTTCGTATTATTAAAATTTCAAACAAGGTAAGATTTTAATATCAGAGCAAATAGCTCTGAAAATAGCTTTCTAAAGAGATGGATCTCTAGGAACCATCCTTAGAAATAAATTATTTCCTCCTGCTTAAAGACTGAAAAAATCACATTAAAAGTGGTGTTTGTGTAAGAGACAAAGGTGAAAATGACAGATAAATATCTTAGATACACCCAGTTCTTCCCATCCTTCCTCTTAGTATCAGACAGCTGAAGTAGCTGAGATCACAGAGAGCAGATGTGTAATTTCCTAAAATTTAAGCAACACAATACCTGTTGTTTTTACACCAGTAGTTTTATTCAGGGAACCACTGTAGCCAGAAGATGGCTTTCCTTGGGTGCCTCTCATCCCTCTCTCAGGAGTTGGTGCTGCCAGTGAAAGAAAAGACCAGCTCCTTTGCAAGGAGCTGCACTATTACAGATTGTGACACAGTTTATTAAGCATGACCAGCACAAAGTTTAGTTTTATTTAATACATCACACTGTAATTTGCAAGAACAGCCCAAAGCTGTCAGAAAATTAATACTCAGGAATGTTTCTGGTAATGTTCTTTTAGGATAAAAAATGTTTTCTCTAAGGTTTGCTGTTGTTTTTCTAACTTAATATTCCATACAATTTCCAAACCACTTTTACCTACTATAGCTCCAGACTGTTTTTTCTACAACATTACATAGACCTTGAATCCTTAATACATTAACTGAAGTCCCTGAATGATGTATTGGCTCACATATGGTAGATGTGTAAGTAAATTTCTGAAAAAGTAAGAAAGTTCAAATAAAGTTCTAAAACAAAATACGTAGCCATTACCTTTCTTTGTCAGCTTCAAGACCTTAATTGACTTTATACAAATTTCCAATGTTAGTTTAACTGTTTTCAAATACAATGCTTATACCAGAGTTCTATGTACCTGAAGAAAAAGATAAGTCTATGTCAAGCAAAATAATATTATCATTTTTTAAACCTGAATGCTTAGCCAAAATTTGAAGCCTTTGAGAGCTTTTTTTATTGTCTTTCCTGGATGAATTAACTGGTTGATGAAGTCATGGTCCTTTGAAGCAATGAAGTCTATGTGGAAAGTCCTGTTTTCTTGAAGAGAAGGAAAATTAACAAGAAAAATAATTTCTTTCGTTGCATTTCCAAAAGAGTTCTGGTCAATTTTTAGCCCAATAACTTTCTCCTTGGGCTACACTACCCATGTTACTCCACTTAATGTGAATTGTTTCTTTCAGTTATCAGCCTTTCAGCTTTTTCTTTTCCTTAGTGCCCTGGATGATGACTGGAGTCCATGCAGCACAGCAAGTACCATCCGTAATTGCTCAGGCCCCATGGATGCACAGGGGGCCAAATCAATGAGGTCTCCGCTGACCCACAGGCTGTGAACTGCCAGGGCTGAGCAGCTGTTCTGCTGCACCTGCTTACAGGGCATTAACTTCCAGTAGAAAGCTGGGGTCAGCACCTCAGGTTGTAGCCTCTGAAAAAGGCTTACCTGTTCTTGCAAGTGAGAGAGCTCAGATGTATAAGGCCTTTTCCCACATCAAGAGACAGGCAAATTTAGCTGGTTGTTAGCTACGTGTGCCTCTGTGTAGGGTGAGACTATGTCTGCTATGAATTGTAAAATCAAGTCAATAGTGAATTAGTTTACTAGTTCCTAACATGTATCACAAATGATGTTTGCTTTTCTGCCAAGGTTTAAAAAAATACAAGTTGACTGCTAAGAATAAATGGCTTCTGAAATATTTAGTAATCTAATGTTCTCTTCTAGAAGTACAAATAGAAAACATACAATATCTATCTTTTTTCCTAGGTGTATGAAAATTACCTAATCTGATCTCAACTAAGAAAAAAAATAAAATAATAGACTTGATTTTTTTTAAATTGAGATTTCTGGTTGTTTTTGAGAAAGTTCAGTGGTTATCTCATTGCTTTTCAAGTCTCCATCAGATATCTGGTGAATGAATAACATAGTTTGTCTGTAAGCAATAAAGAATATTAAACTGCAGTTCTTGATGTTGACTGAATCAACAAAATCACCTTCATATTTACTAAATTATTTGTGATCTGAACTTCCATGTTTCTGAAATCAGTTGAGATTGAGTTAATCACCAGAGTATTATGTCCTTTAGTGATCCTGCCAGCAAATGAAAGGCAGTTGTTGGTTTTTCTGTGTGATAGTGACTTATTTGGACAGATATGCAGAGCTTTCTTTAGTGTCTTAGTGAATTATTATATTTTATTTTTTTTAATGTTTTATTTATATAAATCTAGTTTTCTTATAGAATTTAATAATCACTATACATACCAAAAGGCACTTAAAAAAATTCTTCATGCTTTTGAGGCAAGAAAGGAAAAGTCTTTCTCCATATCTTGTTGGCAAATATAATTGAATAAAATTTTAGCTGCTCTATCAAAAGCATATGAGGTAAAATTTTATGTCCTGAGTTGAATGACTTTTAAAAAATCAAAAAGGAGAAGATTGTAGATTGATGGTTTTTACCTACAGCTCTAACATTCCAGGACAGGGTCATTCAAGGACTACCAAATGGCAGTGTCTGTCTAGATCCAGACTGCAAATAAATTTTGCCTTGATCTTGTCATGGTTCCAGACACATGCTGGGGAATCCTACATTTCTGTAGGAGACCCTGTGTCTCTGACCTCTTTCCCAGCCATTTGGGTGCAGCTGCTGTGCACCAACAAAATTCCAGTTATGATCACAAACAGCGCCTGGTTTTTGAAGAATCAAATCCAGAACAGTTTGCTAATGTTATCGAAAGGATGTCAGTCAAATACACCCAGTGAAGAGGCCTGGAACGCTGCCCAAACATGTATATATGTTCCCAGATTTAGCATCAGGAAGCACAAACAGATCTGACAGATTACGGGTGAAGATTATTTTTGTTTTAAGGAGGAAAGCTATGCAGACTTACAGTTTTTGCTGACTTACAGCCAGAGGTATAGTCTGTTTTTTCAGTGTCCTAGTCTTGTATATACCAACCTCCGCTTGAGAACAAACATTAAACTACAAACTAATAGCTGACTGTGACACCCAACTATTCCCTCCAACAAGACAACTCTGTGACAACACTGTTGTGCTGCAAGTGTCACAGAAATTACAGGGAACGGCAGAAACCTGAAGGCTGATTTCAAGTCAGCTATACTCTCCAGATAACTACAGTGATGCCTACAAACTGAAATGACAGCAGTATAAGAGCACATTTGTGCCTTCCAAAAAGGACTTGAAAGCATGTTTTCTGGATTCGATTTTCTGGATTCAAGTACACATTACATACTATCTGTTTTCCCTCTCCAAAACATATTTCTGGATTATCAAAGCTACCACAATCACTCAATATAACCAATGTGAAAAATAATTTAAAAATTACAATCCACTGATATGTATGAAATTAAAAAAAATTGAAGTTACTTATTATTGATAAAACATCAGGAACTTTTAACATCTAGCTAGTGAAGCAAGATTTTTGAATGTGAACTTATATGCATTTACTACCCAAATCTTAATAATTGTAAAGACAAGCTACCACCACCGAATTCAAAACTTTCTCTAATGTCAACTTTATTTACTCCTGTACTAATGCTATGTTTTATTTTCATCTCCATAAAGTCTGAATATCATCTTTAGCAAAAAAGAAAAAAAAAAGGAGGGATATTAATAGGAAAGTTGCTTCTGTATGTCTTGGAGTCTACCAGTCTTCTCAGATATGTTGTTGTGCATGGTTGTGTACTCACATTTCTTTATTAGAGAGGAAGTTTAGAACTGGGGTTTGGACATGCATTTTCCTTCCAACAGAGTATGTATTCACCAAAATGCTTTTCAAACTAAAATTGCATTTTGAGATTGCTCTGAATATGACAAAAAGAGCTGGCCAATAGCAAATTGGAAAAGTTCATTTTGATATACTGGAATAAAATATTTCTCTTCTGGGAATTATTGTTCCATAATCAAGTTTATAGATTATAAATTTTCAGATTCTAGTTTATAAAACTGTATTGTCAAGGCCCCCATTGTTCCCAGATAAAGTAATGAGAGTAGCTAGACCAGGATAAACTGCTGCTCCAGCCCCTCCAGTGTCCCATCTCCAGCATCAGGACCGTAGAAGCCATGGGGCTTCCTCACAGGACTTGATCTTTTAACCTAATCTGATTTTTTTATTCTTATGCCCTCATAATTACTTATTTTATCATTATTTTCTTTTCCTTTAGGCCTTTCCCTCCTCGGGAGGGCTCTAAGATTTTGCAAGAGTTTGACTAACACCTGGCCCAAAAAAGATTCTTCAGTAGGAACAGATGTCCAAGGCAGATGACTGGAGAACAGCATAAATGCAGGAAAGCATATCCAGGAATTTACAGCATAAGCACTTCCTCTGCCAGATGTAATATCTGCATATTCAGTAGGCTTAGAAAAAATTTTCTTCCATTAATTTTTTCAGTTGCGTTTTTGAAGCCACATTAATTTTAATCATTCAGTGTCCCATTCCAAGGAACTCCATACACATGCCATGTGGTGGACAATCTCCTACTGCTAGCTTTTAACCAGTGTTTCAACTGGTGACCCTTCATTCTTAGATGAAAGTAAGCAGCACCTACAGTTTCTACTGCTTTGTCCTTCTATTATCATCTGTACTGCCTGAAGTATCCCTCTTATCCTTAATTAATGCTATTTCATATATTCAATCATCTGTCTTTGTAGCTTTTTGTTTTTGAGATGCGTGTTCCAATAATTTATACAGTGTTTGAGTACATCATGAGTTATGTGATACAAATGTTTTTCTGATTTCCTGTCTGTTCTGTTAACAATTTATAAAATACTATTTTTCTTTTGACCATTAATAAGCAAGTAACACCTCCCATGTCTTTCACTTAAGATTTCCTTGGGAGCTTACCTTGAACATACATTGGTATTTTAAAAGATAGGAGAAAATAAAACTTTAGAATTCCTTCCTCAGGCACATTCATTTGCTGAATGATCAGAACGGAAAATGGAAAATGCTGGCCTTCATTTGGACATTCAGACTATGACAGTATAAGTATATATATATATGTATACATGAACATTTTTGATGTCTAAGGGAGTACTCAGTCTTAACCTCAGACACAGTGCAATGACAGTGTCACTTGCAGGAGTGGTGCTGTTCTTGCTATATATGTTGGCTGTAGACTTGTTCCATAGGCACAGAATGCATCAGTTAATAGGAGATCTGGCAGAAAGCATTTGGGTTTGGTAAAGGGGGGAAGCGGGGAGGAAAGCTTGGGAGTTTTGTTTGGTTGCTTGGTTGTTTTGTTGTTGTTTTGTTTCTTTGTTTGTTATACAAGTTTATCATTCTGCTGGAGAAGCTCAACGATCTTGATTTACCCTGTGACCCTACAACTCCTGGACTGAATGGAGAAGTGGAAGGATATTGTTTCAAGGAGAAATGACAAAAGCAAAAATAGTCCCTTTGCCCTCAACCCCTGACCCTTAATGGCTACTCACTGCACATGGGAGGCCCAAAGAGGTGTGCAAATCTCACTTAAGTATCCAGCATAACTACCAGGCCACTCTGAAATGCGATCAGTAGGGCTACAGTGATTCTACTCAGCCTATGATCTAGTCCAGTATCAGATTTGTTAGGAACACTATGGTTCATTCCATACAAGAATTTCAGATCAATATTTTAACATGAGGAGGAAAGAGAAAAGTTATAGCCAATTAGATGTCTCACATTAACATTTATAGAAATGTTTTAGCAGTTAATAGAACATTTCTTTGCCCTCCCACACACCCTCTAAGAGTCTGCAGTAAGAAAGGTAAACAATTGCATAACAAGAGCACTCAAGCTATCCAACTACTTATTAAATAAATCATTTAAAGCAGAATTTCCCTCCTGTAGTGCTGCAGGAATTAACTCCGTCTTGGAAAATGATGCTAACATAGTGAGCTTTCACCCTCTCCAGGGCATAATTATTTAATACCTAATAAATTATCAACGGTTATCAAGTTTGGTTCCCAATAAATCCAGCCTTAGTGACTGGCAAGAACAATAATACTTGGAATCACTGTGCATTTGAAAGACATCACTTAGGAATACCATAAAGTGGTCCTCATTAGTGAGCTGAAATAGAATGCCTTATGGCCCATTTACAAAGAGATAAAGACACTTAATTATCCAGCTGCAATACAGTTCCTTAGGAGTTTCTGCTTGAGACAGCAATTTTGTGAGTAACTACCCATTCACTGAGAGGAGAACTAAAGATGTCTTTCACTAACTGCTACAAGGAGATTAAGTTGCTGGCTTTGTTTAATATTTCTAGTGTCCATATTTCTTTAATTGATTTATATTTTTCCACACAGGTACCCTAATGTGCATTTAATGTTTCCAGCTGAAGGATGTTATGCATACAAAGAAATTTTTCACTAATAAGCCGTTTGGGTGACATCAAGAGTGTTGTTAGTAGGTTTATATATCCTGATATTCTCTGTAATATCTTTGGTGTGAGTGAAGAATACTAATTTCAGAAAGCAGGGTGAAGAGGGATTTGGCACTGACCTATACTGTAGGAAAGAGGGTGGGTAATTGATTGTAATATCAACAATCAAGAATTTAAATGTGACAATATATACTTAAAATGTTACATTTTTCAGTATGAATAAATATTGACCTCCTGCTGTGATCATCAACAAGTCAATAGGGATAAAATATCAGAATCCACAAATTCTGTTTTGAAAAATTTATATATTTTCCACTGACATAAATTTCAGATGCTGCACATTCAAATTGACTTATTTCAGTATTAAAACTCTGTTAAACTGCAGCCTAGCTTGATACTACCTAATATAATTTGTTGCATTTCATTATAAAACATAGCTTTGAAATTAAGGTATTCTTGCCCAATCAGGGTATGAAAATACTTCTATTTTTAAATCATGATGATTTGGAATTAATATTATTTTTTCAATGTTAGAAAAAAACAAAATTAAAATTAATCTGTCCCAACATATATATTGATCATATAAATATCAGCACTAATATTATTACTATTTAGCAGATAATATAAAGAAAAAGGGTATTTGCAGATGGATAAGTCACTTCATTGTAAAACAATTCACTTTACAAAAGTGACGGGTTTGACTTTAAAGGAAGTCCTGACCTGAACTCTAAAACTACACTGAAAATGTTAGGTGAGTCAGGTAAGACTGACCCCAAAAAAACCTCCTACTTGAGCTTTCTGAGCTTCTCTGAAAAATGCATATCAATACAAACAGCCTCCAGGAGAACCAAGAAATCTATAGTACCTGAACAGAAAAAACCAAGTAACTCACAATAAAGCTGGTGCTGATGTAGGTGTTTAACTGAACATCCATACAACTGTATGAAGTCAGCCTGGCCCCTGACTGCAGCTCTGCAGTACTTTCCAGTTCAGTGGGTCACTTTCCTCAGTGGAATTGAGCTACAGTAATGATAAGGGGACCTCTCTTCCGTGACAATGAGTACAAAATAACGATTCAATTTTTCCACAGCTTCCAAAATATAAATAATAGCAGATCGTATGATGGAATGCATCTTTATAATAGTGAGCTTTATGGATGGATGCTCTCTGATAGTGATTTTCTGATTTCTTTTTAAGCTAAAGGTATTTCTGTTACTGCTTTAGTATATCTTAATAAAAATGGAACTTCATGTTCATAAAATCTCGAAAGTAGGAAGAAGTAGAGAGACACTGAGCAAATGGATGTTTTCTGTATTCTTGAACACATACTGTCAATCTTAGTTGAAACTATCTGCTTTGACATCCTTGGGGATCAAAGTAGGACTTCATGACTGAAAATAATAAGTGTGGAACACCAGATGACTTCACTGCGTTAGGCAGGGTTTTGTTTAAAGCTCTGGTGTTGTCATTCTCATTTTGTCAAGTCTGGTTTTTCTTGATTCTTTCTTAATTAAGAAAAAAATAAAAAAATAATAGATGAAAAACATCATGCTTTGTTATTACATTGCAGTATGTTATAAAATATTGGTAACAAAAATGTAATTTCTGGTATAAGAAAAAATTAGGAGTCACTTCATTCTTGCTCTCTTTTCTTAAAACCATGTTTCAAGCATAATCCTGACCCACATCAAACCTACAGCTTTCAACCAAAGTTGGTAAGAAACTTCTGTACCTCTAGCAAAATCTTATTTTGTTTGACTCTATGCTTCAGAAGAAAAATAAAGAAGTGACTGATATGATGTACTCTGGGTTTCTGCCTCACCAATTATGTCTCATCATGTTGAAAATAACCTTAATAACGTCAAGGATGAGGTACAAAGAGGAGGCATGCACTTAAGAAATTAAAAGGTATTGTTAGGGAAATGGTCCCAGATGAAACATGCTGTCACCTCAGAATATGTCTCAGATGAGTACCAATATTATTCTTTCCATGAACAGAAAAAAAATTATCAAGACCTGTGTCATACAACCTTGCTCTTCTACACTGCTGTCTAAAATCTATTGGATTTAAATATCCTCATTACTGTACTCCAATATACGGCTGAATCAATATATGATAGAAAATTTGTCTCATTGGACACAGTCTGAATATTAAGATTTAAAACTACCCTTCCATTTTTCTGTCCTGTATTCCCACAAGGATTTCTTTTTTATGTTTGTTTTGTTTTATTTTTTTTTTAAATACAATTTGTATTATAAAAGGTGTCTTTGAAGTCGGTCTAATGAAGTAGGGCAGCATCACTGCTGGGGTAATTCTGCTTCTGTCAATGGAGCTTCCCCCATGCCTGTAACCTTCAGGTCATTTCTTTGAAGTTGCCATTCTATTCTCACTCTTTTCACTCCAGCATAAACTTTAACATCAAAATAACTTCAGTCCAAGAAGGGGAATAAACTACTTATTGTTTAATTTTTTGTGGATACATTAATTGCTACGCCTTTCAAAAGCATGAATTCCATTCAAATAAACTTTTAAACATATTTGCTTGTCCTACTCATAAACCAGGAGATTTGTACTTTTTCTGAAATGCCAGACCCACTAACCATGTTATTTACTTCATGAACTCAATAGGCACTTCAGGGGAGGTAAAATCTTAGCATATACATGTATCATTTTGAGAATTAAGCTCAGCTTCTTGTCAGCATTCAAGAGGAAGATAATGCTTCATTTCTCCTTTACTAGGAGGTCATGAAACCAGACATTCATAACAAAACTTTCTCTACTGTTCCATTAGTTTTCTGAAGCATATAAGTTTTGGCCAAACGTTTTAACAAGGTGTATTATTATGCAGTCTGACAGACAAAAACAAAAAAAAGAAGTGGAAAAGGAAAATAAGTTTATGGTTAAATATACTTTCCCACTGAACTTTACATTTCCTTGTTCCGTGGGTAGGAGTACTTGAGCAATCATCACAAGTTATGCAAATTAATATTAACACAATAGAAACTCAATCCATTTTCTTATAGTGGAATAAAAAGACAATGTATTTGAAAATATACATGACTTTTGACTGGGCACCTTTTGTGATATTTGGCTTGAAGCATAATTTCTTACTGGACCAATATACTTTCCAAACTGCTTGGTTTGGACTTGCATACACACCTTTGATGATATTACCTATTGGTTAACATAATTTGTAGTGTATGGTTTGTTCTACCATTGAGGGTTTTTTTTTAGTAATATTCATGTGACTCTCTACTCAGCACTAGGTATCCTTTTCATAAGTAATTTATCTGATGTGGAAGCTTAAAAAGTCCATTACTAAACTATTTACTGTGTTACAGATGTACTGTTTGACAGTGACAGCAGTGTGCTTTATCAATTCTAAGACTAATAATATTCAAAGTATATGAGGAATGAACAGTTTAAAGAAAACAATAATCACAAAATCTTTTATGATTTTTGCTAAGAATAATGTGATTTCTATCCAATTCTTACCTGTTACGAGTGAAGGACTTCTATA
The DNA here is from genome assembly GCF_036250125.1 of Pseudopipra pipra. Classification (NCBI taxonomy): domain Eukaryota; kingdom Metazoa; phylum Chordata; class Aves; order Passeriformes; family Pipridae; genus Pseudopipra; species Pseudopipra pipra. The sequence continues at coordinate 18,491,853 of NC_087549.1, read as the reverse complement.
GGTTTGGAAACTATAATCATGCAACATCTCTATGGTGATTAATTAGACCTTCACATCAACCATTCTGTTTCTTCATCTTTTGTTGGGGAAAAGTATAAGTTTCATGCATTCATCTACATTGCAATTTGGAGATTACTTCATCTTTAAAAAGTTATTTTTAATATTCTCTATACTAAACAACCATTTCATTTGTAAGTTTAGTTTAGAAATTCTACTATAGAAATTTATCAGCAGCTGCTGCCGAGGTTGTTGCCCCTGCCTAAAATATGCACAGCCAATCTGACAAGTCTATTTAGCCACAGACACAGGCCAAGGCAGAGACATGTGAGTTCCCAGAGTATTCTGCATTTATTTGACTCTTTGAAGGCTTTGTGACCTATTACAGCGTCTATTTTAAGGATTTCATGCAACTGAAATTCTAGAATCAGAATTGCTCACACTGGGAGAGAGGTGGGTGGTATTTTGGAAACTGAACTCACAAACAATTCCAAGTTTTACAGGTGGCCCCCATCCCAAAACTGGTTCGTACCAAAACTGACACTGAAAATGGAATCTGGATTTTCTGTTAAGGTTCATCTATATTTTAAAAATTTATCCTTTGTATGGCTTTTATTTTACTTTTTTTTTTTTGGTAGTGTTTGGTTTTTTGGTTTTGATTTGTTTTGGGGTTTTTTTTGTTTGTTTTTTTTCCACTTTCTCATTTGCCTTAGTATCCTTCAGAAATTCTCCTAATATTTGCTTAGCCACAGTGGAAACATTAAAGCAGACTTCTTAGGGTTGTTATCCAGTTCTAGGGACTATGTTAGCAAAGCTCCTTAGAGTGTTAAACTACACAAAAGCAGTTTCCGTTCAGCCCTGTGTCTCTACACTAATCAGCTATATTATTCACAGGCTCCTAGCAGGCAAACCTGTGATAGTTTCCCAAATTATTCAAATCAATCTAAAAATAAGTCTTTTGATATGATTATGTCATTACTGGAGGAAATGTATCTCATGTTTTGTAATCAAAAAGCAATGGTTATCACCAAATTGTTTTCAAACTAATTTGTTCAGCTGTATTATTACTTTTTTCAGTTTCACAATTTGGAAAATCCAGAACACTATGATTTATGAGAAGAATAAAATAATTTTCCTGTCTGTGACTTATCTTGGGAGAGAATTTTAGCTTTCTTGATACGGCTAATCTTTTTTTTAAATATATAGACATACATGTAATATAAAATATATTTACTTACATTTTTATTTTATGGTTGAAAATCCAATAAAGGTACTTAAAGTCACTCATCTTTGACAATCTGGCCTTCTAGACTTCATACTTCACTTAAGTTGTGCTTCCTTTCAAAGATGACTGTCCCTAGTTAAAAACCCAAAGTTTTTAAGGGGACCCATCCTTTTGTAGCTCTGCAGCTTTCTAATAATTAAAAAAATCTTTATCGATCTTGAAGATATCTAGTAACCTGCACCTAAATGACTTTTATCAATGGAAAATATCTCTTAATGTTACTGACTGTTCCTTTTCTCCCCACCATTAGTTATTTTGTACACTTCCATGACAGCATCCCACATATCTCTCCTCTCTAATAGTTCTGTATGTTACAGCTCTCTCTCCTCATATAGGAATTGTTCCAGGTCTCTAATTTGTCCATTGTCCTATTCTTTTCTGGTCCATTTCCATTTCTACTGTATCACTTATGAAATTAGATGACTGAGATTTTATGAAGTATAAGAAAGAAGGGGTGCCAACTTATCTATGTGTCACATTTTGTTATTCTCCCTCTCCCAAGAAACACCAGTGCTCACAGAAAGTTTTTTATTTTGAACATTAGTGCACACTTCAAGACTTGTGTTAGACTATCTAAGTTTCATATTTTGGTGTGAATTTAGAAGAGTATCTCCAGTGTTACTTCCCAGCATGCATATGGAGATGGAAATCATCTTCAACATATATTTGCACAGACTGAAGTTGGCTTTAATTTTTGGCATAACCAAATCCTTTTGTATTTAATCTCCATTAGAATTGTGTTGTGTTCCAGGATAATATTATTATTTTAACTTCAGCTATCTGACTCCTCTTTCAGCTGTGAATGTATCTATGAAAAAATGTTGGTCAGCTAGATTTAATCGGACAATAAGTGGAAACATTTCTGCAATTATTTCTCTTTAAATTATTCTCTTTAAATAAAAAATGTATCCAAGGAAAATTCTGAACATAATACACAAAAGGTAATGGAGTTCAAAATCAAGGGTCTTAGTTAGGCTTTTAATTTATATTTAGGCGTATAACTGTGCTAAGCATCCTTTGCTCCACAGTTCCTCAGAAGTTAAAAAGACTGTTGAAAACTCAGATTTTCAGGTACTGAATTAGTACCCAGGAGCTCAGTCTAAAACATCCACTTCTATATTCCTCATTCACAGTTTTTATAAGAAGCAGCTGAGGAAATGAAGTTTAGGGAAAATGTTGGTTTGTTTGTTGTTTTTTTCTTTGAATCAAATTCCAAATTTCCAAATCTTTTTAACCTTAAAAAGAACTTGCAGTATATCTCTGTATGAGAATAATATATCTTTCATTTCGATACTGATTTTAAAATACTCCTGAGCTTTATTAGAACACTCGGGACACAACCCTGCCAGGTTTCTTTGCCAAAAAAGCATAAAACATAATGAAGGCTTTGCATTGCATCACAATGTTTCTCTACTGATATGAGAACAGTCTACTATGAAACATGTTATTTAATTCAAAATGCTAGGGAACAATATAACAAAATGAGCAGAAGGGAACGTTTAGAATGAACATGAGAGGAGAAAAATTGTTTTTTTTTTAAAAGTAGTCTATCAACATGGACCCAAGCATGCAACACTTCCAAAGGAAGAGATGTAATCCTCATCACTTGAGCGGTTTAGATTTAAGCCACACAAGTTGCATGGGAATATATAGCAGAGAGAAAACCCACAGTGCCTTGAGTTGAATAGTTTGAATCATCTAGTAAGTCTTCCACCTCTTAGACAGAGCTTTGAATAATGACAGAGGTGACAAATTTTCGATAGATGGGATGGTGTGATTGTTTGATGGGGTTTTTTGTGGGTTTTTTTGGTTTTTAGATAATTTATGGCACTTGGAATTACAATGATCAAATATACTGAACTCTTTGGACTGCTGGTACTTAACCTCTCATAGACCTCCCTCATCCATATTTCCACACTCAGTGAATGACTATCACAACTCACACATCTACAGTTTCTCTCTAAGTTTATTCTGTACCCTTTCTCAGAAGGGTTTTTGTATTGTCATTTCTGTATTCCTTTGCCTTGTTTTTCAGAGTTATTAATTTATTCTTCCCAGTGTAACGTTTCCATTCTTTACAGTGGTCTCCATTCACCCATCTCCCTTGAACAGTTCTGACGAAAGGAATGTCTTTCCCAAGACACTCTGCAATGTCTTTGGCATATGAAAACTGAAATTCTACCTGAATTTCTGTCTCTGTTGCTATAAGAAAACTGTTTACTAAGAAAGGCATACTTGAAGAGAATTGTCCTAGAGTCTTTGTCAACACTTTCTCTCAAAGGATGTTATTTCTATCTTTATTCTTTTGAGTTTTGAGATGTAACAGAAATGGTACCAGCAGTGCTTGCAATAGAATGTCCCATAGAAAATTACTGTGCCTCAATTTAAAGAAATCAGACAAGCAAAGTGAAGAAACAATAAAGAAAGGAACTTAAGCAGCCAAGCAAACAAAGAAGCAGTATTGCACAACCAGGTGCATTGTCTTAAAGGAGTTCATAAAGCAGTCACTCAGAACTTTGGGGTCTCCAGACAGAAAGGACCCCCAGAGACCCTCAGTGAAGCCCCTCAGAGGCCTTATAAGGATACATATATACGCTAGTAAGTGTTGGGAATTGTCATGAATATGTAACAGGATGGCGAGAAACACAAATGAATAATCACAGAATGCAAACATGTAAACTGTACTGAAATGTCATGGTGTGGACTTTGGTAAAATTATTACCAGTATACTTGGTTCACAGAATAAATAACGTATGACTTCTAAACTCACAAACTGAGTCTGAGAGATTTCTTTTAAGTGCCAGTTTTGGGCAACAGTTTGGAGTGTGCTTGATACACAAACAAAACACAGCAAGGCAGAGGAAAGAAAAATTATCCCTTATGATAAATAAAATCTTCATTCAAGTGAAGACATTCATCTTTTGGATGTCTACCGACAGCACCATAAGTGCCTAAATCCGAGGTCATCAACATTATAATCCACATATATGTAAAAAATTCTGAGTTACTTTGTTTTCTATCATGTTCTCTCCATTCATTGTATGGGAAGACTAGAGTAAATGAGGAATAGGCATCTGTAAAATCAACACCCACAATTGGTTGTATTACTCCCAACAGAAGGAGACAGATACTCAGAGCAACAAAACAATATGGGTAATGTGAAGTCGATGGAATTATGGCCTAGCTATGGTCGAGGTATAATAACGCAATGACACTAAATTAAAAAAATCAAATATGGTTGTTAGTACAAGGGTCAGCCTCAGCAATGTCTAAAATCTATTTGATTTGTATGTTCATATCAGTTCTCTTGTCCTCAACTATAATGTCTTTTTCTTTCTTGGAATAAGCTCATTAAGTTCTGCCTTCCCAAAAATTCAGGACTTACTTCAGAGGAAATTTCCTAGTACTTCTAATGTTTTTTAATGATATATTCTTACCTCCTTCCTTGGAGCAGAGGGTGATCAGAGTGTGAACTGTATCCATCAATTCAAGCTGCTGTTTCTGTAGGATGCTGTTATTGCTTGTTGCCTTGTTTAACTGCTTCTCTAGTTCCTGGATTATGTAGCTTTGTCGTGTGACTAAGCTTTGTAGGTTCTCTTTTTCCTCCTTCAAAGTGGCCAGCTCCTCTTTGTGCCTTTCTTCCATTTCCAAAATTCTGTGCTCAAGAAGGCTAAAATGAAATAAAACAATTAGTAGATATTATTTCAAGCCAAAATAGTTAAGAATACAAAAAACAGAACTTTTTTTTTAATGGTATAATTCACTACCTAACTCAATAATTCTAAAAATGAATTACATTACTAAATTCATTACTAAATGAATTACATCTAGTAATTCAGCCCACTGATTTTCTCTGTCAAGTAGCCAAATATGATTGATATCTAAGATTCCATTTTGTGATGTTTGCATACTGTACTGCTTAAAGTGCATGGAACTGCATATGTAGGTGTTACTCTTGTCTAAGTACATGAGCATAAGGCCAGTAACACAGAATCACAGAATATGTTGAGTTGGAAGTGACCCACATATTTGTACATAAAACCTTAGGCAGAAAAGCCTAAGGCAGGCAGAGGAGGGAGAAGAGCAGGGCATTGAAGAGCGATATGGATGGGTCAATATGATACGAGACAAAAATCAGGGGCAAACTGAGAAAGAGCTTGTGAAGGGCCTTCCCACTGAATGAAAGATAAGCATTGGCAGTTATGGAGGGCCATCAAGAGATATGGAACCCATAATAAAAGTACCATTTGATGTGGTCTGTGATGCTGGGATAAAAATTGCACTCCAGATGAGTGGTGGTTTCTTTCTCATTAAGAATAGTACTGTTTTCTCAAAAGGTAAACAAAAAATTTGCATTTTAATGTAAGATTCCCTTGTTTTCCTTGAGTCAACATACATATTCCACCACACTCCCTAGTGATGTTTTCTTATTCCACAAAAGGCTCCTCAGACAGAAAACTGTTGGGCATCACACTATGCAACATGCTTACATCAATTTTTATAAACAATTTTACACATGTATAGATACACTTTCTCAGGATTAATATTCTTTTTCTACTACCCTTTCTGTCCTGTGCCAAAGTGTACAATTTACAAAGATCAAAGACATATTGAAATATATCTAAAAGAATAGAGGTGTTGTAGATATAAAGGACAGCTAATATCTGTCAACAGTGAACAAGAAGTTTTTTCATGACAATGCTTTGATGCTGTGGTGGGAGTTTAGCAGAAAGAATTTATTAATATTAGATAAAGAAAGTAATTCAATCTCTCTTCTACTTTCTCTTTAGGGATTCTACTGTATACACAAAAAGAGATGTTTCTCATGCCCACAAACCAACTGGTGGTTACAAACTTGCCAACAAACTGCTTCCTGTTCAAGTCAGTCTTAGGTTTTATTTATTTGCACTCTCCCTCCACCTTTGTTTTTACTTCTGGATAATAGATCAGTGGCAAAATGCCTGCATAATTTCAGGTCATTTAACCTAACTGAAGAATGTAATAAAATCCATATGGAGTTGTTTCTACTCGATATCACAGAGCCTTGATATGAGCTATTACAGATGATAACAATGCAAAGATTAAATTCAGACCCTGGATTTGCTGTACAAGCTAGAGTGAGATCAAACTTTGTTTGTTTGTTTGTTTGTTGAAAAAAAAAAAAAGAAACCAAGCAGCAAATCTTTTTTTTTTTCTGAAACTTTATAAATGTGGGACTTACAAAGATACTGAAGAAACATACTTTGTAATATCAACATATCTAGTTCTGTGAAAATCAGAAGCATCTGGGTAAAGGGAGCAAAAAAAAAAGATGGGAAGGGGATTTATCATGGGGTCCCAAACACAAAGGGGAACACAATATCTCATTTTAAAAGGCTCATTAATTAGTAACAAAAGCATAACAAGATTTGGTGGACTGGAATGAGATGGTAGAAAGTTACAGTCTGAAACAAAGTATGAATTTTGAAGCCAAAGACTATAAATTATTTTAACACTTAATCAGACCTGTGGCTGATTTTTTTCATCACTTGAACTCTAACATTAAACACCATGCTCTAGATTCACACAGATATTTTTGAGAATATTTATGTGAAAGTTTTGGAGTTTTGTTATGCAGGAGGTCAGATGTAGTTTAGTTAGGAAGAAGTGGACAAAAATGTTCAGATGGATTTGGTTTTAGTCAAAAAGTATTGCTCGAAAAAAAATGTTCCATTTGATATTTATCAGTTCTATCTACTTTTTTCCACTTTTTTTACAGAAATTATTGAAATCCTTATTATTACTCTAGATTTTAACTTTTCTGATAGATTAGTTATGTCAATGTACTTGGCATAGGAACAAAGTGGGTCCTGGACACAGTCTGTAATAGAATGGGTGCTAGGTGGGGCCACATCCCAGTCTGACAGCTTACAGTCCACTGAAATGTTTTATATTATCAATGTAAGGGAATATACCATTCTGGAAGCTAGAATATAGGTTTAGAGTTAAGTAGTAAGAAAAGACAAAAAAAGTTCCCTTTATTTTTGCTCATACCATACTACAGTACAATGTTTTTCCTTAATTCCACAATATTCTATTTGCATGTCCACAACTAAATGATTTCCATAACTGAACGATTTCATGTGAAAGAAAGAGCCTTTGACAGTCACAATTTATGTATTGGATTATTTGTTTCCCACTGTGGCCTTCCTAGGACCACAGTAAATGAACCCGTGGTGATGACAGTCTTATTTGCAGCAGCACTGGCCATGTCGAGTAAGAAGGAAGAAGCTGACAATGTTTAGAGCTTCACAGTTTGGCATCTACACAGACAGACAGCAAGCAGATGTTTTACAGCTCTAGTAATAGTACATCCTAACATTTCTGAGTGGTGTGTCAACATGTGGTGGAAAGATGGAAGTGTCACAGCATTTGGTTCCTTTACAACTTGCTATGTAGATTAAAAGTCCTGTTATTATAAACTGCAAAACTAAGCTGTTTTCAGGAATGCATATGCATTGATGCAATGAGCTTTCTATATTCATAAATCTATATCAGATCAGGGTAAGTCCTGAGGATAGGACCACTCCCTGTATTCCTGGAAGAAGTCCAAAATATTCATTTTGTTTCACTAGGAATCAATGAGAAACCTTTTATCAAAGCTCCAAATGAACAAAAGCAAAGTTTTCACATAGATCAGGGATTTCTGAACTGGCCTATTCCAAAAGGAAGAAATCCTTAAACAGCGTGAGAAAAGCTGCTCTTATGGCTTTTGTCTCCAACGTGGCCAGAATTTTTCATTTGTATTGTTACATTAATACTTGCTATAGCTCATTTAAATAAAAATAATAAAAAAAGAAGTTCTAGGATCTCAGAAAAAAAATCTTGGAACAGATTGAAAGTTATTACAAGGATACTTAGCTATTCTTTTCAACAGTTGCAAGACCACTATGTTGTCTCTTTTAATGAGATCAGACAATTTCTATGACAACTATTTCTATCAGACAACTACCATGAAGAAATAACTTTGCTGAGTGCTTCTTAAAGATATTTTCTCAATTTTTTAAAGAAGCATTATGAAAACAGAGTTAAAATGAAACTATTTCTACTAGCTTTCATTAATGACTATTGCTAGCATAAAATATTAAAATAAAAAAAAAAGAAGGCAGTCTCATTCATATCAATGAATCCAAAAATCTGTAAAGGCTGACTGAAACATTCTTTCATAGCACTTTCCATAAAATTTTATCGTTCTTTTTTGCAGTAAGTATGCCTTTCCTACACATCTGAAATTCCTATATGTTTCCAATATGTTTGAAATTTACATATGGTTGAAAATATTACTGATCAAGACAGATGAAACTGTTATGGGAACTACAAAACAATAAAAATAAACCACTAGAAGCATCAAATAAATATACATTATATATATGTATAAAGACATGCATACATATGTGGGTTTTATATTTGCAGCCTTCAGTCTGGGGAAATAAATCAGTCTTTTGGGGAACAGAATGAAATTGTGAAGAAAAAAACTATTGTTAACATGAGTAAATACCAATATTGTCCATTGGACAATGACTCTTTGGAGTCATTACCTAGAAGACAATTAAACTAAAAACAAACATGCACATGCACACCCCAAACCCAGATAAATTTAATTATCCTAAAAAATAACTGTGTCTCAATGTCTAATATAGTGATTTTGGTAGGGCAAGGAATCTATTTTCAACCATACAAATGATGTGTTGACTTTGTCAGTGTATAAGCCAGTGGAATGCCTGGTGCAACTGTGCTCTGTCCAGCTGATTCAGAAAAAGCCCTCTAATAATGCTGGAGAGGGTAGAACACCAAACAGAGGTCTAAGAATGACTTCCAGTGAAAGCTGTTGTCATTTTGAAAGGTGATGAAGTAGAACATATAGGAAGCACTCTGGTAGCTGTCCAGGGAGGAAGGAAAGTCTGTTTTAGACAATTTGCCATATAAGGTAGGTAGTTTATTCACTAATCCATTCCAGACCACAGGAGTTCAAGAGATTTTTTTAATCTTTGTTTTCAGAGGCCTCAGTTTAGACATGTGAGAACAGGATATAGACCAGATCTTAGAGATGGATATCTTTCTCATTAAAATAATTTTTAAAAATTCAAGATTTATTAAATATACAGATAAAACATATACTTTGTTGAGCTATTCAAGTAAATAAACAAATAAATGTCATACTAGAAAAAAATTATTTGGCCATAAATATGTAGATGCCTTTTACAGTGTATGTATGGGAAGACAAACAGGTGGAGGATTTCAGTGGGGTTTTTTGAGTGCAAGAACATTATTCTCTCATTGAGACAGTTTCTTTGTATTTCCTTTTAGATGAGGGAAATTTTCCCTGTACTGTTAGGTGTTGATCACTCGTACTTACCTTGGTGGTCTGATATTGTGTGAACAGTTTAAGGAAATATGAAAATATGTGTCCCCATATTTCTCAAGGCAAATGAAGTAACCGGAAAAGTAAAGTAATCCAGAATTCCATTATACTTTTCCTCATTTTTTCGTTTCAGTAAACAAAAAGGGTTTTTTACACTTGCATGTTGAAACAAACGGCACACTAAGTTAAATGCAGCTGGTACACTCTGGGGAAAAAATGGAGCTCATAACCCACTTAAGCAGGGAAGTCTTTCAAGAATAAATCAAAATAACATTTAGAAAGCTCTTGTGGGAGAAAAAAATGGCAATGGAAGAAACCACCATTTACATTATAGTGGGTGGGAACCCACAAAACTAAATTATTTATGGCATGAGAGCACTCAATAGAAACATGATTCTAGGGCAAATGTGACTACTTATGCCATGGAAAATCTTTCACTTCAGAGGATAAAAAGAAAAAAAATTGGCCCTTCTTCCCGGTAGAGACAGGAAATAAAGAGAAAGGCCAAGAATAGACATGTTTCTAGTCTAAAGAACATGGACTGGTCCCTTGTTGATAAGCAATGTTTGTTTTATTTAAAGATAATATACAAGTTATTATAGTACCTCACCAATGAGTTATTGTTACTATAAGAGTTTGTATTACTTTCATTCAAAATCTAGTTCTTAGAAAGTGACTAAGATTATTTTTATTTTATATGGAGGACTTTTAGCACAGAGAAAGAAATTATCAGCTCACAGTACACCACCTGTTTCAATCATTCTTGCAATGACAATAGTTCCTACACTAGTTCCCACTGCAGTATAAATCTGCTGCAAAAGAAAGGCCCTTTCCAAAAAAGCTTACAGTCCATGTGAGTAATGTGGACAAAAAGGGTTTTCTCTCTTTTATTTATGTGAAAGTGATATGGAGAGGGATGAAGAAAATTTAACTGCAAATAGCTACTAAACACAGCCTGATGGGTAATCTGTAAATACTGTTTAAAATTAAACAAGATAAAATCATTGGCATGTCCACAAACCTAGTATCTGCTGAGGTCACCAAGATTTGTCCTACAGTGAACCTGACACACAAATAACTGATGTCAAGATCAGGACTTACAAGGCCAAGGCTACACAGTTCTTTGTTAGGAGTAGATGATGATACAAGAGCTGATGATCTATATTTTAGTGTAATCATAACACTCCCCTCTCCCTAATTTTATCACTCCCAAGGAGAGTGTAAAAGAACCTACACAGTGCATGCCAGATTCTTGCTTCATTGCAAGATGAAATTCCACATGCTTTTTCATTTTTCCACATATACCCACACCTCTGAGAGAAACAGTAAGGTGTGCTTTTTAAAATAGTCCTGCTTTTCCTCTGACTTTTCACGGACCATTTCATCATAATGTCAGCCAAGTCAAAGGTCAACTCAAGTAAAACTTATTTGTTTACTGACATGAAGGCTTTACACTCCGATACATTACTAAGGTAAATAAATAAATTCAAATTATTAACTATACAAAATTCAGTCTCTTGAGCAGCCAACAAAATTTTGTTGCTAATCAGATTGCAGCAGATAAAAGTGCAAGTATTTATATACTTAACTAATGCTTGGATTGATCCCAATTTGATATAGATTTATAAAATATGTAGAATTAACTGCCTCCTGCCCATACCCACTCTCTCTGTGGACTACAGGGAGAGCCCACATAAATATTTTAGGTGATTACTTCGTTTTGAGATGGCTGAAGGCAAAGTTAATCCCGTGCTAATTTATTGACATTTCCGATTGATTAAGGGACATCTGTGGAATTCAAAAGTTTTCAGTGGAATCCAAATTATCCAGAATAATATTTGTTGGAATTACTGATTATAAACAGTTGTTAGATTAAACACATTAAATTGATTTTCATAATCACTAGCAATAGTGATTGCTTTGCTACTAGATGCATTTAACAAATATATTTCTTTGTAACAATATTTTTTAGTTTTCACAACTACCTGGATTTTGCCTTCTTTACTCTGTAACTCCTTGTTCACCTTGGTGTTAGTCTGCCTCATGTATAGCCCTGGGCAAGGTTTTTCTGCCTCAGTTGCTGATTCCTGTCCAGCAGCACCAGTGTCACACTGCGCTTTTTGACAAACCAGTTGATCTCAATTGAAACAGTGCTCTAAAACTTGTATCAGATGCTTGAGTATCTGCCTCATGTTTAAAGCTGTTTACCTTATGTCATTGTCAATGTAGACAGTGGAAATAGAAACCACAGTCCTAGTCAGACTGACCTCACAGTTGTTCTTTCTAGAAGGGAACCGAGAGGCCGAGAGTGAGGCTGTGGAGTGAAAGCACTCTGTGTCCTCCCTGCTCACACCTGTCCATTACAGAGGCTGCAGTACAGTGGATCTCTCAAAGGGCAGTCAGGAAGGGGAATGGCTTTTCCCACTGTACTGGGTGCCAATGCCCAGGTGCTGGCAGCAGGGGCTGTGAGGCAGCCCCTGTGAGGAAATGCTGGGGCTGCTTCATGTAGGGCAGAGCTGGTTCCAGCCAGCTCCAACCAACCCAACACAGGATACAGTGTGAGGAACGAGGGGAAAAGTGAGAGAAACAGTGCTGCAGGTACCAAGATCAGAGAAGAAGAGGGAAGGAGGCACTGGAGCAGATAGAACCCTACAGCCTGTGGGAGAGACCATGGTGGAGCAGATTTTTTCCACAGAGGACCCCATGCTGGAGCAGGTGATGTCCAAAAGTAGGCTGCAGCCTGTGGAGAGCCCACATGGAGCAGCCTTATCTGCAGCCTGTGGGAAAGAACCATGCTGGAGAAAGAGCATGAGAAAGAAGGGGAGGGAAAGAGTTGTGCAGCGTCCACAACCCCATTCCTCATTCCCCTGCATGGCTCAGAGGGGAGAGAAGAGTCAGGAGTAAAGCTGACCCTGGGAAAAAGGGGAGGTAGGGGTGAAAGGTCTTTTTGGTTTTGTTTCTGTTTCTCACCATCCTATGCTGTTATTAATTGGCAGTAAATAAGGCTGTTTTACTCATGACAGTAACTGATGAGTGATCTCCCTGTCTTTATCTTGACCACAAGCTTTTTCATCATATTTTCTCCCCATTCTGATGATGAGGGGCAGTGAGAGAGTGGCTGGGTGGGCGTCTGGCAGCCAGACAGGGTCAACCCACCACACACGCTCTCTGACATACTGAATTGCCAAGTCCAGTGACTTCAGGTGCCACAAAAAGGGAGCATTGAAACTCTTTCTTGACTCTCACTTTTCTGCTTAAAAAAGTTGTGCTGCTAAACAGTTTTTTCATCAGCTTCAACATAAACCCCAAATGTTTATCATTAACTTATTCCTTAAATGGAGCATGGCTCCAAGTATGCTATATATAATTGAGTCCAAAAGGAGAGAGAGATCCTTCTACATGTCATATATTTGTATGCATTAAAATTAGAGATGAACTACTGAATATTTTCTGTTTCTTATGCACTTTAAGATAGTTCAAAATCTCATCATTTTTTATTAATATTTTTCTACTTGAAAGTGCTCATAAAAGTTATCCCTATCCTTTTTGGTAGTAGGAACTGTGGTCATACGACCCAGTTGTCATGAAGCAAACTAAGATGTGAACTTACAGTGAACATGAAAAGTGGTAAAAATCTGCTTGCATTTATCATATAGGAGCTAACATAGCATAAGTTCACACACCTTAGGTCTTTTAGCCGTTTCCTAAACATTACATCTGCTTTCCACTTCTTTCATTCCATCAGTTGCTTAGAAGAAAATATGCACAGACTACCTTGTGATGAACAGAGAAAGAGTGTAAGAGATCCATTCTTACCTGTTTTTCTCGTGAATTTTTAGGATTTCATGTGTCTGTTGTAGCAGTTGTTTTTCTAGCTTGTACGTTGACAGTGAATTTTCCAGTAGCTGAATTTCAAGTCTGGATGTTTGATTTAGCACCTTAGAGATAAATTAAAAACACTAATGTTTATATTGTCCTTGTTGTTTTGTCATAGCAGCATAATACAACCATTTCATTCTGATTCAATGATTTCCAAAAAGTGTTTCTAAATCCTTTTTTAACCTCAGCTACTCAGCTGGTGCAAATGAACTCAATCAAGCTACACTGATATATACCAGCTGATCTTCTGGCAACCTGTTTACTGTAGAATAATACTAGACCAGCAGAAAAAGGCAAGGTGACTGCCAAATAAGCTTCATTTCAATGGAAAGAACAAGAGGCTTGCCTCAAACATGCATTCCTACAAAGCATGCTTAAACCAGAAAAGTGCAGGAGTACTTGGACTGAAGTCTGTGTTGCCTCTGCTGTTTTGTAAATAGAGCTCCTACTTTAGCTTTCCCCTGAGTTCTCTCTTTTGCAGAGTTGGCAGAAGTCTGGTGTCTGCATATGTGATCACTACTTGTACTCTTGCACAGACTTTTAAGATGAACACTGTGATCCTAAACATTGCTTTATACAATTCTCTTTCTCTTAAATGGTGGTCTGTATCAGCAGCACAAGTTTCAAAAAGTATATGACCAAAAGAAGACTTAACTATATGAAAGAGAATAGATTCTAACAAAAATAGTTCAAAAGCAGAAATAGCAGAATGTTTTGAAGAGTGAAAGCAATAATACTAAGTAATGTTAGTTGATTTTTTTTGGTTATTGTCATTCATTACATAGAGTCTGAAGGAGTATGTAAATAGTTTTTGTGGATGTGTGTGCACACAACACCTGAGATGCAATCACTTCTGAAAAATTATGTCTCTTTAACAGAATCTATCAGACCTTTCTTGGAAGGATATTAATCATCATCATCATCATAGGATTTTAAATAACATTTTCTCACGCATAGATTCATAGAATAGTTTGAGTTGAAAAGGGCTTTAAAGGTCATCCAGTCCAATCCCTCTAGAATAAGCAAGGACATCAACTAGATCAGATTTCTCAGACCCCATTCAATGTGACTTTGAATGTTTCCAGGGATGGAGTATCTACCAGCTCTCTGGGCAACCTGTTCCAGTATTTCATCACCCTCACAGTAAAAACCTTCTTTCTTTAATCTAAATCCACCATCCTTCAGTTTAAAACCCTTGTTCTGTCACAACAGCTCCCGTTAAATAATTTGTCCCCATCTTTCTTGGAGGCCCCTTAAAGCACTGAAAGTCTGCAGTAAGATCTCCCTAGAGCTTTCTCTTCTCCAGGCTGAAGAATCCCAACTCTGTCAGCCTGTCTTCATAGGCTCCAGTCCTCTCATCATCTTCACGGCCCTCCTCTGGACCCACTCCAAGAGGTCCATGTCTTTCCTTTGCTGAGGACCCCATAGCATTCCTGGCAGGAATTTGTTACACAACATAAAGCAATGAGAATGGCTCTCAAGCTCAGTTCAGTGCCTTATTTTTGTTTGAAATCATTGGCACTCACAGAGCAACATGAGTTGTCCTTTCTCAAGGGTACAGAGATTGAAAAATTTGAAAATCATCAGTATGGAGCTCTTATGTTTTTCAAGATGGGTACAATCCTGGAAGTGCCAAGACACATCACAGAAGGACCCAGCAGAAATTGAAAATGTATTATGAAGATTGGTAAGGGGTAAGAAGTCCAGAAAGAATAAACAGATTTCCAAAGAAGATATCTCTGCGGAGCAGCCTACAAAATGTCAGTAGAGCTTCAGGTAGAGAAGAAAGCCTAAAAGGAATCTGTGGGTTTTTAGATGGATCAGGGATTGAGGGGGCTTACTGAGAAATAAGAAGGCTCTATCTTCAGTCCTTCAGATTGCTCCTTGCTCTGGCATGAACACTGCTTATTACAAGCATGAGAACCTGACATGCCTTTCTCATAATAGCTACAGACCTTGGTCACTCAGCCATGCAGCTGGCTCCTCCATCACTTCAAGAGCAGTAATTTTTCACTTTCTTGAGCCACCTGCACCACTCTTTTCTGATTGATGATAGAGCCAGGGACTACAGGGACTTTCTAATGCTGCTGAAACAAGGGAATAGAATATGCCATCGCTGAGTTGAAAGTCAGTGCAAGTACTGCAAGAAGGAAGAGCCACAAGCTGGTATCTTGAACATCCTTTAAATTCTCCATCAATAGGGAGGAAATGATCCACGCCTCCATGCAGTTGTCAGTGATAACTCTACCTTGAAGTGAATCCTCAAAGGAAAAGTGAGATAGAGGCAATGTCCATTTTGTCTCTTACCTGCTTAAAGGGGGAAACCATGAATGAGTACTCAACACTCACACCTACGGAGTCCTTTCTGGATATAAGAAGAGTTCCTATGCTTCCTTTACTGAATATATGATACTACAGTTAGTAAGTATTCAGATTTTTTGCTTTTGTAATCAATATACTATGTTTAAGGAACTGTGGTAATTTGAGATCACAGTGCAGTGCTTATAAGTGAATATTGATTTATTATCCAAGATGTAGCAGAAGAGGTGCAGGAAACACGTGTAAGAAGTGTGTCTGTTTTTCATAATTACTGTTATTTCTCAGTGTACTTTAATGTGAATGCATTAAAAATTGGTAATGATATTATAAAGATAAGTAAGGACATTAAAACAGAAAATATGATCTTTCAAGAAGAACATATGCTAGAAGAACAAACAAACAATTGCAATACTTTAATTCCCCTATTCTAGATGAACAGTGAAAGCAGTGCAGCTAGTAACACACTATATGCTACAAAAATCATTGGGAAGTCAACAAAAATAAGGACAAAAAATATGCACCTTAAAGCGATAAAAGCATTCAAAAAGCAAAAAGTACCTATCTTTGCAATAGGCCCAGAGTTAAACTGTACTCAGTGTTCTGACAGTGATATGCATAACTTCAATCACAACAGTGATTTTAGTGCTAGGAATTATATGGAAATGGTTCTTTAAATTCGTGTGATGTTATACAATTTTACAGTAATAAAAAATACACAGTGTTTTATAAAGAAGCTGATGCTTGTCCCTCTCCACAGTTTAAAAGCTGCAAACATACTCCGCATTTCAAATGGCTGGAAACAACTTGCAGAAAATAAACAAACCCTCTTGGAATTGTAAAGAGACAAACAACAATGAAGATCAAAGGCTCTGATTTAGACTGAAGGTCATTATTTAGCTTGACGCTTGTATCATTCACAGTTGGTATTTGCACTGTTTATTGAAAGTCTAATGGTGATTTAGTTTCCTGGACAGTCTTGCCTTTCTTATGCACACAGAGCTAAATATCACTAACCAAATGAAATCAAAAGAAAAACACATAGCAAGGGTCAATCATCACTGCTGTTGCTACCAAGAAACAGAGTGTGTAATGTTTCTTGGAGTCCTGTGTTGAAATGTTTTGTGTGGTGATGCATTAGAAAGAAAAGAGGATGGGAAACCTTCTCTGTAATTAACAGCTTTTACAAAACCACTCTGGGAACATACCTGGGTTTCAACATCCGTAAGTTTTCTTGTCTGCTCTGCTGTCTGGCTGAGGAGGCTGGTACCTATCTCGAGCATGGTGGCAGTGTGATTCTGCACAGCATTCTGCTGCAGCTGCACCATCTCTGATTTCATGTTTTCCACAATGTAGTTCTCAAGCTGCAAAAGAGAAAAGGTTTTAACTGTAGTATTTTCACCTGTTTAGGCATTCTGGTGATGTCAGGATGCATAGCTGGCATTCTTGTCAAAAGCAGAAATTCTAGTATTTTCAAAGAGAGCTCAAGTTTCATTTGACCCTATGACTTTTGGGATAGGGACCTGACTATACTCCTTTCAGTCCCAGAGTCTCAATGTTTTTCCAAGTATCATGGCCTGCTGGCATGAGCTGGAGCACGCCATGCCTGACTCCATCTGTGTTAAGGTTGCTGTGAGCATTTGTCATGGACATGTCACTGCAGCTCCAAAATGAACCCCTAAAAGAGCAAAGCACACCACAGGGAAACACCAAACCCTACTTGTACATCATAACTTACATGTAAGTCCTTCCTAGAAGAGATTCTACCATATCCTACCTCTCCCAATTTGTTGTGCCTGTCTCACAATCATTCAGCAACATGATTTTTATTTGGTAAGATCATCACAAAGATTTTCACAAACTCAGCAATGAACACAGCTTAGTTTAACTGTAAAGGAACGGAGACACTGTCATGGCAATAAAAGAAATATAGAAAAATTATAGAAAGCTGGTTTGCTCCTTTGCTTTTGTTGTCTTGATATTTGGCTTGTGTTGGCAGTCTGTTAAACGGAATCTGAACTAGGACCCTCTAAATAAACTGAGTATCCCAGAGAGGGGCACTTTTTGTTACGGTTTGTTTTAGTTATCATAGGCAGGATTGTCGCCTTCTAGCTGATGGGGTTCTTGCTCTGTCACAGCAGACCATAAACCCAGAGCTAGTATACAGGAAGATGAGATTGTTTCTTACACAAGCATTGTTCTGGCTTGATGTGCTCCAAAAAGTATTAACATAAAGAAAGGTGGCCCAGAGTATCATTTTCAATACCTCCCACTGAAATCAGCTGGACTCCAGCCAGTTTACACCCAGTGAAGATTTGGTCCTCGGTTTCATTTGGTTGCCGAACATGGTTTTTTGTGGTTAGCTGATTCCCTGATACAGGGCTTTGCAAAAGTGAGTAAAGCCTTCACACATCACACAACCACCAGTGAAGTATGAATTGGATACTGCCCCCACTTTAGGAGAGACTCTCAAGGTCATACAGCAGGTTAAAATTGGCAAAGCAGTTGGGGTTGATGGAATTCCATCTGAAGTCTGGAAACATGAGGGCCAAGCACTCCATGCTAAATTGCATGAGTTCTTACTACGTTGTTGGGAAATAGGCGAGCTACCATTAGACCTTCGAGATGCAGTCATCATCACCCTATATAAAAAGAAAGGTACTAAATCAGACTGTTCAAATTACCCTGGTATTACTCTGCTCTCCATTGCTGGCAAAATCCTGGCAAGAATACTCTTGAAAAGACTAATACTCACTATAGCAGAAGGAATTCTACCTGAAAGCCAATGTGGTTTCAGAGCCAACAGGAGTACCACAGACATGGTGTTTGTTCTCAGACAACTGCAAAAGAGGTGTAGGGAACAGAACAAAGGTCTCTATGTAACCTTTGTTGATCTCACCAAGGCTTTCGATACTGTGAGCAGGAAAGGTTTATGGCAGATTTTGGAATGCTTAGGTTGTCCTCCCAAGTTCCTCAAAATTATCATCTCACTCCATGAGGATCAGCACGGCCAAGTCAGATATGGCAATGCACTTTCTGAGCCCTTTCTAATAACTAATGGTGTGAAACAAGGCTGCGTTCTTGCACCAACCCTATTCACAATCTTTTTCAGCATGATGCTCCAAAGGGCCATGGCAGACCTCGATGATGAAGATGGTATCTACATTCGTTATCGTACTGATGGAAGCCTATTCAACCTAAGGTGACTGAAGGCCCACACTAAGACCTTAAATGATCTTGTCCGGGAGCTGCTTTATGCTGACGCCGCCGCCCTTGTTGCCCACACAGAAGCAGCTCTGCAGCGTTTAACATCCTGCTTTGCAGATGCTGCTGAGCTCTTTGGGCTGGAAGTCAGTTTAAAGAAAACAGAAGTTCTCTGTCAACCTGCACCTCAGGAAGTTTTCCATCATCCCCATATCACCACTGGCAAATCAGTGCTCAAATCAGTCCAGCAGTTTAATTACTAGGCAGCCTCATCTCCTCAGATGGTAAGATTAACAGAGAAGTAGACAACAGGTTAGCAAAGGCATATAGTGCCTTCGGAAACATAAAAGAGTTTGGCGAAATAAACACCTGAAGAAAAGTACAAAGATCAGCGTTTACAAAGCCATAGTGCTGTCTACTCTCTTATATGGATCTGAATCATGGGTCATGTACCATCACCACCTGTGATTCCTAGAACGCTTCCATCAATGCTGTCTCCATACAATCCTAAACATCCACTGGTCAGATTATGTGACCAACACATCTGTTCTAGAACAAGCAGCAGTCACAAGTATTGAGGGTATGTTACTGAGAACACAGCTGCACTGGGCAGGGCACATCTCAAGGATAAGGACCACTGCCTCCCTAAGATCTTGCTTTATGGTGAACTTGCCACCGGCTGCCGCATGAGAGGAGCCCCGAAGAGAAGATACAAGGACTCCCTGAAACAACATCTTAGCCTTGGCCATATTGATCAACATAACTGGTCTACTCTGGCCTCCAATTGGAAGGTCTGGAGAAACACCATCTATAACGCTGCTGAAGATTTTGAGAAAGCACACAGGATCACTCTCGAGGAGAAAAGACAACGCAGAAAGAATCGTGCCTTGCAGAATTTACCACCTAAGGAGTCTTTCTGCTGTGCCTTTTGCAATCGGACATGCCTGTCTCGTTTTGGCCTTTTTAGCCACCAGCGTGCTTGTAACAAACATGGGTAGAGATCTTTCCCAAATCTTCGTTCGTGAAGCCCAGCCATGATTCCGGACTTCAGCAACCACCGTTTTGCCTAACACATTTAATCACATTGGGCCTGCTTCTGTAGCAGTAAGTGTATTTTACTGTGAAAGATAAGCTGCACAAATAGTAAGAACCAGATGGAGTTGATTTAAAGACTGTAAAAAGGACCAGGAGTCAGATATACAGTGTGATTAATAAGAAGCGCTGCTTTCATCTTATCTATAGGCATACCTGTGCCTAGGGGTCACTATTTTTAGATGTTCTAATGAGCAACTTCAGCTGAGCTCACAAAATATTTATTACAAGTTTAATCATTTTTGGGCACCTACTAGTTTTGTAAACACTTTTACAAAGCAAGAACACTGCCACAATGTAAAATATTTTCTGCATAAGACAGTTGTTGATGTTTTATTTGTCTATTTGTTTGTTTACTCCAGTTTGAAGAAGCAATATCCATGATGGTCAAAACTAAAGTGGATGTCCTACAATTCCAGACAACAAAAAAATTTGATTGAATTGTCAGGTAACCGATATGAGATGGAAACCTGCAGAGTGTTTTAAGAGGTTGGTAAAATTTATTTTCAAATACTCTGATAAATATTTAAATGGGATTTAACAGCCAAGGAAAACTGTCTGTTCCAAAGTAATGTCTTAATGGATGTCACCATTTTCCACTCTCAGTGTAACTTTAGTGCTTTGATTTAACTAATAACTATGAGACAAGCATTATAGATATTGAGCTATTTCAAGAGAGATTTTACATATCTATAGCATTTCTATACCATGCTAAACTATATTCAGAAGTATTTTACCTGTATATCTTTCCTATAAGATAATGCATTTTTAGACACCCTTTGCTTCTTGTTTTCTAACCAGTAATGATTTTAATTTTTTTATCCCTCGAATGTAAATAAGCCCTATGAATGAGCCTCAGAAACTTCATTGTTGTCCTTTACCATATCCTGGTCCAGAATATGGAAGTTGATTCTGGAACATATGAACAAGAAATTTGAATTTCTTCCACAAATTTCACTTCCTAAAGAAACAGGGCACTCCAGTCATGGTACTGCTCCCGATGAGTTACCAACATACACATTTCCTCACATCCAATGTCTTTTGCTTTCAGATAAGAACATAGCATGTCTGTGATATGGCTGTTCCTTGCTTGATTTGTTAGTCTGCAGCTTTCTGAAACTGTCTTGCTGTACATGGGCCACGTTGTGCATGTGTGTAATGAATGCCTGTGATAACCCATGCAAAACTGTGGTAACTACATTTATTACACATCAGAAATCAGAAATTAGATATTTTATGTTATCAATAAAAAAGCCCACATATAGGACATTTATATTTCTAAGTATTTTTTTTTTGTCTGTTACTTTGTTCACATTACAGAAAGGATTACAATAGAAAAATCTAATTGCAATTGTGTGGAGCTACAGCAGTTTTGACTAGCAAGAACAAGGCATAGATTGAGGCATATTGGATAACCCCTTCATTTAATTATTGCAATCTAACACAGTCCCCATGGTATCCAGTCTTGGGCAATCGCCCTTAGTTATTCACCCCTAAAACAGTCTCAGGTTGAATCGGATACTGACTCATTATAACAACAAAACTGACTTTCCTGTTTCAGAATTACTTGCTAAATGCTTTTGTAAATATTTGGTGTTCAGTATATGGCCACAATAGTTTCTGTGAGCACATCTCTGGAGTATCAAGAGTTATTCATTCAGGCAAAGAAGGGTTGAACAAGGGCTAAAATAATGTAGAGGCGCTGTGACATTAATTCCCCTTGCTTCATTCACCCACTTTTTTTAGTTTGCTCAGTAGATTTATTGGTTGCAATACTGGCCCTGGTAAAATAATGGCAAAATTCCCATTGAGTTCAATAGGCCAAGATTTCACCTATTATTTTTATTGCAGGAAGCCAACATTTACCAGGTTCATTATGACCAAGCACAGAGTTTCTTCTGAAGCTTTCCCTTCTTTGCAGGTATTATATTAAGTGTACTGAAGTGAGTTTTCTTTGTGGTTAGTTAAGAGCAATAGCATCTATTTAACAGGTGAAAAAAGGATCCTTGCAGGGTGGTCTCAAAGAAAATGTGACAAGCAGAAACCTACTCACAGAGGTAAATTCAAGAACATTTAGGAGTTTAAGCCATTTTTAAGACCCCTTCATCCTATAAGTAAATTAAATTCAGTTTGTTCAGACACTCTGAATTAAACATTAAATTTATAATGTATGAAAAAATACTCTTTTCAGTGAATCTACTTTTCACATTTGGATTTTCAAATCCTTATATTACTGTATCTACTTATTTCAGTTACTTTTTTTTGTTGCAGAAACAAAACAGAATTCTTTTCTACATTCATTTTCCCCCATCTCACCACTCCCACTATAGGGCTTTCGATAGTACATTGACATCCTTGTTATTAATTTGGCTGCATCTGCTTTCAGTAAGACTCATTACATTGCATGGGAGTTTTGAGTAATGTTGAATTACCAGTGGGATACATAAGAACATTATAACAGTCTCAGAAATAAAACTGTCAGAAGTTTCAGTGTTATTGGTTAATAAACATTCCAGAGGATTAGACATTAAAAGTATCTAGCTTTTTATGGACAATGTTTATTGAATAATCTTCATAGAAACCACCCAAACACTAATAGAACTATTAAAATGAAAATTGTAACTTAGGGTCTAAGTAAATGATAAGGGTCTGTGGCAGATGGCTGATAAATAAAATATGAGCTTTTTCTTTTACTTTGATCAAATGATGTTGATCCCAGGTTGTTAAGAACTGCTATGATATCCAGATGATGTGAAGTTTTCATCCAGTCCCTTAGAACAGGAATGTAAGTTAAAGTAACAACAGACTGTTCTCCCTCTCCTACCATAGGCTGCGCATCATTCCAAATTTTGGCAGGACACCATTTTGATTTCTTACTTAGATGTCTTTATATCTTAACCCTAAATAACAATACTGTGGTTTTCCAGATTCTGTTCCTGACAGAGAAACAAACAACGACTTGCAGAGTGTGCATATCTTCCCAAACCACGTCATGCTGAAACAAAGATATGCGTTTCTGAACTAAAACATTGGATTGTTTTTTCCAAACCAAATGTTCCAAACACATCAAAGATACTTTTCCTTAAATCCTTGAATCCTTGAAGGTCTGAATCTTTGGCATTTTGTATGTTTACTGTCTGGAAAAGCATAATTAAATAGATGCAATTTCGCTGTGACCAGTGAAACCACAGCTGCACTGTCCGCACGCAACAGCCAAACACTGATTCAGCCCCAGCTCACTGATACTGAGATTAACAATTCAGTTGACTTCCAATATACTAATGACACTTGTTCTTATGATGGTTGAGCTTGGTTTTATAGCAACCTTCAATGAAATAAAAGTGTGCTATGAATGTTGAAGAATCTTTCAGCTAGTTAAAATAATTAAAGAAAACACCTCCCCCCCCCTCCAAGAAACCAAAAAGGTTTACCTCTTCAGATTTTGTCAGAAGAAATCAAGGATAACAGATGTAAGAAATTATTCCAAAACACATGAGGTAATCTTTCTACTGTATTCAGCACCAATATAGTGTCTGTAGCAGTTTTGTTTCCAATTCTGAATGTTGCAATTCGGGAAAGAGGTACATGGGAAAGTGTAAGGAAGAAAAAGAGTGGTCATAAACCTAGAAAACTGAAAGATTTAGAAATGTTTAGCTTACTAAGAAGACTAGCAAGAAAATAACTTACTAGAAAGACTTAAAACTGCAAAGTGAAAGTGAATAACCTGTCTTCCACATTCATGAAGCTTCAGTAAGTGAAGTTTATTTTTACATATTAGGTGAAAAGTTTTCTAACAGTATAGGTAATAAAATACTGATAGGGATTCTTCTTTGGGCAAACTGTGAAAATTCCATTGCTGTGGATGATGAGTAAAGAATACTTTAGTTAAAGATCAGGCCAATTACATAGTATTTTACAGTTCTTTTTAGTTGCATTTTTTTCGTTTTTCTCAGAATTTTTTATCACTTTGCTTCAGACCTAAGTTCATGGGCTGAATATTTGGAATCAAACTCTATAGTCAAATCTTCTTTTAACTGAGTAAGGGTTAGAAAACTCATCTCCTAATGAAAATTTTAGAAAAAAGTTAATAAAAAAGAGGAGTCTCCTGAATTAAAACCACAAAAATTAAAAAAAAAAAAAAGCTACCAAAAAAACCACAAACCACCAAACCACACATAATGATACTAATAAAAGAAACTGTTCTGGATAGACCAAATCAGCAAAATGAGGAAATTCACTGAGGAAGCTTATGAATGTATGAATGTACCTCCTTAGGGAGGCAGTCTGCAGAACCATGTGAGAAATTACTGCATGAACCAGATGCACAATTGTAAATTGGCAGCAATTTCTTGAACTCAAATAAATTTTATTAGGCTACTTTAGAAACTACAATATCTGAAAATCAATCAATTTGTGGATATCCAAGCTTGTGTCAGTGGTGGCTTCACATCTCCTTTCCATGTTATGTTATGCAGTAAAGTACATAAAATATAATAGGCAATAACAGATAATAACAGTGGAAGAGTGTGATGTACGGCATCCCACTGGATGGGAAACTGGAAGCAAAAATATTTTTTTATTACTTACTGTACTTTATTATGAATAGAAATAATCCTTGCTACACCAGTCAAAACAAGATACAGGCAACACATAGTTCTTTGTTTCAAGATATTAAGAGCCTTCCCGAGTTAGTTTTGCCCAATAGCATAATATTCAAAAGTGAGTAAGATGGGAGCAAGAAGGTTGAGTTTCAGTTCCTCATGAAGTATGTGGCAAGAAACCTTTCCAATTTGTTTTTGAAGTTTTACATAATTCTAAAAACTTAGACACTTCTAGATGTGAAATGTACAAAATCTATACAAATTAAATTCATTTGTCATTTTGAATGTAATTAATTACAGTTATTACAAAAGCATAAAAATATTTGTGTAAATTTCAATTACTTTTGCATGAATATTAGATCTCTCTCAGTTTTTCAACCCTAGGGCTTAATAAAGTCAATAAGCAGCATAACAGAGAATCACATCAAACGTGATTAAACGGTCCCATAAGGAAGATACTTACAATGAGTAAATCATAACAATATGTTCTCATTTTCTACCGATTAGTAATATTTCTGGTTCAAAGAATTGTTCAGTTTATTGTTAACATTTACAAATTTTATTACAGTGTGAATCATATTTTCTTTCTGGATGTAACTTTCTAAACCACTTAATTCTATAAACCAAATTCTATTATACAGTTGACTGAAAACATGAACCATCTCCAATATACACTTAAGGGGAAGACATAATTATAGAAAATATTACATCTGTGTTATTACCCTAAACAAATTAACATCTGTGGGGATTTTTTAAACGATAATTTCCTATTAAAGTGTGGAACTAACAAATTTTCTTTGGCAAAGATATTTTTGGTGAGGACGACTTTTCAGAATCACTAATTTTTTAACAAATTCTGTATAGAAGAATATCTAGACACTTTTGGCTCATTCCTAGAGAGTGCATGTATGAGTAATAATCAGAATTAGTTCCACTGAAATATCTCCTCACTACACTACATATAGTCCTTGAAAAATGTAATCTTAAACTGCATAAATAGTTCTGGTTGCTATATTGCTCTGCCAGCTTATATCTAAACTTTCAGTGAACCTGGGAAGTTCTAGTATAGTTTGGAAACTATATGTATTATAGTAGGTAGTATAATGATTTCACATTGTATTACTTAGTCTATTTTAATTCTTTGTTTCATACACTCATCACTATGACGTATGAGCAGAATTTTGGTATTCTTTGCATGAAAACACTTTTCCAAGAAAGGTTGTGAAATAACACTCAGTGGCATTATGTTCTATTCTTTGCACAAGTTTCTCTTTATATTTTATATATCTATATATCACAGAAGGTGAATCTCTTTATTCATTGTCATGTGCTCTACCTTCAGCTCTTAGGTTCTCTATTTTATGATCTCCCTGATGAAGAATTCACAAATTCTTTTTTATTACCATTTGTCTATCTTTCCTGTGTAGGTTGCAGGAAATTACCCTTCTGCCTTTATTAATGCCTAATACAAAGTCTCAAGGTCATCTGAAGACCCAGGACATTATATTATGGTGTTGACTGCCAATACTCTACAGTCTTAACTTGGAATCTTTTCTGAAAGCATAAATTGGAAGTTTAGATTCACTGAAACCACTGAAAATACTGCAATTTCAGTACATATGGGTCTAAAGGAATTCAAGACCATCCCCTGAGCCATAAAACAACTTCCCCACTGTTTCAGGCAACTACTAATTTTTGCCTTGATCCCAGAGAGATCCACAAAGCATTCACTCCAGGCATCCCACAAATCTTAAAACACTCATTAGAACTCATGACCTGTGCACTATCTATTCACATCCTACGTGTGTGTGCTTCTATCATAAATAATCTAGTCATGGGAAGAACTGAAAGTGATGTCATGTCTTTTCCTAGGTGACAGGGAATAATGAAAGTTTCCTCAAGTTTCATTGTTACTAGAAATGTAAATCCTATTATGTACTCCCTATCTGTGATGCTTATGATGTTTCACTGGCATCTGGTAAGTACTGAACCAGGGTTCTGCCTTGTTCAAAAAACATATGCAGTGCAGGAATGGTAATTCTTGTGTCCATAATTAGTGTTTATGCAGCTAACTTTACTTCAGAACACAGGGAAAAATAGAAACAGAATATATCTGCATGGACAGTATGGTTCATGGTCTGCTCGAGGGCAGAGCATCCTTCTACCAACTTCTAACTCTCAGTGAAGCCCTTGACAAGTTAAAGCAGCTGAGCAGACAAGGTATTTGTAAGCAGATGAGATCCCTCACCTCAACACATCCTATTTAGGGAAAAATGTTTAAAAGAATTCTATTTACACTACACAGAATGCTAATATTTTAATCAAGATCCCAGTCCTTTTCTCCTCCTCTCCCTTGCCTAAAAATGACAAATATTATTTTGTTATGCTTTATGTCTTGTGTTCAGCATTTGGCTACAACACCATGATTCCAGCTTATGTTAAAGAAAGCTGTTCTTGTCCACTAGTATGTAACATAGCAAAGAGCAAAGTCTCTATGTGCTATAAAATCCATTCCCCTGAAGAACCCAGGAAGGCAGAAATCTGAAATCTGTTGAACTACTTTAGTCTATGAGGAATTAATATGTAGACAAGGGTTTATATATTCTCACACACAGTATTTATGTGAATAGACTTACATGAGTTTATACATAATAACTGTCTTAAATTATGGATTATAATGTAGGCAGGCAGCAATGTTCATTTATGTCCTATAAAGTTTGGCTATATTTATGTTTCTTAACTTTTACTACAATAATCTAAGCACAAGTACTTTAATGATAGATGTTCTGGTTATGTGACAGTGTTTACCTTAGTCTTAATATAGACATTAAAAAATTATATTAATACATTTCTGCTGGAATCACTTTATAATTTTAAGGCACAAATAAATTATATTTCCAAGAATATCTGTAGTAGTAAACTAAGAACTTCAGTTTCCCACAGCACTATAAAAATGTTAACTGCTAGTACAAACCGTAACACCTTTTCTTCCCTTTCTGTGAAATTCTATGTATACACATTAATCTCTAAGTGCCTCCAGATATACCTTTAATTCTCAGCATTATAATGAATGTGTAACTCTGCATACCGGGGAGATGGTCCTGCCAAAATATGAGTAGCCCTCAGAAAATTGGTTTCTTCCTTTGCTAATGGATCTGATTGCTTTAATTCATGTCAAACAGTCTATTAAAACACATAAATAAATGTCTTGCCAAATACTCCCTTCCAAACACTATTAAAATTATAAAAATGCATAAAATTCTCAGATTGAAACCGTCACATATTCAGTACACATGAACAACTATTTACACATGCACATACATGTATGCATATACAAAATAAGGATGAGCTAATTCCCCCAAATAGATTATAAAACTCTGTTTTGCAAGCAGCAGGGGAAAGAACTGAAGTTCACTAAACCATATAATGAAATATCAGGTACTCAAATAAGCCTGCAGAAAAGACTATGAAACTTAATAAGAAAGAAGTGCCTTGGTTTATCTGGAATGGCATAGAATCATAGGATCAGATGGGTTGGAAAAGACCTCTGAGATCATCAAGTCCAACTCTTGATCCACTACCACCACCATAGTTCAAGATATATATCCTTTTATGGCTTTAATAATTGTATAGAAAGATAAAACCTTTTTTTATAGGAAATATGAGAGCAGCCAAAGCATATAAAGACAGTTCTGGTCCCTCTTTTCATTACATTCCTCTGGAGACTTTGAAAGGGAGCAATCACATATCCTTTAAGTAAACGTGTTCTGATACAATCTGTTTCATCCCCAGTTGTTGGAGGGAGATTCAGGTTATGATTATGGGGATCGATTCCTTGCCATGAGTTTACTTCTTGCATGCCACAATTGCTGAGTAAGAAATGTAGAACTGCATGTTTCTCTAGAGAACTCATATACTGGGAATAAGTATTATCCTTTCCATTAATTGCTAAAGGAATAATCATAAATACTGGAGTTGCAATGACGAGTAGCAGAATCTGGCTGTTATGCACTTAGCACTGAGCACAAACTCAGCAGTAATGACAAGAAAATTGGACTGAAAATCTCTTATTTTAATTCTGTAGGAAAGAAACATTCTGAAGATGTTTAAATTTAGGGAAAATCTGAAAACTTAAATCTTCTGGAGGTATTCCTCACTTAAGTCACTGTAAAGATAAGACAAATGAAAAGGAATGATGGAAGAGTCTTCGTCCTAAAGCCCTACTTTAGCAGCAATATTTTTTCCTGTTGTTTTTTTTTTTTTTCTAGGACCTGGCAAGACTATTCCCTCCTACTTCAGTTTATCATAATCCCAGCTCTTCCTGGAAGTCACTGTTATTATAAGGCATTCCTTTGTAAGTCATGAAATCATGAGCTAAAGTAGGGAAGCTTTCAGTCTTCAATTTCATGTCTGCTAACTCACT
Organism: Pseudopipra pipra; assembly: GCF_036250125.1. Lineage (NCBI taxonomy): Eukaryota > Metazoa > Chordata > Aves > Passeriformes > Pipridae > Pseudopipra > Pseudopipra pipra. Next base: position 18,462,655 of record NC_087549.1, on the reverse strand, counting down.
GTCAGTAGTCTCTCTTTCTATGGCTAATGCACAGTTCCTATTGGTGTTCTTAACAAAGATAGCACAAATAAATTCATAGATGAACAACTACTATGTATGTCCATAAGTACACGTGCAAAACAACAGACGTACCACATGATAGAGGAAGAGGGGCATATATTAGAAATGGATTGGCAGACAAAGAGATGGGTAATTTTTATCTTGCAATTTGAAAATATATCTGGGTTTAGAAGGGAAAACAGAAGCCACTAGGCACATATTTGCAAATGTTATACCGGGTTAAAATCCAGTTTAAAAACAATTAGATATGAATGGTTTAAGACTCATGCTTGCCCAATGCAAATTCAAAACATTATACTAATAGTAAAGTGAAATGCTTTTAATTATTTTGTAATAGTAGGAAATTGTTCAGATGTCTTTGATGTGTCCTTCGGACAATCTAAATATGAATTTATTTCTGGTGATCCCAGGCGTACTGGCACCCGTGGCTGCTCCCACATTCCCAGGGAAGCGACAGGATGGCTGTCACACTCACTCTGTCACTGATTAAGTTGCTACTTTTGTTTGCAAATTTTCACACAGTGTCCCTGTGCCCAAAGTGATAATGATCACAGTCATTTCCGATTCATAAGCCAAGAACATGTACAGGCCCCTGCCCTGATGGATCTTCAGAGTTCACAAAAATGAAGTGACAGCCCTTCTGGCATGATTAATGTAGTGAAAACACAGAGCAATGAGTCCAAGATGAGACACACCAGTTATACCAAGTCTGTCCTTCACTCAGATCTTATATGAATTCTTAGCATTTATCACTGGTTTTGCTCTCTTGTTCTTCCTTCTACGATACTTCTAATTTTACAATAAATCCCGAGTAGGTCATGCATGACAATAAGACTAACGTTTTCTTGCCAAGTAAAACCACATTCAGAAGGGTGGTTTTGTAATAACTCAGAAGCATTTACAACGTAATAAAAAATACATTGAACAAACCAACATATCAGAATAACAGGACTATTAAATAAAATGAAAATATCCCAGGCCTTTAAAACATGCTGTAACTCTTCAGAACCAGAGATGACCAGGGCTCAAAATCAAATACAGATATTCCTAAACTTTCAAGTATTCAGATTCAGGATTTTAGTTCAATCTCATTTTCATAATGATAGCCATGTGGTACTGTTCTTCTCCCTTGTGGACAAAGGAAAATATCTGTTCTACTGACTTTGTAGTTGCTGTACATAAATGAAGACTTTCAGGTCATTAGTTTAACCACATGTGCAGAATATATAGGAATTAGGATAACATTTCTCACGACTACAGCTATTTGATCAAAAGAAGAACTGACATCCATAATGCTCATATCTATTACACTTTGTACTATAATAGTAAAGAACAAAGTGTTCATGAATCCTAAGGAAAGTTTGGCAGCTGTTTCACTGAGATGTAGGTCACAATCATGTTAATAGTAATACCTTCTGCCCATTATCTGGCAATAACATTCATGTCCTGTAGTCAAAACATTACAGCACAGCAGTTTCTTCAGTACTGGAAAAATTAAAAATCCTGTCAGGCACTAAAGGAATGCTGTGACTGTGACTCTGTCATGCTTGTATCTGTTGCTCCCAGAGGACCCAAGGAAACTCTATCGCTTAGTGCTGAGTACATTTGAGCCTCACTCTCACCTGCAAAGCCCTGTGCACAGAGCACAGAAAATGTAAGTCATAAAAAATTCAAGAATAAATGTTATGGGACAGGTGTTCGCTTTTTCAGGACACAGGTTTTCCATCCCTGGTATTGAAACTGATGGAAACAGGTTAACTCTGTGCCACACCTGAAGGTTTGATCTGATAAAGCTTGTGTGGGGGGGACAAAAGAGATAGAGCTGACTGAGCCATACAACTAGCAGGTCAGGGTGGGGGGTAACAGGCCAGAAAACTCCTAATTCCCCAATACACCCCTGTCTCATCTGTATCAAATTCACTCCATTCAGGTAATGCTGTGTTTTCATTTCCATGAGGTCAAATAATACGGGCTTAGGACACATAAAGTTTTCTTTTTGTGGGAAAAAACCCATATGAATCCCTACTGGGATGACACAGGAAGTTTAGATGAAGTCTAGAATCCAGATATGTTGAAGTCAATGAAGGTTTTGCAGTTACCCACAATTTGGCTAGGATTTCACTCCTGAGACTTAACTTTTCTTTTTGACTTTCAGCTCCAAAGCAGGTAAAAATGTCTTCCCAAAGCCAACAAGAAATGCTATTATTTTATTTTTAATTAGCTGTTTACAATTCTAATCTGCTCTAAAACAAAACATTGGGGTTTGTTCTTTTACCGTAAACCTATTAACCTGCTATTCAAGATTATTTTCTTGTGAAAAGTCTGCTGCTAACATTAGTGCAAGTGTGCACATAGGGATTATTAACCATTATTACATTTGGACTAAACTGCTAACTTCTAGACATGAAAAGAAAGGTAAAACAGAAATGCTTCTGTTCCACTTGAAATAAATTACCATGCTACCACAAATTCCCAGCAGGAAAAGGGAAGCAGGGATGTAAATGTGTAGAATGTTTAACGGATTTCTGTGTGATAACAGTGGAAGTAGTGGCGCTGTTCATGTTGTCAGTGTGATGACAAAAAAGCAGGATAGCAGGATTTCATTCCTTTCTTTGCAAGCAGACTGCAAGGCCACCACAAAGATGTTTTCTTTAAAAAGAAGAATACAGGAAGGATTATGTAAAATGAGCAAAAGCTGCAGAGTTCCAGTTGAGAACTGAACTTCCTGAAAGGTCAGGTGTTGGGGGTTTGTTTGAAGCTTATCTTTTTGCTTCTCTGCAGTTCAAGAGCAGATCTTTCACAGCTGGGCAGCAGCAAGATCTCTGAAGTCACGACACCCCAAAGAAGGGGACATTCCAAGCAGACCTGCAGTCAACTGCTGCCATATGAGAGAAGGTCATGGCATGAAAGCATCTTCTTCATGATCCACAAACCTGTGTCATGTGGGACTAGAGGGTCAGCTGGAACACTGCAATAACTTGGCTGATCTGAATGACTTTACCAGGTAGGACATCTTCTACTTACCAAAAAAAAAAAAGAAACAAAACCCAAAAAACTCAAATGTACTACAAAACTCTGCTCTAGATGAGCTTTCCTTATCCAAACTTACGGCTGAGTGTTTAGAAAATGTGATTTTTTCCTCCTCTCCTTCACATTCTTTTTAACACCTGTGTTAGTCTCTGTTACTGCAAGGTACCCCTTTACCTGAGATGGTTGCACAGCTTTTCACTGCTGAACCACCTTCATGAGCAAAAGCAGATTTTTATGAGAAGTATAAAGAAATCCCTCTAATTGTACTACCAAAATTCCCCACACATTTATTTTTGGACATTACAATAATGTAAGAGAAAATAGCCTAGCTTTTTTCTCATCTCATCTCCCAGAAATTCAGTGCAGATCAGGGATTCATTTAGCCCTACATGAATGCAATGCATTCATAATTCTGCTTCTATTTATGTTATGCAGAAGGGAGAGGGACTCTGGATCACTGGTGGTTGGAGTTGATTATTCCTGAGACAGTTAAAAAAAAAAATTTAAGCTATTCCCCACTTTCCTGGTGCTGACAGTGTACTCATGTATGTGGTAGTAAATTCTGTAATATATAAGAAGTAGCTTCTGTTCCCATCCTGCCAGAAAAGATTGTGTCCAACAGATGGGTGAGTGAATTTATCGATTAAAACAGAATTTGACACCAATAACTCATCTGCTGCTAAAATTAAGAGTGTGAGTCCCTGATTAATAGTCACGACTATAAAACACATTGAAATACAAGAAGTGTCTAAAATACAGGTGATGTTTGAACGTATGGCTTCCTGGCTTCCGTGAACATTCCACAATGCTGCTAGTTTGTCTGACAAGAAGTCTCTGATACATTTGTGAAATAATAAGCTAAAACATGGGCTGTCCCAGTAATTTTCCTTCATATGGCAGCTCTAATTTCCTTTTTTAAATAATATGTTAATATCCCATTTCTGAAGGTAGCTCTGTGTGAACAATCAAAATCACAAAGCTCTACTTATATTTCAAATAATTGTTGATAGAAAGAAGGTTTCCTACCAATTGTTTCTTACTCCAGTGCTGTTTTGCGTTGGTTAGTAAACAAATATTCTCATAAATGTGAATGGAACTCTTCTGTGCATCATTCAAACATGATGCCAGCTTCATTGCCCTCTTACTGACAAGATACTTCAGACAAACTAAGATTAAATTTAAAAGATTAAATTTAAAAGACTGAAGTGACCAGTCACAAATATGAAGAACAACTCCACGGTGGATGTGTTTCATTGCCATGTTTAAGAAAGGTGGAGTGTCTTGGCACACTGTAGATCAGCTACACTGTAGATCAGCTGAACCAGCACAAAGAAGAATGTTTGAATCCTTTAGTGCAATGGATCTTCATAATCCCCATTTTTTAGCACATGGTTCACAAAGCCAGAGTTGTAAGAAGGATTTTTAATATAAACTGGCTTTCTGAGGCCTGAAAAGTTAATCAGATTGGTATTTAATTTTATTTCTTTTATACTTAAAGCCTCTTCTACTCACACATGAACTGTAAAGCTCCTATTGAGAAGAGTGAGATGAATGCTAAAAATGTAATATACGGTATATAATTAACTCTGGTGGACTAGGAATTGGATGGATATACTTTAGGAAATAATGCTGAGCTTTCAATGAAGGAAAATGATGATCAGATAGTCTTATTCAATCTGTAATTCCTAGGATACTGTGAATAAATGCCCTTTGATAACTCAGCAAAATGATTGCTTAATAGCAAATCACAGAATCGTAGAATGTTTTGGGTTGGAAGGTACCTTAAAGATCATATAGTTCCAACCCCCCTGCCATGGGCAGGAGCACTTCCCACTAGACCAGGTTGCTTAGAGACCAATCCAACCTGGCCTTGAAGAATTCCAGGGATGGGGTGTCCACAGCTTCTCAGGACAGTTCCAGTGCCTCACCACTCTCACAGTAAAGAATTTCTTCCTAATATCCAATCTAATCCTCCCCTCGTCCAATTTAAAGCCATTCCTCCTCATCCTATCACTACAGTTCCTGATGAAGAGCCCCTCCGTCTTCCTTGTAGGCCCCCTTCAGGTACTGGAAGGATTAATTATTTAATTATGATTGCTTAATAATAAATGTAGTGCCTTTAATTGCTGTAAACATCCTTGCATATTAGTTTTATGTAAAATAAGATATGAACAAAAAACAACACTGTTTATTGTCCCTTACTTGGATGATTTCAAATTATTTAAAAGTTATGGGTTATTTAAAAATAAAACAGTATGGCTTCTGGCCAGAAAATTGTGTGAGAGAAATACATTGAAATTCAAAGTGCAAGTCAGTCTTTCTGCTAGAAATAGTTTATTTTACTTAAAAAAAAAGAACATGTAACCACACATCAGAATGGCTGACAAAACATGACAACTGCACCTCATTGTTTTTATATTAACATTCAAAATCAAATTAAATTAGATATTTCAACTGTCCTCCTGATTTTATTTAAAACTGCATTTACTTCTTAAATTTAATGAAACTTTCATACCATTAAAGGGCAAGTTAGTTAGCTCATTAAATTAAATTTAAATTCATACAGTTTTTCCAACATAAATAAATAATCCAAATATTTTCATCCAGATTGAATGTGATGTTCAGTTAAGGGAATAGAACATTCTGTAATAATTTATATCCACACACTGACTTGAAATATTTTTATAAGATAATGCCAACTTAAAGTCAACCTTCTCTTTAGCCCTTTTTTACCTTATTTACACTCTTTTCAAGTAATACCAACCATAATATGTAAATGAGTGCTGAGAGAAAGCAGGTATTTCTAGTAATTTCCTTTGGTTCTCATAGTTAATGACATTTTGTCTCTGTTCAATTTTTACTCATTTAACTGTGCCCAAGAAGGGCCATAAATAAAGCCAAGATGATAACATCAGTCTACACGTAAGCCCAACACTTACCGTATCCACTCAACTTGCAAAGAGACAAATTGATATAATTTATTATTTCTGTTCTTTCAATAAGAGGCAGGACTTCTCAGTGTCAGCCTTTGCATACATGTATAAACAATATTATCATGTGCATATATGAGTGTACTGGTACATTCTTATAATGGTTCAAATTGTGAGCATTTTTTATACACTCACCTCTCATGGAGATCTCATTACAGGATCAAGGCATATGAACTGAACTGAAGCCAGTAAACTATTTCATCAAAGCTCTCTGAAATCTAGTAAATGGAAATGCCTTTGACTGTGCTGACCTGTACTGTATTTTACAAATGAGATGATTATGATGGGATCTCCTGACCATTAATAACTTGCTGAGTCACGCAATTAAACCACAGGAGTCTTTCTTCTTTTTCCTTCTTAGTTACCTGGATAAAAGTTCTAATTGTAATCTCATTAAAGACAATGGCTCAAGCAGGGTTTTTGTTGTGGTGGTAGTTTTCTTCCTGTTGGTGATCTACTCTCTTAAAGGTAGTTAATAGTCCTTTTTTTGACTGTAGAAATCCACATCAACTATCTCTTCAAAGAACCCTCTACTTACTTAAAATCAGCTTGTCACGGAATTATATTGACTTGAAAAATCATAGCATCTGCTTAGAAAGAAGTCTACTTTGGCTTAGTTTCCACTGCTGGGTTTTCACCGGACTTGTGTCTGCCACTGCAACTCAGTACTAACTTTGTTAGCTTCAGCCACAGAAATGTTTTATCACCATGGCTACACAGAATAAAGCACACTGGACACTGTGCTGCAAAGGGCTGGACATTCAGCAAAGCCTGAGGGCAACACAGGCCTCATTTTAAACACAGAATGTTTCCACAATCACTGGGATGATTCACAGAGCAGAGTGTTGAGAAGGTTGCTGGATCCAACCTCTGGGCTTTATCCCACACATCGCCTTTGTTTCAGAATCATCCTCAGTGTTTTTAATACTCCATAACTTTTCCCTCTTCACATCTCCAGCTTTTTTTTCCAGTTTCATTATCCACTTGGAAAACAGAAAGTTAAAGTTTAAAGCCTTACTTTGATCTCAGATGTCATAACATAAACAACAGATGCAAATAATTCTTTGGTGACCACTAATCTGTCTGTAAATCTCCTGATGAATCAGAGCTAAAAATAATTACATTTTGTGTTATTTGGCATAATTTATCTCTTCAGTTTTATACTCTGGGAAAACAGAAAAATATTGTTAGCTTTAAGGAATTTTTTATTTTAGATGTCTCATAGATGGTTCATTATATACCTTAGTGCCATAGGGAATGTGGACAAGGAGCTCTAAACTCTGTTTTACTGTATTTATAAAGGGTAGAATTTTGTTCTTTTTGCTTTTCTCAACAAGGAAACAGTGTGTGTGATTCTAATAAATTTATCAGAAGTAGCACACTCAGTTCACTTCTTTTAAAAAGATATTCCTTCCAGTTTACAAGTTGAGGGTACAATGTAACTACTGTAGTTTATCATTTCCTTTACTCTGGATGCTAATACAATTCTTTATTAATGGTATTAATACTGTCACTTCACTAATACTTCCCAGTGGACCATGGCAGGAGCCATTATATGATTAATGGGTTTAGAGATGATTGTTGAAATCCTAACTACTATTAGTTCAGCCAACCTAAAACCAAAAAAAGAGTACTTTTCAGCCAAATATTGCCAAATGCACATAGAATTAGTGCCAGACTAAACTGTATACATAGCATGTACCACCTTTATGACAGCATTCTTCCCTCACCAAAATTTAAGGTTCCACAGGAGTTTAAAGGATAAGAGATGCTGTACAGTGCTTACTCTGTACAGCCTTTTAGCTGTATTTAGCCTTTTAGGTGGTACTTAGCTGGTATTTAGAATTTTAGGAGACTTAGGAGCATTTACAATCCTGCCCTCAGGCTGTGACTGCACATATACTTACTCATCACTTCCAGGTTTTACCTGCAGTGGACTCCACAGCAGCTCAAACACTTTAATGAATGTGACATTGGCAGATTTTGGATTGAAGTAGTGTGGTTCAACACAAGACATTCAAGATATTTTCAGCAACTATTTATTTGAAAGAGGGGGTAAACATTGATAAGATGATGTGTAGGTTGTTTCTCCTCTGCTGTTGGCTGCCAGGACATTTTTTTAACAAGTGATGATGACAGTTGACAGGATTATGGAGATTTGCACGAAAAATATGTCCAACCTCATTGATTACTATAGTATTATTTTGCAATCTCTCTGAAGAAAGTAGTCCTGCATAGTTTGCAATCCCTTATTTACATTACAGAATTTTCTTTCCTTCTCACACTCCGTTTAAAGCTTTGCTTTCCTCTGTGGCTGTCTGACTAATTATGTATCCTATATCTACATGTTTAAGCAAAAGCATTCAGCACCATCTTTCAGCACATCATTATCTTTTTACACAAAAATCTCCTGTCCCTGTCTTAGCAAAACTACAACTTATTTTCTTCAAAACCAGCTTACTTTAATGCTGTGAAATTGAGACAGATTGCATTTAATGAAAGAATGACTTTAAGTTGAGAAGCTTTTATTGAAATGCATGGTCACAGAGTATATAGTCTTGACTGTATCTGCCTCCTGGGGGCGATTCGGATTAGATGTTTTCTAGCTGAATTAAGTACTTAACAAAGGAACTATTCTCCCATCTGTGAATACAGCTCTACTGTGCAAATACCATTACTGCCAGTTGAAATTACATAGTTGACATCCACAGGTCACATGCACAATTTCTAGTGATGTTAGAGGGAATACTATATTTGTATGGAAAGAGGCTAATGTACAGTCCTTAAATTTGGAGGGTTGGAAAAGACAAAGATTCAAACACAACAGAAGAATGAAACTACAGGCCTTATTCTGCTTCCATTACAATCATTTGGATTTCTATTACTTCATTCCAGCTTACTTTACAAGCAGTTATTAAGATTTCCAAAATCAAGAGGGGCAGTTTATTTCACAGGGAAAAATATGGCCTTTGAAAGCAAGAAACTGACAAAGAAGAAATTTTAAAAATATATAACTTCAATGTTCAACCTAAATCCTATTTTTTTTAAAATTTCAAGTCTTATCCTCAACAATCTAACTCAGATGGAGATAGTGGAGTTGATTGGTTCTGGATAATGATCTACAATTTAACGATAGTTCATATTCATAAGTCTTTATCCAGTTGCACTATGGACAACCTTCTCTGGGCAGTCTGTGCAAACAGGTCCCAGATCAGTTCCTATAAATTCTTGTTGGAATGCAGTGGTGTAAGCATAAACCAGTTCAATATGTAGCAATTTTTAAAAAGCATTGATTTTCCCCAAAGAGCAATGGAGTATTTATTTTGGTGAAACTGTTTTGCAAACTATAGTCTTGTTACATAGGATGAGAAACTAGTTCAGCAAGATGACTTCCATCTTCTGTTAGACTAAAAAAATCCACTGTGGAAATCTGAGAAAAATTTTATGAAAGAAGTTGACATTTTAGTAACATTTTCTATTGGTTCATTGTTTTGGGAAATAAGTTTGTGGGTTAAAGGAGAAGACAAGAAACATACTGAGAGACTTTAACACTGGCAATAATAAAAACATTTTCTTAAGAAATTAAAAATATCAAGAACAAAGAGACATAAAATTCCTATACAGATTTAGGACAAAGGTTTATCTCATTCAGAATCTTGTTTCTGACAATGGTCAATCGTACATGCCTAGGACAATATATTCTCCAAGATATCCACAGCTTAGGACCCTCCTGAGGTAAGTTTTTATGTAGACAGTTGTACTTTATATTCACTGCTCAACCCAACCCTCATGCACTTATCTAACATTATTTAAAAAACATTTCTATTTTTGGCCTCCACAACATCCTGTGGCAGAGTTCCATAATTGTATTATGCATTATGAGAAAAAGTACTTTCTTTTGTTTGTTTGTCCCTAAGGGAACCAGGGACAAATGAAAAGGCACTGTATTTACCCAGTAACTTGTAATGCTGCTGTGGGAGACATTTGCAGAGCTACATAAGGAAGGTGCTGATTCTGACCAGAGTTCTGCAGACAGGAGAGCAAGGGGAAGTCACAGCACAAAAAATGAGCTGAAATTTTGCAGTAAGGGAAAGCAGAGAAGCCAGAGCTCTTAATGTGTCATTATTTTTTCATTCTGTCAATGGTCTCTCTTCAGTCAGGGATACCTGCGTGCCACAAACCAGTGCCAGATGTTTATCTGCATGTATCCAGTGAGAAATGTGACTGAAAAAAAGGCTTTATCTCATTTACACTCAACTGAAGAGGCCCATCCTGCTCTGGAAATACATGAAAAGGAAATTGTGTGGATCCTAAGGACAGACCAGAGTACAGCCTGTGGTGTGGCCAGTGGCATGTTTTCGTACGCTGTGGTTTGTCCTTTTTGAAGTGGTCATGTAATGAGTTGAAATATCCACGTGTTTAGATAGTAAACTTGCATGTAAGACTGCTGGTAGAGAATTTCCACTTTAAAGACTGTGAGTGGCTTAATGGACAGTTACAGCCTGACACCCTCATGCCTTCCCTTTCTAGAATCAGAAAGCAAAAAACCCAATACTTCTTCCCAGCTTATTCCTACATTTCTTCTATTTGTCAAATACAAAGCAAATGTGTTGTACTTAATTTTACAATGCACAAATGGTTAAAACTTCACACTATAAAACTGCTAACCACAGAATTTGAAAATTGTTATTGCTTAACTGGAAAGTATTCTAAGTGTTTTCAGAGAGAAAGCATGTCCTCACAGCCAAGGTCTTCACAACTAAGGACTGAAGGCAGTTATAGCACTTTGAAATATAAGCTATATTCTATAAGCATTGATTTTCAGCAAAAATAATTGGTGTTTGCCAAATTACCTGGTGGCTCTATGAGTGAGATTCTCAACACTTTTCTCAGGCTCAAAAAATAGGACTACAATACATGGTACCAGGTGAAAGATGCTGGCTTTATAGCTTTTGACTGCAAGTAAAACTTCTGATAAGTAATAGATACAATTACTGCAAATAATTGAGTTTTCTATTTTTAACACAATAACTTTATTTAACTGTCACCTTAAGCTGACTTAAAGTAAGTATTTTTTTAAGGTAACTGGATAACAGAAATCTCTTTAGGTGGTATGGAGAGTGCATAAACAAGGAAAGTGGGACACCTTTTAAATTCTCAATCTCTGCAGTATTTCCTCTATTGTATTCAAAGAATAATAGATGATATATCAGCTTCATGAGCCAGTCTCAAGTTATTAGCATGCAGTAGGATATTGGTATATATGCTTGAACCTTAAGGTCAAAAGAATATGTGACAGATGTGACAGGCTGTCTGCAAAGCACAGATCTAGATATCATTCACACCACCTGTCTGAGTCAGCCCACACTGGTGTCTGTAAAGGCTAACTCACAGTATTGCTGATCTGTGTTACTGTTCACAGATTCCTCCTCTCTTCACTGCTTGTGTAAAGTTTCTTCACTCCTCAAATACCCATGCAGCTCAAGTGTCTGGAGGTGAGCAGTAGACATAGAACGGTTCCTTTTCCTATTCTGGATGTCCCATCAAATACTAACACAGCTGAGGTAATTGCAGCTTACTTTTGGCTTGCTTTGCAACCCTTTGTCTCATTTTAAATAGATGTGATTTTAACTAGCTTCTAATTTAAGCTGCTAGAAAATGTGATCCTGCGGTGTTAACTTCGACACGGGGCTGCCCGTGTCAATAGCAATCGCTGCATGACACACTGATCCTTGAAAGGAAACTGAAAAATAACATGTGATTTTCTGAGATAAACAGGCATGATGGAAATGTCCATTTTATAGTGCCAAGCTGAATAGACACAGTACAAATTAGAAAATCCTGTGGTCTAGATCTTACTGTGCCACTATCTTCATTTGACATCCTCATGCCTTAGTTTTCTTTGGAAAAAAGGGGGATTAACGCACGTTTACTTTTGAATAAAGTAAATCCTGAGCTCTAAGTGTTCCCAATAGTTTTTTTATTCAGCTCTTTTGTTTAAACTAGCCATACTTTTCTAACAACCAGGGACAATGAAGTAACTATCTAGCAAAACAAGTCTGTAAAAGTAATCATTGTTACAGAACAAGCTCTGAAAAACTCAATAGATCTAGAAAGCAAAAAGAGATTTTTAAATGGGTTATCAGTTCTCATAAAAAGCTCAAACTACAGTTTTGAGTCATTCATAAAAATGTTCTAAAACCAATGGAGTATATTTTGACTCAAAGAAATGACATTTTTCCAACTTCTGAAGGCTGGCAAGTAAGATCATCTGTAAGCCATATTTAATTCAGCTCTGTCTATGTCTTGCTCCTTGTATTTTCTGAAACATTTAAATTTAGTCTGTAAAGAACACAAACCAGTAATTAAAATTAATTAGATGTTGTGCCAGTGGTCCAGAGACACTTAGATATTACAGCGATGAAAGGACTGGAGGTTCTTGAAGCAGATACATCTCTGCTTTTTGCACCAGAAAATTATTTTTATTTGCTTACTTAGACGGGAGGAATTTCATATCAAAATTAGAGCACTTTTGAGCTCACAGCCCAGTGTTGTAACTCTGATAGTGCCTGAATCACAGTAAAATCTGTCATTCAGAAAAGAGAGATACTACTGTACTGTACTGAGCACATCACAGTTCAGAAGCAGGGGCCACATGTCAAGACTGTTTAAAACATAATCACTTAAACCTCTGGCATTAGAAAGTCATCAGATCTACAGTGATGATCCTGAGAACTGTTTCTTTCTCTGACTCATATACTGCAAAAGACTTTAGTCTGGATGTGGTTTTCATTCTCATTAGCAGAAAAACAGTCCCAGAGCAATATCACAGCGTTACATTTAATAAGTCACTTCCACAGACAATGATGAGGAAAACTGACTTTTAATTTTGGGAGTTTCATTAATTTAAAATTTGATTTGGTTTTTTTTTTTCATTCACAAACGGAAATAATTCCATTTCTGTGGTATAAAATTAGAGGGCCTAGCCACTGAATATTCTGGATGCAGAACCATACCTCTCGGATATACACTTGAAGGTAGCATAAAATTCTTCACTGATGCAGACAAAGCTGGGTTTTTAATGTAAACCTTCCATAGGTAAGTGGGATTATTTATACATTTTTGAAAGACACTAGGATTCTGTGCTGGTATTAGGGAGAGTGCATAAATGTCTTTGTGGAACCAACCACCCTCAAATTTGTGTGGTTCTTTTTTGGAAATTTGAAGCAGAGGAAACAAACCAAGACATTTCTAATCCCCCCAGGCCATGATGCTTGAGTGAGTTTTGCTTCTCACATGCACAGTATACTGGAACTCCTAGAGTGTTAAACACCATGAGAGAAACACAGAGAGTTTCTAAATTGAATAAGTCAATTCGTTTAAGAAAATTTTAACTATGCTTCTGTAATATATTAGATGTTATAACAATCTCAACATTAAGAAAATGTTCCATGAAATATCTTTCATTTTAATTCAGCACTGGTTTCATAATAATTTACACACTAGTGTTGGATAAATATGTATGAAAAATTAGAGAAATTAATTTACAGGCTTATTTTGTCTAATCCATTGAGCTAAAATGATAAATTCAGTAATATCTATCTCTTTAAAAGTGGTTAAATTGAGCATTTAAAAGTGCACATTAATCTCTGACACTGAGAAAAAAAACATGATTAACTATGACAAATCAAGACATATTCTAGAGGCCTTTAAATGAAAGGTGGTATAACAAGGTTTTGTTATTAAATTATGAGCTTTCTGAAGCTCAGCATATGTAAAGCATATATGAGAATATATATAGGAATTTTAAATACATATACATGCAAGAACCACCAGCTATGTCTATGTGTTTTGACCCTTGGAAACTTTAAATATGCCCCAACTTTACTCTTTCAGTGCCTGAGGAACACACAGCACTACTTCACGGTGAGTCGGGGGGGCTCAGTGGTGCAGGGCAGCAGTTCTGGTGGCAGAACTCACGCCTGGCCAGCTGAGCCTTTCAGAGTTTGCTCAGACAAACTTCCCAATTTGCTCATGGAGCTGTGTCTGAAGGAGGATTAGTACATAGAAATCTGGTGAAGAGTTCTTCAGGCATGTACTATCTGGGAATACAAGCAGGAGACTGATGCATGGCATTATATATACACTGACAGAGGCAAAGCAAGAGTCCTACCCTAAGGCCTTGGACACAGAATTTAAGTTAGCATCCAACCCTGAGCTGACAGGCTTGGCTGACTCACAAGGGAGACAAGACTCCCATGTCTGCTCAGAACAGAAGGAAGAATCTGCCCCTTGCTACCGATGTGCCCCTACGTAACAGTTATGACATCCTGGAGCTGGAAGGAGAAGACACTTCCTGATAAGTGGTCAAGATTAAGCAAATAATAATGGTACAAACTTGGTACAATAACCCATATTGGAACAATATTACAAAACATACCTCAGAAAAATGTTGAAGGGGTAGTGAGCACAAGTAGTGCTCTCCTCTAACCTCCCAGTTGGAGGAGAGAGTAGAACATCTTTGAGAATTGTAGAAATGTTCACTGAGAAAAACTTGTCTGGAAATGAAGATAACTGATGAAAAGTTCTGCTTTCTGTTGAACTGACCTTTGAGTGGTGGGCATGGATCACTGCAGAGACTGGCAGGAGGAACAGGAGCCACCACCTCACAGGAGTTCCCAAACATGTCTGCAGTGGCATGAGTTAGCATGTGCCATGCAATCCTCTCAAGCAACAATCCATGCAAACAAGAAAAAAATGGATGAGCTACACTACAGATGCTTGGGAGGACCATAAATGGTTCATTTGTGCTACCATGCTAGGGAAACAATTAGAAGGAAAGGGAAAGCCTTCTGACCCTTTGCTTTTCATGCCTATGAAGCAATTGCTAGGGTCAAATCCTTTCAATAATTCTACTCTCACTGGAATGTAAATAAAGGATATCACACTCTCCCTGCCCTGTTTTATCTCCTGAACAATGTATATGGTCCCTTAAGAACACACATGGCAAAAATACTATTCATTTCAAGAAAAGCAAAATGTATATCCCAGCTAGTTCAGCTGAGTGGCAAGTCATACAAGGAGAACCCTGCAGAGTAGGATCATTGCATATGCTCTTGCCAAAGTGGGTGGCAGTTTGAGGATGGATATGAGAATCACATGGAAAAACAAGAAATTCTGCTCAAGACAAAAACTGAAAGTGTAAATAAGGATCCCAGTATTCCAAATCACAGAATCACAGAATATTTTAAGTTGGAAGGGATCTACAAGCATCATATAATCCAACCCTTAGCTCTGCACAAGACCATCCTGAAGAGTCACACCATGTGCCTGAGAGTATCATTCAAACACTTCTTGAATTTCGGCAGGCTTGGTGCTGTGACCACTTCCCTGGGCAGCCTGTTCCAGTGCCCAACCACCCTCTGGGTGAAGAATCTTTTTCTAATATCCAACCTAAACCTCCTCTGATACAACTTCAGGCCATTCCCTCAGGTAACCACAGAGAAGAGATCAGTGTCTTCCCCTCACAGGAAAGTTGTAGACTGCAATGAGGTGTCCCCTCAGCCTCCTCCAGGATGAGCAGAACAAATGACCTCAGCCACTCCTCATATGACTTCCCCTCAAGGCCCTTCATCATATTTGTTGCCCTCCTTTGGACACTCTCTAATAGCTTAATATCTTTCCTATATTGTGGTGCCCAAAACTACACACAGTATTCAAGGTGAGGCTGCCCCAGCGCAGAGTAGAGCGGGACAATCCCCTCCCTCAACTGGTTGGTGATGTTTTGCCTGATTTCTCCCAGGACACAGTTGTCCCTCCTGACTGTCAGGGCACTGCTGACTCAGATTCAACTTGCCATTGACCAGGACCCCCAGGTCCCTTTCCATGGCACTGCTTTCCAGCATCTCATTGCCCAGTCTGCACACACATCCAGGTTTGCCCCACCCCAAGTGCCAAATCCTGCGCTTCTCCTTCTTGAACTTCACATGGTTGGTGATTGCCCAGTCGTCTGATTTGTTGAGGTCTCTCTGCAGGGCCTCCCTGCCTCCAAAGGAGTCAACAACTCCTGAATTTTGTGTCATTTGCAAACTTGCTCAGTATCTCTTCCAGTCCTGTGTCCATCATTTATGAAGATGTCAAAGAGCACAGGGCCCAAGATTGAGCCCTGTGAAACCCCACTAGTGACAGGTTACCCTTCTAATGTCACCCCATTCACTGTTGCCCCTTTCACTATTTCCCTCTGTGAAAATCCTCCCTTTCCCTTTCTGTGGAAGGGACAAAGTGTCCTGGCAGAGCTACCCTGGGATAAGGAGCTGAGGTTTCTGACTCAAATACATCTGTCTGACATCCAAACCAGTTCCTAAGGCCAGGCATTGAGCAGATGACTGGCTCCCAGCAACACCATCCCTCATTCTGTGCTCAGCCAAAAGGTCCTTTTGGTTCCACTGGTGATTCTGTCTATATACATGCATAAAGTCAATCCCGACAGCAAGAAATATCCAGGCGCTCTAGGCACTCTGGATCATTTTGGCATTCGCTTTAGCGTATCCAGATGACACAGCAACCTTCCAATTAGTAGCCAAAAGGTGACTGTTTGGCTGAAATGCTAATAGCCATCTTAAACTGACCTTTACTTGTTTCCATAGTGAAGAAATCTTCCACTGAAGAAAAGGTGAACTAACAAGAAGAAATATGCAAATTGTTTACTTTTTCAGTCCATTCATGCCATTTTGCGTATTCTTTCATTCTAACCATTAAAAATCCATGTTGTCTCTATGTAGTCATTGGGCTGAGTGGAAAGGTAAACACTGAAATCTTTATTCTTCTGGTAGCTGACAGCTTCTCTCCTTGGTGAATGAAAAAAATATTCTATTTTTCTTCTTGTCAAAAACCAATAGAGGTTGCATTAGTCACAGAAAATATGGAAATCTGCCAGGAAAAAAAAAAGTAGTACCCCTGTAGAAACCTAATAAAAACGTCTATTAGGCTTTTGGAAATGACCCTTAACTACCAGCCAAAGCATAATGAAATTGGCAAAACACAAAAAGCGAAGTCTCACTTTGCTTTGCAGCTTTCAAATGACCCACAAACCTCATTAAAAGGGATCAGCAGTGGCAAATATAGACTTTGCCAAAATTCTTTGGCAACATGTCCCAAAAAACTGAAAGAGAACAGGTTTACATAGAAGCAACAGGCTTGCTGGTAAGGTTAGCTGCTGTCAACATCTCTCACACTACAAACAGAAAAATCCCTTTTGACTTGTTTTCTTAATGAGTTATCCTGTTGAATTTATTTCATCTGCAGTCCACGGGAGCAGATACTGCTGTTCTTTACCCAGATAAAATCCAGATGAAACTAATGAAGGGGGTTGGTGCCTGAGAAAGGAGGACATTAGAAGGGAGGACAGCATTGGACTTTCTGGGGCAACTGTTTTATGTTAGCAGTAAGGAAATATTATTTTTTTAAAGAGGAGTGTTGTAGAGCATTTCACATTTTATTGTGTACATTTATGTTCAGAAACTGTAATTAAGGGTAGATTTTGCCCTGAATTAAACCAAAGCAAACTAAAAATTTGCAGAACTTAATTCTCCACTTCCTGCTAGTTATTTTTTGTCTGTGAGAAGGCAGGATCAAGATTTCACCTTATATTCCTTCTAGAAAATATGGTCCAGCTCAGATGCAGACTATGGGTTTGTACAGAAGCTGTTTATACTATGAAAGAGTTCTGGCTAGCTGTTCCTCTCAGGTCTTAAAATCTGTTAGCTTTTGAAAAATTTAGCATTCTACTGTTCAGTTGTGAACAAAAAAATCCTATCCTATTTCTTTACTGAAAAATTGCAAATAATATAATGCAAAACCGGCCTACATGTCCTTTCATATTTTCAATTAAAAAAAAGAGAGCAATATGCATGCTTAACCATAGTGAGACAACTATGTGAAGGAGGAGTGAATAGATATTCTCTATTTAGACTGGTGGGGGGTTTTGATGAGTCTGCAGAGCTGATTCTTCTTTAGACAGTCCCAAGGAGTCCATCATGCTATTGAAGCCCATAGTACTACCAAAGTAGAGTTTTCAGGACTGAACCATCAGATTATAACAAAGCAATCTGTTTTTTCCCTGAAACTCTCTGTTTGTAAAGATCTTTATTCACTGTGTGTCCTGCTCTGTTTGTGGACTGTGACTGCAGAATTTCAATGAGCCCCTTGCAGAGCTCTTCTCAGAGCCAGCTTTGCAAAGAGACATGTGACACTGAGAAATTACTCATGTGCCACTGTTTTATTGTTTTGCTCACAAGTTAAGGCTACCCTGATTTAACTTCATACATTTCCTTCTTCCTATGATATAGAGCTGGTAAATTGTGTACCCCTGAAGTTCAGCTTTATGGGGTTGAATCACTCATCCTCCCTGTTTTCCTTCCTGCTGAGGCAGGTAAAACAGCTTTAGAAATCCGCAAACCTACATGATTCAAAGACAACACTGAAGATTGAGTTGTTTTGTCCTTTCTTAAGACTGAAGTTCCAAAACACAAAATATTTAGCTATAAAATTAAATCTGAGGTCAGATTTGGTCAGAAGCCAATGGAAAGGCCTTTTTAAGCAAAAATAAAATAAAAAAAACCCTCAGTACTGTTAGATATTTACTACTGTAGAGACAAAAGAGGGATGCTACATACCTTAGTAGTTTCACTGTTTTTATTTTTCTTTATATATCTATTGGTCATATTGGGTAAATATGGGCAGTATGGTGCTTAAAAATAATTGTGGCATACAAAGTGCCTTTCTTGCCTCTGTATTTCATAGCTACCAAAAGCTGTACTCTCCACCCTGGCTTTAAAAGCAGCAGGGATTGGGGACATGAGGTCAGGATGGGCACAGAAGAAAGAGAACCTGACAGGGATCAGTGTATGTGCTATGGCTTGGGTGTCTACTCTAGCACACTCGGGAGTTCAGACGCTGCCTGTGTCTCCCAAGCCCAGTTTCTCAGTGGTCTTCTCAGGGTACAATAAATCCACGTGACATTTCTGTGCTGTGCAAACCATAAAGACCGAATATCTTAAGAGTCATGTTCTCATTACAGAGGAGGTCTTTGTGGCAACCCTAAGATGTGACCAAAGCACTAGGAGAAAATCATCTGCCGATAAGCATTACATGCCTAATTAAAAAAGAAAAAGAAGAAAGCGTACACTTGATTTCACTCCAGATTCAGCTTTAACTTTGCACAAATATTCTGGTATTATTCTAGCTTTCTCATTCCCCTGAACTTCCTGCTCAGACTGGAAATGGAAGGGCCAGACAGTTCTCCTCTTCTCAAGGGATTTTCAGAGCAATTCTAAAGGAAAGAACATTCATGTTTTCAAAGTTGGTGCTGACATTCAACTATAAATCATAACTCATCAGTGATTCTTAACAGTGAGATGTACTGGCCAAAATCCCTATGAATTATCATCAAAGGCAAAAAAATCCTTGTAATCAACAGAGGGAAAATTATGATCAGAGTGCCTGCTTAAGATTTGCATGAGAAAGTCCACAAACTTCCATTATTTTGTTTGAACAGGAACATTTGATAATAGAAGCAGCTTATTTTATTATTGATAAAATGAGTGAAATTCATCAAAATATAAATGAACACAGAGGAAACTTAGACAAAGCATAACTTGATTCTTTTTCTCTATGATCCATTTCTGTCTTTTACAAGATTTTTCTGCCATTTTATCTGCACTGAATATACATTTGGTTCAGAATATACTTATGGCAGTATTTTTAAGGTATATTCAGTTGATTTTTTGGTTCACAGTCTTTGTCTAAGGAACTGGTCAAAAGTGTCAAAGAAAAGTAAGTTTGCTTTATAGCAGTACACAAGGATCATCATACATTGGAACACACTGTGGTTTGCAAATCTCGAAAGTTTAAAATCCTGTTAGGTAAGAGAAAGAAAAGAATGGATTTATAAATGCTTACTCAATTATAAAATTGCTCAGCCCAGCTCATTACCAGTTAATTATTAAATATACATTACAGTCATTCTTTAGATGAGATATTTGGAAACCAAATGGCTCCTATCAACAAAGTTAAAAACAAATAAGAATGTCTTCAGGAACATCTGGTACTGGTGACTGTCAGAAATAATGCCAAGCTTAAAAATTCAAATAAAGCCACGGAATTTGAGGTCTTCTATCCCTATGTGTATGGCTTAAAGGACCAAAGGAAAGATCCAGCTATGAAATTTGATCTGGAATCAGATGCCAAAATTTTTCTTCAAGGTATTGACCCATGTTGAGACCAAAGCATTTTTTCCCCTCAGCTTTTTCCTACCACATCTAAGCACTAAAGTACAACTAAATCTGTCACTTCATATTGTCTCTCGTGACTGAAACTAAAATGTGTAACTTGTAGGATTTTATTCTGTTACATTGTACCAATTGCACTTCACAAAAGTTATTTAGCATTTGTCAGGTGACAGTGTTACATGAGTGAGACAAATTTCAGTAAGCCTTTTGACCATCTCTCTGACTGATTTCATCAAATATTTTCTATGGGAAATGGAGCATAGTATTTAGCTTGTTGATGTTTGGATTAGTCTAATACATTTCCTAGTAAGGGAGTAAAAACATTGACAAAATGCAATTTAAGTGTTCCAGTGTTCTCTAATTTTTTTATCTGTCTTTCTTATAATACTGTTGAATTTCACCCTAAAATATATCCACATAATAATCCTCTCTTTCCAAAGTGTATCTCCAATTTAACCACTGATTTTCCTGCTGAATCAGAATCTCCATTTTGGAAGTTTATTTTCAAAGAAAACAAAATGGGAGAAAAGCAGGGTGTGTGGGGATGGGAATGGGGATGAGAAATGCTTATCAGGGTCCATCTGGAAATGTTCTTGCACTAAAACATTAGTTAGACAAAGGAATTCCAGCATGACACTGCATATATAGGGGACAAGTCTTCCAGGAAAGAAACTAGAGCACTAATGAGGAACTACAGGGCAGATTTTTCCAATTCTTGTTCTAACTTTTCCCAAAATCCACATTAAAAGCTTGCCACAATGTTGTCCTGGAGATACTATGAAAGAAAACTTTCTAGGGACAGAGATACTGTAATGTGAATTAGTACATTGTGGCTTGTGAAATTTTAAAGTGTTTGCCAAATTTGGCATTAGAAAATTTCACATATGCAAGAAAAAAGGATACTTCAGTGGCTTCTTTTGTATTCTCTGGTAAACTCAGCTATTTACACATTTACAAATGTCATTGAAATATAAATTCCTACCTAAAAAGAAAACATATGAGTCAACTTTCAGTGTTTTGTTTTAATTTTAGATTTTTTCTTCATGTTCTCTAGTAAGTGAAGGTAGCATTTCCATACATTTTTTTCACTCCAAATATGAGTGACTAATTTTAATTTTGATTCTACATGAAAGGAAATATTTTTCTATAATATGGTAATTCCAAGAAATTAGGCTTTCTGGGGGAAAGATAAGGATAAACAAAAAATAATTTTACACTTAGACTAAAACAAGCAGCACTCTGCACGTAAATTCTTTTTCATTAATTATGAAGCAACATTGTGAAATAAAAGAACTCTCCATTTAATCAGTGCTAAGATTTCCTAGTATGTTATGAAGAGTGAGCTTACTATTCCTTCACCTCAAGCTTTCTGACAATTTGATTTCAGCCATTTATTGCACCATTAAATAAATAAAAAAAGACCAACCATAAAACCCCGACCAAAATAACCCCACACAACCTCCAATACTTATTTTAAGCTTATCAAACATTCATATTAATGGTAACAAATTAGCTGCTGTGATAATTATGAATATACATTAAGTTTCACAGATTTTAAAGCTAAGCATTAATTACATAACTAGTCATTGTAAAAGTGTGAAATGGACTGACCTTGCCCGGTAAAAATACCTGTGGACACCCTCTTGCTATTTCTCACTTTTCCTGTGATAACTTAGAGGGTCTGAACAGTCTTTACATTTTTGTCTCCACCTTAAAGGTACTAACCAAGATAACTAGAGGTTTTTCTGTCCTACCCAACCATCCAGTTGTGGTGAGGGGAGTGGGAGGTGCAATTCGCAGCTACAGGCCCTGCTCAGTGCTGCACTCCAGTGACCCTGTGACTACCGCACTTGTCACTGCTGGAAACCACAAAAGAGAGCCCCGGTGACTTCTGTGCCTCACACTCCACAACCACACGCCCTGCAGGCTATCAAAAAAAGCTGTCTTAGACTTTCAGGTTCATTTTTTGTCTTTGTCTCCCCTAGTGGGGTCTGCTAATGTCAAATGCAAGCGCAATTAGAGGGGTTTGCAACCGCTTTTTTTTCATGTGTTCTTCCCTCACTGGCACAGCAACTGTGCTGACAACACACGTGAAAGCTGGCACAGTGTGCAGGGCTGTCCACAAAGTCCACTCCTTGCTATCCTTGTCCATAAGGTCCACACAAGATCATTCCCTGCGGCACCCCTGACTGTGTCTTTCAGAGCATTTGTTTTTGCCATCAGCCAATTTGTAAGTTCCCCCACAGCTCTGCTGGGGAATAAAGGAAGGGATGGGAAATCCCACCAGTTTCAATTTGAAACATTTATCTTGACTTTTTTTCTCCTCAGCAGACTGTGCCTGAGGCCTGAGCTTTGGTGGTCTGCTGATTAACAGTGATGTCTAGAGTTTCATGATACTGGGATTCCTTTTTCTGCTTTACCACAGATTTCCTGTGTCCTTGAGAAAGTCACTTAATCTATTATTCCCTCCTGCAGAGAAAACAATGCTATCCTTTCTGAGCAAGGGTGTCAGGAGGACAATTCTATTCCTTCTAAGAGAAGAATGTATGGCATTGTGGCATTTACATAGGCAGAAAAATGGAATTTTATAAACTCATTGAAAAAGTTGAGTCATTCATTGTAACATAAAGTCATCTGTAAAGGACAGAAAGGATCATTTTTTCTGCCAATAGAGAAGATTAAATGAATATAGAATTCATTTCTGTGTGGACATTTAATTTCATATTAGCTTTTTTATGTAAAATTCATTAAAAGTTCTGAATATTTCCTTCACCACAGAATAAATCCCTAATAAAGATACAACACAGTTGCGACTGTATGTGTGCAATTGTCTGTGGAAAGTTAAAACAAATCTGTAAGTACCCTTCAGCCATTAACTCAATTACATAAGTTGTGAAAGGGTTTTTTAAGGTAGATCTGCCACTCTCTGCTTCATCATAATCTGTCACATTTTGTACCTGAAAAGCATCCTGATACTGAGGAAGATCTCAGATGGTAGGACACACAGGTTCTGGCCTGACATCTTTTGAAAGTTGCATTCCTGTCTCCCAGATTGCCTGACTATTGGCAGTTTGATTTAGATAAAAATAAAAAAAGTCTTCATTTTTACTCAGTTCCATGATTTTAATGCATCAGATCTTTGGACATGCAAATAAAACAGTACTGAGTTTGGATTTTGTTTCAAGAAGAAATGCTGGATTTTCAGAATTAGGGACTGAAGTGACATAACACCTGGGGGATTTTGACCAAGCACTTTATCAAACCTCACATAACAGTTCGAATGAAGCAAAATAGTATCAGTGGCCTGTTGTAGACAGTTGGTGTGCAGCCTACTATTTCCTAAAGCTGCATATTTGCAAAGTGTGTAACGCCCAACATTCAAACACTTCAGTTAACCAATATTCAGACTACCCCAACTGCAGGGAGCAGTTGATGTGCGAGAGGTCAGGGCTGCTGTTTCAAAGTGACCCCAGCAGGTCAGTGAAATGGGCTGACAGCAAACTAACAAAGTTCGACATTGGTGGGTACAAACTCATCCACCCTGAGGGGACAGCCCAGTGCATTAGTGCAGAGTGGGGGTCAACTGGCTGAGGAGTCCTTATGCAGAGGAGGCCCTAGGGATCGCTGTGGAGCTATGTGAGAGGGTGTCCTTGTAGCAGTGAGGGCCAGCCACACCACAAGCCCATTAAAGGACCACAGTCTGCATGCTGAGAGGCTCTCTCCCTGCTTGGCACTTTACTGCAAATGACCCTGAACTATTTGGAACTCACAAGATCATGTCTGGAGCCCTGCATCTCCAGTTCTCCAGCACAAGAAGGCCATTGACAGACTAGAGCAGTGGTCTTCAAGCAGATCCATGGTAGCAGAGAAAAGACAGTGTAACAGTAATTTAAACTCTTATGCTAATCTACCTTTAAATTCAAGATTTCCATTTCTCCTGAGATGTCTTCAATGTCATAATCTAAATTTTTTCTGCTTCTACAGTTTAGCCACATGCTCCATTTTAGAGAAATAGATTACGGTAAGTTTCTAATACATCTCTAGGTGCCTATTTAATGTTCTACAACATATACTCACATATGCTCTGGAGTGAGAGGAGACAAGAGATAAAAGGAATACTAAACAAACAAAAAAAATACAGAGAGAGAATGAAAGAGTCCTGAAAATCAGTACTTGGATCCCTGTCAGGTAAATATCCAGACTGAGAGATTGATATCTTAACTTGGATAAGTCTTCTTCCCCAGGGTCCTTCTTAAAAATAAAACAAAACACTTTCAATACACCCCCTTCACAGAAGGATAATATTTCCTTCAAAAATCTCCCCTTCTTGATCAGATAGTAATCCTCATGTTCTCGAACCGTAAATGGTATGTAATCAAATATACTTTCCAATCTTTTATCAAAGTTGATTAACTGAACTGTTAAGTGATGCAAACCTATTCGTGAGTTTCCTTTCTCTTTAATGCTTCAGTTTCTCTTTTGGATGAATAGCATAACATGCTGGGATGCTCATTTTTGGGATAGTTGTAGTGCTATGCTGTCCTCAAGCAAATGCACTATATCATTACACAGCTATGAAATCGTGACATTTAAGGTGGTTTATAATTGAAAAAAGTCAATTAAAGTGTTCATTTTTTCTTAAAAATGCAGAACTTCCTTTTGCTTATGCAATATGAATTGTAAGAATTCCCTGGAAGTATTGTGACACTATTTTAACCAAAGCTCATGAAGTATGAAAACTTTTCCTGACCTAGTTTTAAGTTTAGTGAATGGTTATTGTGTGCTCAATAAATTTCCTAATATTGCAATCTTATTGTTTGGAATTCAAACAAGAATACTCTGCTTGCCAACAGTTTGGTAGACATGGTACATATATAATTAGTAGAAATTCTTACAATAAGCTGTATTTTTAATACTGGATTCGTCAATCACACACATAGAGTTATCTTGTGTTTTCAATTCCTGTGTAAAGCATTTATTAAGCATATGAACATGCTCAAAATTAACAGGCCCAGAGAAGTGGTGGAGGAAAATGAGAGAGACATGGAAGGTACAACAGGCTGTAGACAGAAAAACTGGAGTTTAAGCTGAACCTAAATTTAAAGGGGAGCACTTAAACTGTCTTTTCTTCAGAACTTCCTCTCACTCTCTTTTCTTTACCACATTTCTCAGCAATTGTATAAAAAACTTTATCCTCATTTGAGAGAATGAGATTGAAAATGAAGTTTTCAGTAGTGATAAAGACAGTATGTGAGAAATTTTTAGGGAAAAAAAAGTTGAAAGATGAAAGATAAATGTTGGAGTATCCTGGCAGATATTCCAGAAACATGTCACCACAACTATTTCATTTATATATGCCTACTTCCAAGTCCAAATTTCCTCAAGATTTAGCAGTAGACAAACCTGGAGTTTTGGACGTAATACAATTTAACAAGATACCATGGATGCATAAAATATAATCCATCTTGTCAAACACACACCGTATAAAAGTTAAATTATACAGGATATGATCTACAGACCATATTTCAAGACTACGTATGTAAGATTCACTCCATCATCAGTAGCAGATTTACCTTGGCTTCCTGTAGAGGCTCATGCAAAGTTTGTCTGATCATATCTCACCTGTTTAAGGCTTGATTATCTGGAAAAGCTGAGTATCTCTGCTCTGAAAACCTGTTCTCCTTAAGATGCCTGTTAACCTGTCCTCCTTAACATGCCTGAATTAATCATAGCAGCAGCAGATACAAAAAAAACATTAGTGGCTTTTCAGAATCTTGACCAGCACTCTTTCTTAGAGTCAGCAGTTACTGAAAAGAGAATCTGTAATTCTTGATATTCTACACACTATTTTTTTCCAACATTGTATTAATTATCACTTATCAGCTCTATATCTTGTTTCCTTATGTTTCAAAGCTTATTATTGATTTCTTTTACGGAAAAGAAATCAACAGAAAAAAGAGAAGAAATAAAAATAATAATTAAAAAAAAAAAAGAAATCAAGTCAGATACATTTCCCATGTATTTGTTTTGATACAAATATACCATGAGGATTTTATGCATTATCTGAGCAGTTCAAAATGTCTTAAATTTGGAAAAGTTTATGTAAATTTTACAATTGATATATTTTCTAGTACAAATATTTTCATTTTTTAATTTACATTGATTTTAGTGCATAAATTAGTCTGCATAGCCCAGTTGTTAAGGTCAGTTTTCCTGGGTGTAACAGGTATCTTTCACCTAACTATAATAGATTTTATCTATCTTGCAATGAAAATAACAGGTTAAAGTCTGCCTTTCCAATAAAGAAGGGACAGATGCATGGGATCCTTTCATGCTGTATCCTTCAAAATTTATCCAGTTGGAAGAAAGAAATTAGTATAAAAGCACTTACACTGCTAGTTTGATAGCTAAACCTGATCACTGCTCATCTTCAGGCTCAGCTTTTGGTTCTTTGAAACAGACTCTGTAGATGATATAAACTAGAAAATCAAATATTTAAAAAATGTGAGTACCCTGCAGTATTTAAATGGCTACAGTTTCATGACAACTACAGTAAGTAGACAAAGCTGTTTGGTGGGGGGGTTTTTTTATGGCTATGCTTAGGATATGGTAAAGTGCTAAATGTGCAAGCAATTATGAACTTGGCACAGTAGCAATATTTATTTTAAGCTCTACTTGTGCTGCTTTGGTGGAGGATGTTTACTTAACCAGACTCTATTAAACATGCTAAAGACTTTGTACTCTAAAACATTTTTAATTGATGAAACACAGAAGCAATCAATCATCACAAATGGTAAAGAAAGGCAGACAGGCCCAGGCAAACAGAATAAGATCTGTAGGTGTCTTTTTATCTTCTAAGGAAAAAAAAAAAAGAAAGACTATTTGTGCTGCTGAATTAAGTGTTTGTGAAAAGAGAAGACTCGATAGTAGTGGAGACTGAAGTCTTCTATTTATTTACAAGTCGGGCATAGTGGTGGGAACTCTTGCATGGTCTCTTGCCTTTCTTATTCAACCTCTGACCTAATGGACCTGATGAGCTTATCCTCTCTCATGACAGGAAAAATACATGCTGAGTATACAACCTGTGAGTCTAACTTACCCAAACAATGCTGAACGGTGATGCTTTTCATGCCCCATTTGTAAACATATGAAAGCCATTGCACTGCCCCACATTCCTGTTCCAGGAAGCAAATTCAATATAACCCTGAGCATCAGTAGATGAGAAGCATTTCTCCAGCTACTTATTGTAAAACCACATCTGTTCTGAGCTTCCCAATATTAATTCTAAATCATGTGCTCATAAATGCTTTTTAAGTGTAAGTTTAAAAAATAGAATCAGAATATAATTCTGTCAAAACACAGACTTTTTCTGAAATGGGGACTATGGACAGCTATTTCTCAATAAGAAGCTTAAACCTAAACTCTTGCTCAGACTGAACTCCCGATTTCGGTAGAAACTTTGCCTAGAAGAGAAAGGCAGGATTGTATCCACAGTAGAAAAAGATTAGGTAGTTAACAACTCACTCAGGGGGGTAGTCCAAAGTGGTGTAGTCACTTGTGCATCTCATAACTGTGAAGTTGAAAGGTAATATACTTGTATTCATTTATTTATTTCCTTTTAACTTTACATGAATATATCTATAGTAATTATAACGAGTGCTTTAAATTTTCATCTGTACAGACAATGGATTGAAACACAGAAGACATACACATATATATAAACACATGCATGAATGCTTACATATGTTCATACATATATCAAAAACAAACTTCGTATGAACAAATATTTGGACCCAAAAATAATAAAATATTAGTGGGTATTTTTCAATTTCAAAACACATAATACAGTAAAGACAATCTTCTTAAAATGTATGCAAGTTTTAGTATTTCACTGTGAGATTTTTCCTCTATTTCATCTATGTAATTCTAAAAAACCCATAAGCTTATTATTGTTGTTCATTTATATACCACCACACAAACAGCTTTCCCCAACCCCCGAGTTTATTTTCCTTAGCAATCATATCTGTTCATAGTTATTCATGTCCTTATCTGACTTAGTTGCTTATGTGTCATATGTATTAAATAATCTCAATCTCCATTTGAATCAGCATGATATAAAAATTAAAGTTTATGGAGAATTCTTTTTTACAAATATTATCAGAATAAAAAAAAAAAAAAGATTTAACTGTCAGACTTTGGTGACTTACAGACCAAAGTTTATAAAGGAATCCCCTCAAATTAATGCTCACCATGTAATGTTTCTTAACATAATGCAGAAAACAGATGCAGAGAAACATATTTTTTCTAGCTGTTTATTTCAACTGACAGAAAGCAGAACACAAACTTTGTCAATAATGTGAAGAATTCCTAGCCAGGTCCTCTGAAATTGTAAACTTTTCTAAAATCCATTTAATGATAATCTCATAGTTTGACATCTATTAAAGTAGACATTCAGCACAAAGTAAACTCTGAGGAATATTTGGATTGTTATTTTGTTTGTATAACTTTTTCTGATTACGTTCTATAAAATAGACAGAAGTGAGAAGTGAACTGAATAAAATAATATTTTTATAAGGAAGAACAAATCAACAGTTTTACAAAACGTATTACAAAAGTGATACCATTAATAATTTTTCAAGTCTTTAGTTGATGCTGCCTATCATTTCCTTTTTTGTTTTACACTCAGTATTTGTTTTTTCTTCTCTAACTGCCCAATTAACTACTTAAACATGAAGCACACTATTAATTTAGATTCATATCTAATAAGACACCTAGGCAGCTGCATCATAAGCAACAAAGGAATAAGGACATAACCTTGAGAATAACGCTTGAACTCAGAGTCTGAGCTTGTGTTCTAGCATTTTAAACACGGTACTTATTGTCTATCAGGAAAGAGTACAATACAGAAATATGTTTCACTCCTTTGTGGTGTTTACACAGTTGAAATCATGAGTTGAAAAGATGTGCCTTGGTATTAGGAGACTAAATATATTCTTTTCAAATATGACATATAGAAATATTCTGAAAAAGCTGAGATTACGTTTTACCTATTCCATTATATGCCAAAGCCTTGTTAACACCTTTTTGACCTGTATTAATTGGCCCAATGAATACAACACTCCAACATGTAGTATGAGACCACAAGTACCTTCTCAGCAGGAGAGCATTTGGTCATCTTCTACCTCACACTTTATATCAACATAGAACTCAGGCTGAGTAAGGTTCTTAAATAGGTCTTTTTAAATCTTTAGAAAGATTACAAAGTTAGTAGATGGTTTTGATTACTAAATTGTGAGATATATGATGTTACATCCATTTAGTAATATTTTTTTCTTAATTAGAAGAATGTAGTTCCCTATTAAAGAGAAACCCAGTAAGAACATTAAGCAACAGTTTAAAAGGAAGAGGAACTTAATACTATCACTGGTCCTTCCTTTTACTCTTGCATGCAATCCTGGGTCCACTGCAGGTTTAGCTGTTTCTTTCGCTAAATATGCCCTTTCCGTTAATCCATAGTTTAGGATGTCCTACAATCATGAGTGATTTTAAAGCTAACAACTAATGTCCATAGGCACTTTTGTTTAAAAGATGACTGCAATGAGTCTTAAGCATATTCGTAACATTAAACTTCAATGTTGCTGAACAGAATCTTGACTGAGGAAAAAAATGTAACAAATGTAATAATTTCTCTTTTATCCAAGACACTTCATTTGGCTATTTATAATATCTTCTCTCTTGCAAAAAAATATTATTTTGACATTTCCTTTTCATATCCATCTTATTAATTGCATCCTGTGACATTCAGTTCTGAAGGTTTCTATTGAGCAGCATATATATCTCTATTCTTAGTGTTCCAAAATGGACTGTATTGCTTGTTTTGATAGCTAAAAAAGTTTACAATAGAAATTCAACCCCATCACTCTTTTTTTTCCCCCTCTACCTTTGTTCTAAAGTATCAGATAGGGGTTTTGAATTTCAACATTTTTAACTGTTTCCCTGCTCATTGAATTTTAATAATATGCTGTCCTGGTTCCACCCAGGACAGGGTTAATTTTTGCAGTAGCTGGGAGAGGGCATGGCTAGGACAGAGAGGTTATCCTACACTGTCTCATGTCATTACCAGGGGCAGGGGGAAGGGGAGAAGGGATTCCAGTCAGGGCAAGTAATCGTGGCAGAGGGAGCCTTCTGATGTTGTTTATTGTCAGGGGGGTTTCTGTGCAAATCATTCCTTTTCTTGTACCCTTGTAGTAACTGTTGCTGTTACTGTTCATTTTCTTATCTCATTGCTGTTTCCAGTAAATTGTTCTTATCTCAACCTGTGATTTTTGCCCTTTATATTTCCAACTCCCCTCTCCAGCGGAGCACAGGGGATGGAGGAGGGCAGGAAGGGCGGCACATGGTTTTAGTGGGAGTACTAAATTGGAGAATACCCTTCCTAGACCATGACACACACCTGAAAACAAAATTTGGAATTCTAAACCTTTGTTTCAAAGACTTTTTTTCACTGCACTGTCCTAAAAGAATTAGTTCAGCTAGCGAGGGTTAACTGACATAGTCAGACAAAGGGTTTATCAGAGCCCTGTCCCACTGCAGCTGTTGATGCTTTTAAGATCAGGGGCCTCTGGTCACACAGAATTCCTCTACAGGAGCTCTCCCTACTTCACAGAAGACAGCCACAGAGATCAAGGTTGTGGCATCTCTCTCAATTCAGGACTGGGAGAGCAAGCAGCAGAGTGGGATGATGACTGACTTTCTTCCTAAATAATAGGTGGCAGTGCCATAACTTGCTGGGAGACCTCTGTGTGCTAGCACAGCAATAGGAAATCAGGGCATGCAGGTTTAGAAAAGCAATCAGTCTGGCTAATCAGAAGACCCAAGACTCCAAATGGATAGGACTGAGTAGGATAATATTGAGCCTTTTTTTCCTCTCATATTAGATCATACACTGGATAGTTTAGAAAATTCTGAGCCTGGTAAAACAACAACAAAGTCTGAGAGAAAGACTGTTTCACAAGGTTTGTGGCTCCTCAGCAAAAAGTACTGGAAATCTTAAAAACAAACTGTTTTTCCCTTGGGCTTCTTAGCCCAGATTTTTTATAACAAAGAAGTTAATAGAGTTTTTAACCAATAAGCATTGAAATATTAAGATACAGTAATTACTGAATTTTTGGAGGCTAATCCAAAGTGATCTTGAACTCTGATCTTGTCACTAAAAGTGACTTTCACCCACACAAATTTCTGGTAATCCAAAGTGCTAAGGAAGTGTAATATTCTGCATCTGTAGCCAGATACTAAAGTATTTCAGTCCTTTAGGGGAAATATATTAAAAAAAACACAGCAAGTATCCACATTACTGGAACCTGAACAACCTTGTCCTTCTTTTTCTGGAATTCATTTTCTGGATTTTTTCATTTTAGTTTAGGTCCCTAAATTACACAAACCCCCTTCCAGTTTTTAAAAGCAACAAGCCTCATAATCATTATGAAAAGATACAAGCTCAACATATCAAAAGAATTTGTTTATTTCTGAATGAACATCTAATTTATTTTAACTGAAATCAGTTGCCAAACTCTATCTGATTTTAAGGGAGGAGGAGTTATGATCATTATGGATTTCCAACATAAACACGTGCTATACACACATCTGCATATACCCTTATGTGAAATAACCTCAAAGTCATCAATTATCAAGGACACACCTTTCTCTCTATGTCAAATCTGGAGCAAGACTTGCAATCAATTCTGGAGCCATTCCAAGGTACCTCAAATGTTCTTCTTCCACATATCAGTGTTTCCGAGACCAAAACACTAACAGAGGCCCTTCAAGCTAACAAGCTTAACACTGCTCCAAAAGTGTTTCCCCTTTTCAGAATTTGAAACTATTGTTGTAAGAGTGTTTCATGAAAGTTCAAATACAAAAATTGCAATGGAAACCTACTTTCTAGGCAGAATTTGTCACTTTTGCTACCAGATTCCTGTGTAGTCCAACACAAAGACATCTCCAGATCCCAGTTCTGCAAAGAGCCACTGAACAGATTCACAGGGACCTGTGACACAGAAAGTCCTGGGATTGCCAGCTGCAAAGGTCCAGACTCCCAGGTCCTCCAAGGTTAGCAAGCTCTTGGCTGAATTTTATCCTGGACAGCCATAAAGCCAGGAGTTTCAATGCTCATGGGAGCCATAACATTCAAGTGCCAAGGTTTCTGGGTCAGCTTTTTCTTCTAGGCACTCCAGTTCCCCTGCACCCTGGGATCTCAGGGAATCCAAGACCTGTGGCACAAAGCCAGCTCATCAGACTGGCTGTTTCTGAGCCAGGATTGCATATCCTTTCACAGATAACTATGGATAATAATTCTTGTTAAAACTGGAACCTGAGTTTAAAATCTGTGAAAATTCCTGAAACTACTTGAATATTAGAGTAAGAAATGGAAAGTTACCTAAAACAAGTGACTAAAGGAAAACATATTAATGAGGAAATAAAATTACACCATAAATAACAGAGACACATGAATAGATCATAAAATGTCAATTTATAATAAATTAAAAGAGAACCAGGAAGAAAGAAACAAGGCAAGTGGGTGGTGATGAAAAGGTTGACAATTAAAGGTAATCCCTATATGGCTGTACAAATAAATAAACTTCTGCTGAACTGTTCCTTAAATATTTTTATATAGAGATTGTGGAGGAAGATGTTTATTTAGCATCTAGAAATGGAAGTTCCTGCCGCCAAATGTCATCTTTACTGGTTGAAGTTTGTGAAAAAAAAAAAAGAAAAAGTAGAAACAGGAGTGTACAATTCTGGACATCTACGCTCAGATTATATAAACAAGTGCAGAAAGTGCTACTGTGATGACTGAAACTACAGAGGACTAAACTGACAACAAACTAAAAGTGACCACCTTATTTTACTTAGAAAAAAAAATAAAAAAAGCAAAGAAAAAAAAGCAAAGCAAGATTTTTCTCTATTAAATGACCTCCCTTCTCATCTTTAAAGTCTAGTTTCCTATTCATCTTCCAATTTTCAGGATATTCAGCAGGGGGGTTTAGTCTCAGTGAGTGCTCATTTCTTACTGTTATATAACCTCTTGATATGCAGCATAGGAAGTTCAAGATTTAAATCACTCTATTAATTCCACCAAATCTGATAGATTGAGAATAGTATTCAATGACAAGAAAACTATGTTAAAGTAAAATTTGTTACCAAGAGCTATACTTTGCCCTCAAAGCAACAGAGGTTAGTATTAGTAAGGTGAATACATGTAAAGTGTCACTGCTTACATCAGAAGTATTGTGTTTCAATTTTCACTATCACTAGCAAAAAAAAATACCTATTTTCTAAAAGGATAGTTAAACAGCATACTCTGCTGTATTATTTCTAATTACTTTGACATCATACTAACATTCAACCAAACCATCTTGCGCTGAAGAGACATTTTCTTTTACATTTGAAATGCAGTTAACTAATGTTCTTTCTGAAGTCAGTATAAATAGATTCTGTGACAGTAAATAATAAACAAAATGTGATAAAATTATTATAATATATATTAAGTCTTTCAAAATTTCAGATGTTTTCAGTTTCATTCAACATCCTTCTTTCACAGCAATTATGAATTCCTTGATGGGACATAATCCTTTTTGCATCGTATTCTTCAAGACAATATGCTTAACTAACTCGATTTAGATATTTCTGGATCATGACTGGAAGGTGAAAAAGATTGTATACATGTAAAAGGTTCTCTTGTGCCAAAGGGATACTAAAGGCTACCAGATTTTCTTTGGATCATACACTGAAATAAGAGCAAATATAAATTTTTCGCCTCTTCCTAGCATGGTAAGTATCTGAAAGAAAAGGTGGCATCATGAGAAGTTAGACTACCTCCAGATGAAAGCTGATCTGTAGTAACTTTCAAAATCTCCCATGCTAGTAGCGATTGCTAATTCAACCTGTATGTACCACTCCCACATTCACTTCTCATCACAGTCCTTTGTACCAGGGAACTTAATTATCTTTGGATGCTTTAATTAGTGGAGTTTTCTAGCTGCCTTCTTTTAAGTCCTGTAGGGTGTTACCCAAAGAAGGGGCCTTGCAGCTGGCTATGAATCTCTTGGGCAACAAATGCAAAAAGTACATAAAAGTACCAAAAAAAATTAAACACAAGCATGTGTTCAAGTTAGTGACAATTTAAGTCAAGAATATGCTTGGAACCATATGTTCAAAATTATGTGTGCAGATACATAAGATGTTCTACCTCTAGTTACATTTTGTTTAACTCAGAGATGCTGTACTAATCTACAGTCAACATAAACAGAAACAGAAGGAAAGGTAGTGGATATTCCAGCAAGTGTAACAAGAAAGAGAGAATATCTTATGTCACCGACTGAAAACAATGAAAATCAAATTAGTATTAACATTCCTTAGCCCTGATAACATAAAGAAGGATATAAAAATATAGATAATCCCACAAGTCCACACAAAAGCTGCTCTTTCTGTTGCAAGGAGTATTTGAGGTATTGATAATGGACCTTATCATTTGTCTTTAGTTGAAAAGTAATCTACAATTTTTCAGATATAATAACATTGTTCCTTGGAATTTTCTTATCGTTCCTTCTTCCTACCAAAAACTTGATGTGTTTTCTACTCAACAGTTCAGCAGTGTCTTCACTGTTGATGTTCCTTGCATTTTTGCCAAATTTGCTTGTGCTTATGTATTTTAATAGTTCATTCCTTTACATGCTATGTAACATAGATAACAGTGACTTGACCTAACAAGCGAGAACTTCTAAACTAGAAGACATTTGAAAAAATTGTAAATCAAGCCCAAGTATGTTATTCTAAATATTTATATGAACACAGCTTTTCTAAAACCATCAGTGAAGACATATGGGCACATATGAAGAGTCAGCTAAAATTGTACACAGAATAGTAAATGTGTTAAATTTGGAAATATGCACATAATAGCAATCTGTAAAATGCACTGCTTTCCTTGAAGTGTCTGAAAATTCACACAATGTGAGTTTAGGCAAATATGTGGCAACATCAGATTCACTCATTAAAAAAATCAATTAAATATCCATATTTTCATAGTTATTCATTTGCATAGTTCTGCAGTGAATCATACTTTGCCTGTGATAAAAAATATGCACCAACAACACAAGAAGAGTTGTGAGAAATTTAGTCCAAAACCCTGTGTGGAGACAAATCCCTTTGAAAATGTTCATATTTTGTAAACATTTTACAATAAACTCATCTCTTTTATTCATAGTAATAGAATCATGGTATCATTTAGGTTGGAAAAGACCTTTAAGATGGTCAAGTTCAATCACTAACCCAGCACTGCCAAGTCCAATACTAACCATGTCCCTAAGAACCACATCTACATTTTTGAAGTACCTCCAGAGATGGAGACTTTACTTCCCAAGAACTGGTCTTACTACTAAAGACTGAGGCAAAGTAAGTGTTTAAGTACCTCAGCCTTTTCCTCACCCTTTGTCACTATTTTTTCCTCCACATCCAATAATGGTTGTATTAATAGAAATATTTTATTGTCTTTTACAGCAGCAACCAGATTAAGTTCTGGTTGGACTTTGGCCCTGCTAATTTTCTCCCTGCAGAACCTCATGGCATCCTTGTAGCCCTTCTGAGTGGCCTATCTCTTCTTCCAAAGGTCAAAATATCTCCTTTTCTTCCTTGTTTCCAGACAAATCTCTCTGTTGAGCCATCTTGGTCTTCTCTGCTGGCTCACTTTTCCACATGTGGGGAACAGTCAATTGACAAACAGAAGTAGGTGTTAAATGGTTCGGTGTTTCCATGCATGGGTGGTGCTGAAGATTAGCTGCTGCACCACAACACTGTCTCTTTGCACATCAGGTTGTGTGACCAGGGCTGGTCCCTTCAGAAATACAGAAAGCAGCCATTTTAGAAAGTGAGAAAAGGAAATAGCATGGGTGTGTGCAGGAGTTCTGACCAGTTTAGTTTTCATTCCCATGAAGTGGTCAGATTCATCAAGGAGGCATAAAGATGCATTAAGACCGAGGTTTTAATGCAAGCATGAGCATCCAGATGCCTAGCTGATTTAAACCAACACCATTCCACTAACCTAGGCTGAGCAGTGTCAATTTGCACCAGCCATGAAATTAGTCCACAAAAATTAAGTTTTTTGGAAAGCAGTAAGATGAGTAACCTGAGAGGCAGTTGGATAATTACCTATCTGTATTAGTGTGAAGTATTTTGATAGCTATCATATAAAAACTGAAGGTGCCTCAGGTCTTGGTGCTATTGTTGACTGTACTTAGATTTCTGAAGTGCCTAAAGGTACATCAGCTTGTACCTTGTATAACTTGGGTTTTCCACTGGATAATGAGAACCAAATTAACACCATTTCCAAGCCTTCTGAGTGCTACGAAGCTTTATTCACTGATGTTTGTAAAATGTTTCAAGATCCTGAACACAAAAGGTTATAGAAGTATATCAATTGTTGCCATTCCTTAAAAAATGAATGCAAGACTGTAAAGCAAGCATGGGGCCTCTGTCACTATTAAAGAGAGCTATAAGAGACATATGCATGAAACTTATGGTATGGACACTACTTCTTTCATAGGTCCAGAAATTTAACAAGCAGAGTTAGATATGCAGTCTTGACTGCACTGAAATTACTTCAGTTCTGTCCTTTGACATCACAATAGCTAGGATTTCTATACCTAGGTGATTTACTTATATCAGGAGATGCAAGTAAACTGTTGTCTGTAATCTGAAACATAATCACTATAATATTTTCTTCTCAAGTTTGTCAGTAAATTTGTTAACTTTGCTCCAAGCTAAATAGCCTCTAAGTGTTTATTGGAATTGTATTTCACTTGTACTAAAAACAGAGGTGTTCCTGGTCCACTACATGTTGTATGTAATGTACATTATCCATCTGTTACGAATTGTGAAAGACAAGTGATTTACTTCTGATCTTTTTACATATGCTCTGTAATTAAAAGAAATATTGAAAACCTTCGTAACTGGCTTCCATGTAGTAATACTGTAGAATAACTTCTGGATTTAAGAACTGGGCAAACTACTTTGTTCCATACACAAAATATATCCCAAAAAATGCCAATAACGGTCAAATTTTGTTTGGGAACTACAGCTTTAATAAACAAAAGAATCACAGACATTAATTTCCTCAGTTGTTAGCAAAGATAGCAGAAGCTGAAAAATATGAACAGGTTAAAAATTCAAGCAGAGAGATCATTTATGGGGAGGGACACTCAAGCAGCCCTTATAATTTTTGTAAATTTCATCCAATGACCTTCGCAGCAAAATTTTTTCCTTAATATGCTGCAGTGTAGAAACACAAAAGTAAAATGCACATGGGATTGATGACTGGCATACAATATTAAAAGGCATCATTGTCATAAGATACCAGAGGGGTGACACATAACTCTATCAACCAAGACATGCAGGCTCCATCAAGTTCAGAAAAAAAGTCCCTGGTTTTCAGAACATCTCTGTCCAGAGAAGTTGTAGCTACTTCATCCCTGGCAGTGTTCAAGGCCAGCCTGGATGGGGCTTTGAGCAACCTGTTCTAGTGGAAGGTGTTCCTGCCCACGGCTGTGGGGTTGGAACTAGATGGCCTAGGTCCCTAAGGTCCCTTTCAACCCAAACCATTTTGATTCTAACATCCAAATATGCATTTCTAGTTTATCACTGAACAAAACAATGAAATATTATTTTGTGTCCAATTGATAAAATCAGCAGACTTCTACTACAAAATGACTGTCTTAGGGCTGACTTGAGTGAAAGTAGAATTAAGTTCTGGTATTATCTTGGGATAGGAAGGAGAAGCCTAAGTGTAATATTGGTGTACAGGCACAGTACATTTCTAACAAGTACATTTTCTAACAAGTACATTTTCTAACAAGAAAAGGGATGCACTGTATTGGTGTCCTCCTGCTTATCTGGAAACAGTTGCTTCTACAGTTCCTTTTTTTCTTGAAAAAGATAGAAAGAATATGCATGTGGAATGTTGTTGATGTAGAAAAGATCATGCAAACTGTCCCCACTGAACTAGAGGCATCTGAGTTCAAAGAGAACTATTTGTAACTTTTCTTCCAATGCCCTGGTTTTCGGTTTAATTAAGAAAAATATCTTTTAGCTGGCTAATTTAGTTCATGCTAAAGGAAAAAAAATCAATCTGCTGATTTTATCAGCAGAAAAATGTTTTCCAATGACATTTCTTTCATTTCATAAAAAACCTAATTTTTTTAAAGGAAAAATAATTTATAAATAAAAATATAAATAGATTACTTTATTTAACTAAGAATTCTAACCTTTTTGGCTAAGAATCACAGCATTTTGGTTTGTTATTTGATTGCTCTCTGCCATGAGGCTACTTTTACCTGAGGTCTCAAGCCCTTGGATTCAAAGGTCTCTAACAGGGTTACATCTCCTACACAGCAGTTCTACCATAAAAAGAGCTCACGTAAATGTATAAATTCACTTCAGAAAATGTCAACAAAAAAAGATTTTTCTATTTTAAAACATTTCAGAGAAACTCCCAAAAATATTTCCTGACTGGCTTCAGCAAAAGAAACACAAAATCCAACTCAAATGTCCACTGAAAAATAGATGTCAGATAGAATCCAAGACTAGTTTTCAGTTAAGATAACCTGCCTGATTAGCTTAAGTGTTTCTGTTTTAACAAGCATCTCAGTTCTTCTTCAGTGTTTTAAGGGACTGGAAAGAGGAATAGTGAAAAAAAATAATAGGCAATGCTACAATTATGTTCTTTTTGACACACAAAAAAATGAAAATACTGAAAATGTCTCTATAAAATTGTTCTCCTGAGATGCATGTTCCCCTGTCAGGCCTGGGGAGTGCTGGGAGAAGGCTGTGAGCATAATTAAAATTGTACACAGAATCCTACCTGCTAATAAACAAAAAAATCTGAGTTTGTCTCTTCTTCTCACAGGCTGGGTTTGAGTCTTCTTCTTTAAGCTGCAGCAGATTGACACTGGCATTGTTCCACAGATGCCAGTGACATGAT
Source organism: Pseudopipra pipra (assembly GCF_036250125.1). NCBI lineage: Eukaryota > Metazoa > Chordata > Aves > Passeriformes > Pipridae > Pseudopipra > Pseudopipra pipra. Next base: position 18,423,257 of record NC_087549.1, on the reverse strand, counting down.
TTCTGACTTATACTTTTGTTCCAGGGCTTTCTAAAAATGGTTGGGATTTTTTTGGCGTTTGGGGTTTTTTTCTTTTTTTTTTTTGTATTTTAAAACCACCACTGTACACAGTTCTAGTTGGTATCTTTCTAGGCATGTGGAGGAAAGAACTGGCTGGGCTTAAGGCCGTACTGTCATTTCAGTTCTTGATGTGGTACCTCACAAATTCATGCTGACACAATGCGGCAATTGTAGAGCACATTGTGAGGAAGCACACCATCTGTTTTCTGCCTCTGCTTTGCTATAAATAACAGATTTCAGTCTCTGTGGGTGCCAGGCTAGCGTTTTGCAACAAAACACTCCAGCCCTTTAAAATTCCTCCTGACCATCTGGGAATTTTCTGTTCTGCCAAATAAGTTTGCCTGGACAGAGTTGAGGTCTGTCCGTCTCTTACTGTTAAGAAATCTCTTCATGCTAGGGCAGAAACATTTTAATGTAGGTGAACCCAGAGAGCCGGTATCAAAAGGTAGACTTGGAATTTCTGCGACTTCTGAAAGTGACAGGGGAAGGAGGGAAGAAGGGGTCAGCTTCAGCTGGCTGGGCCTGAGGCTGGGAAATGCTCTTCCCTGAAGAGAAACTGAGCTTAGTTTTTTCCCACTGATTCACTGCGAGCAGCATTGGGCCAAACTCCACAAAAATTCATTAACATTACACTCCAGGTGAGAGTCAAGAGACTTTTTTTTTAGTTTCTAATCCTCTCGAGACTATTTAATGATAACAGTTTGAGTTTGTGGAATGTGTTGAAAACCTCCTTTGGGTTCATATTCCTATAGGAAATTACTGGTGTTTCTAGTTGTGGTTTTTGGTAAGGGCTCATGATAACAGCACCTGGAACATGTAATAGCAATACCAGGCTGAGCCTAAGAGAAGCAAACCCCAAAACAATATCCACTCTGATAGAAAAAACAAGGAGCAACACTGACTTAGGATGTGAAACTGTCTCACAATATAAAGCTTGTATTGCATTATAAGTAGCATTTTAAAAATAATCTTGCTGAAGCTTGCTAATGGCCTTTCTGAAGGATTTTACCATGGAAGTGGAAACATGGCAGCATTCAAAACCACACTGACATAACTAACACTAAGATGTCATCTTGAAACTTAAGCATAACAAAACCGGGAAATTTACCTTAAAACACGTTTTCAGTCTTCCATCGTGGAGAGTTACAGGCTAAAGAAACAAACAAACAAAAAAGCAGGACTAATTCTAGTGACCAAGGACTAGAATTTTGGTCATGAGCTCTGCATGAAATTTGGTCATGAGCTCTGCACGATTTTGGTTGCAAAATAATTAATAAAAATGATGAAGTAGTCTTTAAAAATGCACATGGAAAAGGATGTCACACTTGGTACCTATTTTATGCATCAAGAATTCATGTCTTATCTTCTTGCCCATAACAGTTCAACAAAAATGTTTTCAGTCTTGCTCAATTCTGCTTCTAGGAAATACCCCGGGGGGGTCAGTGGTCAAATTACTAGATGTTTCCAAGATGTGTAGGAGTGCTAAACCTTGGGTCAAGGAAATCTGTTCCTCTTTTTTTTTTTTTTTAATTTTTGGGGTTTATAATTCAGGTTTTCTGTGGGAGGCATTAAGGTAGGAGATAACAAATGCTGGGTTTTTTTGAATTACTGGTTCAGCATTAAAGAAATACAATCAATATTCCTAGCTTTAAGAATCTGAATTCCAGACAAATTCTTTTATTTCAGTCTGTGTTTAATTTTATAATATTTTTAATGTTCATATATCCATTTCACTTTGAAACTCAATATACAAATACCTTGAACAAACAATTAAATACAGAACTTGTTCCCTCACTGTATAGTTGCTAGTACAGCATGTGCCATAATGGTTATCAGGGATTGGCAAAAAAAACATATCTAATGTTCCAGGTAAAATGTGCAAAGAATCCACCTTTTTTTTGTCTTTTTTTTTTTTCTTTTGATGCTTTGAATTTTTTGTGACATTGTTCTCTATAGGAAGTCTCAGGATTTCTTTTTCTCATCCATTTCTCCAAAAGAATAAAATATACATATGTTTGTTTAGAGTAACAGAGGAATTCCAGCTCATTTCTCCTGTTGAAGTCTACCGAAAAGTAGCTATATCCTTGTCCTAACACTCCAGTGGTGAAATACAAACAATTTATTGTAAAGCTTACTTCCTGGAAAATTCAGAATGCCATCAACTCAAAACAGAACACCTCGCACATTTGGGGTCAAGTTCTTAGATCTTGCAAAATTTAAAGTTGGCTAGTTTGGGCAAATTCTGTTCTAGTATTCCTGACCTCTAGCTCATCACAGGCTCTCCATGGTGCTTGTTTGTTGCTAGTAAATTGTTTCTTCACTTAATGGTCATAAGCAGCAAACATAAACACTACTTTTGAGGTCATCATTGACAGCTGCAAGTACATTCCTGGTGAGAGAGTGACACGTTGGTTACCACCTGCACTGCTGTACATGGCATTCTAGTTCCACTCAGCATTTCAGTTACTTTGATAGCCAGCAGAATTTAGAGAACTCCCAATTTCTTCATTAAAACATGCTGCTGAGCACCTTCTTTGATTCACTCCTATATTTGTCTTAATTTTAAAAAAATAAATTTTCTGTTCTTTAAAAAAAAAGTCTTATTTTAAATAAAATTTTCCTCGCCTATGATGAGTTTTTTCTTCATCAAACTGCAATACTACTGAAATACACAATATTATGATCTTTGGATGGCCACACACCAGTAAAGAGTTTACAGCTAAATTGTTTTAGAGCATTTTACTGAACAGTGCTGTATCCCAAAGTAATTTTTCAGACTTTTCTGTCACCTCAGAACAAGGTATCTTATTGTGTATATTTTAGTGCCATGTTGGTACCTTAGGCAGTTTCAAATTTATGGATTACATCAACCTTTACCCTTCCTGTCAGAGTTTTAAAGCTAATCTTTTATCAACATCAAACTGAAAGACTTCTTGCTCTGAAGAACCACTCCCACCTTCCACCTTATATTTAGCCTTTCCAGTGTTTCTCCAGGTCCCTTACACTTTCTCTGAGCTAATCCTTTCCAAGAGGCAATAGTCTGTAGTTACAAACCCATCTTCAGTTTCCTTGGGAGTCACGTCCCATAACTATAAAAGAGAGTCCAAAATCCTAAAAAAAACCTGGAAAAAGTTACATATATCCTTACTGCACTTACAGTACACCCAGTCTACAGACTCATCACAGATATTTCACATAATTTACCCAAGCATTACATTGTGTCTCTAAACCAGTGTTCGTAAGAATGTAATGAGGTGCAAACATTTTGCCAGTGAGGGGAGATGAAGAAACTCAACACTCTGTTTTCAGGGAAGTCAGTATGTCAGGAAGTATGAAACAAAGCCAGCTTTCTCATCAAAACTCATCTAAAAGGATTTGAAATCATACATTCAACATGATCCTTCTCAGTTGCAGAGCCACATATTACATCTTTGTGCAGTGACTGACAAAACAGGTCATCAAGCAGATCAAACCATAAAATTTTATCTTTTACCAATGATTATTCAATTAATTCTGCTCTAATCATCCTTTAATGATCACCTTTAATGATAACTCTGTGGTGGTTGGTAAACTCATTTTGTTTTGTCTGCCTCTGCAAATACAGTTGTCTTGCTTATGCTTCCCTGCAAAAAACTTTGGGACTATAATAGGTACAAATAGTTCTTCTAATAGTTCTTCACTGACATGAAGGCAGAGGCCCTAATGGTTGGGCTGTGCCATGTCATGGAGGTCAACAGTGTCAGAGGAATATACAAAAGGATATTTATTGCATCAGCCAGAATTCTTGGAAAAGCCAAGAGATCAAACTGGATCATTCAAGAAAAATGTGAAGAGAAACAACCTTAATCATCACCTCTGTAGTTAACAGGCTAAAGTGATAAAGAATTTTGCAGTCCATATCTCCTCCACACAAAAATAGTAACACAGAAAACTTTCTAGCAGAGCACTGATGGCCTTTCCCATTAACAGGATAGAAGTGACGCAGGAAAGATAGGTGGCCCTTGACCATTTATCTCTACTATGGTAAATCACACACAGAGCGAAGTAGGAAGTTTTAGCCAAGGAACAAAGGGGAATAGTTCATTCAGGAAGAGATTAGGTCATCTCTTTGAGCAATTTCCCTCCAAGCAAATCCTCAAAATTCCAGGCACAGCACCAAGGGCATCATGATTTGGGGACTTCCCATTACTGTGTAGACTTGCTGATGTGGCCTAGAAGGCCACAGGAATTTCCTGATGAATTAAAACTGTGGAGGGTAAATATTTAACTATGACACAAATAAATATACCTAAATATAAAGGCAGTGATCCGAAATCCTCAATTCAGATGCTTTTATCTACATATGAATGCCCAGCTTTCAAAGGCTGTAACAGTATTCCTTGAGTTCTTTGATATTGGAGGAGACTTCAGAGAAATATGCTGTATATGAAGTGTTTCTCTGAGATTTCAGACATACCGTGTAACTTCTGCACAGGTTTTTCAACTAAAAGAACAGAGTTAGGAGAACTAGTGCTCTGGTAGTGATAGTGAGATAATTATCTGAAGACCCTTGTCTTTTTGGGACACAAATGGATGGCTCAGAAGGGAGAATAGAAAGGCATGTAAATGGTCCTGTTATTCACCCTTACTGTTACCCACACACTGAGCTGATGGGAGAGTTTTAAAAAAAAGATTTATCTAATACAATTCTCTTTTCTGCAAAACTCCCAGAAGATAATTATCGATAAAGCTATTCAAAGGTGAACACAAGAAAATGAAAAATCTACACATTTAAGTAGAACCATAAGTGGTTTAATCCAAATTCAAAACTTCTTTCAATACATTGCCTAGAAAAAAACCCAAAAAACAAAAAAAACACCCAACCAACCAACCAAAACTCCCAAAACCAAACAGAAAACCAAAACCAAACAAAATAAAAAATCAAACAAACAAAACAAACCACAAAATATAATTTAACAACTATGTTATTTTTTTCTTAAATCTCCATTGTGCAAGACTATTTTTGCAGGCAAGAGATTAGAAAGAAAAATACACTTTTATAAACATAGGTTGACAATTTTAAAACATTAATAAATAATATGATCCAAAATGCAGGCAAGTCCACCACAACCCTGAAGATAAATGTAAACATATCTCTGGAGATTGTACTAGGACTGCTCCTTTGATTTTGTGAGCATTTAAAATACGTTCTGTGGATTTGGAGCATATTAAATTTGAAATATTAAAATAGATGTCAAAATAGTAAATTTACACATTGAGAATCAGATGTTTTAAATCTACAGTCAGGATGTAAAAACTCCACTTTGAATCATGAAGAATCTTTGATAATGACTGAATGTTTGCTGTAATATTTAGAACAGTGGGCACTCAAATGCCACCAGTGCTTTTCTCTTTGAAACCTTGCAAGTTCCCTTTGCAGTTCTAGGCTGGTGTGGACCACAGAGGAGGAAACTAAAAGTCTGATCTGCTAAACAATGTTATGCCTAATACTAAAGTTTTGTAGCTTAAATAGTATCTTTCAAGAAAACCCTCTTGCATACAGAAAGTTTTTAAGGGAAGTTTAGATATGAAAGACGACATAATCAGTCTATAAATGACATCTCAGCCTGCAGCAGCAGTAGGTTTTAGATTAAAAATTGATTAACATAAATCTGATTATCTCTGTTCTAGTGTGAAAGAAGCCATGCCGTTAAAAAGAGACAAATTACCTTCTAAGGTCATACTCCCAATTTTCTCCCACAGTTCTCTACTCTTGCCTTAATTTCTTCCTGGCAGGGATGCTCAGAGCTTATCCTATCTCTAAATGAATCTCTCAAGCCTATTTGCCTCCTTGGTACAAAGGGAGGAGAAAGAATACCAGGACCCAAATTCTCAGGCAGAAGAGAATCAGAAGGGAATTCTGATAACTGGAACAAGTGGATTTTGGTTGGTTTCATACATTCCTATTGCAGAAGGAATGTCCTGTATCTTATTTGCAAAAAGACAACCACAGAAAACATGACAAATGGCAAGAATTTACTCCAACAAACAAAAATTCCCCGAAGAAATTATGAAAAATATAACTATATAGTTATGCAAAGTCCTATTAAAGAAGCAGATGTCATGCATGCACAAAGTACAATCAGGTTTGTCTTGCAACATATGCACATGTAAGGACAGAAACATGCCTGGGATGGGAAGTACAAAGCTCTCATATTTTTTTCAGAATATATGAAAATTCTTGCTTCAGATACATTCTGGAAAGAACACAAGCAAATATGCACTTATAATTTATCAGCAACACAGGATAGGGAATGGTTCACAGAGAGTTAATGCATGTACAATACACAAGGTTTCATCTTGCTACCAACTTTTCTAGGTTTTTTTGAGCCAACAGGTCAGTTTGAGGAGAATAACAGATTGGCAGCTGGTACCTTGGTATAAAACATGAGAATGGATTTAAGACATAACACTTAGAAACACATTTCCATGTACCTTAATGCCAAAACTCTGAAGATCGAAATGTGCATGCACATATGTGTGCACATATATGCAGCAGAGTGAGGTGTCAAAGGCAGAGGAATTCCACAGAGTTGTTAGAGAATTTTTCATCAGTTGCTTTTTAGCCATGGATCTTCTATATAGATTTTCCAGCTTCAAGATTTTACATGGATTTACAGCCTACTTCTCTCCTCTTTAAGAAAGGAATAGTAACAAATCATGACTTACCTTGTACTACCATATAACAGATCTTTAAAGTACCTTTGCTAAAGACAACCTGTTCCACCATGAAATTAGCATAGTTCTCTTACTATTACCCCTTTATTACTGGTTGATTTTTTTTTTTTTTTTAATTTCTGCTCCTAGAAGTTAGTTAAGTAAGTATAAGAAATTTCTTTCAATCATGCAGCTCCATGGCCTAGAATACTGATTTTCCATATGACTTCCTCTGAGGGATTATAACATTTTCTTAAATCATTTTTTTGGTTGGTTGCTTTGTTTTAAGCCTAAAAGCAAACTTTTTTTATAGTGCAACTTGGGCATCTTTCCAGCTGACCCTGTACCTGTCTTGCTTTGACCATCTGTACCATATGCTTGTTCAATGTCAACTGTAGCCTCACTGCTAGGTCTTGTTTAGTGCACTAGTTTGATTCACATCAGTTTTAAACATGGATAATTAAACTGGTTAGAGTTCTTATTCCAGTTGGAGGGTGAGTTATGCTGTTTTAGGTTAATCTGGTTCCTGACTGAGGCAATGAAAAGTGAATCTTGATATTTGTGCAGAAACATTAATGAGAATGTAGTGCAAATGTGCAACAACTTATGGCATTTTTAAGTTATCCTTCCAATCAAATATTCACCACTGTGGTGTTTCATAACACTGTCTAAAATATGCACATGTGGTTACACAAGAATAACCTTGTGTTAAAGTACAGCTTGTTTCATAAGAAAAAGAACTCTTCCTATGAAATATGAAACTATTTCAATTTCCTTTTCCTGATCAAACTTCAGCCTCTTAACAAGAGAGGAAATTCTTCTGCTACTGGGAAGACTTTTACACCAGAGCTGTTTATTCAAGATACTTGAGCTGCTGGTGTTAAAGATGACTTCACAGCACAGTTAAACACTGATACTGGTTCTAGAAGGTCCTCATTTACTAGCTCCTCCTTGTTTGCAGCTTATTGCAGATACAGAGTAGAAGACTGAACTAAGCTGAACTGTAAATAGAGATGAATACAAGCAAACCGTATCTTCGCCTTTCAGGTTGTGCTTGTAATAGGTCATATGAATGAGCCCAATTTTGATAACAACAGGTTTATTCAAAATGTTGGTAATGATGGCTCTGAAAAACTAGATATACCTCACTGGTCTTCATGAGAATCCATACAAGACTAAGACACACTCCTTTTCATTCTAGATGAATACAGGTTGAAGCAGCAGCTGCTGGATGGGTTTTAGGAACACTGCAAGTATGAGGACCATTCTTAATGTGAGCAGGACACATATAATCCTTTACCCAACCCAAATGCTAAGATAATTCTTAGCATTATAGATGCATATTAATTGTATTTATCTGCTTATTTTATATTAAGTGCAATATATATATATTAAAAGCAATTTTCTTTCCGAAAGATTTTTTAATTTCCCATTGTTTTCTGTACATATTGAAAACATTATTATAATACATAAACTGTTAAGAGCACAAAATACCTTCCACCAGAAAAACTCTAAAAGCAACACAAAAAATAACACATTAAGCCTCCCAACAGCTTTGTGAAATTGAGTAGTAGTGCTATATCTGTGTTAAGAAAGGGAAAAAAGGAATACTTTACAATTTCCTTGCAGTCACAAGTGAAGTCTGTGCTACAGACATGAAGAGAAGTAAAGCTTAAATCCATCCCACTTAACTGAAGCATCTAAATCAGGATGTGAGCTGTTCAGGATTTCCCTGGGGACAATGAAGAGAAGCAGGGACTTCTACACTTCTACAAGGCAGTTCAGGTGGCTGAACTCTGGGCTTGCTACTGTCTCATCGTGCAGCACTAAGAGATTTCCCATAGCAAAAAAAAACCTATCTTGTGTAACACTGGGTTTTGGCCACAGCATTCTCCTGAAGAAGTTGGCAGATGATGGCTGAGACAAGTGCACTCTTTGCTGGGTTAAAAACTGGCTGGATGGCTGGGCCCAGACAGTGGTGGTGAATGGTGCTGCATCCAATTGGCATCTGGTCACTAGAGAGGTTCCCCAAGGCTCAGTACTGGAGCCAGTCCTGTTTAATATCTTTACCAATGATCTGGACAAGGGGAACGAGTGCACCATCAGTAAGTTCACAGACAACACAAAGTTGGGCAGGAGTGTTGATCTGCTGGAGGGTAGGAAGGTTCTGCAGAGGGATCTGGACAGGTTGAATCCTGAGGTCAACAGTATGAGGTTCAACAAGGCCAAGTGCCGGCTCCTGCATTTGGATCACAACAATCTCATGCAGTGCTACAGGTTTGGGGTAGAGTATCTGGAAAGTGGTCCAGCAAAAAAGGCCCTGAGGGTGCTGGTCAATGGACAGCTGAACATGAGCCAGCAGTGTGCCCAGGTAGCCAAGAAGGCCAATGGCATCCTGGCCTGTGTTAGAAACAGTGTGGCCAGCAGAATTAGGGAAGTGATTGTGCCTCTGTACTGGACACACCTTGAATCCTGTGTTCAGTTTTGGGCCCTTCAATACCAGAAAGACATTGAGGTGCTGGAGCAGGTCCAGAGGAGGGCAACGGAGCTGGTGAAAGATCTAAAGTGTAAGTTGTATAAGGAGCTGCTGAAGGAGCTGGAGATGTTTAGTCTGGAGAAAAGGAGGCTGAGGAGGGACCTTGTCACTCTCTACAGTTACCTGAAAGGAGGTTGCAGCAAGAGTGGGTTGGCCTATTCTCTGAAGAAACTAGAGGAAAGACAAGAGGAAATGGCCTCAAGCTGTGCTATGGGAAGTTCAGGTTGGACATCAGGAAAAATTTCTTCACTGAAAGGGTGGTTAATCACTGGAACAGGATGCCCAGGGGTCTGGTGGATTCACCGTCTGTGGAGGTGTTGAAGAAACAACTGGATGTAGCACTTACTGCTATGATTTAGTTGACACAGTGATGCTTGGTCAAAGGTTGGAACTCAGTAATCTTGGAGGTCTTTTCTAACCTTAATGGTCTTATGATTATAAGTTTGAGTGGGCTAATGCAGGCCTAACATATCCAACCCTCTTTCTTTTCCCACACTGGCTGGTTTTTGGTTTTTTGTTTTTTTTTTTGTTCCAGGGCACACAGCACTGTAGCTTGCTTCCAAACCGCAGAAGGGAATGGGAGCTATGAGTTCTCAGCACCCTCAAAATGACATGCCATTTTACTGTATATCAGTTTCATTTAGAAAAGCTCTCAGTGCTCCAAGTGAGATCTCCCACTGGGCATGTTGGTTGAACAGTTCTGATGACTAATAAATGTAATATTTTATTGTTACCAGAAAGTTCCTAATTGTGGCTGTCATCACTGAAAATAAACACATTCAGGACCTCCTGAACATTATGATAAAGTCTTCTGTCCAAACATGGGAAATATTTTTTTTTTAGTAATTTGCTGCCAAATGTAGCAACATGTGAAATCGTCCTTCACTCTACTTCTCTGAGTCTTCTCCTTCATAAAATAAATTGCCAAATAGGTTATCCCCCAATAATATAAAGCTTTCAGATATTTCCACATTTGAAGTCTCACCTCTTTCTTGAGGGTACATCAGAATATCCCAAGGACTTCAGCAATTTTATTAATGAAGTTTTAATATGCAGGCATATTACTGGCCAAGAGATTTTTGGGAGTAAATAAGCAATTTTGGTTTTACACTCAAACATGTATTTTCTTTGAATCAGTTTGTTTCCATGAAGTTATATTTGCTCCTTAAATTTTTCTTTTATTAATATACTTACCCATTGAGTAGAACACATTATATAAGAAATCCCACTAATTTGAATTTCACCCTTTGTTATACAACTTGTTTGTGGAAACTACACTTCAAATGTCACTAGGGTGAGGCTCTACTTTGGATATGAGAATTCATCGACTCCAAAGCAAAAAGAAGCACCTAGAGTAGTAAACATAACCTCTGTGTCTAGAAAATAAATACAGGTTCAAGTTGGATGCCAAATAGAGGACTAGTGCCCAGTTTTGGATTAAATTTTCTCACTCTTTCCTTTTAGCTCTGGTCTACCTTGAAAGAGGAAAGATTTACCAGAAAGCCATTCTTTACACAGCCATGTTAGTAATGCTCATAGAAGCAGAATAGCAGATTCCAAATCTGATGACCTGCTTTTATTTGTAAGAATTAACCAAAGTTCATCATGCATCTCCCAGTTGCATTTAACATCTGAATATTATGTGGACTTTAAGGTCACATGTTATATTGCAAAATGCCCAGTGAAACATAATCATAAATAAAATGGAACTTTTCACTCAGCTTCACAGCAAGAGTAGCAGGTAAGGAATTTTCCCATCTTCAACAAACCGTATAAAATCCAAGGCAAAATCCAGCCACTCCACACACATAAGTATATTTCATTGCAGAAAACAGGACATAAGTCCTGCTGGTAAAGACAGCAGAAAGGTGCAGACTTTCAGTGGAGCCACATCACTCAATGACAGACATTAGTCTTTCCAAAAGCCACTTTCTTCTATATAATGATTGGCCCCCTCAAAACCTAGATTCCTTACATGTTTAAAAATAAGTGAGCATTTTCATTGTTACTGCTGCAAAATAAGGAATTCAATAAAGGTCACAGAGAATGGCATAGACACTTAATTTATCAAAACCATCATAAGAATAAACTTTAAAGTAGGCTATCAAATGGTTGTAGATATCACAGAAAAAATGTTCTTAATTTCTTTCTTTAATGGCTGAATCCAGATTGTAATTTTATGCTTGTTCTGTTGCAGCTGGTGGCAGAACAGGCACTTTAAAGGGAAAGGAAACTTCTTTTATTTTTGGTTTAAGTGTAGTGGTGCCATCAATATTTGCAAAGAAAAAAAATATATCTAAGTTTAAATACTGACTGACCGGAATGATTGTGGTTCACTTTCAACTCAAACTTGGATGTCTGAGTTAGCTTTTTATACTATACTATCATTAAGCATTAATTTTAAATTTTTATGTATTCTGCTTAGGTAACAATCAGGAAAAAAAGAAAGATTGGATCGTGTAAAACTCACTTATTACTGTAATAACAATTATTAATACCATTTGGAGAGCAGGATAAGTATATGAAACACTCATCTATACAGCTATCTGGAATGTACGCTATGTCCCATTGATACTGTAAGTTCAGCAAGCCAAAAGCAAGCTCCTAAGCAAGACATGATGATAACATTTCATGTAACTCCTCTTTGGCAATACTTAGACACTGCAACTGAATACCAAACAGGGTCACATGTGCCAGTCAGTTACTGCAAGAAAGAATACGTGATGAACTGTTTGTTTTGAACTAACAGTATAAACACATTGCAGAAATGAAACCCAAGCTTAAACAATGGGGAAAGTTATCCGGTATTAAAATAAACAGTTCTAGGAAAATCTCTAAAAATGTTTACCAAGTCATCTTCTTCCGCGTAGTTTCTGCACAGAGCATTTTGCCATGTCCCTGGTTTCTCAACCAACCCCAGTTACACTGACTATAGATATGCAAATACTAATGGACAAGGCTGAGCTTTAATTGCCTATAATTGGCACCCCAAGCAAGGGCATTTTTATCTACAGTCAAGCTTGTAGGTCATCAAAGAAGCAATTTCGTTTTAAGCATAAAAAAAATATTGCCTGTTTTACAAAAAAATATTTGTTTTCCTTCTAGAAATCTGAGAGTTTAGATATAGAAGGGAAAAAAATTTAAATTAAAATACTAGAGATTTAAACAAACCATGATTCTTACAAACTTTCGTAATAAATATTTTTCTAATATCACAAGATAACAATTCAAAAATAATTTACTTTGCCAAAAATTGTCTACATACAGTTTTATTGAAAGTTATTGAAATTTTATTGAAATTTACTACCTGAAGTAATAAACATATTTCCTTTGTGTAACTTAGACTATATCTCAAATTCTTAAACTTTATTTCTGATTATAACTATTCAAGTCCTAGACCTATAACCATCAAATATTCTTTACTTCATTCACAGCAGGTGCATTGTAAAATGCTGTTTAGTGTAGCTAATTTAGGGGGAAAAATAAATGCAGAGTATGAAAATGAGATGTGAGATATCTACATAATATATTCATTACACTTAGGCATTATGCATGTTTTGAAAGGAAATGAGTTATGGCTGAGATGCTTTGTAATGGCAACAGCAACAAAGCAAATTCAGTATTCAGAGATGCTATAAAGGATCTGCATCAGCCTCATTTGTTCAGAGTGAGCCATACTCCATCACACAGAGAAACAGGTCCTTTCATTCCAAGGAAAACTGACACATGGGGATACGTGCACAAACCCAGTTTTATGCAAACCCCTGGGAGCAGAGGGTTGGGGGCTGGGAGGGAAAGAAGGAGGGGGATAGTTCTTCCTGTAGCCAGTTTTACAATCATTGCAGGAGAAAACAGTCCTCAAATATAAACCCCTTTCACTGGGCTTCCTACCTGTTTAATCACTTCCCTCCAAAGTGTGAAAGGACTAACCCTCAGACATTCACACTCCAGAGACTCATATTTCCTCATGTTCAGTTCACAGTGAAACAGTGATCTTAGTTCAGTCTCTAGTGGACAAACACAGAATAAGTAAAATCTTAGAAGCATGATTCAGCAGGCAATTTGCTCAAGTAAAATCATGTGTGCATGAACACAGAAAACATCTTTCTTCTCTTTAGTGCTTGTCTCAGCCTTTCAAAGCACAGTAAAATAATTTCTTAAGAAATGTTTTCTCTACAAAAGACATCCCCTCATTTCCAGCCTTATACTCCCCAAAGCAGACCAAAATATTAAAAAAAGAAGGAAGTAGTCTAAAAATTAAATGCTTGGTTATATTTTCTTTTATAGTCATATGCTTACTGCACAGAATCTTCTCTCTCTTGCTAAATCCAGATATTCAAGAGCACAATTAATTTACCAAGTAATCAAGAAATCCTCTGTAAAGATTTTATTAGAGTTAGGGGAATTGGGGTGACTGTATGTGCTTTTTAACATATTTCTGTCTTGTACACTGTCAGGATGAAACAAAACTTGTAAATGAGATAGGTAACAGTAACTGTGCTAATATGAAGTTTCAGCCCACCTAGTAGAGTCTTCATCAGAGTTTTATTGATATTCCTTCTTAATATGAACTTGTTTTGGAGTTAAATCATATGTCTCTCAAATGGGTACATACAGCAATTTTCTTATGCCATATCACACAACTAGTTGCATCACTCAGTGGTGCAATTTTCTAAGTTTTGCCAGGTCAACATGGAAAAATGACATGGCACATGAATGGAAATATCACAGATAACTATACATGGACTGTTTGTTTATTTATTTTTACTGGTCAGCTATCCCAAAGCATTTTCATTATCAAGGCATGGACAAGATCCTGCAAGGTATGTAGTCTTACACAAGTGAGTAATCCTGTTAAGGTGAGTGGGGCTGCTCAAATGAGTGAAATTATTCACCTATTTAAGTCTTTTCAGACTCAAACTCCACTGCATACATAAAACACTGAAAAGTTCGTTAGAGGTTTAGAGCTATTGCACAAGTTCTTAAAAATAATTACTTCTACTAAGGTACTGCAACACCTTGTAACCCATTTTCCCCTTTTTGGAAATAATGCACATATACACACACAAATTGAAACAGGCTGTTTCAAGACCACTGTAATCTACACAGTTAAAAAGGTTTACTGTGATGTTTTGAAGTGAGAATTCCTATATACTTTCTTCTTTCTTTTTAGCAATTAGCTGGGTAGAATAGTATTACAGGAGCTATTTATGAAGGAGCAATTATATTCTTAATCCAGTGCCCTTAAATGCTGATTTTTTAAAAAATGCTCCCTTTTGCTGTCAGAGTAGCAGGTATCCTGCATGACATCTGATCTGAATCTGTGAACTACAAGTAGAGCTTATAAGAATACTTAGTAAATTCTGTCAGTAGAGTCTCTGGAGGATTTTTGTGTTCTTTGGCTCACATGCATAACCTCTTGAGGAAAAGTTTTTTAAAAGTTGCATCTTTCAGTAAAATGAAGAAAATTCTGCCCCCAAGAGCAATGTCACTAAGAGGGGTGCATTCTGGCTGGAACATTTCTCTCCTACACAGCCATGAACTAGATCAGTCCTTACTACCTCTGTTTTCATAGAAACTAATGAAAACTTTTAGCAGCATAAACATGCCCCCAAAAAATCATTTAGTGAGAAATGAAAAAAAGAAACACTTACTTTTTGCAGCCACTGAGTGTAATTTTCCATCACATGTTCCAGATGTTGCAGTTTCTGGGAAGAGAAATCCTGTTCCACGTGAGGAGCATCTCTCTGAAGAGCATTTGTGTTGTACTGGTCTGTCGTGCTTTCACGACAGTTCCCGTCCTGTTCTGGCAGGATGAAAGTATAGGTGCACTGCCCATGCTGAATCCGGTTAAATCTTCTCCCACTGGCTTCTGGACCCCGACGCTGGTTATTACAGCCTATATGAGCAAGAATCGCTGCCAGGAAAGCAAAGGAAAGGAAAACTGACATGTTATTATTACTTTCTTTTCCTGCTTTAAGAAAAACTTTTTCTTCCTCTTTGT
The DNA here is from genome assembly GCF_036250125.1 of Pseudopipra pipra. NCBI lineage: Eukaryota > Metazoa > Chordata > Aves > Passeriformes > Pipridae > Pseudopipra > Pseudopipra pipra. Next base: position 18,407,961 of record NC_087549.1, on the reverse strand, counting down.
TTAAATTTGTTCTTAATTTCCCTTAAAGTCTTTGGAAAAAGGACTGGAGCAGTGCACTTTAAAAATCAGGCTTGGATAAACTGTTAGTTTTTTTAATTTCACTGTGAGGATAGCTTCCTTAGTTAAAATTGGGAATATTTATTGCATAGTAGTTAAGATTTATTGTTTCCTCTCTGTTACAGTCCAGCATGTAGCCTGCTTTAGGCAGCTGCATATGCATATCCCAGTCTCTTTCCCCTACACTATCTGCTGCAGAACTGCTATTTTCTCTCAGGCTTCAGTGAGTTTTATTAAGGTTGCACTTTCAAGCCAAGCTGGAAGCAAGCAGCCTTTCACAAGATGACTTGACAGGAATGCGTGTATGAGTGCGCCCCTATGCTAAGGATGGCTGATGGCTCAGTACAGAGGGATCATCTTACAAACCGGCTGGATGCATGACCTCAATCATGCATGGCTTTCCAGCCCCTACTGCATACAACGGCTGAGGGCTTTTGACGAATTCACGTAAGTTTAATAAGTAAGGCAGTCCACCTTAATACTCTTCATATGTTCACACTGACCTATTAAAATGTAGATAAAGTGTAGAAGTTTGTTGTAATCCCTCTGTAAATATACAAAGCACTGAAATTAAAAATACTTTCAGTTCTGCACTGCTCTGTATCTATTAAAGAATTCTAAATCAGGCAAGTGACACTTAAGGGGAAAAAAGTTACATTTAACCCTCACATGCTTTAGCTACTTTTCTAAGATAATTGTGTTTCTTTAAAAGAGTTTCCAGAGAATTTTTTTACAGCATAAATTGAAATTAGGGCTGCCAAATAGTAATGGGAAAAGGCAGTTAGAAAGATAATAATTTTCTGATTATGGTGTCTAAACTAAGGTAACTAATTAGAAAACAGTGAGGGATGGCAGCTGAACTAGTCTAGATTGTCTTCTGTACTCCTGCATAGTTATCACATGCATAACACTTCTTCCAATTTGCAAGTCTGTATGGGCTAAAAGGCACCCCTCATTATATGTGGTACCTTTCTCTGGGGCAACTTCCTCAGAAGATTGTCCTAACTGCTTAAGAAGCTATCTTATACTTAAATAATGCCTTTGGTATTTGCTAGAGACAAATAAAAAATGCAGAGATTATAAACAGGATTAGAATATTCATGAAATTTAGAGGAATTTGGATCTGAGTTCCTGTACTAGCATTTGTTGTTGTTCCATAAATATCAGCCAACACTAATGCAGAGAACTTTGCACATTTTTTTCCCATGGAAGTAAGTAGTCTTCTAAATAGCAATAGTGCATCACTAAAAAAACAATCTGCAAGGTTTTTACCCTCAGAGAAACCTACCTGCAAAATTTCTGAGTGCAAGCACTCTCAGTACTAACACAATTGCCACCTGTATCACAACTACAATGTCATTCTAAAAGAACTGCCTGAAATATTTCACCCAGGCATCCAATCTGCTCCAAGGGAACCTATTCCTGCTCAAAACTGGGAGTAGAGGTTTTTCATCTTGCATCTGGAAAGAAACTACTGCATTTAAACGAATAAGTAATATCCCCTACAATAAAATAGAGAAATGAGAAATTCTTATCTTGCTCTAAAATGTTTATATATTCTAGAGAGAGAGAAAAAAAAGGAAAGAATACAAAGCAAAAAGCAAAACATCAATGCTAGTGTTGCTTTGAGCAAAATAAGAATATCCTTCCACCTCTGAACTGTTCAGTCCACCTTAGCACTCTGTTTTTACTTTTTCTGCTTCTGAAAACCAACTTCTTGCAGTTTGCTTTCTTGCTTGCATACAACACTTCCCATAACTCACCACCATCACCAGAACTAGTTCTGTGGTTTATTACACTGTCTTTGCAATTATTGTGAAAGTATTTGCAAGATATTTGCTCATCTAAGATCAGAGATGAAAAGAGAAGAAAATTGTAGGATCAGACACTGAGCTGAAGGGTTAGCACAAAAACAGCTATTCCCTCTGAGGCAAAGCACAAATACCAGAGCACAAACATGGCAACAATACATGCTTTTCTTATAAGTAAAAAGAGTACTTTATGAAAGGGCCTCAGAGAAACTTAAATGGGGGATAGCAAAGGTTGGTGTACAAAGGCTTCCTAGATTTTTAGTTCATATTTTCAAATATGAGTACACACAAATGCCTCATTCATTTTCTGCAGAGTATTTAAGCAACAGATTTATTCACATGCAAATAAGGAAAAGTGAGATTGAAAACTTACAATTGATGTTTTTCAGATGAGAAAAGACTTCACAGAAGAGCTGGCTCACTTTGTTGCTATTACATGGTCCCTTTCCCCAGCTTGAGGTGACTTATCCCTTCCCTTCCATCCCCTTTTTCCTGAAGGGTATCAGCCCTTAAGACCTTCAAGAAGCATCTAGAGTTGTCAGGCATCTTTGGCATTTGCTCATTTGTCTCCAGCTTAATTCCCTACCACAGCACCTGCTTCTCAAAGCCAGCCCCCCAACCCCAGACCCCAAACTAATGGATCACAGGCAAAACATAATGGTCAGGTGGCACAGCAGGGAGGGAGATGTGGCACAGCCATGCAGCAGTCAGAGTATCTCCCACCAACACACTGCACTAAACTCTTCCTTACTAAAAAGAACCAAGTCCCCTCACCCCTATAATGTTCACATCTGTGTTGTAGGAGTAGCACATCTGAGACATCTTTTGTGCCCAAACTCATAGGGTCTCACTCAGAGGCAAGAAATGGATGATAGAAGCCCAGGAGCCAGTCTGTTACTCTGAATTTGCAGCCTTTCTAGCCCACAGGGAGGCACAGAAAGGGACTTATGAATTGTGATGGAATGTATTCCAATATTTTCAAGGCTTTGAGTGACTGCTGAAACAGCACCAGCTCTGTTGGCTACATAAAAACTCAGCAAGCTTTGGGGTTGTTCTTGACAACTCAAGAGTCAGAGCTAGTCACCAGGGTCCCTAACTAGAATCACAGACATTCCCAAACCTAACACAGGGACCAACAAGGTCAGCTTGCTGTTTCCCCAAATGCACAGCAAAGTCATTTTGATAAGCACACTGAACCAACGGGGCTAGGTTCAGTTTACACTCCTCCCTGAGACCTTTATGGTACGTTGCATACACAGGCAGAAGTGCAACAACCAATACAGAAAAAATCTTATTTCCAGATCTAAGGATTATTCCACTTAATTCCACAGTGCAATTTTATAAGAAATTCCATTTTACCTAAGGAAAACGGGTTCAGAAATAATAAGAGCTTTTATTTACTAAAATTCCCTAATCCTATTAAGGCATTTGGCTTTCTTCTTTTTCAAAAACAAACCAATCAAACAAACAAACAAACTTACCCAAGAGTTTCAATGGCTTGACATCTTTTACCCAATTTGACAAATGTACAGTTTATTATCCCAGTACCACATGATCTATGCGACATGTCCCAGCTTTTCACAACCTTAAAATTTCAGTGAGGTGAGGGAAAAAAGTAGCTCTCACAGTTCAGTCAAAGTCACTTTTGGTATTTCTGCAGCATCTTACTTTATATACTGCAGATAAAATCTAAATGATTTCCCCAGGATTGCACAGTGGCTCAACCGCAAATTGGGGCATAGATGTGTTTAAAAGGCTCTTTATTTTCCTAAGACCACTTCCTCCATCACAATGACTAGTTTTGTGTTCCCTGAACTTTTTCTTCTGTGTAACAGTGTAGGGATGGATCTAGAGGTTTCCTTCCCAGACCATGAAAAGTCTCATACTCGTTCTTTATTTAGTAGCTATACAAAATACTGTAACTCACTATGTAATCAATCCTACAAGGCAAAATAAGTGGAAATTCAACATCCAGATAAAGGTTACATTCACATGATATTGGTTCCTACATATCTCACATTAATGTATTTTAGTGGCTTTTGTTACAGAATCATATGCGTACTTAGAGTTCAAATATGAATTCTAGGAAACCAAAATCTCTTTCTGCTTCTTTACGTTTCTGCTGCAATGTGTGTTATTGTTGCAGATGAGTTGCAACAATGTTGCATCATGTCACACACTGTACCTGGAGTTATTCCAACTCAGTTTCCTCCATTTATAAGGGAAGTCACTGAAGAATGGCTCCTGACCTTAGGTAGAAGAAGCAAGCTTTTCTCTATTGGTAAACCAATGCTATATTAGGATACAAAATATTTATTCTTAATCAGGCATATTCCAAAGAACTTCATTCTATATATATAAATTCTAGAGAATAAAATGGATCTTAAGTGCCATACCTCTGACTGGTTATGTGCTAAGGCTTCTAAGTTATTTTAGTGGAAATGGTCCCATTTAATCAAGCTGCTCAGACCAGAGCAGGACGAAAGATATTGACTGACCCTACAAAATCCAGATGGTATTGAGAGCAGATGAAGGGAAAGACTTACTTACCATGCAATAACACTTTCTCCTTCTACCTGTATGCTTTCTTTTCTTACTCTCCTGGGAATAAGCAAATAGTCATTTCAGATAAATTACTCCTCAGGACTGAAGGTTTTATATTCACATGCGCATATTTAAGGTATGACCTACATGGTGTTGCTTGCCAGATCCTTCCTTCAAAGGAACACAGTGATGAATACTCAGTCACGCCACAGCCCAGCCCAGCCCAACCCTCTCAGCATTTGATTTCACACCTGAGAACAAGTAAACAGCTGGGAGCATTAACAGAGCTTGTAGAAGCTGCTAAAGCAGCAGCTCTTAGAAGAACATGGTGGTTTATCACAGAAACATCTGAGCTCCTTGTTGTGCTGTACAATGTGTCTAAATTTTGTCTCACACAGAGGCTTTATCGTATTTTTCCAAATATGTTGGCAGCTGAGAGAGTGAGGTGTTTTCTGAAAACTTATTTTGGTGCTGTGGGAAAATCAAGTTTTTTCTTATATTCATAACAAATCTTTGAGCTTACGCATGTAGAGACAAAGCACGTAGATTAATTCCATTAAATTTGCTCCCATTCCCTAGGGAAGGAGGGGATACCCTCAGCATCTTCTTGTTATCGGTCTAGGGTAATTTTTGTCCTTAACTTTCACATTTTCAGGATCCTTGATTTATTTTCAAAAACCAATCTCCAACCCTATCGAACAGGAGAGATACATAGTAATGGAACACAGTGGGTATGACGATAAAAAACAGATGTCCTAATCTAAAATACCTGATGAGAAGACCAACAACAGTGATCTCGTGCTGTAAATCCTAGACAAAACCAGACAACTGCCTGATTTTAAAAGAAATGTCATACAGCTACAAGCATTTCAGCCCTATCATGTGAATGTGCCTTCTTTTCCAAATTACATTGAAAGTGAAATTTTGTGGAAATTATTTATAGCAGCGATTTTTGTTTGAATGGTTTAATCATTCTATGGATTATCTCTGGGTCTTAATGTTCACCAGGGAAAAATGCAGGAGAGAAACAACAACCTATTGGCACGTTACCTTCAGTTTCCAACTTAATTTAACATGTATCTCCAAGTACAATGCTATATGTAGATCGGTTCCTGAGATCACAAAGGCAGGAACCACAACAATGTGATTTACCTATGAAAGGAATATTTGCAGTCCCCTAGTCAAGTGTGAACAAAAAAGATTATTCCAAATACTGGTAAAAGTTGAATACTTAGCAATAAAAAAAAGACCTTTCTTCAGACTCTATGGAGTGGCAAGTTAACATCTTTCCTTTGGAGTCTTAACCCATAAGTCCCGCAAGATTACAGCCTTCTTCCCTAAAGGAAACAAATATTTTGAATCAGGTGCTTAAAAAGCCTTGTTCATAGGAGCACTACATACATAATTGTTAGACACAGAGGACAAAATATCAGTGACAAAATCCCTTACAATATCCATAGAAGAAATATGAGACCTACCCATCCTTCTGAAGCACGATGCTCCAGCAAGCTCAGTCTTTCTGTCCTATCAGAAAGTCTTTTCCTCATAGACCTCTCTGTAGCTCAGACAGTCAATTCAGGTGCAGCAAAGAGGGAAGTGATGCCCCTGCCAAGGATGGTAGGAGCATTTGTAGGTGAGCCCCAGATATAAATCCTTCTACTGCCTAATATGAAAAGAGGCAACAATCAGACTTTCGTCTTTTTGAGCATATATATTCATAGCAAGGCAAGGATTGCAAGACATGTTTCTTCTGCTGGTTGAGTCACATCAGGCAGACTCCCCATCAACCTGAATGACACTCTAAACCAATGACTGCGAAAGACAGTCTTTGCTGATCTATGATATAATTGAATATTAAAATGTAAAACATTCTCCTTCATTTTCTCCACATAGAAAAGGATGTAAATCCAGGTCAGTTCTCAGTATTTATGTTTTACAAGAACTCAAGTATATGGCTAAAATATACATAAAAAGAATATAGCCCTGCTTCTTGAAAAGTAGATACTTTTTTCTAAATAAGACTTATTTGCCTAGCAAAATTTTTTCCTAGAATAGGCTTAGATAAAATAATACATGGGAAATAAACTTTATTGGACATAATACTGTGATAGAAGTTATGAACATCATATTTTTCCCTTGAGTGTCTGTGGAGCTCTGATCAACTTCTACATACCTTTTGAAAAATAAAACTGCAAATTAAAGGGACTAGAAAAAACAGCCTCGAAGAGGTATAACCTATACACCAAGAGGCAAAGGAGAAAAAGGAGAGAATGTATACCAAATCTTCATTTTACAAGTTTCTGTGAAAAATCTCGTATTATCACTTTTCTAGACCAGTCATAACATACCTTCTGCTTTCAGTCAAAAGAGGGATGAAACCCATCCTTCAGTAAGCTAATACTTAATTATGTGGGTGAAATACCTATTTTTGATGTAGCTGTAAACTGGGAAAACATGGGATTAATTGTTTGGATTGCTATTCATGTTTGAGTTCTATTTCAAAACCACAGTTTAATCATTTTAGATGTCTGGCTAAAAGGAGTATGTGACAAATGCAATGATATTACTGAAATGTGTTTCATTCCAAATGAGAAATTGAGTCCTAAGAGTGAGTAACATCAATATTTCAGCTTTCTGTATTCACACTCTTGTTGTGTTTTCATGAATGGGAACACTCAATTCCATGTGTTCTCTCACTGTTCATCCAACTTAGTTTAAGTTTTTGGCTAGAGTTCAACTCTAGCAGGAGCAGGAGAAGCCAACAGTAATGATATTACACAACACAAGCAGCCCAGTCTTCCAGCATTCGGATCACCTTGCCGGTGCTTGTTCTGGAAAGGGTAAATAGTAAGAAAGGAAGCAGAGAGCAGAACGTGAAGCATATAGATATTTTTGACATTGACAATACCAAGATTAATAGCATAGGCAACCTGTCTTGGAAGGTACAGAATTCCAGCTGAATGGAAACACTTAAACAAAATGCAGTAAATGGGGAAACAAGCAAAAACATTGGCAATGTTCTTCTAGAACCTCGTGAAAAACAACATAAAGTTGCATTTAAATTCAAACTACAGGAAATACAAGCTCGCCATTACTATGTGAACGTATCATAGGTCTAACAAGCTCAATTTTTGCCAAAAAGTCCTTAAAATCTTACTTGTTTTCTCTTAAAGAGTCAGAATTTCAAGTTCTTTCTCCAACATTATTAATAGATTATATATCCATATTACAACATGCATTTTAAGGAATCAAGTCAAATACGAATTGATACTTTGATAGCAAGACTGGCATATTGGTCTATCTGAAACTCTGCAGTCCCTATGGCCATGGCGGCTTCCTTACACTCAGTGTGTTTATTAAATCATTCCCAGCAGCTAAGAGTTAGGTTCTGGGTGACAGATATAGCAGAGAAAAAGGCAGGAATAAGCCAGCAGGAATAAGCTACGAGGAACCTGAGGTATCAGAGGTAAGTAAACAGCAGTGTAGTCATGGAAAGGGAGAAGCACAGAGAGACAGTCTGGAATTAAGAATTGCAAGTATTTCTTATTTAAGAAGGTAGTTTATAAATAAAATATCTCTTATATTTTATAGTGTACTTTTCTCCCCACTCCTATTATTTATTTTTGCAAACAGCTTCTGGTTTCACATTCCTTATGTGTATATGAGGCAGAGACTTGGCTTTCTGTGCACCATTCTGGCAGCATCCCCATAATACTAAAATTCATCATTAACTAATTAGAAACCTCAGTCAACTGCTCAAAATTATTTTAAGAGACCAATCAGCTTCTTCCCAACTGTACATATAATTTTTAATTGGGAAACAAGAAGCCAGACAACACAAATAAATAGCAGTGATGCAAGAGGCTAGCTATGGTTTGGGAGCAGCTTCCTGCAGAATTGCACCAGCAAGGCATGCCAGCTGCACTGTGATAAATAGCCTCACTATATTGACACGTCCACTTCTTGGATGAAATATAGAAGGCGCTCATCCTATAATTAGACATGAAGCTGTCATAATTTTATATGGGAGAAAACATTTATCACAAGTTGGCTCTGATTAATTGGCCTGCCTTTTCCAACAGAGTTGGAAAATAGAGATATGAATCCATGTCCTGGGGACTAGGGTATGCCTAGTACTGAGGCTCAGGCATTGTACCACATAGCTCTAACTAGCCCCATAGCTCAGTCGTCTCCATGTCACGCTGCAGTCACAGAAAAGGCATATTACCTTCCCCTCAAAGATTCCCTCCAGCACTTTTGTACCACCTGCTCTGGCATAGATGCCCAAAGTTGTGTGTAAAACCCACTTCAGAGGATGCTGCCAGGTTGTGGTTCCTTACAGAGAGCAGGGATAGCCACACTGTTTGAGATTTGCATCTATAGCAAGCAGCCAGAATGTAGGTCTCAGGCTTCTAATCACACTGTATATTTCAAAATGCCTAATCAATAATCCATAAAAATGGAGATAATAAATGGAATTACAAATATGTTTGTTTTCCCCTAATGCCAGTGGTCATATAAATGCTGTAGCAACTGTATTGAATCCAAACAATATGTTTATAGGTGTAATGATATTTGCAGCCAATTCAATAAACACAGTGCAATGTAGGACCTGTGACAGCCTGGCAGTATTTCTGCTGCTGTATCCCTTGGAAAACCAGCACTGAAAAATTAGTACCGGAGGCTGGACTGTGTCCTCAGGAGCATGTGTGCTCAGGCACCAGGTCACTGGAAAACCAGTAGCCTGAGAGCTTTATTTCTGAATATAAATATGACAGAAAATGGTCTGAAGTACAATATTTAAAAAAAAAAAAAAGAACATTTTCTTCTCTGTGTACAGCAGCTACTGTACATATCACATACATTAACCCAGGGTATTCAAATAACCCAGTGCCTCTAATTGCATGTAACTCAAAGACAGACTCTAAATTCACTTTGATCATCATAAACCCATCAGCACACTTACTAGACATTTAACTTCTGTATGCCAATAAAAAATGTTGTTTAAACTGTTAACTGCCTGTTTAAAGCAGTAATTAATCCCCAAGATCAACACCTTTGAAATTATTGCCACAGGGCATAGATAAATATTAACCTTGGCTCTTGGGAAGTGTTGGGCTTATGACCTGGGAAGGGATTACTCTTGGTAGTTTAGGGCTTTATCCCCTGATCTGCCACTGAGATGTTGTACAGTTCATAGGGGAAAAAAAGTGTAAAAACCACTATTTTGTTTTTAGCATCTTTGATGTAACCATCTAAATCAGAATGTGGAGATAAAGTATTTTCTAACTGCAACTTTCTCTGCACGTATCCTATGAAATAACCAAACCCCATCCTTTGGATCAGGTGAGGATAATCTTGGTGTAATGTTGAAGATTGGGTGGGACAAGGCTTGTGAAAATTTACATTCTTCCTTCTAAAAGGACCAGTGTCCCTGTCCTGTTTGGAGACTGTGCTCAGCGGATGCCCCCTGAACAGTTATCAGCCAGGCATGCCCAGGTAGGTCACAGAGCAAGAGCCAGGTTTGTGGCACTGAGTAAATTTGAGCTGTAACTGCTGGAACAGGAGAGCAGGAGATAGAGAAGAAATATAGAAAGTAGGAGAGTAGGTAGGCCTGTATACAAGTATTACTGTTAGTAAAGTACTTTACATCTCTTGTATAAACAGTAAAAAAAATTAGGTGTTTATTTAATGTCATTTATTCAGCCAGTGATTTGCAGTAGTTTTTAAAACACTGTTATTTTACTTTATAAAAAGTACCATCTGGACAATAATATGTTTTATATAGAAAAGCATTATTTTAAAACAAGTGGCAAAACAATCACAAGTTTAACTATCAAAATTCTAAGTACAGCTTTCAAGAATGTAAAACACATCCAAGCAAGCCAAGCTCTGTGGAATTTTGTTGCACAATATAATATTGCTCCTTAGATTCTGAAGTGTATAAAAGAAATGTCCTGTACACAGCTTTTTCATGACCCCTTGCTTCATGCACATCCAAGTCTGAAGTGCTGTGAACTCCAGTTGCCTTCATTCCCTACCCCACATGACACTATATAAGTGACTGGGACCACCCCACTTGGCTGGAAATGCTGGGGGCTTGTGCAGTGACACAAGTCCTCTCAACCATATGTGCATGTTAGAATTGGGAACCGAAAAAAACAGCAGTAACATAACAAGACCAAACACAGTCGGGACTCTTTGATAGATGACCCTTAAGGGATGAAGTGCAACACACAGTGACATCTAATGTGGCTCTGCTTTCTCCACCCTTAGTTAATCTGCTTCTGCAAGTTCTCTATTGCTCATCTGGTATTTTTAAATAAATGCTTTGATAAATATGGAACTATCACTCTATTGCCATAGGCAATAAGCAAGTATAAACTCACCCTTCCTAAAATACATGTTAAGGTAGTCAGATGTGCAAAGCAAGGCTGCACATCTTAAGACAGTCACTGTTGTAAAAAACAGGAAGGGTGTCAGGCTTTGTCTAGTACAGTAGAAGCAGGCAGAGAGGTCTACAGGGACTGAGCAATGCTGGGGAACTTGTAATGTCATTAGTGTGTTGCCAACAAACTGTTTTTCATGCTTTTTGAAATAAATTATATATACTATTTATTGTTTTGTTGGGGCCTGTCAATGTGCCAGGTATAAGCATGAGGACATAACAGGTGCCACTTGTTCCACCTTGTGCTGTTCATGAGAGGAAAAAAAATCATATCATTGTTCCATGATTTCACTAGGACTAGGTCAAAACAAGAAGACAAACCAAAATTTCTGTAGCAGGCACTATCAAAAATATATGTTTTTAAAGCTGCTTTGTGCCATATTATCCATGACAAGTGAGAATTTTTTCTTTTGCAAAAGCATAGGAAAACTCCTGAACACTTATGGGACCATAACCAAATGTAACACAGAGCAGAAGTGATACTAAGTGCTCTAAAGCAAGGCAATCATTGTATTAATAAAATATGAAGGAAGCAGAACGTCAGCATAGTTATTATTTTCCATTAAAATGTTACTTTAGATTACCCCATTCTCTCTGTTTCTGCAACACCCTGAGTGTTTAAACTTCTTTTCATCAGCCTTTCAGAATCTTTTTGCCTTTTCACCCTTCACTCCATCAGAATGAGGTCCTATGAAGTATATCACTGCTAAAAGTGCAGGACCTAAGAAGACAGGTGGAACCTAAAACATGAAGAAGCACAAGAACACTCTCTTAAAAACAAACAAACAAACAAACCCAAAACACGAAAACAAACCAAAAAACCCAACCAAACAAAAAAAAACCCAAACAATTCCGCCCCCTCCCTTCCCGCCGGGCGAGTCGTTCCCAGCCCGGCTCGGGGCGGATCCGCTCCCGAACGGCCCCGCCCGGGCAGCGCGCGGGGCGCGAGCGCCCCCTGCCGGACAGCGCCCGCCGCTCCCAAGGGCGGAAAGGAAAAGGAAAAAGGGATCTGTTCCCGTCCGTGCGAGCGGTGAACGAGGACCCGGGCAAGTTAGAGGCCAGCGAGCGGGAAATTTACATCACTGATGTGGCAAAACCCCGAAGTTCTAAAGAAATTTTTTTAGTTGACGGTGTTTTGAGATGCTTCCACAGAATCCACAGTTTCTGTAGTCCGGCTAACCGCGACCGCCGGCTGTAAATGCAGCTGCAATAGCAAAAGAGTAGAACGCGGGGCGCAGGGCAGCCTGGGCACGGGGCGAGAAGGCAGAGGTCCTGTCCTGTGCTTACCCCTCCCTTAAGTAAATGCACTGAATGTATTCCTAGGGTCCATGAGGCCAATTCCTGAATAGCTACTACTAGTAGATCACTAGTAAAAATATATCCTTATATTGACCGACAGACTACATAAGAAATTGATCCTTTTTTTTTTTTTTTTCTGGATATTTTTCCAAATTTGCTGTCATTTTCTAACCAAAGTTAAAAAACGAATAGAGATTTTTATTCAGGTTGCCAGTGAAACTTAAATGTTGGCTCCCAGCTTATTGACGTTTTCTGTATGTAACTGCCAGCTAAGAAATACCATTGATTGAGCTGATTACACTGGAACAAGATGCCCAGAGAAGCTGTGGGTGCCCCAAAGCTGAAAGCGTTTAAGACCAGTCTGGATGGGGCTTTGAGCAACCTGGTCTAGTGGAAGGTATCATTGCATGGGGAAGGGGGGTTGGATCTAGAAGACCTTTAAGGTCCCTTTCTCTCAACCCATTCAATGATTTGTGAAATTCTGTAAAAGTAATGTTTCCAACTTCAATTATTTTCATACTACTGCATATTTCATCGTTAAAAGTATTTGAGCTACTGTTCCTGCCACAATGTTCAAAGCAGAAAATATTCTAAAATATCAACATAATCATTATACCAGAATGCGATTTCACCACTTCAGGTTGTCTTAACAGACATATTCTTCATAAATAGAAATAAAATTAAGCTTCTCAGTCCAGGCAATATCATATTTCTGGCATTAGCAAAGGCTTTTTTGTTAAAAATGCCCTGTACAAATGATAAATCAACCTCACAGTAGGGGGGAAATCTTGAAGTCATTAATGTTAATGAAAAATTTGCCATGGAACTACATTTTTACCTAAAAATATTTATGCTGCTTTTTCAGTAACTCACTGGCTGCACAGTCTTAGAACATTCTCTACTGCAGCCTTGGTAAAAGAATCCAGGCTTGAACCCAAGCCTCAGCCCCTTATCAGAATAACTCTACTTCTTGTTTCTGTCAGCTGTAAATAATTGATATCATCACTGAAAAGTGCAAGAAATCTGTTATAAATAATATTATCTGTCCTTGGAGAAATGTCATTCTCCCCTTTACACAAAAGGCTGACCTATATGTAATCTTAAACTCTATGTAGCGACATTAGCATTTTAGCGTGCTCAAAACTCAGAGCCCACATTACTGTGTGTGGTGTGTGACAAGCACAAGCAGTCATCTTCTTCCTAAAGAAAGAAAGAAAGCTCTGAAGCTCCAGTTCTGCAGCACCATACACCTACACAAGTCGCAAATAAAGAGACACGAGGTGCAGGATGTTTGCAAACAAGAGCAACTGGCCTAAACAGACTGATTCCTTCAGACTGGCTGAAAGTTGTTGAGCAACAGCAGAGAACTCTTAACATCCTTACAGTTTTAGAATGGCAGCATTCATGCACATTTGTACAGGATTCTCCTGTGACTTTATTCTTGTAACTTGCATAAAGATCCAAAAATCCTTTAACTGCAATGGTTTATATTTCATACCAGGTGCAAAATGAAACAAAAATAGTCACTGAGAGCAAAAGTAGAAACAGGATGAATTATATTTAGATAGTTATGACCTGGTAGCTTTAATACTAACTGAAATGCTAGAGTAAGCAATGGTGCTAGTGCCAATGTAAATTTGCACCACCAAAAACTTTACAAACACAAGTAGAGCAAGAAGGAAAGTGTGTGACTGAAGGGTATGATTGTGAACCAGCCTATGCCAGTATGATTTTCTATACAAAGCATTCCAAGTTCCAAAATAGCTGTTTCTTAATAGTGTAGGGAAACAGGACCTATGACCCATGAAAGGTCCACTTGCATAATATGTGCTTTCAAATTTTTCATGCTAATTTAGAAGAGCAAGTAAACAACAATTTTCTTGTGTGAAGGGCTCATAAAGAAGCATGAAATTCTACTTCTACAATGTAGGCGACTACTTCTGACACTTAGTTCTGTGCATTTCTCATAGAATAGGCTGAGTTGGAAGGGACCCATCAGGATCATCGAGTCCAATTCCTGACCCTGCACAGATCACCCCAAGAATCACACCAGATGCGCGAGAGTATTTTCCAAACACTTCTTGAACTCAGACAGTCTTGGTGCTGTGACCGTGGGAAGCCTATTCCAGTGCTCAGATATCCTTTAGGTGAAAAACATTTTCCTGATATCCAGCCTAAAGCTCCCCTGACTCAGTCTCATGCCATTTTCTCAAGTCCTGTCACTGGCCACCAGAGTGAAGAGGTTGGTACCTGCCCCTCTGCTTCCCCTCTTGAGGGTATTGAAGATCGCAATGAGGTCTCCCTTCAATCTCCTCTTCTCCAGGCTGAACAGACCAAGTGACCTCACTCACGCCTCCAGACCCTTCACCATCCTTGTGGCCCTCCTTTGGATGCTCTCCAACAGCTTAATGCTTTTTTTATATTGTGGTTCCCAAAACTGCACACAGTACTCAAGGTGAGGCTGCAGCAGTGCATTTACTCAACTTTAGTGATAAAATCAGCATATAGACAGTCAAAAAAGCAGAAATAGAAGATAATTATAATTTAAGTTTCTGTTTACATCTTGCAGTCTAAAACAGTACAGTCCTCCATATGTGAGAAACATGAACAAATCTACTTTTTAGAAGTTCAAGTAATAATGGAAGCTATTAAAAAACCAACCAAACAAAAAACATAAATCTGAGATACAGAGAGAAAAAGTGCAAAGGAGACAAGGAATTATTTATTAAATATTTGTTCAATTCCACCTGATTTTTATAAGGTCTTCTGAATCCTCAATATTACCATGTTTACATTGTGTCAAATAGCTCTATTATACATAGAAGCAAGAACTGATTCCTTCATGGTAGTTTTGTGTGCAGCCAAAAGAAATTATGGAGAGGTTTTAAAAATCTTTCTTCTCATGAACTGTAAGCCTTGAAAATCACCAATATCTGTATTTACTACTTCGATTTCACATTCAATCTACCTATTTATATATTTGTGATGGCCAGACTACATTAAATATGGGCAACATGTTTAACATACTAAGATACTTAAAAAAACTAATCTCTAATGGTGCTATATGAAGAATATTTATAGGAAAATGGAATTATGAGTATCTAACCTCTATAAAATTGGGGGAGTTTTTGGGTTTGGGGTTTTCTTTTTTTTGAATGAAAGAAGATGTTCAGTATTTGAAGATTTAAATTGTAAATTTCTGGTTTTCATGTACTTTTCTAACAGTTATAATGTTTACGTGCAGCACTCTGACAGAAGACCACAGACAAATAGACTATTATGAGATAGCTGTATTAACTTATAGAGTACTCCTGAGAAACTATTGAACAAAAAAAATTCAGTGATAATTTTGCTTTAACTGCCACATTTATTTTTAAATCAGGGACATTTTGTATAATGAATGCTTGAATTATTTAGAAAAAAGTTTTGATTATTTGCATGTGACTGTAGTTACTTTGGTTTTTTGTTTCTCTGTTACGAAGGTATAAGGGATCACCTCAATCAGCACAGAAATTTCTTTATTTGAAAGGAAGAGAAGAAAGTACCATATGTATTTTTTAAAATATCCAAAATGAAACATCAAAACTGTCTTCTCAAATACATTCTTTCAAACAGATTTTGTCTGAGAAGTTACTAATAAACAATCTGTTTATATGTATCTCTCTATATAAATGTCTGGCTGTCATTTATGCACACAAATATATATAAAAATATACACAGACTTATACAAACATGTATATAAATAAAATAGGATAAGATATATAATAGTATTTTATGCATATAGTTAAACACCTATGTATAATGAAGGTATAGATATAAGTGCTTTGGCTTTGCATCTCTGAGAAGGCATAGCTTGTTGCTTGTGGTTTCTGTGATTTGCAACTCTTTTTATAACACCTCACTCAGGAGACAGGGTACGCCTTTCACATGCATTTAAAAAGTAGCCTTCAGTGAAGATTCAAATCCCAAATGGTCCTTCAGAACCCTTTGTGCCCCATCCCCACCTCCTGCTCTCCTCAATTGACCCAATAACACATTATAGATGGTACATCCTAAATGAGATAGCACCCAGTTTTAGGCATTTAGATTCCTTCATTTTGGAAACACCAGCAAATACTGTTTTTTCTTTGTGTAGTTCCATTGGAATCCAACAGTTCAGGTTTCTCTTGTTTTCTGTCTTTATTGAGGCTTTTGGTAAAAGAGGGACACTCCTGCTGTTGGAATTGCAGAACTAGTGTTTAATACCCTGAGGACAGATGCATTTTATTCACATAAAGAAAAATTCATTTTAGTATTTTAATTTGTTCAAATTGTTGTAGATATAATGTATATATAGTCAATGAAGATATATCTCACTTTCCGTTGCTAACAAGAGCAGTAGCAATAACATCTTAATACATAATTTCAAAGACCTATAGCATTATCTCAAATAATTGCATTAAAATTTTAACTTTTTCTACTCAATTAACAACACATTATTTTAGTGAACAGCACATTGTATAATAAACAGATTTTCCAATAAGGTTATATTATCATGCACATGCATTCCATTTTTAAATAACACAATAAGTTCTAAATGCTTACTAGATTATTTTATATCAAAATACATGCAGAAATTGGCGTGAATTATTTTTAAGGAGTGATATGTAGCAGTTGAAAGTATTCCTTAAAGAGATACTTCTGTAAAAGCTTTGAGTGATTGAACTGTTTGAGAGAATTACAGTCTGCCCACAAATACTTTGGAGTTAAAGGAAGGCTGTAATTGTTAGCTATCTGCTGCAAATTGGTTAAGCATTTAGTGATTAAAAGCTCTTTGAGGTCTGCATATAAGTGCTCAGTATGAGTATTGCTCCTCTGAGTTACACAGCCTTGGTATATTTGTGATAACCCTTTACCACAGAGATTTTCACTTTACTAAACCGGGAGACAAATCAATTGAAAACTTTCAAGGTCTGACATATAGTTTAGAAATGTACCAGACCTCTGCCTAATATCTCACTGAAAACGTTTTCTCGTGACACATTATTATGATCTTGTGGCCATTCTACAATAATAGCAGCGATGAGGTTCCCTATACCTTTTCTGCCAGGGCCTCAAGAAAGTAAATAATCAGGAGGCTTTTTCTTCGTTTATAATTGTTCCTTATTAGAAGAAAACAATAAACTCTCTAATAAACCCAGTAGAAATATTTAGAACAGGTAACATACATATTTTCAGAAACAAACTTTGCTGTTACTGTGCAGCTAATAGCAGACATAAACCATAGCAGGAACTTCAGAAGGACATAATAGCTATACACACACCATGGAGTGGCCATACTTTGCTTAGAGGCTTTTGGTCTTAAAACAAGGATAGGTCATGACAAGTTTGAAGTAATTTTAAGTCTATTTTTAACTTGTTCATAGAAATTCACAGTTTCAATTTCTGTCCTTCTCAAATCAGGTGTTGCTTCAGTACTCCAGAGAGGAGTATTTGGGAGGCTGTAGTGAATAGAAAAATTTGTCTATGCAGCAATTTCAGATAGGAATGCTTTTTTAAGGACCAGAAGTACTGTATCAGCATGAATAAAGAGAAGACTTCTCACCGGCTGGATGCCACAAGCAACTTCAAATCCAGTGTAGATTTACCAGGAAGAGAAGCCTTGCACTATTCAGTTGCTGGTAAACTAGGAAAGGTAATCACAAGCAGTATCTGCTGTTTATATATTTACTTGTGTTAGATTATATGACAACAAAGACAGAAAAACCCTACAGTGTAATAATTGTCAAAGTGCACATTACCCCTCTTTATATGCATGCTTGTACGTTCTCATTCCCTACACACTCTAAGAAGGCAGCTCACATTCAGAGATAAACAGCTCACATTCAGAGATATCTTGAATCAGTACTCACATGTGCAGAGCAACAGACATTTAGGAAGTGCTATTCCCCCTCACACACACACACACACAAAAATCCTATCCTCTTCATTTAGGCTCAACCCCAGGTAAAGAACCATCCTACATGAGAGAACAGCACAGTTCTCCATCCCTGAAACGTTCCCCAGCCTCTGAGGATATTCTAAGATGGACCCAGAGCAGAAGAGTGAGAGAACCAGCAAAGCAACACCATAGCATGACCTCTCTCTAATCCTATAATGGATACTTTTTCCTCTGGTCCAATTACAAATTGAATCCTTTCCAGTCGGTTGTTCCCCTATGAATTTAGTTCACAAACTCCCTTAGTGGGGATAAGTTCTCTATCATAAAGCTGAAGTTTACCAGCTTACCCTCTGCTGCCTGTGGCTCTCCTTTCAGTGCTAATATTACAGTATTTGGCATAATACTGTCTTGCACAACTATGTCCAACTTTTAAATTTAGCTTTCCTTGTGATTTCAGACTGACAGCCCATTCATCCTACCCTTTAAAATTTGGGTTTTTTCCATAGTAAAACTTATGTGGAGTGCAACATCTTCAGAATGTTTGTAATGCAATTTTACAGCTACCTTCCTCTGCTGACAGCAGCCGAAAACTATCAAGATCAAGTGGATGAGAACAAAGCATTTGTTAGAGAAAACCCTTTTTGCCTGCAATACTGCTTTTGTCCCCAGAACAAAGCAGTGTTTTCTCCACTCACCATCTGCATTTGTACAATTTTTGGACCCTTCATTTGGATGAATCTTTAGTATAAGCTGAAGACCTCATTTGTCTTAGATAATTTATTGCAGCATCAGTTATTGTTCAGTAAGAACTCAAAAGCACAGAAGCTAATAAATACCTGCTTCAATCAGTGTCAGAATTTTAACTGATCACCATCACACAGAGATTTGAAGTATAAAATACAACGCCTTGTTCCAATTGTCTCATATCCACCAGTCTTGGATATTTCCTTCTTCAGCCCTTCTAGGCTCCTCTTCAATTCGGTTCTTTCCTGGTCACTCCCATGCATCTTCCTTCAGTCTTTCAAAAGAACATTAAGAAAACAGAAAAATCACTGCAGTCTGACATAGTCATCTTTTCTTTTGGAAAAAAAAATAATTTTTTTTTTTTAGCTGGCTGTCCTCTTCAGCAGAAAGAACAAAAATGCATACTTTAGCAGGTGTACCAAGGCCACAGGCTGACCACCACCTCTTCTCCCCTGCCCAAATGCAGTTCAGGAAACACACAGATGCACCTCAAGATTCAGGGAGGACTGATTCCTAACATTTTTGACTGCAGCTATGATACATAAAAGTATAATTTTATGAGTTTAGAACTCTAGTAAACTCAGATAACCCTGTGGGTATATATATTTTATATATTTTGCATTGTTATAATGCAAAAATATTTCTACCCTGTTTCAAACTCTGTTCTGACATACAGTGTGGGAACTATACACACAGAATAGATCTTTCCTAATGGAAAACCTTATTTAATGTCTTCTTTCTGCAACAGATGTATATCTTTCCTTTCCACACAATCCCAAGAAATCTGTTAAATACATAACACAAGTATTTTCTTAACTCTGATACTAAGTACCATTTATAGCTATCTGTCTCTGGAGTATGGTTCACTAATAGCATTCTCTAGCCCTCTACCTCACCAGTGCAGTGTCAGATGTGATAGGGTCTAGGCAGTGGGATTCAAAAGAGGCTAGTTACAATTCTGTCACAGTGCCAGATGTATATATAAATCTCTCTAATTATAAGTGTTTGAAATATAGATGGATCAAATGGCTTTATGGTAATGTAAAGCTTAGAAATTGAAAATGTTTAGAAATTTGGTTATTGTCTATGGCTTTATGCCTCCATTTCTTTTAGGAAAGTCAAAGGAACAAAGAACTAATTTCCCAGGGGAAAAGTAGCTATTATGAAGTCTCTAGAATGAACTAATTTTCCATTACCTTGCAACACATTAGGAAAACACACTAGCTAGCAATATTTCTGTTAAAAAAGAATCTATTTGAAAATGTTTAAATAACACCTATATATTATAAATAATATAAATAGTATATATAATATAAATTTTATATATATATATATATATATATATATAAAAATAATATCCCTTCTCTGCTGAAGGGGTACATAGAGTTTGCATTGTGCTTGAGGAAATATTTATGATTTCAGACAAGTTCAAGTACAGAGGGAAATTAAATACAATGAACCCTGATTCTGTGTACAAACTGGAATTAATGCATAAATGTACAACTGCATGTGCATACATCTGTCATAATATTAGCAGTTATATACTACCTGTATTCTGAAGACAAAGGGCCTCTCCTTCCCCTGTATGACCTTGATGCCTAAAGATTTTTAGGCATCAACTTCAGTTTACAGTGAGAAAACTCAACTGTCAGCGTATGCTTAAAATTAATGTACTGGCTAGTATGGATGCAAAATAATAATAATAATAAAAAATCCCTTAATTATCCTGTGGTAATACACCCTTTTTTAGGTAGTAACTTTTCTTTTTATCTTAAAAGTGTATTTGTGGGCGCTGTCTTTGGAATAATAAGTACCAAGCAAGTTGGGGATCAAATAATAATTAGTGAGTAATTAGAAGATAGGTGTTTCTCACTAATTAGTAAATGATACTGGTTTTAAATTGTATTATAAGTGGATTTGCAGCTCACCTACATAGTTGTCTAACAGCTGAGTACAGGGATACCTCTGAGTTTCATCCTAAGGAACATTTCCCAAGATCTTCCCCACGTAACTTAAGCAAAAAGGATGAGCTGTCAGAGATGAGGTCATTTAGTAAGTTACAGGAAAGGATGATGGCTCTTATTTAGCCCTGGACATTGGAGGCTTTTTTTCACTCTTTCTCACACCTCAGCATTGACATAGATATCATTGACTTTATCTGGAGGTATCACAGAGCCCAAGGCTGTTCCAGCCAGTTTTAGCTTCAGCATACATCTACAGGTAGTTTAAGCCACAAACGTTAAATAGTTATATTATGATAATATTTTTCATATGTGTTTACCAGTCTGGAAGCAGTTTTGATGTTGACTGGACAGGCTTACAGGGCACACCTCAGTCTCTCCAACAGTGATGAGTGGTGTTCATCTTATCCCTACCATCCTCCCAGAAAACCCACTCAAGATTTTAAATTATTTGGTGGAACAAGCAGGCACTGTTAGTCTCCCAAGTGTTAACACTAGTCACCTACAAGCCAGTGCAGCACAGCAAGCCTGCCCTGCCTGCTGCACTCCTGCCAGAGCACCCAGGTAGGTGGCTTTGTAGTCAGGAGTTGAAAACTAACTAAACCACTGCAATCATACAGTTGCCATCTGCATATTATTGTAAGCATCATGGCTCCTGTCACTTTTATCTGACACTGTAGAGGTTAGACACAAATTGTATCTGATTTACACTCAGGGAAACAGACAGGTTGGAGATGTTTGGACCAGCCAGTAATTCATGTAGACAAAGTCATTTGATGCTTGTGTCAATAAACATACCAATAACTCAATTAAATTTGGTACTGTTTGTGAGGCAATTTCATCAGGAAAATGTCAGTGTGCTCTTGAGGATTGACATCACAATTGAAAATAATTGTGAAAAGTTTCATCTATTAGCTCATTTAGTCCTGTAACAGCAGGTGATTTTCATAGCTGTTTCTATGACAGGAAAAAGTAAATAATGTTTTTCCAGTGCCTAGTCTTACCCTTTTACTGTTTTATGTAATGAAATCTGAATCAAATTTCTCTAGTGAACTTAACAACTCTTGATTCCCTTTGCTAATCCAAAACACTTTTGTCTTCAAATAATTATTTAAAACATTTTGCATAAGTCACATTATACAACAGTGTGGCTTAGCATGGATATTTTCACATGGAATATCATGAAACAAAACCGATTAAAAATGCTTGTTTGCAGGTTTATATTTCATATGTACAACCCCCCCCCCCCCGAAGAAAGTACCATGTTTCTACAAGTATTCCTTATTTTTACCTTGATTATTTCCTCTTTCTTTTCAAATAGTAATTTATCTGGTATTCTATGTTTAGTATTTTATTTTGGCTTATTTATCAATCATTCAACTATATGTCTTAAACAAACTTATATAGGATAGAAAATTCACGGGTTTTCAGATGCACAAATGTTTCTTATGACTGAATAAAAGCAGTCTGTCTAAAGATTTACTAGCCTTTTACAGCTTTGCTGGTCGATCTGGCAGTAAGTATTACAATTCTTTCCAAACTTTGCCTTACTTATGTCTTTAAATCATGACAACTATAACACTAATATCTAATATGTCTTCATTAGAGTATCCAAAATAGTACTATTTCAGATAACATTATATCCTAGAAAAAAATAAAAAACATAAAGCCACAACAAAATATATTGCTTTGAAGAATCTAAAAACTTAAATTAGTTATTATCTAACAACTAGACATGAATCACTGATATTACTACTGTATAGTCTTCTGTATGAGTGTATCTAATTTTTTAAGAGATTTTTAACTGATTTTTTCAGGATAAATTCAAAATTTGTCATCCCATTGAAATTTTGTTTTCAACTTTTTTTTAAATTGGTGTTGATTTTTGCACATGGTGTTATAGATCTTAAGGCAATTCAATTACTCTAGTCCTTGAGCTCAGTTATTTTTCCTGTACAATATGCTTCTCCACACTCATTGACTTTGTGTCATCGGCACTTTCAGTACCTGAAAGGTGGAAACCTTCTCCATATACAACTGTGTCCTCTGCAACATGACCAAGTTTGAGACTACAACTTACAAATCCTTTGAGTCAATGTTTCCCAAAGAAATTTAATAGATTCGTTTTTCTCAGATGATCTGAACTTTTTGTGCCAACTGGTCTACTTGTAGAGGAATTGTCTAAGATATGAAGGAAGGTCAGTCACTACCAAAGGATTGCAGAGATTATGAATTTCTATTTGTTCTTTCTTTACTGAAAAAGTGTAATATGATGTGCTTTGTCACTAACTCTTTGTTTTCATCTATCTTACCTAAGTACCAATGTCCCATTCAAGCCAATAGCTTTTAACATGCCTCTACATCAATTAGATGTTTATGGTATGTATCCTTTCTAAAACATGGAAATTGATACAGAATGGGCCTTACAGTGTAAGGCCCATTTCACACTGAAACCTGGAAGGGAGTCACCAAACAAGAAGTTCTACCACAATGAAAATGTGGAACACTTTATTTTCCAGATTACAGGTAGTCTCATAGTCATCAAGAAGATGAAACAATGCTCTGTTTAGCAGACAGACACAATCAAACTATCTCATAACTGAGAAAGGAACACAATGAATATTATGGTGAAATATTTGTCTGAGTCCCTGCAGGAATTTAAAGGCAGTTTGTCTGCAAGCATTTACATTCTCCACACAGCAAAAATCATGGTGCAGTCAGAGATTATCTGAAGATAAATCCTGCAGGGTGGGGCTGAATTCAGGACGCGATGGATGTTTCTGTAGGGAACCTCCTGAAATTGCCTCTCCAAGTGATGTGCAACTGGTATCCAAGGGCTGGAACTGGCACATTCTCAGAAATAGGAGTCACCTGCATAAAGCAGAGACCTTTCTGACATAAATGTAATAAGAGTAGATTAAAATAGTTTGCTGGGGTTTTGTTTGTTTTGTTCTGTTTTGTTTTGTTTTGTTTTGTTCGGGGTTTTTTTTGCATAAAACTTTATAAACACTCATAGCTGCATTGTCTGTCTGAGATATTATGAATACTGGTAATTTCTACTTGCCTTTACCTGTTTTGGTTTCAGTGTGGTCTAACACATCCAAATAACAATAAAATATTTCTTACCTACAGGAAAAATTGGACCTATTAACTGGGGAATGGGACAATTTTCCATGCACTTTCATGTCCAGAATGTCTTTGGAAACATTTAGTTTCCAAAGCAGCTAAGGACTCTCAGAGTGGGTCCTCTGCTTAGCTGTATGACCCAGTAATAACGAAGCGACACTGAAGGAAGGCAGGAGAAAATTCCAATAAAATTAGAAGCACTGAAGTTTCCTTGGCCTGCAGGAAATTATTGGTGTTATACACGAACATTACAGATCACAGGGAGCATGTTACAAGCTCATTCACTGTGTTTTTTACTTGTCTTTCCTACTGTGAAGGCTGTGTATTTCAACTTCCACTGGGCCATTTGCAAAACATTTGTCACAGCATGCTCTGCACTTGATATCCATAGGAATTGTATATGCTGTGTACAGCATCATGCCCCTGTAATCCCTTGGTATTTTGGATACTTTTCATTTCTCTGCTCAGCACTTCTATTTGCCAGTTTGCTCCCCCATGTTGTAACGACTTCTTTTTTTCAATTTTTACCATTAGTGCACATATCCATTTTCTTGTTCAGTTACAGCTCTCACTGGCTATGTCTATGGTTTGGCTGTAGATTAAATCCAGATTCTGCTGGAATAGGAACACTCCCACTACATGATGCAGAGTGCTGATAAACTTACACTTGAGCCAGCGAAGTAAGTTTACAGTGCTCCAAAAATGTTGATGAGATGACTTTGTGCCAGCTAACTTTATGCTAAGTAAGGACTGTCTGACCATGCCAGATCTCCCACAGCTAGTGAACCTCCTACAGATGGGCTGTGAGCCCTCTCATAGCCCCTTCTTGCTTCGTTTCTGCCTGCTTGCCCAGAGTCATTGTCCTTGGAAGCAGCCTTGCATCTTTTATATGCAGGAACGGGGCCTTTTAATTCCCTTTGTCTTTGGTTTCCATCTATAGTCATGGACCTAGCTGTGGATCTGCCATGCATTGCGTCTCTGTGTTGGCCCACTGCCTCAGACTTTGCCACTGCCACATGATTGAATGTTAGTTACAGCACCATGGTTACTGTCACAAAGACAGGGGCAGGATTTGAGCCAGATCAAGGCCATGTGTGCCTCATTTGCACTAGCCCAGATCCTACTGTGTTTATCCCAAGCCAGAATGAAGGTAGGTAGATCTAAAACAGCTGCTAGGGCTCTTGAGAGAGACTCTTCTCAGGTCTGCTCTTGCCAGCATGTGCAAAGGATCTGAGTGCTGTTATGGCTGTGCATTATGTTTACTTTGCCTCCCACAGGACCGTAGTGTTTCACAGTCCTGCCCTGCTATTTAACAGTTAGCACTCTCCTTTACATGGGTTTGGTCTCAGCCAGCTGAACTTCTCACACTGGTTTGGAAAATACCATGGGCCAGGGACTGGCTCAGGAATCACAATTAAGGCCTTCCTTTTTCACCTATAGAGGAGGGAAAATTTTAGCCATCCAAACCTCCTATGGTCAAGGCCATGGGATAGGCCACGGCTTTGTTTTGTTTATTGGTATAGGACTAAAAGGACCAGACTGTTTGACTAGAGCTGAAGGCTCTGAAGAAGGGTTAATATGGACTGAGGATAATAATGGCCACATAGATGATGGGAAGACGTTCTGCAGGTACTAGGAAAAGCTTGGCAACTGCCTGAATGCAATGTAGTCAGATGCAGAAGTTTGAGATTTTGAGCCTCCTGTTTGTTGCCCTCTTTGAGGAAACAAGGGAGCATTTGAGGACAAACACTGGATCATTTTTGAAGGCCTTTGAGAACAATTTCTTTTTTCTTATCATTTTCTAAGCATGCAGCTTGGTCCTAGGCAGTTTTCCAATAGAACCATCTAATGTTGCTGGCAATTCTGTCCCTGCTCTTTTGTCAGTGACTGGGAACTGGCCTTATGCTACCTAAACCCTTCACTCTCAAAAAAAACCTCTCCCAGTCCAAGACCTAGTGTATGTCACATCTGAAGGCTTTGACTTCTTGCTATACTTGTTTCACTCTGGCAAGTTCTGAATCACAGCTCCATACCTTTTTCTTTCCGTAAAAAGCCTTCTCTGGCTTATTTTATTGGAGTTGCATAGTAAACAATATTAAATTTAAAAAGTCAATACACATGTACCTAAAGAGCAAGAATGATGAATTTTCCAGCTCATCAAGAGTACTTGGAAAGGGAAAAAAGATTGGACTTCTGCCCATCATTATCATTACTTAATATTCTCACTGCAGCTGATGTGCTAGCAGTTAAACAGCTATACCTCGACTTGAGATAAGTAGTAGTATACCAAGATATTTCCTGGGATAATAGGCTTCTCCATGAAGGACATTTTTTTCTGCCCAATACATTCAGTATTTTGGAGCATTTTGTGCTATATAGGAAGGTTGCATGCTGTTGAAAAAGTATTTGCATAGCCCTGCAGTTACATGAAGCAGAGAGAATTGTTTGCCAAAGGTAACATCTGCATCTGATGGTCCCCATGATTCATTATGGGTCTGTCAAAGACTTTGTCCTCCATGTACTGGACACAGTCATGGAAGTGTCTGGAGAGAGCATGCAGCACTTACAAACTCTTCCCTCCTCCATTCTCTCTGGGACACCAGCCAGACACAGTGTTGCACGAACAAAACCTATCATTACCAGAGATGGTGCAGAGGACATAGCTGGCATCTATGATAGCCTAGAGCAAAGGTTGCTTGTTTGGCTGCGGTATGTACAATGACCATTTTTGTTTTCTGTTTAAGCAGTTTGGGCATCTGTAGTCAAAGTCAGCTGCCTGGGCACTTTAGCCAAGTGGACAGGTAATCCATGAAATTAAAAGTATGGGAGCAGCAAAGAGTACTCAAGCAACCATCGTTTGGCCCAGAGGAGGCATACTCTTCTGCTATTGTCCTGGGCCAGAGCCAAATGACAGCTGCAGCTGCACTCAACTACTTGCATACCAGCTCTGAACAGGACAAAAGACAGAAGACAGCAGTGGTAGGTTATGGGAGACCTGGCACAATGTGTGGGAAGATCTTTACTGATATCTGGTTCTTACTCAAACACCTCACACACTCTCAGTACTGAAGTCACCTACTTCATGAACACAGTTTCCCTCATACACTTTCCTAAGCAAACAGTCCACTTAATTTCTACTAACTTCCAAAGATCAAAACCCAGTAGAATAAAAACAGGCTGCAAGCGATGCCTACTGGGATTAAGTCTGGTTCTGTCATCCTCGGAGCTATACTCTAAATTTTGCACAGTTTCTCTTATGTTCTTTTCTAGCATCTGTTTTCCAAAATCCTTTGTTTTAAAGTCTTTCTACTGTTACCCTTGACAAACTCTGAACTGTATTGTTATTTCTAAAGTTAGAATCCCATAGCCTCCAGGGTTGGGATGGAAAAGCCCATTCATCTGGGATTGAAAAGATGGTAGTAAGAACTATACTGGTAGAATCCGCAGGACAAAAGGGACTGTAGGAAAAAACAAAAGAGACAAAAAAATAAAAAAGGAAAAATGATGTTGTTTCATTGTGTCTTATTATTGAGAGGCAGCTGTGGGGCTCTTTCTGTGTCATCAAACTGAGCTGCTACTTGAGAGCATGGAGATACGTGAAAAAAAATCTTGCAAGTATAAGGCTGAAGGGGTGTGTACAGAAGCAAACCTGATATTGTATCTTTTATATCACTTATTAGGATAAGTTTCTGAAGTGATTTTTCCTCAGAGCCAAACCACAGAGGGTCTAGCTAGTTCATCCCAAAAGTCCACTCAGGAATGAATTGATGTGTACACAGAATGGATGACCGTCACATATCCAATGGAAAGGATACCGGAAGGTTCTACATCTGTTCAGTTGCCCAGGAAGGTGACTGAGACGTTACTTTAATCTTGCAAGGAGAGGTATAAATGCAGCCTGGTTCAGCCAGACCATCAAGTGAGATCATCCCAGAAATGGTGACTGATTTTGCAAACAGAAGCTGAGTTACCCCAAAAAACTGCCCAAGAATTTATCACATTCTACTGAGATTGACAGCCCACAGCTCATAAAATGGGTGGGTGGATGCATTAAATGTTGTGATCCTCAGGTATCTAACTGATCTCTTATTGGTACAGAATCATTGTTGTGTGGGCTCCCTAAATGATACGTGTATTGCTGTGTCTTCAACTGGATCACATCTGTGTTCCAAAACATACTATTGTACATGCAAACCACTTGCATTCAGAAAACACACAATAGCCTGTTGGAGTGAACAGGCTATTCCATTATGTGACCCCATACACACCATGACAATTTTGTAAACAAGGGAAAAAACAAAGTTACAGACTTTTGATTTTTAAAATCTATGTGCAAAAATATAAACTTTATTCACATTCTTGGTTCCTGTGCTGCCTTTCAGTCTCGCTTCCTTTGCTTTCCCCCTCATCTTTAAGACAGAGTAATGCTCTTTTAGTGCAAGTTATCCTTCGTTGCTGCTGGTTCTTCACAGCTTGGGCTTCTGAAACATCTACCTGAGTCAACCTTATCATTGGTCACACAGCTTTGGCAGCTAACAAACTGTTAACACTGTTGGCAATGATTAAAAGCAGAAAGGCCTTTTCACCCCTCAAGCTGCAAGATGTTTTTCCTGCTCGAAACACACAGTCCCAAACAGACTATGCAAACACAAACTTACAGCCAAACCACAAATCTGACAAACTGCAATCAAACAAACCATTACTCAACAGATAAGCAAACAAATTAATTTGCTCCCAGGGAACAAGGACTTATTCCTTTCACACTAGCAGCTACACGAGAAACTCGCTCTTTCATACACTGCAATCTGACTTTACTGAGAAAAATGAAATGTGGGTTAAGAGAGCCCTGAAAATATGTGCATTTTTTCTGACCCTCTCTGATGAGGGCTTAATTATTCCCTGAAAGAGAAATAGCTTCTACAGATACCTTCTGTGCTCACAAATGTCCTGAGCAGTAAGAAGTTGAAAACTGGGATGGTTTTTTGAGAAATATTTTTATAATTCTTATCTGGATATCTACTTTCAACTTTCATCCGCTACTGAACCAGATGGGCCCAGTGTCATTGCTGGTGTTTATAAATCCTGGCAAGGCACGAACAGACCCTTCCCATCCTGTGTATCTTTTAGCTATAGGATAAAGACCCTTTCCCATAATGCATGTGATGTGGCTTAAAATCAGTTTAGGGAGAACGTGAACCTGTAGTCAAGTCTCCTGATGGTACATGAATGTTATAATATGAAATATGGAATAATAATATATGGAAACAGTAAGATACAACTACACTCCTCCTTTGATCTTGATCCCCCACTCATTCCTTAAGCAAAGGGTCTCAATAGAAGGAATGGCTATGAATCATATATAAAGTGAAATATCTCACTGCAGCAAAGCTAAAATGCCTAAATCTTACCAAGGGATTATGTATAATGTTTCCTGTTGGCTGGCCTAAGTTATTTATTATCTGGTCAGAGTGCTGGCACTCATCTCTTCCCATAAGGTCTATTGACAGTCTATATCTAATTTGTGTGTTGTGATATCCCAAGAGATAGCAGGAGCCTAAAACCTGTACACTGCAGTGCCAGGGAACATAAACATTGCATCTCACACTGCAGTATGTTATGGATTATCAGACACATGATAGCTGTGTTAGTGTGGTGTTCCTCACAGGCTAATTTGCCCAGCTCTTCAGCAGCTGGGTTGCTTATGGTGGCCAAGCTGCAATGTGCAGTACAGATGTATCCTGATCACAAGGTTGCAGTATTCTATGAATTTAGCCCAAAAGCCTGTAATTTCCCTTGAACTGAAATGTATTTTGGCACATCTCTGATAGTCATCACATTTTATATCTTTAAATACGAAAGTATACATGTATGATTCTAGAATTAATCTGGTAAACTTAATGTTGCTAGCACAAAATTGAATAATCCAGATCATTCTGGAATCCAATATTTTTGATATCTCTCTCTACTTTATAGTTTTTCTTTTTGACAGACACCAGCCATCAGCACACAGTCATGGCCATGGTCTATCTTATTCAACAACAACTGGACCAAAAGAGCTTTCTCTTTCAGAAGTCGAAAAGGAAAAATAAGACTTTGGCATAACTGTTGTCTCATGAACATCAGAGGGGTGCTGGATAAAATATTATCCGTGGAACAGAAAGGAAGAAAAGAAATGAAGATTCATATTTCTATTACAACAACAATTCATCCTAATTTGTTCATACAGAAATCTGCAACAGAAAGGTGAAACTTTGCATCCCAATATTAAAAAAAAAAAATAATGAGTGCTGACAATAGAACAGAACAACTTCTTTAAAACACCAAAACTATCACAAAGCATCTTACATTTTGATACGTGGAAATACAATAGGATTTCTTTTTATCTTTGTATAAATTAAAATGCTAAAACTATTCTCTGTAATTTTAAGTATTTGATTAAATAATACTGCAAGAATTATCAGGTTCATTAGAGGAATTACTAAGAGCTTTACGTGCTCTCCTGGCCTCAAAAAACGCTTATTTTTGCAATTTATTTCTTTTATCCAAAACCCATTTCTGTTATTTCTTTTTATATAATTCCTAGCTTTAAATAAGTTTTAGTTGTGAAGTAGAAATAATTAATAAATAAATAGCAATTAAGTTCTTCAGGGATTAAGTACTACATATACAGTAATGGTTGTTCATTATTTAGAGCTTCTGAAAAAAAATTTCACTATTCAGTCTTTTGCGGCTGCCCATTCTTAAAACCTTGGTTTTTATTCTGCACCATTCCTGCTGCTGCTTTATGTACTTCTTTCCATATTTCTGAAAATATGCTTTTATTATGACTGCTTCTTTTATATTGAAAGTGTTATGCAGGTATAATCCTTAGATAAAGAGACTTCAGTCTGGAAAGACAGGCAAGAAACCCAAGCTTAGAGAGGAAAACTAACCTAAATTACTTTTGCATTGAATACATACAGCCACGTGTTAAAATTTTGGGGCAGGAATTAATTAAACAGACCAAGCACAAATCTTGACTCTCCTTGTGTCTTGCTAATTCTTTGTGAATGAGCACATGTTGACATCTATGACAATTCAGTGCTGACAGGTGCAACAATGCATACTGAAGAAAAATCACTTGAACTAAGTTTAGGTTATGGAGCTAATGTTAATTCAGGAGATGAACCTAGGTATTTAGGAGCTACCTCTGTCAATGTGGAAGAGAAATTATACAGACAACCGAGATGATAAAATCTTAAAAAGGCAACATTGGAGTATGCTAAAGAAAAGTTACTCTAACTTTCAGCAGTTGGCTGGTTTACCTTGCCAATGAGGTGCACTGTACAGCTCACGAAGAGATTGAAGAAGTGCACAGTTCTAAGACTGGGGCTGTGAAAAACTTCCTTGCAGGGAGACTGAAAATTTTATTTCTTAGAAAAGAGGCAGATAAGATGAGACATGATAAAAACATGAAATGTAATTAATGTAATATAGTCTCAGTCTCATAACAGAAAGCAAAATGCATGTCTGGAAAATGTCAGCTTTTTGACAAAACTTAAAAAGCCACCAGCTGAAAAGTATTGGGAGTTTTCCACAAAGGTTTTGGTTTGGGGGTTGTGGCAAAACGTCAGGTTTTACAGGGGAAGCAGACACTTGCAGTATGAAAATGTTTCTTATAAAATTCAATTTTCTGCTAAAAACAAATTTGATAGAAAACATTTGATTTGGCTACATAAAGTCCTAGGAGAATATGACGCAGGTATTTGACATGAATACTAACCAAGCAATTTCATACATGGTATGAAGTATTTCACCAGCACTCAGGAAAAATTCTACTGCCAGCATTTTGTCTACAAATTTTTCTCCTTTTTTAGTCTGACTTCTCTGAATAGCAGTTAACTCGGTTCTGCAAGGAACATCTTCAAGAACTCAATGTTCTTTTAGTAATTATTGAGTGAAAATTTTCAGTCACCTCCAATTTTACAGATGTCTAAATACTTTATCCAGACAAATTGCCGTTCTGTCTTTTGTCAAAAAGAGAGCTGCAAGTGGTCTCCTGTTTTGTCTTACAGGTAGAAAAGTTATTGCAATTATAAATTTCAATGCAGAAAATGAAGTTATGCAGCCATATCCATGGTTGCTTCTAGCTCAGAAGTTGTAAGAAATGCCTACAACAAAGTATGGGTGCTCTCGTTTTTATGTACATAAATCAAGTGATAAAGAATTCGCTTTTATTGTAACTTGTAATGTTAAGTTTGCAGTCAGGCAAAACAGCAATCTGTTCCTCTGCAAGATAAAGCATCCCAGTTTTCACATGCTCCTTTTTTTTTAAAATGCGAAAATGTATATTTAGATAACAAAACATATACTTTGCGCTATAGCCACTGCATAATCTTTTTTACCGAGAAACAAATACTCCATCATTTTTTGCAGAATGTTGGCAGGCATGGGGGTGTCTGCTACTAGTGTTTCCTTGCTTTCTTGGGCACTGTGAAAAAGATCTTATAGATCAGCTTTGGATCCAGATGTTTCTTTTCCCTGATGTGTTGACATACTCAGCCAGATTCTCTTTTCATATCTGCTGAGTGTAAATCTGGAATATTTCTGCATAAGTCAAAGAAGGAACTGAGTATAATTTTTGTATAGAAATATGCCAAGAGTCTAGCTGAAATTTTTAATATGAACTAAAATTTAAAATATTTGTTTAAATGTCTTTACTATATGTGACTGAGAAAACCAGACCATATCAGACTTTCTCCACCCTTTAGAGCCTCTTCTAGTTTCAATATGGGGCAACATTTCAGTGGAAAAAAGGTTACTACTGTGGGTAGAAGGTGGGACAAGAGGAAGAAGAAAAAGGAGCAAAGATCTGGTCAGTGTTAAGAATGCCTCTCTTATTCTTCATTATTGTTGCCTTCAACAAAGTGTGCAGTTGTGCAGTTCATTGCTAAGCACAGTTTTACTGTCTTAATAATACTTCTGTCTGAACTGGGGTGAAAGAAGGTGAATGCCTGCCTCCTCTTCCTTTTATCATCCTGAAGAGTTTTGACAGCAAAAACATAGAGTAGCATCTAGGAATATTTGAAGAGGCTGGACCAGCATGTTTGTTAATCAAGGTTAGAAAACTCATACAAAGTAAAATTTTCCCAGCATTCATGGAAAAAACTCTGCTGTCAGCACTTTCTCATGAAAGATGCCTCCTTTTTTTAACCAGCTTTTTCCTTAGACCTATCTAATTATATCTAGCTCCACTTTAGGTAAATGAGCTAGTCCAGATGAAAATCAACAAATCTATAATTTATTTCACTCTCATGTTTCCTTGTAGTCAACACCCAGATGAAATCTGCTTCATGACATTACTTCAGATTCAGTCGGATGAGAAACATTTTGAAAATTCCTTTTCAATCCTGATATATTCTAGAATTCAGCAAATGGCCTTACTGTAGAATTTAATTTTAATTTATCATCTTACCAAGCTCTGGTGAAAATGACAGTTCAGTGTCTGAGAAAAATGGTTTGTAAATGTTTAAGACAGCTTTAGCAATATAAATAAAAAAGCATCTGTATTTTAAATTGCTGTCCAATCAATTTGAAATAACTGGCCATTCCTGTCCATGGATTCCATAGTTTTGTTACTACTCATCTCTTTTAATTTCATTTAGGAGTTGGTACTGATACCTATTTGTCATCATGGCTGGGCTTCGCGAACGAAGATTTAGGAAGGCACTATCCACATTTGTTACAAGTGCACGCTGGTGGCTTATGAGGCCGATACGTGACAGACATATCCGATTGCAAAAGGCACAGCAGAAAGACTCCTTAGATGGTGTATTCACCAAGACACGATTCTTTCTGCGTTGTCTTTTCTCCTCAAGAGTGATTCTGCGTGTGTTCTCAAAGGAAACAGCAGCATTATAGATGGTGTTTCTCCAGACCTCCCGACTGGAGGCCAAGTAGACCAGTGATGTTGATCAATATGGCCAAGGCTGAGATGTTGTTTCAGGGAGTCCTTGTATCTTCTCTTCGGGGCTCCTCTCTTGCGGTGACTCTGCCCTCCATTGCTGGCAAAATCCTGGCAAGAACACTCTTCATTGATACCTATAGGGCATTAGTTACAGCCCACAGGGCAAATCCAGCCTGTAGGGGCTAAACAAGAGGCCACTCCTCCACCTGTGTGCTGTTCTGCAGTAGTGACTATGGAGCCTGTTCCAGGCAGTCAGCTTGGATCTGCACAACTCAGATCAAGGAGAGTCAGAAGAGTGAGGACAAGATTCCACCTTGGCTTCAAGTCACCATCCCTTCCAAGTTCTCCCCAAAAACTCTTCCATTCTTCTTCTGTCAAGGGCTTATGCTCATTAGAGGGATTCTGGGTTCTGGATCACAAATGAAAAGGTTTTAACGGAGTTTGGGAGCTGTTCAGTATTTCCTGTTGCCTAGCCATAAAATTTGCTGTTTCTTGCAGGCTGAGTGCCTTAAAGAGATGGTTTGAATCTTATACTTAAATTCTCCTGAGGCATGTTGTTAGTTCGGCAGACTCGCTCAATCCATAACCCACCTTTACCCTCATGCACCGCCTTTGAGAGTAGCAATACTTCAGCTCATGGAAATGAAATATAAAGAACACGAGGGGCAGGTTAATAGGGAGTTTATGATAAAAATTAAGTTGTATAACATTCTTCTAGATCTGAAGTGCTCTAATGTCAGCATATTTTTCTCCCCCTCCCTGAGATTATCAATCAGGTTTTTATTCAGTTTTATTCTGTGAAATACCCTGAAAAGTAAAATTGCAAAAAAACCATAGTAACAGATTCTGTATTTTTTTTTAATCTCTTGGGGATGATATTTCTTATCATAACTTTGAAAGCCCTATCTTCTTTACCACAACTGTAATGCACAAGCAACCAAGGGGAGATATGATATTATATAATTATGATTACAATTATATTACTGTGCAATGAGATATGCAACAGCATAGAAATAAATGAAATTTGGAAATAATATCACTTTTATCTGTCTTGCATATTATCTTATCCACTTCCATTCTCAAAGAACAATCTGAGTTTCAAGAGTGACTTATTTATGGATCACACTACTCGAGGATACTGACAAGTTTGCTGTAGCTGATGCTACATGACAGGAATTTAGCAGGCAAACTTATGCAAAAGATTCGTAGTCAGAAGTATCAAATAGACATATGTTTTTTAAATATGCTTACTCGAAGTATAGCTTTGACTGCTCCATGGTGAAGCAAAACAGTTCATGTAGAAATAAACTAAATATACAAGCCAAAAAAGTCTCTTAATGTGAAGTAGGAAGAGGCTGAAAAATTTTAGTGTGAAGTATTTATGCTTGCATGTATCTTCTTTTTCCCTGATGTCCACTTATGAACATTGCTGGTGGCAGAATACTGGCCTAGATGGAGCTTTAGTGAGAACTGATGTGGTTATTCTTGTATTCTTAGGCAGTTTTGAGGTCTAGTGAATTGACAATGCAATTCTGCTTCTAGTAGATAATAGATTATCTACTGTGCTTTTTTTTTTCAAATAGAGATTCTCTGTAGGCTCACAGACCACATTGGTGGCCTGCTTAGTTTTCAAAGCACAAGAAATACTTTGACTTAAAAATAATAGAGACAAAAATGTGATAAAGCAGTAGTGCTTAAGAAACTGCAAACTCTATTTACAAAATCAAATAAAAATCACAGTTTTATATTTTATAATTTGGTATTTATAAATAATAAATTGAAGCATTTATAATGGTCTTATAACATTATTTTTATTATGTAAGTTACATTTTATTATTTGTAGAACTATTTTTATGTGAGTTAACACAGTGCTTTCATCTAAAGTTCCACAAAAATAATTTCTGAGTTTTCCATCTTGAATTTTTTTAGTCATAGCTCTATTGCTCTATGTTTTTAATTAGGGAAGTCATATGTTTTATATTACTTGGCTTGTAAGAATAATAGTTGCTTCCATATTCCCATTAAGCTCTAAAAGATTATCTAACTAATTTATTTACAAGGTTATTTCATTCTATTTCCCTCTAAAGGATTAGAGCTGTTTATCTACTCCTCTTCTAAAAGGATATTTTTTTCCCATAGAAGGAAAACAAGAAGACATTTCAAGCTCAGTATTTAAGATAGTTCTAATTATCTCTGCTTGTCACAATGAAAAACATTGCTGTTAAAATTTAATAATGTCCTAAACTATAAATGATCCCTACCAAATACAAAATGTTTTCCTCTTTAAAACAAACAAATTGTAACTGTGGAGTTTGCCATATTATTCTGCTTCTCCTGGTGCCATAATCTTTGCTAGTGTAATTTGACACAGCCTCATCAAGTTAAGCACATTCACTTCCACTGATGATTTGCTCCTATCCACACATAAAAAAATCACTTCTAATTCGTAAGAAATCCCAATGTAATCCTGAAAGTTTGAGTTGCTCTCTTAGCATCAGGTAGCTAATCACCTTCATCTAGAGGGCAATTTGATCCTATCAATGGCTGTGATACGTGATAAGACATGTTGGACTATTGCAGCCTTTCATCAAGTTGGCAATAATGAAAAATGGTTCAGTCTCGAAAGTACAGTCAATCCATTGTTCTTGAATATTACAAATACCAAACTTTTGCTACTTGTTGATAAACTCTACCGGTAAGGACAGCTAAGGAGCATGTCTGGTTGAGTTGGGCTGCAGACAAGTTGCATCTAGGAGACTTGCTATTCATATTTTCATAACTTTGTGAGATAAGCGGAGTACCCGAATGTGTTCTCAGCAGCAGTGACTGGCATGTTATGGAGGTGCTGTATTGTGCCAGTGACCTTTAGTATGGACATCAGTGAGAGCTCTAACTAGGAATATCTTTATGGTGGAGATTTTTCCAATAAATCTGTTTTGAATAAAATGGTTAAGAAAGATCATATGCTAGTAAAGACAATCAGTTAACACCCCAAGCCATCTCACATGGGAGTTTATGTATTTACAGCCAAACTCTCTTACCCCTTAAAACAAAGTGATTGCATCCAAATTTCACCCCTGGAATAGTCTTTGACCTGTCTTAGAGGTCAAAGTCAAGGTTTTTTTGAGAGGGTGTTACCAGACTCAGGGCCAGGCAAGTTGCCAATTGCCAATATCTAAACAGGATAAACAACCCCACACCTCTGCCCAAGTCCACATGACCACCTTTATTTTACTAATAGAGAAATTTCTTGTGCAGCTAGCACAGAAAGAATACTTATTTGAAAATGAAATTTAAAACTTTTAGAGCACTTCTATATTATTATAGTCTTGGCTGCTAAGATAGGAAGTTGGAAGGTTACAGCTCATAGCACCCAGCAGTGTATGGCCCCATGGTCAATGAAACCAAGTCGATCCACTCTGTCTCCAAAACCTGTGAAGGCCTCGTCTCTACATCCAATATTTTCAGTATTACAATGTCCTTTGGCAACATATCACATAGTATTATATGTATTCCTGTGGAATTGAAAACCTCAGCACATGATTTGCTAACACTTGCAGATTAAAGAGGAGAATTGTGTTATAGGAATGTAGGTAGAATAGGACTGAGATTTCAGACTCTCGAAGAAAAAAAAGTTGCATAAGATATAAAAAATCAATTATTTTTTCCATCAACAGAGTATTTCACAAGTATTTTGGCTAAATGTTTCTGCAAGCATTCATTTAAATTTATTCATGGCATGAGAACAAGGATAACCTTTGATCTTTTTCATTTTTCTTGCTGAATAAACACTTTTCAGACATTCTTTTGTGCCTCATGCTACTATTAGAGCAAAGAAGCAGCAGTTATCTCCCTGTAAAAACCAGAAGAATAATGTTCAGGAACACTTTTGAAAGACTAGAACTTTACTGAAAACAGAATTTCAATAAAATCAACTAGCTTCTCTTTAATTAAACCCTTTGTGTGTAATTGATAAAACAACTATTACAAGAAGTCAGAGCTTTTAGAATGGACCTTGGCCAATCAGATTGCTAATAAAAACATGAAGTTGATCATCATGCTTAGGAATCTTAATATCTTAGAATAAATTAACATTTGTGGATCCTAGCAATGGGAACTTCATGCCCTTCTGAAAACTGATCTTGCAGAGTTTTGTTATTTCCAAGGCTACTGGGTCTAAATAAAGGCATATCTTACAGTACAAAAATCTCTACTATTCTAGAGACTTCATTTCAACAAATGAAATTTCAGGGGGAGGAAAACATATAGACAAGTAGTAAAGAATAAGAAAAATCATATTGGAAATACTGAAACAAAACTACTGTCAGAACGGAATTCCATTGCAAGAGTTAAAAAAAAGGTCCAGTGGCCTCAGTGACCTTTAAATAAAAGGCAGCAAAGTCCAAATGTGCCTCCAAATGATGAATACAGGTATCTCTATTCAAAATGAAACTCTACACAGTGCTCTGGCCTGGCTGATACCAATCTCTGAGACTCAAAAGTTTTACTAGTAATGTCATATGGTCCAGATACAGTCAGCCTAAAATGAGTTGGATTCGTCCAGATGCTGAATGAGTTTGCTGATGCAATTTTGTCTGTTTTGAATCATCAGTGAAATTTATGATGCGTAGAAAAATTACTAATATCCGGGAAAAGACTAATGTCTGTCTAAAGACCATAGAGTGAACTTGGGATGAATGTGTCTGTCAACTTTGTCTCTGTTCCTGGAAAGATAGTGGAACAAGACCCTACTAATTTAATGTCAACATGGATGACAAAGTGGTTAGGACCAGTCATTGTGCATCCATCAGGTATAAATAATGTTTGATCAGCTTGATAACCTTCTGTGATAAAATGACCATATATGAAAACAGAGGGAAAGCATAAAGTCATTATATGTATATGGATGTATCATAACTTTAATATGGCCTTTGACACCATCTCCCGTAACTTTCTCATTTGGAAGTTGAGGAGTTAGGGACTGGATGGATACAGTGTCAGAGGTGCTGAAAAGTGTGTGAAGCTATTGGGCTCAGAAGACAGCAATCTTAACATCCACTTTGTGGCTGGTCAGGAGCACCCCCTCCTCTTATTCCAGCAGCTGATGCCTACGCTGAAGTTGTTCAGTATCTTCACCATTGGGATGAGGAGTCAAAGTGCACCCTCATCGATGTTGTGGACTTAATTAAAGTAAGAGAAAATAATGACATGTCAATCAAGAGAGCTTCAATTCACACTTTATTGAGAACTTGAGGACTAGATGAACAGAAATTATATGAAGTCCAAGACAGACAAACACAAGGCTTTTACACTGACCTGTAACTGTGGGCTGATGTTCTGTCCCAGCTTTTGCCTGCCCATGTCCCCAGAGAGATGCCTGATGGTCAGGTTGTTCCCATGCCCCCTGGCTATGCTGCTTCTGCCTGCGGCTGGGACAGTCTCAGACTGCCAGACTCTGTCCTGCCATCACTGCAGATCCCTACAGTCCCCGGCCCCCAGGAAGTCCCTGGCCCATGCTGCACCCTGGTAGTTTTGCACCCAAGATGGGGTAAGCCCACACATCAGTCCAGGAGTGCAAACCACGCTGGAAAACAGCAGTGCTTGAGCTGCTGCCACACAACCTGCCTACACACGACACTGGAACTGGCTTATCTACTGCTGCTATATTTGTGACAGAACTTTCAATAATGTTCCTCCTGAATTTATGTATCAAATCTGAATGAAATGAATGAGAAAATCAGTGCTTTGGTGAAAAAAAGATCTCAGAAAAATTATCCAGGAGGCTACGATGGAAAGTCAAGTCATTATTATAACCTTGTCTATATTCATGCATAGTAACACCTATTAATCTTTTCTTTAATCAGCCACAATTTGTCATAACTTGATGGTCATGGACACAATTTCCCTTGTTTTATAACCTCTCTTAAACCTTTTTTCTGTCCCAAAGTCTAATAGTGTTTTTGAGATGATACACAGTCTTGGCTGTCTACATCTTAGTGTATTTTTTAATATATTATTAGGGTCTCTGTAAGGTTATAGCAGGCTCTAAAATTGATAACTCTCTTATTGTTCGGCTTTATTTATATATATATATATTTTTATAAATATATATATATAAAGATCTGCTGAAATCACCATGCTGGTGAGCGAAATGAAATCATCTTCTACCAAACAGATTGGTGTGCCACAGGGAAGTCACTCAATCACAGACAAAAGGTGATGGGCAGAACTTTCCTATGTGCTGCTTTCAAAAAAGGGCACTTTTTATTTTTTTATTCACTGTGCAGAACTTTCCTATGTGCTGCTTTCAAAAAAGGGCACTTTTTATTTTTTTATTCACTGTGGAAAGCAATTGAGGAGAAGTCTCAGCCCAGCACCCAATGCAAGAAGACCAGTCCTGGCACCAGCTGCTTGTCTGCACGCTGCTGGCACAGCAAGACGAGCGCAGATTAGGTTTGGTACATGAAGTGCAGGAGACTGAGCGTAGACGTGGTGCTGACTGCAGGTCAGTGTCACCACAGTCAGGGTGGGCCACCTGGCAGTCCCCGGTGACAGGAACGCTGAGAGCAGACTACACTGGTAAATGGGAAGGAAGAGATTAATATTCCGCTTTTATTACTTTCAGATGAAAATATTTGCCTACCTGCAAGAGGTGAAAGACTCTTGCTTTCTAACATGTATTGGTATTATAGGCTGTTAGAGGTTTCTTTCATGATTTGTGAGTAGCAGATGTTATTAAATGGAAACATTAGAAGAAAAGCTAGAAAATTCTTAAAATGCCCCTTTTCTCATTTCACTTTTATTTCAGTGACTGGTTCTTAAAAGCTAACCACAGCATATGCAGAGGCTTTGCTGTTCCAGAACATGATGAGAGGAAAGCGATGTTGAAAGGATCAATTAAAGTATTCTGAAAGTCATTTACTTTCACAAAATTATGAGAGGACTTTCAATTTTGGCAACTGACACAAAGAATTTTTTACTTTTATGTATTTCATCTCAGGAATAGCCCTTCTCTGATTTTTCACATGCTTCTAATAGATATTTACATGGAAATAAGGAGGGAAGCAAGCCTAACTGTGGCTGTGAAACAAATACTTCTCAGTATTTGCAGAAGAGGTTGCCAGAGTCAGGACAATTTAAACTTTTATCATTCTGCTTATTAAAGACTGCAGACTGGCCAGATTATTAATTGCCAGGTGCTACTCATCTCTAGTCTTGGTTTGACTGTTATCAAATCTGAGAGCGGGAGATACTTGCAGCTTACAAACCTAAAATAACTCAAAAGTGTTGGTAAAGATATACTTGCTCTGAAGGTACATAAAGTGCTCTTTGTCAATTTTACTCCACAGTGTGAACTGACATACTACATGCAGTGCTTGACAGTCCTGTTAAAACTTACTTTAAAAGTAACTAAAAGACTGAGAATTTGGCTGTGTGTTATATGGGCCACTTCAGCTTTCACAACACAAAAAAAGGAGGCTTCCAGAGGTGCCGGATCAGACCTCTTTATGACAGAGGCAAAGATGATAAAGCATAGCTCCCATTTTAATTTAATATTCCTTTACTCTCTTTACTGGTGACAGGCGTGGAATGC
The DNA here is from genome assembly GCF_036250125.1 of Pseudopipra pipra. Classification (NCBI taxonomy): domain Eukaryota; kingdom Metazoa; phylum Chordata; class Aves; order Passeriformes; family Pipridae; genus Pseudopipra; species Pseudopipra pipra. The sequence continues at coordinate 18,366,511 of NC_087549.1, read as the reverse complement.
TGAGGGCTGAAAGAACAAATAAGTTTGGACGAGAGCTGTGGAAATAAAGATGTTCATAGGGTAATCTCTGACCTGCCAATCAATCCAATAGGAATGAGAAAAACTGTAAACAAGTCTGAATGATTTCATATTGCATGGACCAAGAAATTGTATGTTTTCTGTATTGCTTTTGAGGGAATTGTTGGAAACTCTTCCTTTATAATCAGTTTGAGTTTTGCCATTGTCTTTAATGTAAATAAGTTTATGTGCCTTGGATCTATTTTGATCTTTCCCAGTAATGGCTAAATACAATTTCAGTAATGAAATTTTAAAATCCTGATTTCCTTGTCATCAAGGGAGAAATTTCACTGATCAGGGTGGGGCCATGGTTTCACCCAGCTCTCTCTGATCTATTGTTGATCTCTTCTCCCTCGTAACCTGTGTCAGGACTCATGGGAATGGTTAGAAGTTGCAACAGAGGCACTTCAGACTGGAAATTAGGAAGCATTTCTTACTGAGAGGGTGCTCAAAAAATGGAACAGCCTTCCTCGAGAGGTCGATGCCTCAAGTATGTCAGTATTTAAGAGGTATTTGGATAATGCCCTTACTAACATGCTTTAACTTTGTGTCAGTCCTGAATTGGTCAGGGAGTTGCACTAGATGATAATTGTAAGTCACTTCCAACTGAAATAATCTATAATACAGGAAATATCCAAAAAGTTCCCTTGCATTACATCAATCTGGATTGTTCACTTTACCACATTATGTTTTGTTACCAGTCTTCACTGACTCCTAGATAAAGTGTTGGATGTGTCACAATGTGTAAATGCATGAGCTGGGATGTACATCATGGGTATGTGATTTATTATCAAGACCAACTGTCATGCGCAACAACCTTACTCAAAACCACATGTTTCTGATAAATCATTTTATCCTATAATCAGTTGAGACTCTCTTATACTGAAGATGAAAGGCAGCACAAATTCCTGATTTTTTTTGTTGTTGTTTGAGCTGCGTTATTTCAGGTAGCATATATCAGATACTGCATGATATAGCCTGAAATGATATAATGCAACATTCCCAAATACGGGAAAAGCTGAATGTTATTTCAGCTGCCAGGTATATTTTTGGACAGTAAATTTTATAGACAGCGTTTGTGCAAGAAAAAATAGAGAACAGAAGACAGCTACTTTTGGACTGTGAAATGTTACCAATTTCAGAAAGAGTGGCTGTGGATATTTCTGCTGTACCATGATCTGCAGCGCACACACACATTTTGAAATACCTGTTCTATCTACAGTTGCCAAAAATACAGGGGAATCAAAATAAAATAACTTCATGATCAAAATAAAATGAAGTCAAGGATATAAGGCACTATGAAAAGATCCCTGTGTGAATAGCTATGGAAAGTAATAACAGAAGGAGGCGGGAAATAACAGACCTCATCATCTGCAAGAACTGAAAGAGCGAGGAGTCAAAGTCGACGTGATTATTTTGTGTGGTCAAAGAGGTTACCCTTAGACTGAGTTCTGGGAGTATCCAGTGGCTATCTGGATATGTTTCCTAAAGCAAGGTCTGTTAAACTGGTATATACTCCTGAGAAAAGAGAGAGATGCCCCTTAATACTCAGGTCATTTATAACTAGATTGCAAACTACAGGGAACAATTTTAGACTGGCAGGGGAGAGTAACATGCGACCTAATACTCAACTTTCCATCTCTAGTTACTCTTGCTCTGTGATTTCACATTTCAGGGGACTCGAAACAAGATACCAGACTTTCACACTGAGGGCACTAGAGATTTATGTGTGGCTTGTTTGCCATTGCTCTGAGAGTAAGGCTTTCTTTCAGTAGAGGTGTATTGACCCTGTAACCAGATGTGAATATAGGTTAAAACACCACAAAAATCCTGTTAAAAGGTTGGCAAAGGGAAAAGATACATCACATACACACCTCAGGATCCTCTTTTAAAGTTTGAAGTACTGGATTGTGCTGGGGAATTCTGAGACTGATTACGCGTTATAGCCCTCTTCCTGTTTCCACTGAAGTCAAAGGCAAAACTCTCATTGATCCCATGGGAACACATGCTATACTTTCCCGCTCCATAGCTCTAATATTTTAATGGATTTAAACATTTTTGCTTTAAAAAAAAATCACACTCATGTTGACAGTTTAGACACCAAATTTCTTGAAGCTCGATGTAATTTGAAATAAGCCAGATGTGAAAACCTCTACAAACAAGATTTATAAAGGAAACAAAATTTTAGCCTTAATGTTGACAACTCTTGTGATACCACTAATATCAATAAAGGGAAGAAAAGTTATTTTTTCCAACTCTGTGGGGACAAAACCATACAGCTACTCCCATCTGAAAAATAACTCCCACTAGGACTTCAAAAAATACTGGTCACAACCTCACATACATGACAATTCATTATACTTCTTGTAGTTCTCTCTAAGCTATTTTTATGCAAAGCTGTGAGTTCAGAGGTCACACTGTACATCATGCTTAGCATATTGGGGACCTTTCAGAAGCAGAGGAACAGCTACAGAGTTATGTCATGACATATTATGTGACTCTAACTGTATGTAAGGAAAGCCATGTGAATGTTTCCATAAAGAAGCCTTACAAAGACCTAAGCCATTTGTTTTCAAGTAACTTACCCAAAGCAAAGGTTTTCTTTCAAATTTCATTTCAACATAAACCTCTCTCTGGACAAATACAGCTCTTTCTTATACTGAAGAAAGCCACCAAATGGCCCAAAGACCAAAGTCAGTCTTGACCTGTTGCCCTTGGATGAGAGTCTTGTCCTGTGCTCCTCCTATTTAACAGGCCAAGTTAAAGTCTTTGTCACTGGCTTTCAAATACTATTCTTTAGTCTTCCATGGCCATTTGAATTTTGTTTTCTGAAATGCCTAATTGTTTTCACACATTTGACTTTTGTTGAGAGTGAAATGCCAATCAAATTCGGGAATGACATGTCCCTCTGCACTTTTACCCCAGAAAAAAGGAAAACCTACCCTGACAGAGTCACCTCCATTTTAACCTTGTGATTTTTGCAGTTAAAGTCTCTGTAAGAAATCTAACAGAAGATGTTATGAGAAGGCACTAAACCAATCCTAATAAAGTCCAGTCCTTTCAAAGACTTTGAACACATGGGGAGGTGAGTAGGGGACCCTTAACTTTCGGATCCCACCTCTCAGAAATGGTCTTTCTTTCCTCAGATTATTCTTTTATATTTTACTACTCTTTTCCTCCTGCGATGTCAACATCCTCTGTTTCAGAAAATAGTTTTCTGTAATATTTATGATAAAGGTAATCTTCTTTGCAACATACCTCACTTAGGGAGGTAAGAAGCAGGTGCTGATCTCTTCTCCCTGGGATCCGGTGACAGGACATGTGGAAATGGTTCAAAACTGCATCAAGGGAAGTTCAAACTTGACATTAGGAAATATTTCTTTACCAAGAGGGTGGTCAAACACTGGAACAGGCTTTCTAGAGAGATGTTCGATGTCCCAAGCCTGTCAGTGTGTTAGAGGCATTTGAACAATGCCCTTACTAATGTATTTTAACTTTTGGTCAGTCCTGAATTGGTCATACAGTTGGATTAGATGATAATTCTAGGTCCTTCTAACTGAACTAGTCTAGTCTAGTCTAATCTAGTCTAGTTTATGCTATGCTGTTCTGTTCTGCTCTTTTCAGTTCTGTTGTGTTCTGTTCTATATAGTTAGTGGTTATAGCAATAAGTGTCATATATAAAGAATGAAGAACCATAATCATCAGGAATAGGTGAAAATATAAGGCACAGTTTGAAATCAAGCCTTTCTTTCTCTGAGCACAGCTTTTCCTGAAGGAATTAGGCTCTATCAACTAATTCTTTATGTGCATAACAATTCAATAATAGTATGATTATGACATGTATATACACATGATAAATATGTAGGCAAATAGTAGGAAACAATAAGTTGGAGACCATTCTAAAAACTCTGTTGATAAAGAAAGAATGTCTGACATATTTTAAACCCTGCAGGAATTAGACAATTAGCTGCCACTGCATTGTAATGACATTTGAACAACTAATTCCTTTAGATCTCCTAAAAAATGACAGATAGACATAGTAACAGAAGAAGAAAAAGAGACAATGATTAAAGCTGAACAAATGTTTTTGAAGCAGTGAAATTTTTTTGAAGCAGATGTCTTCCAGAAATGTATGTTTCAACAATATTTTTGAACTTCCAAGACTTTCTGACTATTCCAGCCAGCAAACAGGAGAAAGAGCAAGATCAATCCTTACATTACATTGGTTCCGATGTTGTGATGTCAAAGATGCACGTTCAAGTTCTTAGTCTGACTCAGACAGAAAAATATCTATTCTAGATTACAAGAGAAAGAAGCAAATACAAACACACAGTGAAGTCAAAAGAACCCTCTCATATAAAACCATTTTTGGTTTTGACTCAAAACCCAATATTTCTTCATCAGTTTATTTTGTAAAGTTTTCAGAAGATTTGGGATTTTTCCAAAAATGCAGTCAAATTTTCAAACCTTGAAACTTGCTGAAAAACAGTGTTTGTCCTCTAGACAGATTTGCATGCAGCATGAATCTACTATTTTTATTACTATTATGTTATTCTTGTCATATATTCTTTATCCAATGTAAAATTCTATTGTTTTAATTTTATTAGACAAGTTTGATTCCAATCTAGAAGAACAGAAATGTGAAACAGTCTTCACTGCAATTTTAACTAATTCCTACAAAGATATGTTAGACAGGACTCCACATATTTAAAGGCACACAGAGAGTTGCAAGCCCTTAAATGGCCATTGTCTCCCATCATTATCTTCTTTCATGAAAGAATGTGTTCTTCACACAGACTGTCTCTGAAGTGCTGAACTGATTTTAGATGCCTACATTGGCACTGTTTGCTTGCAGGGATTCATTCATTGTCCTGGCAGTCAGTGTAATACACTTTGCTGTGGCAGCTCTAAGTGGCAGCAACTGGGTAACTGTCTCAGCCAATTTCTACTCTAGGTCTGACTTAAACAAACCCAAAGCAGAAGTTTTTCCAATATGTTTCATTCTCCTTTCCTTCCTATCCTCCAGGGTACTTTTTTGTATTGAAGTATTAAATACTTCCTTGAATGAAGATAATGAGGTCTTGTGTTTTCAAAATGGGCACTTCTGTCGAGTGCATCTCAATCTGTTAAAAACAAAAAAGACTATTTTGAATTTCTATCTTTCTGGTAAAACCAGAATTTGATTCAAATACTACTAAAGTGAATATGCCTGAACAAATACACTACTGAGTTATACTACACTTTTCTCACACGCTCTTCTCTTTTCTCACTTTCTTGTCTTCAGGTTTTTCTAAACTTTTGCAAAGAACTGCAATGAAAGCAACACATTTTGTGCATGCTGTCATCATGCAATCAATCACATTGCAAAGAGCTTGAAACATACACCCAATGTCTGTCCTAAGAACACAAGAATTGTAGATGCCTCAGCCTGTCACTACATCATAATTCAGAGATCATTAACTTTGGCTATAGTGTTTTGGAAATGGTAACATCTCTGCAGGGGCTGGGTGTAGCAAATGGGATAACTGCCAGCTCATGGATCTTGGCTCCATTGCATCACCAGCCACAGCCACTTCTGCTTTGGCTTCAGTCCAGCCCTGGAAACCTCACTGTGAATTCCCACTTAGGGCTGCTTCTTCCCTCCCCTCTCCCTGCACCTCTCTCCACAAGGAAAGGACATTGGTATTTCTAGGCCAGAAAATACTGTAATTGTCCTCTTGGTCTCAACTCTTGAAAATCTATGACTTACACAGCAGAATGTGTCTGGACAAAATCCTTCCTTTTAGACTGTTCCATGCAGCCAAGGCTACCTTGAATCAAACACACAAAACTGCAAGACAAGTATAATCAATCATCCAAACTGTACATAGTCACAAATGACTGAGGTTTGCAATGAGATATTGGAAATCTTTACGATTTCTAAAATAATATTTATTTTTAATATCCTGAACAACATGTATTTCAAGTGTTAGAAATAAAGTGCCTGGGATATATATAGTAGAAAGAGTTGAATTTCAGGCAAAGGTGTCTGGAACAGATGAATCAAAATAGTACAGAGAAATTAAGTGCTGAGAGCTGCAGTAATGTGATACTTCAGGTTTTTCTTCTCTAGACATGTCTTGTAAAGTTTACTAAAACCATGTGCTGGTCTAGTCAGTCTTATTTTCAGGCCCGTACTCTCAGGCGCTTGTCCTAACCCAAGGAAAGAAGAAGTCAGGACTGGTCTTCTTGATATTCTGGTTTCCACCTGTGAACATGCACGCACATGCAGACACACGAAATCGAGGCACAGACAGGATTAGAATGAACTCAAAACAGAATTAAAATGACTGATGGATCAGTGGAGAATGAATTTAAATAGATTTAACTTTGTTTGTTTTACCAATGACAAAGAAAACACATTCGAGAACCTAAAAGGGAAAAAAAAATAAACACTTATTTGCAGCCTAAAAATGAGTAATATTGCATTCTTTTATTTTTTGTCAACAACCTAATTTTGGAAAGGAGGGAGGAAGGGAGGGAGGGAGAGAGGGAGGAAAGGAAGGATCCTGAAGCCATACTTCATCTGCTCCTTATTTTATTCTCCTTCCTCCTGAGCCTGAAGAGGCCCAGCCTGGCTCCTGGAGACATTCTGTGTCCTGGTTGAGCAACCTCTGCTTTTCTCTTGCACCTTCTGGAGATCCTTTTCAATACTCACTGACAAGCTCTAATCCAGCAATATGGCTTGTATCTTCCAAGTGGCTCCTGTTATTTCAGCTCCTTTTTCCTGAAACAAGAGCTTATCTGCTTCTTGATGTTCAAATTAAATGAAGGGCCATTATTGTGCCACCACATTCAGTCTCCTACACAGCAGTATTATCCACCATGAAGATGACTTCCCAAAATTCTGATAAAATGTGTGCAGCTACAGCTAGAAACTTGCTTGTCATATCTAATGCTAATAAAGATGTTACATATTGAATATCTCTCCAATTCCAAGCCTCCCACTCTCTCCTGTACAGATAAATCACTCTGAAGTGTCATATGTATGTGAAATACCTTCCACCAGGAATAGTATTTAATTCACAGTAAATCCAGAAGTATTTGACAAATGTTAGTATAATGTGAGCCATGGAATATCCTGGCACAAAGGGTTCACATTTGCTATTAAAAACTGCACAGCCTACAGTCAGCAAAATGTACTCCTGCATAGGTGTATGTTGCCAGAAGCAAACAGGTCTTACTAAAGGCATAATTATAAACAGAAGTGTGGGTATGCCTTGGTTCATGGGCAGTGGAAAATTATCAAAGATCTCCTCTCCTAAAAAGCCATGTGCATTGCAAACTACACAAAACTTCTAAAGCGCTGAAGACATTAAGTGTCACCACCAGCAGGGTGTACATGTTAGCTCGATAAAAAGCATACAGTTGCCTGCAGCCCAGTGAAGTGAACAATGTTGTGAATTTGGCAGGTACCTCTGTGCTGCTGACAAGGATCACAGCCAATGTCTCCCACAGCAGCTCCCACTGTGCAGTGAAATCAGGAAGAGGATTTGAGCCGAGCCCACCTAGCACTGAACCCCAGGAGGCTGAGGTGTTTGCTTACCATTTCAAGAGCCCAAGTGTCTGATAGACTTGTGGTCTCTGAGCCACATTTCAGTAATCCAGTGTACATTTATCTATTATCAAACAACTCCGCTATGAAGAATTTATTTCTAAAAACATCTACTCTCAACTGTAGAGAGAAATTAGGAGCTGGCATCTCAGTTCATTTTCTTCAGTCAATCTTACAGAGTTATGTGCTACTCAGAGTCATGGGCCTTAACAAAACAGTCTTACACAGATGCATCTTTCAACCAAATGACTGAAGAAATGGTGTTTTCCATAGCAAAAGAAGTTTTGGGTCAAGTACAGTAATAAAAGGAGTAAAAAAGTGATCTAACAGTGTAAAAAGAACACCTAATAGAAAACAACACCTTACACTTCCAGAAATTACTGTTCATTTTTATATGCTTGGTTTGTTGAAAGCAATATATATGAAGAGTAAAATTCAGGATAAATTTGCAATAAATCCCACATAAATTTTTCCTGCAAGTAGAATAAAAAACTGTCACCTATGAAATAGAATTAGTGCTCAGTTTAACATATATTCATAATAAGAAGCAGATTTTCATATATTCTTTCCCAGTGTCTGTGGCTTTCACATCACTCCACAGTTTCATGTTTCTACAAAAGTGATAAAAATATGTTCCTTTTTTCTTCCTTATAAGAGATAAGTCTCAAAGTTGTCAATCTCAGGTCATGTCTATATGGTCCAGCCTTAAAATTTTGAGCTTTATCTTGGAGATAAGAGACGATACCACTTTTTTAACCATACATTTTTTTTGCCTGCAAGGGTGCTATATGACAGCCTAAAGTTAATAATCCAATTCCTTACCCTTTGTGCCTCTATAGGAGATTGAAGACAAGTCTTCCTGATAGTCTTTTGAAAGTAGAAGTGAACAAGCATATGCAGAAGAGCAATTCCTAAGGAAAAATATGTTGTACATGGATTAATGCAGTGTGAAATCACATTATGTGCAGAAACTTTTGTTCCCTGATGGCCCTGAGTGATTTCAGTTTACAGGGGTTTTATAACAAGAAAAAGTGTTCTTCACAAGCACCATAACACACAGGTTTCAAGAAACTGGAAAACAGTAGCTTTTTAATTGATTGCCTTTCATGCGAACAAAATCTAATTAACATTTGTGTTATAGATACTTTTTTCATTCCTGTTCAGTTGCGGATTTGGAAAATTTGGATAAGAAATGTTGAGTATGTATTCCCATAAAGTATGCACTGAAGCATGAAATTCATATTGAAAGAAAACTAGATTTTTTTCCCCTTGTAGACGTAGGATATCTTAAAGAACTTTTTTTGACTCAGAGGCAAGCTTTGAGTTTTGCACACATAACAGAACATTCATCTCATATCATATATTCACACGGAAAATACATATTGCATGGGAAATAAAACAACTTTGTCCTTAAGTACTTTCTACTTATTGGTTATACTAAATGTTTTTAAAATTACTATTTAACATTCTGTTACTATGATCCATTTTTACACACACACAATCACCAAATATCTGGAGAAAATCTGAGCCACCAGTTGCCTGCAACACTAAATTCATGACTCCAAACCCAAGCCTCAAAGTATACAGTTCCTTAAGATATGCTTTAAGAAGCAACATGAAGACCTTCAACCTGCAATATGGTAGGAAGCACTTTCCTCATCCCACAGTACTCTGAGATTTCACTTTTCACTTTCCATTGGGAAGAATCCCTGGAAATCTGCAATAGCATCAGGAAGAAAAACAAAGAGCTGCTGATCCCAGTGTTCCTGTTGTTTGCCTGTGTATATGTGGTGGCTTCAGACACAGGCTCTGAACTGTGATGCCTGGATGCAGGACCAACTTGCACAGGGGAAAATTCCAACCTCATCTTGAGCACTTGCTATCAGAACTGATGTACTTTTCCCCAGAAAGTTCTCTGGTATCTGTATGTCAAGATTTGGAAGGAAAAAAGCTTGCTTCAAAATTCGGCTATACTCCCACTCCCTCTTTGGAAAGTAATCAATATCAAGTGCTATAGTCAAAGTGTTATTCATAAGAACAGTCTGGGGACTGGGGGCAAGGGTCAGCAAGACAATTCAGATGCTGCCCAGACCTCCATGGGACTCAGTGCATGCATGAGAAAGAGGGAGTGCAAGAGTTTGTACACATCTTTGGGCCCTTCAAAGCAAAAATAAAGCCCAGCTGCCTATTCTGGCTTATATCCATGGTGCCAGCATTTCAAAAATATTTTGCAAGGGTTTTTTCAGTTTTCCCACACTAAGAGAAGAAGGGAAATTTTTCAATCTGGTGACTTATTTCTTTTAAAAAGACAAGTAACAAACAGATGAATAAAGTATATGTGTGTGCGTATATGTGCTATGCCTATGTGAGTGTGCAAAAGAGAAACAAAATGGGCACTTGGACCCTTTGGTTTTGAATTAGCAAATCAGACTGGAACTGCCACTTCACAGCTGGGCAGCAAGCAGAATCATCTGTATTTCCTCTGTGCTCAAAGTAACTGCTTAGAGAAAGACAAACTGATGGATTTTTTTGATTTTATTTTACTTTTTGCCTTATAAGAACTATAGTAGGGATAACAATTTATGTGAATGAGATATCTGAATTTTTCTAGGTGGCTGACATTTCCAGTAGGAGATGCTACTCCCAAAGGAGAGTGAATTCTGTATTTTTTTAAGTATATGTTCATGTATGTTTTCTGTATCAGGCAGAAGATAAAAGAAATTGTTGCAGTGTCCCAGGCTTACCAGTCATATTTAAAATGTGATGACAATGTTAAGACTGTCTAATGCATGACATGTTCATTTAAGACATTTTCTCATCCCTTTAAGGCAGTTTAAATGATACCAACATACTTTTTTAAATTTCACTCAGAAATAGTATGAAATGAGGCAAAGAGACTGTTCTTCCTACCTTCCCTCCTTTTGATGAAATTCTATCCTGTATTCCTTAGTCTTCATGATCTTTTCAAGGTTACATTAGTTGTGGTTTAAAAATACTATAATGACATTCCTAGAAAAGTCTTCTGGTTTCCTATAGGATAGATTATCATTATAAACTTTTATTTTTAAATGAGGATAACAAAAGAGTACAGTACACAAAAATGCGAAAACACCTTATCGAAAAAAACTATCAAAAACTAAGCTGATGTTGTTCAGTAACATTTGCATAATATATGCAAATGTTTTTAGGTTTTGTATTCAAGTAAGAGAATCAGCTAAAGGTTTTAGCTAATTTCTAATCTTTCATGCAAACAATCTGAATTACTTTTAACTCCAAAATTTGGAGAAACTCTCTTGAGAGTAGGCTTTTTAAAATGTGGATGACTTAACTCTGATTCCAACTGAAAACCAGAATTTCCAGTTGCTTCCAAAGGCATTCCAAGGAGCAGAAAAGAAGGCAAACACGATCTGAAAGTTAAGATAATGTTTGATCCGGGTGGTTGTGAGTCTAGTTTGAGCAAAGTAATTTTGCGTAGCTTTGGATGTCAGTGCAGATTCCTCCTTTGAGCAGGGATGACTCTAACTTGACTCCTAGTGTGGAAAGGTGTTCATTTTGTATGAAAACAAAACATGTAATGTCCAAAGCAATCGGGAACATGCATCCTTGCTTGTAGAAGCAATGCCACTGCAGTTGAAGGAACTCCTGATCCAGAGTTTTGACCAAAGTGAAGAAAGATGCAATTTGAATATTTTATACTGATTGTGTCTGAGGTCATCTGAAAATTATTGCAGAAAATTCCCTAATGTCTGAAAGGTTAGACATTATTAATCAAATGCACCACAAATCCCTGAATTGCATGCTACAGTCAGCAGAGCAAACAGAGAATGTGATAGGTCTTATTTGACCAGGAATCCTGACTTGGTACAGGTGGATTCCTGTGTTAACCTGTGCTGATTCACCTTACAGAGACCGATTCAGGTTTAACCAAAAGCAAAATATTTTCAGTTGACTTAATGAAGTCTTTTCATTTTCAACCACAAATGGCATATTTTTTGCCTTTTTCTACACAAAGCCAAATGTTCTGTAAACACAGCAATTTCATTAACTCTTAGTAAATAAAACTGGGCATTTTCCAAAAGCTCTACTCCATACATTTGTGTGTACATGAAGTACGTAACTTGTTCAAGATGGGATGTTTTTCTTTCCACTTCATCAACAGCCACATACTTTTTTTTTTAGCACTTGCCATCTGCTCTTAATTAACAAAAGCAAACAGTGATTGATAGATAGATACTGTGTCTTGTAATAGTACCAAGATGTCAGCTTACAGGTGTGGTGAAAATTAAGAATGGAGAAAACAGATTCCCCAACTGGGAGAAAGTTCTTTGTAACTTAGTTTGTGTGACTTTAGACCTCCACTGGACTTTTAGGTTTCTTTTCATTTTTAAAACTAAAAACAGGATTCTACTTCTCCCCTTCCTTAAGTAAACAGAGTGCTTGGAAAGAAAAGAAGTGTAAACCCCCTAAATTCAGATTAAAACTGTTAAAAACGATGCTGAACCAAGACAGGGAGCTATGGAAAAGAGCAATGACCTACGATGGAATATATCAAGGAATTTTACTGGAAAAGCAGCAGAAAAGCAAAATACCATAACTTTTACAATTTTCTCAAGGATGTGAAAAACTGTTAACTGGAATGTACCTCTCAGTACAGAAGCATACCTGTAGTCTTAAAGTATTGATATACTGCAGTTTACAAAGAAAAAAATTGAAACCTAGTTGGGTAATCAGCATAGAAATTCAAAAAACTATAAAAAAACTCCTTGCGTGTTATGCAAAAGAGAGGGATTTACCATAGCACTATAATTACAGTGCATATTATAGCAATGTATAATTACGGTACATATTGCAGAACTGTAACTATAAGAGAAAGCTTATATTGGCTGTACAGTTTTTAGGGGAAATGTAGAGAAAAATGTATCAGTGCTCTTCAGCAACAGAGTAGCTGTGGGTTTTGAACTACGCTCCTACTCTTCATGTCATTTGTCACCCATCTGAACAATTATTCTCCTAAGATAGGTACAAGCCTTTATTTGTTTCTACACCACTAATAAAATATTTACTCAAAAAGTGAGGAATTCCAGTATTTTCAAGGAAGAGATAAGGAATTTTGATCCAATCCTCTTTGCATATAGTCATAAAGTAAGCTTTCCTTCACAGATGGACAGAATATTAAGCCTTTTATGATAAACTTCAAGCCCATGAAATATGTTTTTGCTTTGCACTTGTATAAAAACAAAGCCTGTCAGACATGTTGGCAAACAGTGAGTTAGTACATAAGTTAGTATTTTTAAACTTTAATGTTTCCAGGAAAAAAAAGCTGGACCTAAAGATCTATCCCTATTGAAATTTTTTAAACTAATACATTCTTCAATGTCTTTTGGATTCAATAGCATAGCTTTTTTTAATGAAAAAAAAAGTTTTCCTAGAGATTTTCTGATTAATTCATCCTTCCCAAGACCTTTCCATCAACAATTAAGCTAAAAGGAAGAGACACAGCCTCATCTCTGTACAGGGATTTGGGTTTTTGGTTCATTGGAACCAGACATGGTATTTTACTGTAAAACATTTTTACTTTGATGAACACTTTGTCATGGCATGCCAGCAGAGGGGAAAGGACTGTTTTGAGAGGGGTGAGATAAGGAATTTTATTATGTAAATTATATGAAAATGTACCTTTGAGTAATTGGACTACCTCCATGATTTTCATCTGTAAAGAATAAATTCTGATGTGTTCCAGCCATAAAATGTTAGTTAAAATACAACCTAAATAAATTCAAATGAAACACATAAGTATAACTGAGAAGCACTATTAAAAACTGTTTTGAACTGAGAATAAAAATAATTACATGTGACGTTTTAACTAGTTCAATTAAAAATCTATTTCTTTAATCCATAGTTAATCAATAAGCTGTTTTAGTCAGCTTTAGGTGTTAAAATATCAAAAGCATTTCTAAAATGTCTGGAAAATATTTCCCTCTCAGAAAAATTCTGAAAATCACCTAAACGATATAATCCTTGAGATTTTCAAAATTTCTATGAATCCTACCCTATCTCTGCAGAACTTCAGTGTATATGTCGAACTTAATAGATCAAGGAACAAAGTGGGTCTGAAAATTAAACTGTGTTTCCAGCCAGCATACTCCCAACATCATTTTTTATTTCCTTATACCTCTAGACCATCAAGTGTATGACAAAATTATTCCTGCTGTATGTTACACTAGTGAAAAACAGCCCCGAAGTCAGTGGGATGAGCTATGTCAGCAAAATTCACTAAGTATATAGTTCACTGCTGAAGCAAATATCTCTGAACATATGCAATAGGTGTGGGTGGTAAAATACAGTGCTCCTGAATTATACAAACATATCTTGAAAAGTCTAGGGAGCAGCAGCAATAATTCAAAGCATCTGTTACTGCTGTTTGCCTTCAATTAATGCCACTTTTTTGTAGTCCTCATCAAAATCTGGATCTATTTTCTGCTGGCAGGCCAATCCCATTTCCTTGCCATCAGTGTAAATACCCTCACCACTGTGCTAGGAATGGCAGTGCCCTTTGAGAGCATGTGTGCTCTCTATTCTGTCCTGGGAACTAATTGCAATAACCTAAGGATAATATCAAACCTGGACAATTCTGACTCATTGAAGATATACATTATTCACGGTGACTCCTGACTTTTGAGTATCCTTTACTTTTTCATCTCAATAATTCTTTCAGAATAGAGGACTGTGAAGGTTTAAGACTAAATCATCTGCTAAAACTACAAGGGAAGTAGTTTTACCTAGATCTAACCTTTTTTTTCCACCTCTGTCAAAAGTCAGGATCAGATGACATCAGGATTCCTGCATTTTGGATTATTCTATGATGATGTGGATCACTGTTACAATTCCCATTATAAATCTCACAGACATTTCCCCTTCAATACCCACCACCACAAGAAAGCACAGGGGTGAATATATCCCTGAGTAATCCAATTCTAGTTCTCACACTTCAACATTACATAGCAGGAGCACTAAGGGCAGCAGCAGAAGTTGTTATTTACATATTCTAACCATGAATAACTTGACATAATGAAACTAATTCTTCATAATAAAATAAAGCAAACAGGTAGGTTAAAATTAGATGTTCTTTAATAAGCTTGAGTTCATTAAAAATTTATTGTATTCACTGTTATGCACAAAAGTGTCTTCTGTGGACATTTATATTGATGTATTTCAACAGCATATTCCCTAAATTTGACTGTTACATGGAAGGGCAATGCAGTTTCATTTAAATCCCAAGTCACTTAAATACAATGCATTTGATGCCTGTGAAACATCATTACAACTTGCCAGTTCAGAGCAAATCCCTCTCTTTGAACACCTTGTTGTGATGAGAGCTGCCTGCCAAGAAAGCTCTCAACAGATGGATTGAAGCTCTGAAGAATGTCTTTCTTGACTTAGAGATGTCTTTGACACCACTTCCACAGTAAGACTTGTAAATCCTTCTGTAATTTTAGGGAGGGATAAGAGATGTGTCTGCAAATGCACCTGATCAAAATATAAGCCATTCCAGAGGTATTTCCTAATCTTCCCTCTGTGCTTCCCAAAAGATAAAGAAAGTGCATTTCACTGATGCCTACTTTCTGCCTTAAAGGGTCAGCCACATTGCCCTAAAGCCAGCAGCAGAAAAAATAAGTATCTGCATAAATAAGAGGATATATCAGGCGTTGTACAGATATGTCTGAAAGCAAATTAACAGCTAGGCTTTTGTAATGACGGAGTTTGTTTATCTATCATATCCCAGCAAGCTGTAGCCCTTTCCTGTCCTGTAGGCTCGCAAGGTTTTATAAACGGGGACAGTAACTCTAGAGTAGAGACTCTGGTACAAGACATGGTACAAATTTTATCATTAGAATTTTTTATTTTAAGCCTTTGAGAAGTTTGGCTAAATCTCTGTGTGGAAGATAAGATTGCAGGAGTACAACAATAATTGCTCATGTAACCAAAGTTTTTTCCTGAACTCTTAAGTGACCTAAGACTGGTTTTGGACTAACCCTAAATGGTTTATCTTAACAATGAGATCCCCCTTGGGCCTGCAAAACCAAGCTGGTAATCTCAAGAATCGTCTATCTCACAATAATTCTAGTACTTCCTGCTCCAAGACTGATATACCGCAACAAGGGCCTTCTTTGTAACGCAAGCTATTTATTTCTACATTGTTCTAGTTGCAAATGAAAGGGCAGTGCACATAAAACTGGAAAAAAAACCTTTGGAAAGATATGATTTGAAGAAATTATTTTTAAACAGATGTTTTTCAATAGCAGAGCTGATGAGCAAACATGACAAAATGTGCTTTTCTAAAATATGGGGGTTTTGCCAAAACTGAGATATTTTGTTAAATTACATCACTTTTGATAGTATTTGATAGAAATATTTCTAAAGTCTGGAGTACACTGTTTTTTTCAAACAGAATTAAAGAGATAATAAAAATTGCACATCTGATGAAAAAGCACATAATCTAAATTCTTATTTTTTCACTAAACATTGAAAGAATTTTGTTTAAATTCAAATGCTGAATGCAGACAAAATTAACAATATAAACATCCAATGGGGTAGAGAACACTTGTCTTTTAATTCATTCTGTTTCAGTTTATAAGGGAAAAGTCTGAATAAAACATTGTATTTGATCATCTTGAGATTCATTTCATACAACTTGCTGATACCTAAGATATTCATTAGCACATAAAAGTACTTTTTCATGATATTGCTGAGCAGAATTTTGGTTTTGTTGCTGTTTTCCTCATAACATTGAAATATTTTGATACATAGAACCACTAAAACTATATAAAATACTTAAGGCCACAGAGTTGTAAAGACTCTATGTTAAGATGTAATAACTTGCAAGCAGCAAGTTATGCCATTGATTCAATGTGAATTAATTTTGAATTAATGCAAAAATGCATTATTTAATCATGTATTTAAACCTTTCCTGATTGTTGTCTGAGACCAAATGCTATAATACAAAAGAAGGAGTTTTCCTGTACAAGGACACATAAACATCAGCTTAATGTAAATATGGTATGTCTGGCACAAATACAACAAAAGATTGCCAAGAGATTCTGTTTTCTCATCTTCCAGAATGTACAGTCCAAGCGGATAAGGCAGGTTTCTGACATCCTCAAAAATGAACCCTATTCACTTGGGTTCTGTCAACCACAAAAGCTGCATTCCACAGTCTCTTGTACAGGTTATTCACAAATGAAATGCAAAAATTATTCCAGAGGTACATGAAGGTAAAGAGTTTGTGTTTGTAAGGTTCATCTGGTTGCTGTTGACCCTTAAGACTCTGATGAGAGCAAGCTGGTTTTTCTTTTGAATTTTCTAATACTAGTACAGTTTTCAGATAAAATCACAATATTCAGCCTTCCTACCATTTGTAAATCATATAGATAAGGCTGCATACAGAGATAAAAAGAGTAAAAGGAGACACATGCATTTTTTTTTAATTGTGCTATTTGTTGCTGAGAAAAATGAAAACAATTTTAAACAAATTTAAAAAACATTTAAAACAAATATTCAAATCTACAGGGTGAGATTTGAATCTACAATCAGCCATTCCTAACTGAGATGAAAAATAATGGTATTTCTGCCACAGGTGTTAAAAAACGAGAAAGAGGCTAACACCAATTACAATAACAGCAATAATAAATGACCATCTAAAAAAATAATAAATCAAAGTATTCCTCTAAACAGTATCTTCGTCTTGACATCTAGCTTATAACTGATATTCTTAGTTAAGACTGCCAATCATTAGTCTTAGTGACTCTAAATTATGTTACATTACTTTTGAAAACTTTAACATGCATTTGTGATAAAATGACATTTACTTTCTATCAGAAATGATGTATTAAAAGTTACGTATTATTTTGCCTCTAATGAAAGTTACTACTATTTTCAATATTCATCTGTTCATGAATGGCTATGTTTACGCAATTAAAAAATGTTAAATAAATATTACCCTATAATTCTCCTCAAAATAATACTTTTCAGTTTTAAACATTATTTCAAATACAGCTTTAACTACATTCACTTCTTGTGGGGAGGGATGCAGTCAAAATATAGGTAATGTTATGTGTGTCAGCAATGTAACTGTTGCATAAAACTAATTTATATTTTAACATAAAACCTGTTAGATCAGATGCTTGAACTATGTCAAAAAACTGTATTCTGCAGATAATCAGGAAAATATTCCAATTTGGTTCTTGTAGCATAAAATTTCTACTTCAATAACACATTTTCCATCTTATTTTCCATTCTTCGTACTAGTTGTGAGAGACTGGACTATTAATGGTTAATGGCTCAAACAATCAGGGTTCTTTGCTGATGTTGCACAAAGTAACCACCCAGGTGCAGAAGGGATGCACACACACCACCGGAGGCTGCAAGCCGGGTGTTGAACAGGATGAGGGAGAAGGGAAATCCTGTGAGGTCGGATAGTGTCAAAGTCCTTACAAAAGCGACTGAATTGTGAAAACTGCCCTCTGGGAAAGTACTGGGACATTCACATGTAGCCTGAAGGTATTCATCCTTGCTCATGGGCGATAATTGACTTATGATTGATGTAAGAGGCAGCTGTAACATCTTAGAAGGTGTCATAAACCATCAAAGACTCTCAAAGTTTCCCATGATCCAAAGTATTACGTCATCCAGTGTAAAACTCCCCATCCCAGGGGAGGTACCTAGGCATTCCCACCTCATCTGAGTGTAGATTAACCCAAAGGACTTCGTGTTCTGTGGGCTTCCCCCCACCCCCAACAGATCCAGAGTTCAACCAACACTTTGACAAGACTGCAACCATCACTTTGGCCGACAGACATCAAAATTGCAACATTCAAGTCTCATTCTGGGGTCCAAAGGTGGTGACTATGAACCTTTCCCTCTCCTTTTTCCTTTCTCTCTCTCTCTCTATCTCCTCCTAACTTCTTAAATTTTGCTATGTTTGTGAAGTGCCTTACTTTGGATATTGTTTAAAATTTGCCAAGTACTTTATTCTACCTTAATGTTCTAAATTTTGCAAGTCAAAGTTTGAACAAAAAAAAGATCACAACCTAAATTGCCCCATACCATATAAATGTATAGTTCTGATTAACATATACGCCTAAATGCAGAGGCTTCATTCCAGATTCAGTGTAGTTTCTGGGGATTAAATCATGTTTTGAAAATTGAGTTTAAATGTTCTCTTAGATTATATCTGCATTTCCTAGGCCTGGGCCTCTGAGGAGACAAATCAAGTCCCACAAGACATTTGAAAAGTTTTAGCAATTGTCAAATGAGAAAAGCAGAGGACATGTAAGATGAGGCAGATTATATTTCTGTTTTATTTAATTATTAATGAATTTTCAGTACAGTGATATATTACAGCTAATGTCAGTAATATTTTCTTTCCTTGTTATGACAAACATCAGGGAGACAAAGTCAATGTGTTTAAATTATTTGTCTAATTGTCCACTTCCAACTCTCCACTACATCGAACTCTAGGAACATTTTTCAAATATTAAAACATATGGGTATATTATATAAACTGACAGGAATACTTTTGAAAAGTTGAGAAAACCTCCATTTTCTGGGTCATTGATTCCTGTTTGTAATCACAAGCAATTGCAGTTCATAATTCCCTATAATATTTATTGTAGCTCCATCTTGAAAGCAGTTATATTTCTTGCCTCCACTGTTTCTGCAGGAGCATTGTTACAAGATTTTGTTGTTCTAACATTAAGAACTCCTCTCTCATTTCCTTCCTGTATATATCCATATACTAGTTTTTCCCTGTTTCTGCATTGTCCTTTAGTTCAAATAGCCCATTGGATTTGTGGATATATATTCCTCTCAACCTATTACTTCATATCACAGAGAAATTTTCTCCTTTCATTCTATATCAAACTAGTAATGTCAGTTCTGTGACATGAGCAATTTTCACTACAAAACTTCTACACACTGTGATCAGGTCAATAACTGAAATATTTAACTAGTCCTTCAAGAGCTCAACCAAAGTCCCCATTCAGTGTGATACCCTGAAGCCTGCTCTTTGGCAAGACAGAACACATTGTACTAATTTTATGCTATTTCTCATTTTCCTCAGATTTATTAATGACTTAAAGTCTGCTTTCTGCAGTTTTGCATGAGAAATGACTGATTAAATTAGAAAAATTACTATTACTGTAAAATACATTCCCTTCAAATCACATTTCCAGAAGAAAATAAAAAGAATATACCAAGAAACAAAGCTTTTTTAGGGTTTATATTCACCTATGACCAGAAGCAGAAGTGCTAGAAATCTTAATAGTAATCATCCTCCTGCAAGCCTTGTAGCCCAACTGTGTAGGCTCCAGAGATTCAGATAAACATCTGAACTTTTAGACACTTGTCCATGGCTTACCCAAATTCCAAGTCTTTGGGGGTCACCCATCATTATGAATTTCCTTATTTTTATGTTTGCCAGACCCTTCTAACCCTAAATTTTCAGAGCTTCATAGAATTTAATTGCTCAACTCCCCCAAAATGCAGAGGTTGTGTGATTAAATTCCACTTAACTCTGAAGAGATACAGTTCACTATTACTTAATGTATAACCCTGTCTAAAAATGTCATTAACATATACAATTCATACAACTGTGGAAACTCTAGTATACCCTTAAGGTGAAGCTGCTCTAGTCTTGCTCTGTGTATGTATATGTAATTTTTTTTTCATGTTTATGACTGCATATTTAAAAAAAAAAGAAGAAAAAGAAAAGAAAACAAAAAACCAACCACAAAAAAAACAGAAAACTAATACTCAGTGTGTTAGAACTCCTGAACATTATAAAACACAGGTTCTGTAAAATAGTAAAATTTGCCAAG
Organism: Pseudopipra pipra; assembly: GCF_036250125.1. Classification (NCBI taxonomy): domain Eukaryota; kingdom Metazoa; phylum Chordata; class Aves; order Passeriformes; family Pipridae; genus Pseudopipra; species Pseudopipra pipra. The sequence continues at coordinate 18,345,985 of NC_087549.1, read as the reverse complement.
TTATTCTATTTTCCTTAACATAATGTGTTATTTATAAACACAAAATTTAAAAAAGTATACACATATATGCATTTTTATGTGTTTTATTGTTTTATTGTCCATAGAGACTTATAATTGTGGTTTTACCAGTTATGTCACACTTATCTGTACTTTTTATGCTTTGAACAAATTTTTGATCACTTTTCAAATATAAAGCCATCTGTGTCTATACATACTCATAGACTAGGTAAATGAGGCACCCATTAAAAATGTTTTTGCATCTGAAAGTAGGACAATAAAATCCTAATAAAGGGCCTAAACTGCTTCATTTTCAATACCCAATTTCTATCATCTTGCACTACACTAATGACCAAGAAAAACATAAATCTTTGCAACACAGACTATTGTTTAAACATTATATCTATCTTTCAAAAAAAGAGCTGAGATGATCACTCTTCAAGTATCTGCTATGGATATTTCAGAAAAGAGCAAGAGGAATTCAGAGTTGCTCCACCAATATTTTGAATTCCTGTTTATGGCACTATCTCTTATTGTGTGGACACATCTGTTTCTGTCTGCTATGTCTTTGCCCTTAACTAGAAATGTTTGTGGAAGATGGGATGGCATATAACAGTTTACATTTTCTCAATAATCAACACTGGTATAAATTTCTCATAAACAAATATAAGACACATAATGAATAGGAAATCACTATGGAGAACTGTTGTGATCACAGTCCTGCAGAGAGATGCACTTGTTCTGAGCTCTGTGTGCTAGGATTAGTCCCTTCAAAATCAATGTGATTCATAAACATAGTGCCTCATAGTGTGCATGTTTGAGCATGGATGTAAGTTATTGCAGGCTTGTCTCAGTGAAACAGAAACCTTCTGAAAATTTCAGGTTTCTCTAGAGAGAACTTCAGAAACTGAAAACAGACTAAACTGAGGAAATAAAATAAGTCTGAAGCACTCTTCCAGTAATTGGGTGTGGGGAGCAGGGGCTGAGGGGGAGTGTCAGCTTTAAAATACAGAATATAATAATAATAAAAAAGAATCAGTTAAAAAAATTCTTGCAAATTCTTTTTCATTAAAAAAATAATTATGAAAAGTTCTATGAAATCCAGATTTTGGATATATGGAGAATTTGAGATATTGAATGAAATTTAAAACTGTGTTGTCTAGACCTGTTGAGGTCAGAATGTCAAGATTCATAAATGACACCTAAAAGTGTCTTTAGTCTTTTTGCCAACAACTTTTCTGACCATGTTATTCAGCATATTAAATGGCAAAACATTAATCACTAAAGTCCAATCCCCACCCTCCCCCCCAAAAAAAACTCAGAGAAACAAAAAGTCCAAAACTGATACAAAAGGCACCTTGATACTTAATGTCTCTATAATAGTTACCATAAAGTTATATACCAGAATAAAACACATCCTTTCAAGAGAGTAATGTGTTTTAAAGACACACCATATTTAATAGTCATTCTAGCTCTATTCCTACAAAAAATTCAGTATGACCTTGACAATATTGCGCTTTTCCTCGATGAGAACAACATGTTACTTTCCCATCAAAGTTTAGTTACAGCAAGAGATAAAATGTTAGTTAGACACTGAAGTGCAGTATTTTTCCTAATTTTATGGCAAAACAACATTGGTCAGAACTGTAATGTGGAATTTGTCCTAATATGACTATTATTCATTTTATAATACAACTGTTTGCCGAATTGTTATTCTTATTGGTAAATTAAAATTGCAAAATAACCTTAGTCTTTAATTTTGTTTTGAATTCCCAAAACCACATGAAAAGGCAAAATTGACATCCTTAACACATTACAACAAAACTTTGTGTCGTGGCAACAAAAAGCAGGAAATTTGTGTTTGAAATTTGCTATGGTAATTTCGACAGTGGTATCTAGTTTTTTGCCTCTCTTATGCTGAATATTCTTTCTTAGTTTCAGCCATCTTACTGGAGTTAACCACAGTTTCTGTACTGATGTAAGGAATAAAACTTAGATTGCTTCTAAATGGATGTTTAAATTGGATAATGTGCAAAATCTCTGTCTGAGTAAGACAGCAGAATGATAAATGAGCATGCTTTAGAGTGTGAAGCCCTCCAGGTTATATGCTTCTTCAAATCCCTATGAAGAGTGAGAGCACATCATAGACATTATGTAGTTGTAGGTGTCAATAGTAATCACTTTTCAGCAAAAGGGTTAAGGAAATAAATATTCAGAAAGAAAGACACAACATTAAATAGTTCTGATGTATTAAAGCATTAACTGCTTTGTTCAGAATTTAATTTGAAAGGAAGAAAAATAATTTTCTAAGATGCTGATATAGAGGGGAAATGAAATTATGTGATTATTGTTAAAACTTTCAACTAAGTACAATATATATAGCTGTGAATTGCTTTAGATTTTGATCTCGCAAAGCATTATCTGTTTCTGTTAAAATGATGGCATTTTTTCCACTGAAGTAAATAGGAACCACTAACTCTGTGCAGGAGGTAGTAGAAGGACAGTGTCAGGAAGAAAATGACCTTTGCTTTAGTTGTAGTACTTACAGTACTTGTGTACTATACTGCAGTTGTGGTTGTACTGAGATCACTACCAATTCCAAAAAATAAGCAAAAGAATCTGTAAATATAATTATTAGCATCAGTGTGAAAAACACAAGGTCAGCTCCCAATGCCTTTCCTCATCTTGAGTCACAACCACTCCAAGAGGAATCCCACTGATTTCAGTGAGATTGTTTCTAGTGAATAACTACTGGGGTTGAAACACATCGGAATCTGCTCATAATGTGTGAATGGTCTATATCACAGAGCTTCTATAATCTCTATATAAACACACAGTAAATAGTTTATACACGCTAAGGTGAAACGTCCGTAGTGCAGCATGCAGGTCCAATTTGCAGTTCTTGCTCTCTTGATGAAGAGTGGTGGAATTGTCCTGCAGCAAACATTGGGAGTTGAAAGAAAGGTCAACAATAGTTATAAAATAAAGTTCTACCATATGGTTTGTTATCGTTTTCATATGCTGTGAAGCATGGACACGCCATAGAGTGAGTTTCTGAGTAAATCTGAACCTTCTAAAACTAAGCTGAGCCCAAATCATTTCAATCATTAAAAGCTAAGCCAACAACTATAAATTTCATTTTGTTCCCTTTTGAGGTATCTAGCTCATATTTTTCAGAAAGGAATTGTAACAAACTGTGTGAAGAAAAGGTTCTTATCACATTATTGGTTCAAATAAAATTTTATAAGGTATCTAGTCATATATATATATATAAACCACATTGGCAATACTCAAGATACTCAAAACACTAAATTCTACTTCTTAAATGAAGCTCAAGCTCTGCATCATGACCTATATAAACCTACATAACTCCATTCCAATTGACAGTCCTCATATGTATAACAGATTAACAGCTCTCTCTGTCTTTCCTCATAGAAGTTCCAGACCCTTAACCATCCTTGTGGCACTTCACTGGGCTGTCTCCAGTGGCTCCATGTCTCTCTTGTCCTGGGGATCATAGAACAGGACACAGGACTCCAGATGTGGCCTTAGTAGTGCTGAAGGAAAGATTCACCTCCCTCAACCTGCTGAAAACATTTCTCTTTATGCAGCTCAGGATACCTTTAACCTTCTTTGCTGTAATGGCACATTGGTAGCTATCCACCATTGCTGTCCACCAGGTCACTGAGGTCCTTTTCTGCCAAGCTTCTTTCCAGCCAGTTGGGCCTCAAAGATGTAGTTGCTAAAAATGACTTTTCTGTCCTACTTGAACAATCCAGGAATGCAAAAAAGTTTGTCAGTTGTCACGTAAAAATTGTAGTCTTTCAGTGAATTATTAGAAAATCTAAGAGGAACTGTATGAGACCAGTTTTACACCACAATAATTTGGAGCTCTATGGACAAATGACAGCCATTGGAAGAATAAGCCTAATTAACTGTTGCTCAATGTACATGTACATTTGAAGGATATCTCAAGGAGTTGTTTTAGTAATTCACCTTAAAATTCTCAGGGCAGCTTAGTAATGGTGGGCAGAATCCATTAATGTTTTTATATGTGACTGGAATAGAGACACATCCTTACATACATCTGCAAAGGTTGTCAGGGTAGCTATCAGAGATGGTCAGATACAGACAGGGATGATTCAGCCCTGTGATAGTGAAAGCAGTGAGGGCAGGCCAACCAGGCAGACTTCAGGGAAATAGCTGGGAATTAAAGAACATGGAAAATCTTGCTCCTCACAAGAACTCCTTTGTGTAGTTCAGCCTAGTCCACTTTGGGAAGCAGCTTGTTTAGGCTTGTCCTCGTGGAGTCTTCACATTATTTTGCAACAGCTTTCCTTGGCAACAGTTCAGATTGATTCGAACAGCCTTTATTGATATGACAGACAATGCAAGCACTGTCAAAAGAAAGAGAGAAAGGGATCCTAGTTGGGACCTGTCTGAAATAGCAACAGTTCATTGCCTTTTAAAGAGCTTTTTTTTACCCACTTCAGCGGCCATAAGTTTACCACAAAAGAAATCCTTTCTATGTCCCAGAAAGGTGAAAACAGATGACAACTGAAGACAAAGGACAGATCTGACTCTAGTGTCCTCACACAGCTGAACTGAAAAAGACTTATGTTGCCTCTCTTCATTTCTATTTGGGATTAGAAGCTGAAGAGCCAGAGAAACAAAGACAAACTGTTTCTGGCTTAATCAAGAGTCCCAGGACAATACCTGTAGTTGCAACATTACCACTGTGATTTCTCAAAATGGAACAGGCCAAAGAAGCTTCCAACAAACATGCAAAAATTTGGCACTTTTATTTAAATAATTTTTCCTAACAGTTTAAAGTCTTCCCTGTCTTTAAGTCCATGATGGAATTTTAAATTCTTACTGGAAATGGAAGAGAATTAATAACTAAAGTACATATCATTACTTTTCTCAGTGTTGATCTATCCAGGGATCACTGCTAGCTAATTACGAATCGCCTCTGCTGATACTAATATTTCTCTATTTCTAATAAAATGTCCATCATTTAGCAGACAATTTCCCTGTAAAAACCCTGGTTTTAATACTGAAATTGACTCTGAAAAGTTGTGTTAACTTAAAAATTGACTGGTGAAAACAAAGTGAAAATAAATCGGCACATAAAGACAAAATTAAAAACAACATGTTAGCTTTCATTGTCACAAATGAAAATACGTCCTGTTTTCTGGTCCTTTACACTGAACTTCATTGGTACTCTGCTTTCTGTGGTGCAGAAGTACAGGGATATATAGAAAGAGATTTTCATACTATGGAGGTAGAACTTCACTAGTACTAAATGTGATGTTATATGTGGTGGAACACCATCAGTTCTAGGATCTGAGATTTAGCCACCTGTTTTTAGCCTTTTTCCCTCCTCTTCCTAGTCACTGATAGCTATGAAAACATTTTCCTAATGCAAAAATTCTGTCAATGAGCTCTTGTTGCGTGAATGAGTCTGGTTTTCCTTGGGGAGCTCATTACACAGCCTTGCTCCTTTGCCCAAATGTTCTGCAGCTTTCATATAGTGCCTTGTATTTTACAGTTGAAGTATACAAGGAGAATACAAATGTATTGTTGAGTTGCATGCGAATGTTCAATCCCTATTTAAAGTAGGGTCTTAGTCTGCTACTAGTTTTGAAAAATTAAAGCCACTAAAAACTCACTGCAATACTGGATGTGGAGTCAGCAGAGAGACTCTGTTGTGAAGAGACACTGCCTTTTGCATAGTTGTGTCTGTGCTGCTTCCATGTTCCCCACCTGAATGCAGCAATCCATGAGACTTTGTGTTCTTCCATGTTCCCACCCCAGTCACAGGAGGAACTTTCAGCTGTAAAGCTCATTTTCCTCTCACAATGCAGAATTATTCCTCTGGCAGCGATTAATTTCTCCTACAGCAGAGTTGCATTAGGGTTTAGCAAACGCAAAAATTTACTAAGGTCAACTATCAGCTACACATTAACAAACAGACTGATTATTTCAAAGTATGAAGAATCAGTTTTATCACAATATAGAAAACTTAACTGTGAGCAAAAATCAAAATTAATTTTCATTAGTATCGTTCGAACACTCCCAAACACAAATCCCTACATTTTCAGAATCTTATCATAAATCAAACTTAATCCCACTAAACAAATGTGATAATTATTCTCAAGAAATAGAAATTGTAAAAAAAATATTCTTACTATGAAATGAAAAACACTTGAATTCTCTTTTTAAAACAATTAATTAAAATAAAATATTGTAACACTGAAATTAAAAGAAGAAATTTTATACTAAAAGACTGAGCTTTTTGCTGAAGGTAATAGACCAGCTTGCGGCTCTCAGTATTCCAAATCTTCCTACACAGACAGTAAACATCCATTTTCAGCAGAATGTTACATCTCCTTTAAACTTTCATTCAGAAATAAAAACACTAAAAAGATTCAAAACAGAATCATGAAGAAGATTATAAAAAGACAAGATTAACATAGAATATATTGTCAGCTTCACATACCTTTAAGATGTTTGGGATACAACACCCTATAACAATTATGGATGATGATAAATACGTATAAAATATTTACAGTAAGTGAATTCAACAAAAATAAGTTCAGAAGATTACTAGATGATCTTTAAGGTCCCTTCCAACCAAACCATTATATGATTATATATTCAATCAAACAGCTGGTTTTACAACTTCTAAATGACCTATGTTTGCATACCTTCTTGGGAAAACTGAAAGATTTGTAGGTTTTCCCTTACTATAGAGCTATGAAAATGAAGCTTCTAAAGACTCTTGGATAAATATATTAGATCATATAACTTTCATTACTCTCAGTAAAGTTGAAAAACGGATATTCAAAAATACAGTTGAAGAAATTATGAAAAATATGAACTCAAAAAGAGTGCACCTATACCAGTTGAAAGCAAAATTCATTTTCATTAACATAACAACAATCAGTAGGCAAGTGATTAAATTTTTCCACTTAAACATTTAAATGAGATAGAAAAGAACAAAACCCCAAACACTTACTTGCATTGCAGAAATGTGCAGTGGTTTGAGTTTTTAAAATTTAAATTTCATGCTTTTCAACACGTTCTAACATATGACACAGTATCAATAGTAGTTTTTATTATATAGTGTCATTGTAAATTATAAAGTAAAAAGAGAAGACATTAAAAAGTATCTATCACCCTGTGACTTGGAAAAACTCACAAATACCTATACCATTCTCAATAGGTGTTTTCATGACCTGATTCTGCAACCCTCCAATAAAAGATCACACAGTATTTTATTCTAAATCTCCTTTACTAGAATTGAATATCTATTTCTATTTGCCCAATTCTTGTGACCTACTGGAAGTTGCTCCTGTTCCCCTCCCTAAATGTTTTGTTTCCTAGATTAAACAAACTCGACTCTTTCAAAGTTCTCTATCAGTTCATTATTTCAAAACCTCTTTTCATGCTTGCTTCTCTCCTCTCAATTCATTCTCGTTGACCTTCCTAGAAGTATGGCATGTAGTTGGGCACAGCCATCCAGATGAAACCTTACATTTCCTGAAAAAAGCAACCTGCTAGTTTCCTGAATGAAAGACACAGTCTTCATCCAGGAATGAGAGTTGTTCAATTCCTTTTGTAGTCTCCTAAACTTACATGGTGTTCAGTTTGTCATTCATTTTAATAGACCAATTTCTGCCATAAGAAATAACTTGTTATGTATCATGCTTTTTTTTCAAACACCTAAAACATTTTTTACTGTATTGTGCTTTGCTGTTTTCAGACTGTCTCCTCAGTTCTTAAGAACCATTTTGAATGGTCTTAAGGAATTACATTATGGATAGGTCTTGTGAGTAGTTTGACTTTAGTGTTATCCTTCCATAAAGAAGATTAATTGGCCCATGAAAAGCCATTAGTGTCTCCTACAATAAATAATGGCTTTTATATCTACTCATGGGAGTTTAAAATAGCTATGTTCTCTCTCTTCTTCAAAGTAATAATTGACGACATCATTGAGCTAATAAAGACAACAAACCCCAGCTACCTTACCTACACTGTTTGTTCAAATGACTTCAAAAAAGCTAATGGTCTGAACAATTCAAATGGAATTTGGCCCCAATGGCATACTGGTCATTTTTATAAGCATTAGGTGGAAATATGTTTTTGTGCAAAGACTGAATTTTATTTGTCAGTTCACTTTTGACCAAAATATAGAAGAACTTCAAGAAACTCTGTTCTGTATGCTCACATCATCTCTCGTATTCTAAGAAAAGTTCAGCAAACTAAGAAATTAAAAATTTAAACACTGCACTGGGAAACAAGGTAAGGTATTTTCATTGATTAGATGCAGGCTCTTTTCCTGTCATAACAGGATGAACATTGAAACAACTTCTTGCATATAAACACTAAGTGATACTTCTTAGGTTTCTTCAAAATATTTCCTGGATATAGGTGGCTTTTTTCTTTTTATCCTTCTTTTTTTTTTCTTTAATTCTGGAGCAAACACACCCCAACTTTCCCCCAAAATTCTAGAGGAGCTCTCTTATACCAAGCAAGAAAGGTTTTGGGCTTCTTAGCACTGCATTCCTGGGACAGCTATCCTGGGGTACTCATTTCCTATAAGGGAAGGAATTTCACAGGACTTGGAGGGAGGAGGACATTATCAAGTCATTGCCACTGAATGTTTTGTTTGTCTGGTCTCTTGATCAAATTCCCTTAATTGCTTTACATAATCCCATTGTGTCTTAAATGCTACACATCTGGAATGCAGCATAAAGGGTTTATTGCATTGATGCCCCTTATTTCTTTAAAATAAAGTACTGTAGGAAATCTCATTTTTCATTTGAACTGCTCTGAAAAGAACTCTGAGCAGGCAGGGATGAGGGGATTTGCTGTTACAGAAATGTTATGTGTAGTAATTAAAATGTCCTGATTGTTTCACTTAGAGTGACTGACAAGAATATAGCATCTCTTTGATTATTTACAGACCTACCATTTCAGAATCATTTACTTAAGTAAAAAGATTTGGCAGCTTTGTATCCCCTGGAAACCTACATGAGTAGATTTGGATCACAGTTTTATTAAACAGTGAGAAATAGTTTAGAAGTATTTTTCTTCTTGCCCTCTCAATGGGATCTGCAGATATGGCTGAGGGACCTGGGGAAATTCCTTATCTGATCATAGTATTTGTAATAGATAAAGTTCAAGTTTGCTTTGAACATGCAATAACATGAGACAAAGTCAATATTGTTATTCAGATATGTGCAGTTCTCCAAGAAGAACTAAAGTAATTCACTATGCTTGTTTATATTTTGACAATCAGAATCAATTATTGTGCTAGGAGATGTATGAAGACATCCCACTGTATCTACCATCTTATTTAAGGCAGGATAAAATTGATGTATAAAATATAAAAAAGTGGTAAGATTATGAATACTTTACCAAATAATCAAATTAAATTACTATGTCAAATTTCTCCACTTTTCTTTTTCAACTGCATCATCATGAAGATGCATCTAGCAGATGGATTTGTATTCAGGAACATTTGATCCATCATCAGTGTCAAAGCAAGGTCTTATTTTTATTTCTTTTTGACATCTGTAGCAATAATTATTTGCTGATATCCAATCAAGGACATACAAGATAGGCGTTTCAACATTATAATAGCTATATTTCCAATAATGACCATCTCAGACACTTCACATCAATATTATAAGAAAACATATGAGTAAACATGAGTCTAGTAGAAGAAACCACCATAACCACTGAGATACAATATTACCTATTCTGAAGCTGTTATTTCGAAGCCAATGAATCATTCTAATACAAATGTCCTATTTTCTTCTCTCATCTTTCTCTTTTCCTCTGAGGGGGCATCATATGATAAAAAATTTTGCAATGCACTGTGTAGGGAAAGTATTACTTTTCATGAATTTTACATTCCTTACATTTCAATTTCTTTACGCTTCACATTTTTAAGAGCTAAGAGAACAGAAGCAACAGTTTCTGTTTCATTCTTTAGATTCTTTTCTCTAGTGCTATGACAGGCTGTCTTCTATGATAAGCAAAATAGCCCTTGAAATCCTCTTAGTATAAACATTTTTTATAGTCATCGGTTTGATCATTTCATCATACAATTCTGGTTCGCTCCCTGTTCTGCATCATCTATTTTTGCTTTAAAGATAGGATGGCCAATTTTGCATAAAGTATCCCAAACAAACACATCAATGAATTGTGTAATGGTAATAATGTTTTTTAAAATTTTCCAGTTCTTGCAAACCCTAGTGAGTTAGGTTATCTTCTATCTGATTCCTATGCAACTCTCTTGAACATAGGTCCTCACTAGCATATCTGCAGTGACATCAGATTCACTAAACATTTCTGGCGCAGTTAATTTTAGACTCTTGTAAAGTACTTCAGTTTTTCCTTATAGTATTGTTATATATTTATCAACATTGAAATCCAACTGCAATAGCACTGATTTCATTTATTTCATTGCTTTATCTATCTCTGAAATTTTTGCAGCCCTGTGCCTGACTTGCCAAAATCCCTCTCATCTACACTTGTATTTATTTCTACCAAATACTTTCTACTTTCATTTATCTCAGCATTTGTTCACCTCTCCATAAAACCAATTACAATAATGCAGAAATTAGTGAACTTCTAAAAGACTTTAATACCTCCTCCTTTGGGAAGCAAAAGTCTCTTCAAATAAGATTTGACTTGGGAAATAGTAAAAAAATAAAGTGATGGTAAGAAGCCTGGAAACGAAATTATTTTTTAAGGTTACATATACTGGAGAAGGTGTCTAGAAAAGGAAAATTGTTAGCCAGAATAGACGGACTTGACACCCACTTCATGTCTTCAGAGCCTCACTTTGACACTGTTTTCTTTGGTAAATAACTCATCCTCCACTTTAACTTGCTATTTTTTGGGTGGTTGTAGAATTGGCCAAGCCAAATCCTGTTCTGTTTGATAATTGCCTTCAAGATCTTCAAGATCAGAAAGAAGACTTGAAGAGGAAGTGATTTACCATGACGGGCATCTGTACAAAGTTCATTTTTGTTCAGTGGCCAGAACCAGACAGAAGATAGAAAGCCACATTTTGTGTCAGCTGGAAGCCTTTTGTGACAGTAAAGTTTAAGTTTGTCTTTAAGAGAGTCAGGAGAAACTGCAGATTATTGAGGTAAAAGTCTCATCGGAGAGAAGGGAAATAATTTTCCCAGCCAGCTGGAGAGGAAAAAAGACATTTCTGGGAACTGATGTTACCTGCTTGTCCAGTGTCAGCAAGGAGTCAAGCAGAGCTCCAAGGCTTTACACCATTTTTATGAATGACAGTTGTATTTCTTCAATAGAAGGCAGAAGCAATTTTTTTTTTACCAGATATTCAAAGGAAATCCTTTTTCTGGTTAATATTATTTCACTATTTCCTGGGTTCAGCCTGACCAGTGGGAAATGACTTCTGGCATACTGACTGTCCAAAAGCAGGGAAGTCAGAGTCCATCAGCTGATGTAACCTCATAATTTCCTTCCTTCTACTGATTACTAGTAAATGCAGTCAGCAATATCAGTCATAATGTACTTCTTAATTATGTGCATTAATGTACATAATTGGTGCTCAACTGACAACTGGTGCTCAGTCTTCTTCATGGAGCTTTTGACACATGCCATTATCAGAAGCAGCGGGGGACATTGAGATTTGAGTCTACTAGCTGTTAAAATAGGAAGATGAGATGTGTAGAATTGAGGTCTGTTCTCTGACCTAGTGCTGTGTGTTCAGGGCTGGGAGCTTTTCTTTAGGGAAGAAGAAACATCTTTTATGTGACACATAGAAAGAAAAAAAAAGGGGAGAAATTCACAACAATATTTTTACATTGCCAACCTTCAAAGAAGGTATTCATGATAAAAAATGAAATCTCTACCTGATACAACTCTTTTATTGGCAAGATATGCCAAAATATCTCCAAATATATCAAATAACTCATTAAGGTCTTTGGGAGATTTCAATGCCATTAGACATCTTTTGAATGGTTGCTTAAAACAGAACAGAGATATTTTTATGTAACATTAATGGTAAATACATCTGCCACAATTCCAGATTACATCAGAATAAATTTAATGAAATATAAGCTTTCCATATGGTCTTCATCAGAGTAATGCTGTACACTGCCTAACATAAGCAAAAATGGTTTTCTGACCAACTAAATAGAAGACGATCTTGTAAAATGTTCTGACAGTAGAAAAACTGAGGAGTTTACAGACTCTTGAGGCAAGAAGGTGTGAAGACCAAATGGAAAATGACTTGTCAGGCAATCTAGGTCTTTTTACAGAAGGAATTTCTTTTCAGTCTTGTCTGCTCACCAAAATATATCATAAAAGGACCTAAGATCTGTTAGGCTACACTTCCACAGTTAAATACCTCCAATCTACTTTTTTTTTTTTCCAGATTTGAGGCCAAGTAGCACAGACCTCCCACATCCACATCTCCTAGCACTTGCCCCTATGTCTCTTCTCAATCCTGTGTTGTTTCTGCATAGCAAGTGTTGTTATGTTTTTCTTGGTTTTTTCATTCAAAATGCAATGTTGAAGCTTATTACAGTGTGAGGGGGTTTCACAGCACAATATTGCAAGTGTATGTTAATGCCAACAGGTAAGATGGGATGGTATATCAGTGTATTTTAGATCAAGAAGCTGTTAGAATAAACAAGAAAACACAGGTAAAATTCAACATCTGCTTCAGTCTTGACCATGCTGCCTGTTGGAGATGGTCCTGGGCTCATGCTTTATCCATAAAACCATGCCTAGGCTTTGTCTCAGAGAAAATTAGTCACAATTAGTGACTAGGCAGTATGTAGAAGCAAGACAAGAAGATATACAGATAGCTGGCAGTTCATTTGTCTGTCTCACTGTTATGCATTTAGCAACATAAATACAGGTTTTGTGAGGACTACAGTGCTTGGGAAGAATGCAGACACGCTGTCTGAGCATGCAGGAATGAGAAGAGCCAAAGCCCAAATGGAATTGAATCTAGTAAGGATTTTCAAAGGCAGCCAAAAGGGCTTCTAAACATATGTAGGTGACAAAAGGAAGACTAGGAAAAATGTGGGTGCTGTTGGAGAAAACATTGAGATGCTGAATGCTTTCTTCAGTCTTTGCTGGTAAGACTAGTCTTTAGATATCCCAGGTTCAAGAAACTTGGGAAAAGCCTGAAGCAAGGAAAATGTACCCATGGCAGAAGAGGATCAGGACAGGGAATACTTAAGCAAATTGGACTCTGATGGGATACATTCACAAGGAATGAGGGAGCTGGCATATTGTAAGGCCACTCAATAATCTTCAGTCATGAGTAGAGGCACCTGAGGACTGGAGGGAAACAAGCATTACTCATATCATCAAGAAGAGGAAGAAGAAGAACTACAGGCTCATAGAGAAGAATGGACAGGATGGGGAGAGAGTGAGGTGGACTGGAAACTGTCCATGCTCAGAAGACGATGATGAGTAGCACCAAGTCTAGTTTACACAAGTAATTGTACCCCAGGAGTGAATACTGGGTCCAGTCCAGTATAGGGTAATAGTTCAACGCCGTCACGAAAATTGTCAATGTTTTGCATCTGAAGGAAACCAGCAGTGCCTGCTAGACCTCTCCAACTGAAAAGGGGCAGATCTTCAAACACAGAAGGTTTAAAACACTATTGATAGTTCACAGGATGTCACAATATTTTGACCCACTGTCCAGTACAAGGTAGTCCCCAGACAAGTTCAGGTCAGCTTCACAGTACTAGTGTGACACTCTATAAAAAATATGTACAGTGATTATTTTCTATTCCTATGTACATATGTGACGTTTTAAAGAGCATCTTTATTTATGGGGACATAACCTGACTCATTCACTAATTTTTAATGAAATCATATTACTTTCCTCTTGTCTTAGCTGAGTTCTGCTGCATTATATACGAGTCCCTGGAGAACTGGTTGACTGCTGTGAAGAAAGTATGTTGTACATTTCCCTGAAGTGCCACAACAATGAAGATTTTAATGTAGATATTCTTTTGTGATTTCATTGCTCTCTCAACCTCTCGTTAAAGGTAATTTAGGAGTAAAACTTCTTTTATAGGCAGTCATTCTCTCCAATTAAGTTATTCTATCCTCCTCCTCCAAATTTTTAGGGTCTACCATTTATTTCCTCCTAAGAAGGTTATGTTTTGGGAGACTGTCATCCTAGTCACACCTTAAAGAACTTTCTTGTTTTGAAGAATTGGGGCACCAAGAAATCAGCAATATGAGGCTTTGGGTAATTTTTTTTTTATTATTTTTGTTGCCACACTGATAATCAGTAGTTTGTTATTTGCAAATGTAGTGATAGAACCAGCAATGTCTTTTGCCTACAAAGACTAGCCTTTTGGCTACCTATTAATGCTGTCTTATATTATAATACCAATTTTTCTGAGAGGTGGAAACCACAATAGCTATATTTAGGAAAAGGTAATGCTAAGTTCTAAAACTAAGTATACTGAAACTGAAGTTCATGTTCATATCTATGTGACAATTGAAATGTTAGTTGACACTGAGAACCCAAAGTGATCTCCAGATTTAGAATAGTGTACTCCTGACCTAAAAACTGAACTCTGAAAGTCAGAACTGTAACTGATCTGCATCTTAAAGGAAACAGTTGAACTCACTGGAGTTTGAGAGCAAGGTATTGAAGCTTGTTATTAAATTTCAGTTGAAAAGTAGATATTTTACATTGCTTATCAGAAATCTTTATTCAGTGAGCACCACAGAGTTATTATGATTTCTGCAAGCCAAAAACTTAGACTATGTCGCACAGCAAATATTCAAATTTTTTACAAAGGAATAACAATATAGCTTCACTCTGGAGAAAATAATTTAGAAACCTGGTTTAAAGAGGAATGCTTTTTTTTTTTAGAATCAGTCTTGTTGTGATGTGGGATAGCCAGTGGTGTGAACTTGAGTCTTAGTGATGGTCCACAGCAACGCGCCGCAAACAGAGAGGCACATTAAATCATAGCATGAGCGCATAGACGTTACAAGTGAGCTTTACACTTCAGTGATTAGAGAAACAGGTTTGTTGCGTGTTACAGAGAGATTAGACAGCTACCTCCCTAGGAGAGCTGGTTAGGGAATGCAGCATCTTCCCATGAAAAAATACTGAATTGCTGGAAGAACGACATATGCTGTAGGAATGCATCTCTTTCATTATCTGACCACTGGAAAGGAGAGAAACCCTGTTTTGTGACAGCTTATAGGCCTTGCCTGCAATTGCCCCAGCTCCTGAACCAGCTGGGCTGCCTGACATTGAGGAATCATAAACCACCACCTTGGGAAACTGGGTTCCACAGAAACCCCAGCTCCCCAACACAGCTGGGCCTTCACAGTTCATAGCCCTTAATATAGTTCATACTGCTCCAGGAACGAGTTCCTGTGGGTTTCAACAGTTTCTAAATCACAGCCCCCACACATTTATTTTTTTACATTTTAAAATGTATCTTGAAAAGTCTAAATAGAAGCTCTGAACAATATTTTAAATGTTCCATTTTAATTTCTACTTTGAAATATCTCATCTGTTGTAATAAATTTTGACACCTTGAATCAACATGTAAAACTGCTCCATTTTAACATCAAATAAGGAAAGAAGTACTTAGAACAAGAAAGTAAGGTCCTCCGTCAATACAAGTTAGAGTAGCAGCTGTTTTATTACTGCAGCAAAATGCAACCAAACTGCCATGCAGATATTAAAAACAGATGTCTATTTAAACTGTGAAGACTCATCTAATTTTCTAGTTAAAAGTTCTAGAGCCTTCTGTGAAACCTCTAAACAAAAGGCACTCTGAAGAGAAAAAAAACATAAGCTCTGTGTCAGAATTAGTTATTCTTACAGTAAGATTCAAAAAGTTGAAAAAATTGGCATAATTAGGAAAATAAATTTAAAATAAAAGCTAATATAAAATCACAATGTGACTGTGTAATAAAAATAAAATAAAAATAAAACAACAAAATATTAAAATAAAATATTTCAAAGTTGCAAAAATTTGAATTTTGCAGAAATTCCAACTTTAATTTACAGTTTCTTAAACTAAATATTGTAGTTATTCTGAAATTTAATTCATAATGGAATCTTTTTGCCATAGAGACCTTTGTAATTTTTAGTTTTCATTTCAAATTCAAATAGAAGCAAATGTCAAACCCCCTAGCAATGGATTTTCCTGCCTTTGTACATTTCTGACACTGTGAGAATGTATTTTCTTTGGCAGTCTCATAACCAGAGAGATAGTCTTTGTAGAAATAAATATGCCTTCTATTTCAATTTACAGTGTATTTCAAACATATGTCTGCTTACCAAGATGCCAGTTTAATATATATCATTGCTTTGGGATTTATTGTTATATTTGCAAAGTACCTTTAGAAAGAAGCACATAAGAAGCAGATTGAATGAGAGTGAAAGGAACCAACTCTGAAACACTGGATATATTAGCCAAATCATTGAGAACACACTCTAAATTAACAATAATATTTTATAAACTGAAGGCCTTCACGGGAACATTGTGCATGTTAATTGAAAACTTCTTATGTAGTTAATTGTGAAGATTTTTTTTTTCCATATGAGCATTAAGCATCTGTCATGAAATTTCTATGCAGGTGCAGCTACAGACAGAAAATGCAAACTACCAAGGTCTGACATCCCATCTGTCCTCAGAAATATTTCCTGCCTACCCTGATTAGAAAAGTACAAATCCCATTCTTCAGCATATGCGAAGAATTAATTATGTTTCTTTAAAATTCAGATAGCTGGAGATGCAGTTATGAGTTTGAAGTACATAATGGCATTTTTAGTCCAATAGCTTTATGATCTGACTGACTTCTTGGATTACTCAATCTCCTTGTTAAAAAAAAGAAATTAAATAGGGAAAAAATCTAATTAGTGTTGGTTTTATTTTAAGAATAGAAAAAATATATATTTAATTTTAAACTGTACATTTTTAAAAGAAATTCTTGCATTATTGGGAAATCGCTTTTCTAGAAATTTGAGGTTTGTTAACATTTAGATAAATATTCTACTGTTTTAATAAAATATGTAATAATAGTCAGAAAACTTCAATGGAAATAAGTATGAAAGTGACCTTTTTAGAAAATTAAAATAGTCTTTCATTTGAAACACTTAACCAAGTTTTGATTTTTACACACATTTAGGAAAATATTTTCCACCTGCAGACCTCATGAGCTAAAGTTCAACTACAGTACAGGTTCTGAGTTTGCAAAACAATTTATTATATATCTATTATTATATTTTTTTAAATTATAACTGAAATTCTGGCTTGCATAAATTGCCTTAGAGTGTGAGAATCTTTGGGAAACATACTCTCAGAGCTGACTGCATGCTCACCTGTAGCAGAAACATTGAACTCTAGGCATGTGGTCACTAGAGTAACGATCATGACTTTGAAGGTAAGGCTGGTGAGCTGCACCAGCTCCCAACACCTCTTTTTCCCTTTATGCCTATAAAGTTGGAGTGCTTTTTATTTCATCCTTTCTTTCTTGTGCTCATAAAGATGTACATTTTTTCATTTATTTACTACATCAAAGTCATGAGAAGAATCGTTTAAATCTGGTGTCATGGTTTGAAGGAAGCCCTCCTTGCCTCTCTGGTGCCATAAACTCTGCTGCAAATTGTGCCGATTCTGAGTGCAGCAGTCTAGAAACAATAGCTTGTTTTCCAGAGTCCCTTAGAAAGTCTGAAAAAGAGTGATGACTCCTTTACAGCCTAGTGACAGTCTTTTCACCCTGGAACATTTATTTCCACCTCTGAAGACATTTTTCATGCTCTAAAGCATGCCTTGCCGTAATTTCCCGTAAGCCAGACACGTTTAACAGGTTAAACCCCTCCAAGATGGTCCAGTCTACAGAACTTTTTTTAAAGAGCAGGAATAACTCAAGTATGATGTGGGTCTAAATGCAGAGTTTAAAACGCTAAAGATATCTAAAAATAGTGCTTAACAGCAGTGCAGAAATGTTACTGTGCCTTCTCCAGTCTCCAGATTCCCTGTGGTATAGAAGCTGCTTACACAGATACCATGCACTGGTGATTTTTGTGCATGCAACAATTGAATAGATATTTCAGATGTTCATGGGAAGAAAATGCAGATTCTGTCATACTTTGAACAAGACTAAAACTATATCAGACTGCAACAAATTCTGATCCACAAGGAGAGAGATCAGTGCAACCTTGCTCACAAATCAGGGAGTGCAGAATTATTAAAATATCCTTGTATGTTTGTAGAAGCTTCTCATGCCAGGTCTAGATTATTATTTACTGCAACACAGAGTCTACTGCCGTGATAGAACTGGGCTGTGTGGAGATGACATCTTGTACTGTGCCATCTTTTATGCCTGCACCTGGTTTTTCTTACTAGGCAAAAAGCATCAGCGCTCCCCTTTTTTCCTGCACTTACTGCTCTGCAGATCTTGGCCCTTCATTTCAGTTCAGTGCTGTTTCTGTAATGCAGCAATCTTGAGAGGTTTTTAGTCTGCAATATTTTCTAAATGACGAAAAATATGGTCATACAAATTGCTCTGTCACCAGTGTGGGTTAAAGAGGTTCCACTGCTCCAGTAAGAGATCAAGGGAGAGAAGTAAGCTCCGAACTTTGGTGCAGCAGTTATGTAGCCCCTCCCATCTTCCTCCTACCCATAAAAATGCTTGGCCACTTCAGTATTAAATTTATCTAAACATCAATCTAATTAGAAAATCATACACTCCTGAGACCTCTCAAGACTTAATTTTCATTAGCTGTTGCTTATAGCTTGATTTGATGGAAAGAAATGAGCCAAATTTTTACTAAACAATCTCTTAGATAATAGCGATGGGATACCATGACATATAGACATTTGGTGAATATACTTCCAATATTTAAAGCTATGTAATGAGAAAGAATCCCTTGACATAAAAAAATCTTCTCTCAAGGAGGTCCTGGGAAAGACTCCAGACACAGACAGATTCACAGATGGAGTGTCACAGTGCATCATATATTTATTTCCGTAAGACAGTTAACTTTAAGAAATAAAACATAACAACCATTTGAAGTAACATTTGCTAAATTCCAGCAATCTTATTGCTCTCTAGCTGAAAACAGGTTAATCATGTCCATGCATTTCACCCAACCATTACCTATCTTATTATAGGAGAGAAACAGTAGACAGAAACAATAAACACTGCTAATTGCAGGTTTAGCTGGTGCTATATATCTTCCTTACTTCATGTCAGGCTCCAAGTCCCATTCATTCATACCTCTAATTGTATATGTAAAAACACGAGCTGAAAACAAAAAAACATGTATCTCACACAAAGGAACCCATATTTTTATTCTTGTTCAAATATCCCAGTCACATTAGCACTAAAACACATAGATCATTACAGATATAATTCTTATAGACAAGAAGCATTTAGCACCTAGATCTTCATCTCCAGCTTTAAATAATTCAAAATAAAAAATTCTTTATACATCTCGTGTTTGTCAGATAACTCTAAATATCTGTAAGGAGCCTCATTACATCCTTCAGAAGCTGTGCGGTAACACATAATTCATCTCTGTTTGTAAAGCAAAATAAAATCAATCAGTCCTCTATTTCAGAGGATACTTCTGCATATATTTTCATCTAGTCATTAATAGAAACTAAAACCTATTTCTTATCCTATTGAGTATTGCTGAGACAACTGCAGAGAGAGAGTGAAAGGCTGTTTGTAGAAACAGCAGATTATTTTTCTTTCTCTGGGTAAGTTAACATTTTAATTCTTTTATTCCTCAAAGTTATTTTTGGCTGAACCAATAGAACCAACCATTGTGACAAAGTCTGATCCCACAGCCCACTATTGTTGTAAATGATAGCCCCAATTTTCATTTTCTGTGCAAGAAGACTTAAGCAAAAATTTCCCCTAGAAAACCTCATCCGCACTCAGCTATCCCCATTGCTATCCAGATGTTGAATTTCCACACACCTCAAAGCAATTCTTTGCCTGAATAACTAGGAAATTTTAATCACCGTAAAATAATGAAAGCAGGGTACTGATTTCCCATCATCCACTGATTAATCACAAGCATATGTCTCTCCAGCTCACAGCTGCACCTCTGAGGTCTAGGGAGAAGCATACCTGTAAGCTCCTTGAGAATGAGGAAAAAGCCATTGGAGGAGGCATACCATAATCACAGTAAATTAAAATAGATTATGTGCAGTTTGCTACCAGAACATTATTCATCAGAAGTAAATTGCTGTATTTTGGGTGACAGCCAGAGTCTGTAATTTTTTGGGGTAATAATTGTGAAGTTCCCAACCACATTCCTTGTGTCTGGCAAAACCTGCTCAGGCCAGCCCCCCAGAGATGCTCACAGAGAGGCACACAGCCGTGTCCACCTCCATCAGCTTGCAGCACTAATGAGATTACAAAGTGCATCTCTGGGAGTACGTGTGACTTCATGTATGGAGACTCATATGTGGTGATGAAGTGGAAATGTTTAAATCAGGGCTTCTAAAATAGGCAGATCAGTGTGTTGCTTCTAGACAAGCATAGTTAGTAGTGATGAATATCTTTAGTGCTGCCAAGATCCAGCAGGGACTGGTTCTCAGAAAATACAGAGGCCCATTATATTTTCTTCTATTGAAATTAAGTCCCACACCTACATTGCTTCAAATCTCAATTCTGTGACATTTCAAATTGTAACAAGACTTGATTTTAAGGTGGAATATGTTTTGAAAGAGCTAAGAGAACTGAAGAGAACCATACAGTCCCTCTTAATTTAATACCTAACCCTCTAGTGCTGAGGACCAGAGACATGAACAAAATATTACTGAATTTACATCAAATCTTAAAGGTGTAAAATTAATTTTACTAAATCTCTCTGAAGAACATTTTATATCAGGAAGTTTTTTATTTTAGCAATATAAACACATTGCTGTATTTAATGCTGGCTGAATTCATTGTGCAAGATGAAAGAAGTTTGCTCTGGGCAAGTGGAGCCTGTAGTTGACAGAGTGCTACTGCTGTAAGGAATCACTAGATTGCACATTTAAAAACAGTGGCCCAATCTCTGAGGTAAGTTTTGACCTCTCCTGTAACTAATGTAAAGATGTAAAGATGTTTTTCCATTTAAACTTAATAAATTATTGAGTTTGTTTCTTTCTTCTTTTCTGCTTTCTTTTCCCCTTTAAGAATAAAGCAATCCTCTGCTGCACATAACAGGAATGGTATACATCACCATCACTGATGTGTGACAAGAGTGTTAAACCATGGCATGCTAATGTAATAACTACAAGAGTAAAAGCAGGAATAGAAAACAGCAAAAGAGGAGAAGCACACATTAAGAAAACATGTATTTCTATATGTCTGTAATCTTACAAGAACTCAAACTCTCTTGGAATAGAGAGATAGGTATCCATTACATGTGAAATGTAGATAAAACATTGACTTGATTCTTTCTTGAGCACTCAACCCAATGCTTTTGCTTAAGCGATTTCCATAACCTGAGGTTTAGCAGTATAATTACTTAACTATGAGACTAGCAGGAGCAAAAATTATAAAATTTTGCTTTAAACAATAAAATACACATATAAACCAGAGCATTACCTAATTTTCGTAGGAGAGTAATTCAGGAAGGATTGCCCTTACATCAAAGAAGATCCCAAAGTCTTGAGATCTTAGCACCAGACAAAGTGCAGAGACCTAAGTGACTGAAACAAAGATTTTTACTGTTAAAAGAATCACATCCTGTAAAGAATCACGCATAAATCTTACTCTGCCTAGAAAAATATTTGTACTTCAATGACTACTTGAAGTAAATAAAATAATTTCATAGTAGTGTCAATACATCCTGGTGCAAACAAAGTGTATATTTTTGGACGTACCTTCTGTGTTACCCTTCAAAGTGATTGAACTGGAATACTGTGAATACTGTAGTGGTGGCAAAACAGCCACCAACAAAGCCATCTATTGCATTAGTCTTCCCCACCACTGTGAAAAGCTTAGGTTTTGGAACACAGAAACCAACCATTTGGATTAAACTGGCTCTATCTTTTCCATAATTATCGTTTGACAAAAAACAGGATCAGATATTTTCAGTGAAATAGATATGAACCACAGTAACAAGCATACTCTGCCTCTCATACTGTATCTACTAGCTCAGCTAAAAAACAAATACATTGCTACCCTGTAAAGCCTTTCATTGATTGAAATAAATTGGTATAATTACATAAATACAGTAATAACCTTTTAAATTTATACTTGCAATGCTCATTTTTCCCTCTTGAGAGTTGAAAAATACTTCATAAACACAGTAAGAAAAAGCCTCAGTCTAACTTAGTAACGAAAGGTGCATGAAAGCACAGGGAGGTTTAATAACTAGCCAAAAAACCCCATATACAAATACTCTGACAGTGTATTTGTATAACAAAACACCAAGCTCCTAGTTTTAAATTTTTCAGTTTTAATATTTAATTACTTTCTGAGAAGTCTTTCTTACACATACCTTTGGCTGTATCATATCTCTGTTGGGTATAAAGTCAATATGATTCATTCCACTTGAAGCATTTTGTGGTCTTGCTAATGTGATTATATTCAGGTCATTGAGAGATACCTTCATAGAAAGCGAAACTACCACAACATACTGAACCAATATCTTGTTGAATTCCTGTAAGATATATGTTGGAGGATAAATTTTCAACTCTTACTCATATGAGACCACATGTTTAGCTGGGTCATACTGGTGGTTTGGATCAAATAGCAGTCTGTTACACACACACACACACACACACACACACACACACACACATACACACACACATAGAGTTTCTTCCAGTGCAAATAAGTTATTAAGTATGCTTTGCCCAACAGAAGGAAAAAAAGCCCTGGATGGAGAAACATGTCGCAGTAGGGATTCCCTTTGCAGAATCAGACATCAGAGCATCAGCCAGTTACCAGCCTGACAGTGCACAAGTTTTTATAAAGCCATAGCAGCAGAAAATTGCACATATCATTCTCTGTTTAAGAATTTAAGGTTTTTAGCAGTAATATTGCTGAAGACCCGCTTTCATAAAGATTCAAATGCTCTACTGAACTCAGATCCAAAATAAAAATAAACAAATAAATAAATAAAAAATTAAAAAATTTGCAAATGTTGGAAAAGCAGCAATTTTCATTTTAGAAACTAAATGCAGAAATTAAATGCAGAAATAGTTATAATTAAATATTTTTAAAATCAAAATTATTTTCTTGTAAATTTCCAAAGGCTGCAGTCAGCTAGGGAGACACCAGATTCTTTATTGAAATTTGTATTTTCTCAAAGGCAATCTCTTGTAAATGGTCAAAACTTATCTATTTACATATGTATCAGCAGGTGGTGTCTTTAAGGGTTTTTTTGCATGCTATGGATCCATTCAAAGCCTGTGGTATAGAGTATAAAACATCAAATGACACTATTATAGATCAGTCTAGAATACTGAATAGCATTATACTATCTCTGCCTATTTTGCTTTTGTTTAATAGAACAGGAAAAGAATTTAACTCTTTTTCCCTCCACTATTTTTTTCATAGTTTCGGTAGGTTTTGGGATCAGTCACGTCTCTGACCAACTATTGCAAGCTGGAGAAAACAATCTTCTCTTTGGTTGGTCAGAATAATTGTTAACAAACTAGTTTATTTCTGCAGCTATTCAGCTCCCTCTCAGCCAAAAAACAAAGGATTGTAAGAAAGTCCTCATTTTTCTGCACACAGAGTTACCACACAACTACTAGTATGTTTTCTTCAGGAACAAATGTTCTAAATTTTCAGATATATTTGACCACATTTAAACTAGATTTAACATGTAGTGT
The DNA here is from genome assembly GCF_036250125.1 of Pseudopipra pipra. Lineage (NCBI taxonomy): Eukaryota > Metazoa > Chordata > Aves > Passeriformes > Pipridae > Pseudopipra > Pseudopipra pipra. The sequence goes on along the minus strand of NC_087549.1, from coordinate 18,322,130 downwards.
GAGAATTTATGCTCTAGTTACACAGAATTATTGTTTGGTCCAGACTTTTTTGCAAATTAGTAACAATATTTTTCCTTGTGCATCCTGAGTGTGCATCTGCCTTGATGACTAAATTTAATGTTTTGAAGCTAGTGAGGGGTATTTCACATGTTAGTACTCTAACCTAATGTTTCCAGAGTTTTTATTTTGCTACCAGCCGGGATTGAAAAAGAAGCAATGTTTTCAATTCAGCCTGAGGCAGGTTTCTAAGAATAATTACTGCCTTTTAAGTCATTTAAATAATTTAATAAAAAAAACCCCACAACATCAAACTAGAACAAACCTTATCCCTGTGTTATAAGCCAAAACTTTTCCTATATATGTAAGCCAAGTTTTTGCTCCTGACATTAATTAATAAAAGGGTAAACAATCCCATTATAACATTCAGGGGAACTTCATGTCACAGTCAGTGAGCAAATCCTAATAGCTCTCAGTGACAAGGCTTTTGGAATGAGAAGTTTTGAGGGACTGTAGTGGCTTCTGGCCTGGGAAAACCAGGTGTTAGGGAAGCTGTTCTGCAGCTATTTCGGTCTGTCACTCGTTTCAACTGAAACAGGTATAAATTAGAAATGTTTGCTGAAAATAGCTGATTTGTCACCTCAGTTCCTTTCCCCTTCCCATGAAAGCTTTTCACAAACTTAGAGAAACAGCTCATATTTAAGCCCACTAAGAAGCCTTGCAAAATATGCTCAGCAACAAAACTATGTTTGGACTTGAAAGGACTCCAAATGAGTGCTCAGCAGCAGTGCACTGTCCATCTTAAAGCTATTCATCCTAACAGTATTGAACCTGTCCTATACCTCTGTAAGAAGAAAACGTACACTTCAGATGCATTACCTTGTAGAGCACAAAATACATTTTAGAATATAAGTGAACAAAACCAAGGAAATACAGAAGTTGGAGTGTAATTAATTCTTATTCTGGGAAAGAATTTCTACCCAGAAGCATTACTTTATATATAATTATTTGACATGTAATGACAAATGACCTAATGATTAGGAAGTTGTCATCACCATACATTTACCAGTGATAGAAAACATCTGGATCCCTACGTGGAAATAAATACGACAAACCCAGATTTTAAAATTAAATATGCCAGCCATGATTACCTCATTGCATAAATTCTTGTTGCACTTCTGGAGTAATCACACATTTATGTTTTAAAAGATAGTGAAGTAATACAACTCAAGAGCTATCATCCTAAAAAAATGACCGTACAACAGAGTGTGAGAACTTTAACAAGCAATGATAAGTCACTTATAGAAGGTTCTCTAAATAATATCACTCACAAGTGTATTGAAAAAAGTGGCAATAATACATGAAAGACAGGAATGTACTTTGTAATTTCAGAACAACTTTATATGTCAGACTGCCAGATAAATATTTACAACACACTCTAACTTAGCTGAACTTGTATGACTTCAATCAAGTGAAACTGCTTCCAGACACGAAGGTCGTGAAACATGTTATCAACTTTCCAGAGCCTGCCTTCAAAATCACATTGAAAGTGGAGAGCCACACGGCTGTCTAGTGTTATACAGACTTAGAAACACTGATAGGAAGCTTATGAAATCCTCCCCAGGGAAAAAAAAAAAAAAGAAGTAGGATTGTGCTGCTATCATACTATTTAATAAAAACTAGGGAAGGTTGTTCTTTATGTACGATTCTTATAATCATGCCTGGGAACACCAACCTGTGACATGGGAGGCCATGTAGTTTGCAGACTTTGGATGTGGATGGTAAAAATCATTCTGACAAGTGAGAACAAATGCATAGAGAGGCTGTGCAGCAGGCCTCTCGCCAGATCTGCAGTGTCAAGTTGTCTTCTTTTAAAAGAAATGTTACTGGTGCTACACAAGAGTGGAAAGGGAAAGCACACCAGTTAGAAAAGACTGAATGAGGGTAGGGACCAGCTAAAGTTGTCACTTCAAGCCACAGTCACGACTGACAACAAATAATTATTTGAGATTAAAATCTTTCAAACGTTAATGAAGAAAATGCAAAGAACGAACAGTGTTTCTAAGAAACGTCACATTCCATTTGGCATAACTGTTATTATTTTATTAATAGATTAACTCATTATATGATATTATCACGCAAAGGACCTTTTACCCTAATAAACTGAAGACGGAAAAAAACTATTCCAGGTATCGCAGAACCTTGCAATTTAGGCATTAGGTCACATACAATAAATTCTTCCAATTGCAGTTAAAAGGAGTGTTTTGGTGTCAATTGCTATTCTGAAGAATCACTAGCAATGTTGAGTATTCAAAAAATTCCAAGTCGAGAATCCTTTCTCTAATGAAAATATCTAGTTTCTTTTTATTTGCTTTCTGTTTTTTAACCCTAGCCACGTTGAAAATGCTCGTGATAAAAGCTAGAAATTGCTTCTTCTCATTTGTTTGGACTTTGTTTTTTGTTAAAGAAAACTAAAATAGAACAGGCAATACTGAATTTCTAATTCTTCATCATGAGTTTATGCTCATTTGGAAAAAGCAGAAAGGAAATTATTAGCCTCTTACCTATTTTTCTTTCTGGTAAATTTATTAATTCTTTCATACCCAGTATTAGCTCTTACTACTCCTTCTGTACACTACAGCTTGGTTACTGTTGGTTACTTGTGTTACTACTGAATAGCAATATTGGTACTGAAATAAAGACGTAAAACATAGTATAAAAGTAGCAATATGGACTATTTTATTGGCTGATTTTCACAGGAAATGAAAAATAACATTGATACCATTGTGTAAATGCATACTCAAAGCAGTGAGTTTAGTAATATTACTGTCAAATGATCTGAAATGTACTCATCCTGTCCTACGACAACAATGTGGTCTATTACTACCAACACAGTGAATACGTCAGTTCTCAGCACATATGTCAATGTGTGCAGTATATATGATGGGGAAAAAAAGAAAAAAGCAAACATAGAGTATTCCCTCACTTTGGTGTTCTTTCTGTCATTAAATGCTTTTAAATAAAGCTGAAGGATACTTCTGGAACACTGGTTGTGATGCATAGCAAGAGAAGTAGGTAGATGGCAGGGATAAAGGCTAAATGGATCCTTTTTGGAGGTGATACAGGAAGGATTTTTCAGGTGTATTAGAGACTTAAGAATCCCATCCTTGACCTAAATTAAAGGATGAGCATCTTGTGCTAGTTCACCCACCTGTTTAAACTCTTTTCTTGACATTTCTTCTTGGCTCTAAAGCAAATTAAATTGATTGATTTAACTTACAACATTCCAAAGAAGAGGGCGGGGAGAAGTACTTCTAACTCAGGCGAAAGAGTATTTTCTATTTTCCAAAGGCAATCATAGGAACACAAAACAAATTCATGTGTAGCCCAAGTCTCCCCTAAAACAGTTCAGTGATTTCCCTACTATTGAAGCAGAAGCCCATCACCAAAGCTAAATCCATTTGCCATGTCATTTGCCAGTCTTAAAACCAGTTCAGTTTGAGTTTTCTGTGGTCACATATACACTTCTGGTTTTATGAACAACAGCCACACAGATTTGACTGTTCTTTAACATTTGAACTTCTTTGTCCTGTAATCTGCTTTATTTTAACACAAACTGTCAGAAGAACAAGATACTGTGAAACCTCATTGCTGTCTTTTACTGGTGAGATAATCGATGTTACAGGCCTGTTGCTCTTATCTTTGGGGAGTGTTTAACAGCATGATGGGAGTTCCAGTTTGATTTGTGACTGTTTCATCTGGGTGGCCCAAGCAGCCTATGAAAGGTGTGACAGACAGCTCCTGCATTTATAAGGCAAAGAAATTGTTCTGAATCTTCGGTTTTATTTTTGAGACAAGTGGAATCTTGGGATTACAACAAGTAAGATCTTGGGATCAAGCTGGTGCCTGCACATCTCACATCTGATACTATTTGTTTAAAGGAGGATTCCCTCATCTGAAACCAAGTCTGTCTGGAATAGTTCATCCAAGGAATAGTACCAAAAAAGAAGCTCTAGAAGATGCATTTCCTCCTGTAGCCTAAACAGCAGAGGATTTACAGGATCATGGGGATATTCAGATGGTAACTCGCAATTAAAAACAAACAAAAAAAAAGTAAATTTTCAGTTGTTCTATCTCTCTCAAATCTCTTTTTAAAAATGTTTGCCTTCAAGTATGGCATCTGTCAGTGTTCCTTGTAATGGCATGATGTGAACAATGCAATGAAAGGAAGAGCAGTTTACACACAAGAGGCCTTAGGTTTCTGAAATATTTCAGGAACAATGTTACATTTAAATCTGTTCAGACATATTGAAGAAGGGGGTAAGAAAACTACTGTTAAAAAGCTCCTCTGTACCTGGGAAGGCATTGTATCTGCAGATCATTACAAAAAATACGTGCTACCCTGACATCATTTATTGTTTTCTACTAAAAAGAGAAAGACATTAACAGATTGTGCCTGGTTTTGGTTGTTAGGGCCATTGTTCAATTAAGTGGATTTCAGCTGAAGGTTTAAGTTGCAAGATAGTTAGGAAAGTTGATGACCTACAGGAATATGTAGAGTATGCATGGTGCTGAAAGGCAAGAGAGTGAAGTTTGACTCTATTAAGATGGATGTGGAGTGATTGATAACATGTGTGAGAATGTAGATAGGAGTGTTGAACACGGAAGTAGAGTAGACAGGGAGTATATTTTTACTCATTTCTAAAACTTCTGTTCTAGAGCCAGAAGGGGCATCGTATTGATTATTTGTACTCTCCTCCATTTTGCTGTGGTAATTTAAAAATCTGTATTACCACAACTAAACTTAGAACACTGGAAAGACTACGACTTGAAGAAATGTTGACCAAATCCATCACAAGGTCTTCTTATTTTGTAAATGAATCCTGTTCCTATTGCACACAACCCCAAAAAGCTGCCAGCATCCATTACAGATACTACTTTGAAACATAAAAACTCATAAATGCTCTTTTGTCTTTTTACAGAACTATCCTTTCATTTACTCTGCAGACAGATCCACCTTGAGAACTGAGAAAATAAGCTGTGAGGACTTAACGTAAGCACACTCATAAAAAGACACTATTTGCCTTTTAAACCAGATACTTAGAAATAATTTTGCAGCTACTCTTTAAGTGTGAATGAAGCCCTTTTAAAATGTTGTAGACTTCCACCCATAAATGAGGCATGCTATGTATGTTTATCCTATAACCAGTGCTTTTAATTTATTGCAGTCAGTAGACTCTCAATCACTAAACAATGACAATCTGTTTAATGCTTTTTTTTAGCCTAAAGTAAACATTAAGAGTTTGATAGGCAAAATATAATCTACGCAATTCAAGTCAGTCAAATATTCTTAAACTTCTAGTTGTTATAACAACCCATTTTTGGACCTAACCTTTCAATGTACTCTTAAAAGATTTCATGTAAGTTGCTGCCCCCGTTCTTATCATAGAATCGTAGAATGGTTTGGGTTGGAAGGGACCCTAAAGATCACCTAGTTCCAACTCCCCTGCCATGGACAGTGACGTTTCCATCAGACCAGGTGGCTCAAAGCTCCATCCAACATGGCCTTGAACACTTCCAGGGATGTGGCATCCACAACTTGTCTGGGCAACCTGTTCCTGTGCCTCACCTCCTTCACAGTGAAGAATTTCTCCTAGAATCCAAACTAAATCTACTCCCTTTCTGTTTGAAGTCATTGCCCCTTGTCCTATCACTATTCTTCATTATCATTACTTTGTCAGTTAGATGTCTTTCCCTACAAGCATTTCTAAAATTCTCCATTATGTCTTGAAACAGCAGCCTGGTAGCCAGGATGGCCTGAAGCAGTGGTGGCTCTAACACATTTCACTACACAGGTACGTACCCCACTCCAGCTACTGTTCCTCCTCTGTCTGCACTGTGACAGCAGACAAAAGCGGGCTGCACATACTACAACAGGTAAAAAAGATGCAGAAAGATCCTTCTGCACCTTACAGAGAGTTTCAGAGTGGATGTTGATACTCAAAAGGCAAGAGAGGGCACTGATCTAAAGACAGTCTTTCCTCCTTAAGCACCATGATCTTCCACTCACTGTTGTCTCTAAACAGACTTGTTATTTTTCATTACTGTCATTTTCCTTCAAGTCATAAACTCTTCAGTAAAATAAATAGATTAATAAATAGATTTCAGAAACTTTTTGTATTTCACACCGTGAAAAAGCATTTCTGGAAAATAATCTACAGCTATTTGCCTATTCAGATTATTTGCCAAGAAATTTTCAACATTTCACAACACAGTATTTTCTATCTACTGCTCTTACTGAATATATATTTTAATCTGCTTTCTACATATTAGAAACTTCTCTGAAAGTCGATGAAAATATTATCTGTGTTTGAAGGTGAATAAATGCAAAGAAGGAAAGAATTAATCACTTTATGAGCTATTTTTACATGTCCAACTTCAGGCATAACATGCAAGTAATTAATTGAATAACCTGAGTTTTGGAGTCACTTTAAATGTAAGTTTCCAGGTGTTTTCTGTGTTATTTTTGAGAAGTATAAATGTAAGTTTAGCAGTAAGGAGCTCCAGATTCTCCCACTTGATTTACTGTCAGACTTGAGGAAATCATTTCAGTTCTTTAAGCTTCTTTTTTTTTCCATTGAAGGTTTAAAGTGCTTATCTATCATGGCCCCTTCTTTGAGGTGAATGGTTTTGGTATTGCAGGAAAGGGTGCCTTGTTATGCTCACACTTAGCACCTCACTGCTACTGCTCTTCCTCTCTCTCTGCTTATTGCAGAGCCTTCATGAACTCTTCCAGCTTCCTTCAGCTGACTGAAGCAAGCACCACCACACACTTCATGGTAGAGGTCAGCAGACATGCATTATTGTGTTATCTAGCCCACTGTGACAGCACTCATCATCTCTGGTATATGTTTATTTTTGGTACTGTTTACTTCTTCCCCTTAATATCATAATTTAACAATGAAGCTATGCCATGTTTACATGTGCAAAACATTGCCTTCTTACACTTCAACAGACCTTTAATTTGCTACCTTCATCATAACACATGCAAGCAGATTTATGAAAGCACTTCTTGTTTGGTCCTCGTGAATTCTCTCCCAGCTGAACATTCTTTTTATGCTTTTTCATGTTTGGCTTAAGTCACATCGTATTATGTTAAAAATCTTTTGGCTCCATTTCATAACATTGAAGGAGAAAGCCCCATAATAAGTTGATTTATGATCTGTACACAGGCCTTACAGGACGTATGAGCCCTGGTCCTCATTTCAGTGTGCATATATACGAGAACATATACATGTACATGTATTTTGTATGTATGTGTATATGATGTTACTACAATGTATCAGGAGAGAGAAAGTGGGGAGAGAAGAAGAAAATAAAAGGAAAACTACACACTATTTCACCTAAGCAAGTTGCTGCACATCTCTCTATTGATTCTAACTTACAGATTTCAGTAATCTTTTTAGAGGATAAAACAGTTGGCATGTTTTTGTCAGGGTGAAATAAACAGTGTTATTTTAAGCAAAGAATATATACATGTTTTTAAAACCTCATGGCGTGTTGAAGAGTGGGACACCAGGAAATAGAAGTGTCTGTTTTTTGTAAAATTTCTCTGGTTCCTACAAAGATCCTCTCTGACCACAAAGGTTTACAAGGAAAAAGAAGGTATGAATTCTCTCATAACTGCTTATGCCTCATAGACCTGAGTTTTTTGTCAATATGTCCTGGTTCTCAGTATAAGGTACACTTCTTTCTTTTTTTTGTCTAGCAGCACTTACTTCATAAAAAGAAAACACAAACATGGCTAAAAAATAAGAAGGAATCATTACAATGCAGATATTTTACTTTTGCCCCTGATGCTAAGTGATGAAGTTGATTTGTAGAGTATCTTAATGTTAGTTAATGCTTATCTGAAATTTATGCTATACTGTGGCTATAAAATGTAGAAAAACTGGATGATAACTTTGGTTGTACTAATGTACAATTCTTTGTACCTTTTATTTAAGAAAGTTCAGTCTTTATCCTTGCCTTTCCATACCTTTCTCATCTTCAATTTTACTGCTCTCCAAAATCTTTTAGCAGTTGACTGACTCCATGCTCAGTCTCACATGTAAGAATGTGAAAATTTCAAGATGTTGCTGTAGCTGGTCATTTCTTAGAACCAGCAGAGAATGGTCAACTGACTGTCCCAAATGACATGAGACAAATTTCATACACTCCAACCATTAGCACAAATATGCCTAAGCAATGGCTTTGGTATTCAAATCTTAATATTTATTATACTGTAACGTTCAGAACAAAATATAGAAAGATAAACCATTCTTGGAGTAGTTAAAACACCTTGAGGCTCTAGGATTTTGAGCTCAAACTACCAAATAAACTGTTAATTTAGGAGTGTCGTTATGGTTTGGACTTAATCAGCGTCTAATTTCTCATCAAATCTTTTCCCTTTCTGAATTAGGCCTTTCCGTATGTTTATTTTTAGCAGACATAAGTCTTTAAGCCCTGGAGGTGTAGGTAATTCTAATGTCAGAGCCACTAACAGATCTTCTGTATTTGATGCAACTCCAAGGAATTACTGGCAATCTGAAATATAGAACCCAACAATGTGGACAAGGCAAAGCTTACTTTCATTACCGAAGCACGGGCTGAATTTACAAGCCTGGCTATCAGCTAACTAGGAGTTCACTGTTCTAGGAAATTTATAAGTGGCCCTTTGAAGTGAGAAACAGGAAGTGTGCAAATTAAATCTACCATTTTTCATATAGATGAACGCACACAACCTAGATATGTGCCTGTCAGAGCGCAATTACCCATGAGTAATGGAAGATTATATGTCCACCAGGTAGCTTAAAAACATGCAGACACAAAAAATATTTTTAAATATTGTTTTATTTTAAATAGTGTTTATTCCATTGCTCTGGCTTCATAGAAAATGATTTTTTTCCTGAAAGCTTTGTGTACATCTGCCTCAATGAACTATGACCCAGTCTGATGATAAGGACAACTGTGCAAACCAACCTAAAACACTAGTAAAAATGAGTCTGTCAGAGATAGGTCTGCTGAGTATTAAATTTGAACAAGATTATACTCTGGCAACACAAATGTTCTAATAACAGCCTTAGCACAGCCACATATTCCCATCTTAATTTGGCTTGTCAGGCTCATCATGAAGAGAACTGTGTGCACTTTATTTTAAGTTAGGGTACAGCATGTAGAAAATAAGACCAATTGCACATAAGAAGCCAACAAAAGAATGGGGTAAAGAGCCAGCTCAGTCACATCATCACTTGGATTGAGATGTAGCCCGCACATTTTGCCACCCACTGCTTGCAAGGACAGGCAATGAAAAGGATCCAAATTAAGATGACAGAAAAAAAGCAAAAAAGACAGGTAGGATTCTCCTGAAATAATTGCATTCACTCAGGGTTAATGCTCAAACAAAAAGGGAGGAGGAAATTGTATTAAAATATGGGTGTTCTACAAGCTTTTGTGTGACTTTCTTGAGCTATGTTTATGGACTTCACAGAGGTTGTTTCAGTGGGTATATGCCATTTTATTCACTACCTATTTTCAGAAAGTATTATTATAATACTAACCTCTAGGAGTTATTTAACCAGGTAAAACAGGAGTTATGTGCCCTAACATTGGCACATGTTCTATAGACATGGAAGAAGGACATCTACATTCTGACATTATAGTCCACAGAGAAAAATAAACACATCTAGTACATCATTTCATCTTGAGACAGGTGTGCCCAAAACATGTTTCTCCGTCAGCCTACTGTTTAAGGTCTTCATTCCTATAATACCTCTGAGAAGAGTAGAATACATTCAGCAGTAGAGCACAAATATGCTGGAGGTAATGTTCACAAAGGTATTTAGACAACTGTTCCTAATTAGGTATCTCATTTCTTGTGAAATTCGCAGACAGACTGTGTTTACCTAAGGTTAAGCTGTAAACCATAATCTCCTTGTAATACCTGGCTTCGGCAGTTTGCATGTGGTCACACAGGAAATATTTGACAGAGCAGGGAAGTGACTTTTGTTAGTTTATATCAACACTAAAGCTACCAGGTCATCTGTCCCCTACACTATCTCTCAGCTTTGTCTAGCTAGTGCTTCTTCCTTAATGTTTATTTGGCTAGTTCCCATGCCTCCATGTCTCAGTAGACTCACTGCTTATGAGAAATTGCTTTATATATTATCTTTAACGAAATCACTCTTACCACAAACAAGTTATTTAAAAAGCAGCATGGATATCCCCAAAGAGGACTAGCAGAATCTCCTTCCAGCAGGCTGACAGGTTCTCTTTTGTTTCCTAGTCTTTTCTTCCCTGGCACCATAATCCTCCTTGCTGAATTCAGACAGTCTAGAAGTATCAGCACTCATCAATATGATGGGATGTCAACTCCACAGCTATAAACCTCAAGACAGAAGGCATTCAGGTAAATTTTAAAGTGGGCCAAATTCACAAATTTATTTAAAACAAAACCAAAACCAAAACCAAAAACAAAAACAAACTTGTTCAGTTTTAAAAGAGATGCAACTGACAAATAAATTAACTGTTCCCAAACCTCTCACTCATATCCTATTACCAACCTGTTATCTTCTGTGAAGCACAAGCAGGGAATTGAGGACTAACCATAGCCCTCAGGTCTCCTCATGTTCCAAGACTGATGCAAACAGTCCATCAGATGAGACAGCTCTGGTTTAGAAGCTGAATAGATCTGATAGTGCCACAAATAAATATGTCCATCTTCTGATTGGAGCTTCTTAGCTCCAAAAATGTAGTGTAACACTAGTACAGCTTCATATACACCAAAACAGCTGGTTTCTGTATGATTTGGCTTGATGGATAAAACTTTCCTGTGTTTACCCATACCCAACAGTAACACCTTACATCTTTCCATGGGCTAGTCACCCCTTTGAGATAGTCCAACCATGTGGTGTCCTGCAGAGGGTTCGGGTTCAACAGATCTGTTGCGCTTCCCAAAAACTGGCAGGAAGAGAAGGCTCAGCCATACTTCCTGGTGCTCACACTGGGATTCATAAAGCCAGTAGCTCATGAGAGAGTCAAAGGATCTATCAAACTGTCTCACACTCCTCTATGTGGACAAGTGAAGCTTTAGTTGCTCAGAAAGAAATACCAGGATCCAGAAACTCCATGTCAACCACAATGTGTACAGACTTCAGGTATGTCTACACAGTAAAGATCATAAAAGTTTGAACTCGTTTGAAGCATAAGCAATTATTTGGAGTCCAAGTGTTGGTTTGGTGAGTATTGTTGATACTTTTCCTGTTCTAGATATCCAGAGAAAGAGACTACCTGTATTTCTAAAAGGACTATCCTTTCTGTCATAAAATGCACCAAACAGCTGATTAACTTTTCAACCTTGATGGATGTCCTCCCTGTTCTACGAGAATAACTCCTTGAAATTAATTTTAATGACATTATAAAAGCAGTGTTTTATAATTAACTGCTAATAGATAGATACATGATGTGGAAAGGTCTAATAGATTTAATTAAATTACTTAAACATTTACATAGCTCTAATCATGTGTTACAAAATTAGCATGATACCTGGTTTTATGATTAATTTAAAAAAACCTTTTATGAATATAAATAGCCTTTTGGATGAAAGTTAGGTATACATTAGTAAGTGTAAAAGGTGAACATTTGCACATCTTTTTCCTTAGGAAACGAGTGTGGTTTCCTTAACATTGTTTACAATGAATGGAAAAGTTCTTGCCTGGAAAGAGTTTTACAGAAACTGTTATTGACAGAGTTAATCCCTCAGATTTCTGTCTTTGTTTGACCTGCTGCTTGTGTGTTAAAGACAAAGGGATGAGGCATGGCTGTTTCTTTTCCTGCTTTCTGCCAGTCTCTGCTTTACGACATGCATAGAAATAATTTTTTAGCCACAAGTGGCAAATACACTGTTCCCAATAGCACAAGTTTGGGTTAAAATTCATTGAATATCATGAATAAAATTGCTGATTTTCATTTGCATTTCATCTGTCCTTGGGAGGAGCAGCTGTGGTGCCACCTGGAACTAGAGAGATGAAAACTTAGGTGCCACCCCACTAAAAGAAAAGCTCAAGTAATGTGAGGGATGGGTGAGTTTGGAAGTATCATTGGATGTTCTTCAGTGAATATCTAAGTATCAACAAAAGTAAGAAATCCCCAGTAAGAAATACCCAGGGAGAAAAAGGTATCAGACACCAATGTTCTGGTATCATGATCCTGAGAAAGCTAGCTGGGAGCATCTTCCTGACTTTGTGAGGTTAGTAAAACACCATTTCCCTGTTCTTGGAATCCTATTGAGTCCATAGCAGAAACATTATCATCAAAGTTACAAAAAGCATTCAATATTTTCTCCTTCAAAGTGTCTCATAAGCATGAAGCTGCGAGCCATGAGTTCAGGCAGAGCTCAAGAAGAGTCTTTAAGTACCTACCAGTGTGACCAACATGACCAACATGACCCATATGATCTCTAGCTCAGGAAGTCTCCAGCTTCTGGTTGCCTGAACATATTCATCATCCTATCCCCCCATTTCTTAACCTGAGTAAGCGTCCACTACCAAGCAAGTACTAAAAATAGGAAACTGGCGAAGATGAACTTCAGTTTTTTTCTGGAAGTTCCTCATTTTTATCTACTTACTCAGTTGTTGTTTTTTTTTAAAAAGAGGAAATGGTATCACAAGAATCTCAGCAGTTCATTGGAGGAGACAGTTGGGAGTTGTGGCTAATGACTTAATTTCACATCACATGATGAAGTATTCCACATTCCACGTTTTTTTGAACAATAAAAATGTTACAAAGGTAATAATGACACACAGACATTTTTTTTTTTATGAGAGGGAAGTCATACAGACCAATCGCAATTTGGAGTCAAGATGGATTTTGGCCTGATAAGCAATAAATAAGGGCGTGCAGGTCTTCATTATTGTTTTTTTACTTTCATTTTCTCAAATTCTTTTGGATCACAGTTAATAACAAAATGAACTGTGAAATATGCACACACAAAACTCCTCCCCGTATTTAAGTTTCTGCATTGCCAAGTAAGCTCTACAATGAGAGTCTCAAGGTATTGCTACTTTTTAACTGTGCTGTATTGTTAAATATTTGTATTTGTATTATGTACCACAATAGCTCCTAAAAAGAGGTCAAATTATACCAGGTGCTGTTATAAAGATGAACAATGAAATAAGATTCTCCATTCCTAAATCTGAGGAGATACTGCTTGGATATGTACCACATCTTCAGTGACCAGCTGAAAAATACCTAATTTTAGAAACTAGACTGTGGTAGTGCAGAACCTGTGAAAAATTTATTGGGGAAAAAAATGAGGTAAAAGCAAAGCTTAAAAAATTACTGAATTTTCAGAATTGATCATGATTCACTGCATTTGTTTTTAGGTAGAACTATGGAGTGTGTGTGGTCTTGGCAGGCTTTGAGGGTTTATCAGAGGGTTACTGTTAGATGGAGCATATGATAGAGAAGTTTCAAGCATGCATTTAAAAATCTGCATGTTAAGTGAAGAGAAAGAAATCTTTTAAATAAGATAATATAATAAAATATTATATATGGATGAACTAAGACGTCTATTTGCAAGCTGCTTTGGAACTGGATTGTTTTGTATTAACAATGGAAATGTATTTTGTACTGCAGCACTAAATATAAACCAGGCATCACACAAGCTGTTATGCAAGCACCCCCATTCAGCTTTGCCAGCAAGTGTCAGCACTGACCCCACAACACCACATGCCCAGGGCCTCTCTTACACAGAGAATGCCAATTGTACTGAACTGTGGGAGCACTTACACTGTGGTGAAGAGGCTAAAATGAGACTCACCAAACTTATTTTCACTTGAGATCAAAGGCAGAATGTGAGTTCAACTCTCCAGACATCAAAGACCAGCACAGAGCCCACTGTGCCACTTCAACCTGAAATTATGTCCTTATTATGTACAGCGATACGTTTACAGCTTTTATCTCAAAGTGCAGTGCAAGAAATCCAGCTAGCTAAAATAAAAAAAGAAAAAATTTGTAAAAATAATAATCATCATCGTCATCACCATCATCTGGAGTTGATCAGTAAGAACACTGCTAATTAAAAGAATTGTTTCTATTCTTCCACAATTTCACATTACGTAGACTATGAAAATGATTGGGTAGAAAAACTTCATTCAGAGACAATGAAATCAATATCATTTTCTTTCTAACAGAATTTGATCACACTCTGACTTTAGTGTCTCATGGTTTTACCGTGTTTCATATACAGAGATATCAGATCTGGCTTCTATTTAAACTTATTTTGCTAAATTGAAGATTATAAGCCACTGCAGTTCTGTTTCCATACCCTTTGAAATCATCAGAAATGCTCCCCACTGTTTCAGGCAAGTGGGGAAGTGCAAGATGGTTCCATTGACATTGTTAATGTTTTCTCTTGTTCAACATCCCCATTTTCCTGCCAGTGAATGCATTGATGCCAGTGTGAAGACTTCATCAGTGCCACTGAGGTAGGCAAGTTAGACCTGCAGTGTTTTGTTCTCCAGAGAAGAGGTCATTTATACAGCTGGTTTCTTAAGCTGGAGGAGTGTTTGCAACATGTATGGAGCCAGATGACACACATGCACAAATCAGGCATTTGCCCAATTTTGTACATAATTTTGACAACACACAGCAATGTTGATGTTACTCTATGTGGAAGTAAGAGAAGAGTGCAGAGCATACATTCTTATCTAGTCCAGTGGAGTTTAACCTATTTTATTATTATTTTATTTGGCACACCACCTGAAAAATTTTCAGTGGAGATGTGTAGCCTTTAACTAGAGAATGATCCTACTGTCTATTTGTTTACAGCAAAGCTCTCAGAAGTAATGAAGCCTGTAGAACTCCAAGGACCTGAAAAAAGCAGGGTTAAGCAATGCATTGATCTAATAAATTTTTCCGTTCCAAACACATCCCACGAAATATAACCAAAGATCCTGAGATGGGTAGTGGATATCATAAATAGTCATTCGTGCATGCAGAATATATATGCTGGATTGGACTATTATCTGTTGACAGACTTCCATACCATGAATAAGAGTTCCTGGTGAAGGACCGTCTGAAGTTTTTTGTGAATACTGTGGTGAGGTGAGTATCACTGATCCTCCAGTAGTTAGTAAAGGTAAGTTGTTGCCTGTATGTGGACTGTGACTGGTTGAAGTTATGAAAAGTATGGCTGGACTAGAAAACAGGTCACACAAGGGTGTGGATTCTTAAACATTTGTACCAAGGATCTGGTCAGAGCAAATTGCATCTTCTTTCCAATGAGCAACCTGAGATTTTTGTTACAGAAAAAAGGGTGTATGGGGGCAGAGAAGGTGTACAGCACACACCTGGGTCCAACAAAAGTGCAGTATATGAAAGTGTTTCAACACCCTGAGGCTTAGATCTAGTGAAATGTGATTGCCTCTCCCATATGCAAGAGCTTTTTGTTTGTTAACTGTACAAGAAAGTGTTGGAAAACAGTAGGGAAAATAAAACTTAACTTGTGTACTTGTAGCACTTTATCAACTCATAGTCCATAGCCAACACACAAACTGAAATCTTTAACTCTGGAAAAGCTACAAAACAGGACACATAGTAAGCACAAAGAAAGTTACTTACAGACTTTCTTTTCATCACCGTAAATGTGTGCTACAACATGCCAACTTCTCTTCTGTCATTGCAAGCTGATGGTACAAAGGGTTACTTTTTGGTTCACTTCCACTCTTATTGCCTTGTGTTCATCTGGCTGGTTGGTATTGATTGCTCTACACTCACCACTTGCCCCTCTCTCTGCAGCCAGGTTTGACCCAACACCATAAATCAATGTTGTTAGCTCAGCTTCTATTGAACAAGTGGATGCACAATACACTCTGATAAATAGTTCTACCTAATAAAAGACATGGGACTAAATAAGCATAACACCCAAATTGTCCTTTGAGCCCATAGGAGTCTAGCCTCCCAAGCTGCAAGCAAGGCACATTTTCAAGTAGCAAGCAATAAGACCTTATGCCCACCCACATTGCATCTGGGCCCTGAACACATTTATATATATATATATATATATATATATATATATATATATATATATATACTAAGAAAAAAACCTATTTGAGCATTTTACTATATGAATGTATAAATATAGAAGGAAACAGTATCTTTAATATATTCTAAACTACTAGAAGTTCAGAAAGAAGTTATTCAACTCCAGTTTTGGCATTAGTCTGTTTCTATTATTGTATTTTATTAAATTTTTATATTGTAATATTCTTAGAAAACTAAATATTTATAAGAAGGTGCCAGTGAATTAAGACTCCACACAGACTTTCATTAAAAATCTTTGTGTTTTTCCTGTCCTATAAAAATAAATAAACTTTTCTTCAACTGGCCAAAATATAGTCATTCTGAATAAAGGTGCAATTCATCATCCACCCAAGTCTCTCTTTAACAATAGCTTTGTCTCTCTAACATAAGGCTACAGTCACTGCTTTTTGAAAATGTCCACTCTTAAATGCCTGTAAAACAAAAAACATGTACTGAAAATACTTTGACCATTTCTTTCAAAACACATCTTATAGAATAATGAGACTTAATTTCAAAATAGCTTCTTAATAACTGCAGGGTTACAAATACTAAGCCTGAAGACGGGAGTTTTAGAAGGAAAGGACATAACTTCAGTGCGAGCAGAACTGTGTGGTTTGAGAAGCCCTGGGATCCAGCTCAATCACAAACTAGCGAGGCACCACCACAATCTGTCATGGTTCTCAGGGCTACAGCCGATGCAGCCCTCGTGAATATTCAAGGCAAGATAGATGGAGAAACTGTGTTTTCTGGGGAAAAAGACAGCCTGCCAGATCCCTGTTGACACTGGGGTTAGAAGTAAGGAGCAGAAGCTGATTTTGCAAACAGTTATTACGCAGTGTGGTGCTTCTTCACACCACAGCGGGTGGCAGTTCAAGACAGTCACACTAAGACATGCAGCTCAGCAACTGAGAACAAAAAGTGTTTACATGTGTAGAAACAAGACCTGCATCTGCATCTGACAGCAGGTGAGACAGGCTGAAGTCAGACAAGTTGTATCAAAGTCAACTGAACACACTAACTAGTAATTTCCATCAGAAAACCGGTGACAGTGGTACACAATATAGACAAGAGTGCCAGAGCCACCACAAGAATAAACACAGTGGCACAATGACAGATTAGCTGTGGTCAGATCAGTTTTGCTGGTTTACAGCAATTCAAAATCCATGATGCTTTGTAGCTCTATGCCAAAAAGCTCTGGAATAACTCATTTTAAACACAGTTTTAAAGTGAGTGGAAAAATTCTTGGTGGTCATAATGACTGCACCTTCAACAAATGAAAGCAAAAAGTTATTTTAATCTCTCATGTTAATCCCTCACTAAGTTTTGCTTTCTGTCTTAGTAATATTGTTTTAACACTTGTGCCAATGGAAGCCTTGCCAATATTTTCACAAAAATTGCCAATATTATATTAAGAAGGACATCTAAGAAATGCAAACATTTAGTAGACTTTTATGAAAAGTGATGTCTGTCCAGTATCTCATACCACTGGATAAAAAAAGAAAACAAACCAAGAACTAGAGCTCTAAAATACATTCAGATTTCGTAAGTTAGAGACTCTCTTTTTGTTCTATGAAAAAATGAATATAAATTATCATTATTTGCTTTTAGTCACCCGAATGTGCTCCCATAATCTCACACTATTCTTATCATGAAGCCTTAGCAGTCTGCAAGACAACAATAAAGAAACATGAACATACAGAAAAGGAGAATTAAAGGAAATAAAAAAAAGGGCTATGATACTGAGTTCAGTGAGACTAGCCAGGTCAGTAAGCACATCTAGTGAGTTCATCACTTTTTCCTTCCCTTTACTGTCTTGTTTGTTGCATGACCATGTAATAATTTAGAACTGGTTGAAAGTTAGTATGTTCTTAAATGTTTTCCCAGAGAAACAGAGACAGTTACACATAAACAGTTAAAATGTTTTCAGAAATATGCAGAGAGAGGCAATGCAACGCAGCAAAGAACCAAACTGTAGGGCAATTATGATGCAGAGTGAATCCCAGAATTCCAGTTTCTCCATGGAAAAAAATGGGGCTTGGTTTGTGAGTCAAGTTGAATGGCAATGCTTGGGAGATACAGATCCCTTGAAACTGTAAATGCTCAGTTTCTAAAGCAAGGCAAAGAAACAGAGGGGCTTCATCCTGTTCTTGATCATGTTCTACCAGATCCTCACTCAGAACAGATTACCTAGGCATAGTGCCTTTATTTTTATGAAGAAGCCAGTTCTGACCAAAATTAATTTTGTCTTACCAAAGCTCATGCTTTGGAAAAAAAATGGGAAAAAATAGGGTTGCAATGTGAAGTTTAAGGTTTAATACTTCCTCCAAAATTTTATTAGCTTCTAATATTTAGAGCAAATGGCATAAAAATCCTTGGTTGAAAAAAATGCAACAATGAGTTGATGAGGGGAGACACTGGCAGAAAAGACATGCATTCACAAGCTCAGCATCACTGAAGAGATAGTAAGGATTGCAAGAAAGTTCCCTGCAATAGAAGACAGGCAGTTTGTCTTTTGTTGCCAGAAGAAGGGGGAAGCTCTGCAATATGAAGGTATGAAAAGTATTAGGGACCAAGTTCTGCATAACAACACCATCTTCCATTGATGTAAATTGAATGTTCCAGAGCTGTGAGAGTTAAAACTTGAGATTTGTTTCTACCTGAATGAAAAGGAAAGATTCTTCCCAGAGGTGGAACCTGAAGCTCTAGAAAGAAGGTTGAGGTTCATACAATCCCCATCTTATAGGCATCAGGCGCAGGAAGGACAGCAATGATACCATGCAAATAAAATGGGGGAATGATTAGAAATTGTTCCAGGCTGACCTTGCCCTGGTATTAAGTAGCACTGAGAATGCTGGAAAAGAATTTGAATTTAACTTGGAGTGGAGGACTCAACCTGTGAGTCATTGGCATCATCTGACAGCTGGAGTTGTGCTTGCAAATATCCACGGAAGGGGAAAATAAAGGTAGGATTAAGGGATGAGTCCTGTGAAACCTCAGAGAAGCTTGGGAGGAAGGTATGCAGGGCCCTCAGGGAAAAAATAGCAGCAAATATTCTTTGCACATAATGTTGTAACATGTTTGAAAAGTCGAACTTTTGTTTAAAGAAGTGCAGTGAAACACAGTTGAATGTAAATAAGATATTATATGGCAACAGGAAGATGATTTCCAAGATCTAAAGGATGGCTCTTAAATAAATTTGCTGCAGTATTTGGATCAGGCTAAGAGCAACAAGGCAATCACTGCTGTCAAACACTCATGATATTTAATATCACATAGGTTCTTTTCTCTTGGGCTCTTGTTTCATGTCTTCTGGTGTCTCACTGTCTCTAAATTATGTTCTTACCTCTTCCACTAAATTTAACATAGCATAGTAATATTTTCCAGTAAGTTTAGACAAAGGTTGTGCAATTCCCCTAAGTTGAGTACGTTATTTCAAGAACTTTAAAACAGAAGGAAATACAGGATTTTTACACAAGTCCATAGAGGTAAACAGAGAATTATAAGCCATGGTAAGTAAAGGTCTATAAAAATCTATAATAGTTTTATTAATTATACTGGTTTATCCTTTTTTAATTTTAGGATATTTGAGTAAGGTTACGTTCTTTCCATGGTGCCATTTCCCCATCCCTTTTACACAGTTCTTCCACCAGTTTGAAAATTTTGTTCTGCAAATGACAAACTAATGCTGAGCATAATGTAGCTCTTTTATTGAGACCACATAGTCAACTGACTTAGAACTAAATTTCAGTTTGCCTTGAGATATATAACAAGTTTGGCATATTCACAGTCAATATTGAATATTGTAATTATTTGACATGTATTTAATGTCCCAGTAGTTTGTAGCAACCTTTAAACTGCTGGATTTTCATCATCTCAAGATGTAGGAACAGTTAGGATAGTCATTCTCAGGTTGCCCTCTGCCGTTTAAGGTTAAAAAGACAAGGCACGTTTCACAGAGCTGTAAAAAGCAAGAGTTTGGGGGAGGGAGACAGATCTGGGACTAGAATAGCAAAATAATAAACATGCACAGAGAATTTGTATTTTTATAGTTCTACAAAGTAATGCCAGAGAAGTAGATACCCTCTGAAGAGTTCATGAAGGAGAAAATGTACAAAGTAAGAAATGTAGCTTGATTTCTACGTGATTACAAAACTTTTCCTTTTTCTGGAGAACTATCAGCTACAGGGAAAAAAATCCTGCAGTTGTAACACAATTTCCCATCAAAGTCAATGCCACAAATCAGAAGTTTGAACACTCAGCTGAAATTCCTGGCTTGAAGTATTTGACCTGGGAATGTGGCAAGAAACACTGACTTCTTTTACATCTACTTTATAAATGTACTATAATTTGCTATAATATATCAATTTGGAAAATCTGGGGGCTGTGATACCTAAATAATTGAACCAAAGTGAACCCAGGTGCTTCTTGAGCCTCAGCAAAGTTCAGTGATTTATCAGAGAGATTTTCTGCTTGCCCAAAGAATCAACTGATATTTAACACTGTGAGCAAGGGCAAATCAAAATTTATTTTGTCCAAAATGAAGAGAGAGTCTGGATGTGCTTGGTTTAAACGGAACAGGAGGGTAGGTAGGTCCATTGTTTGGCAGTGGCTGTCAGACATGGGATAGACCCATTTGTTGGCCCAGCACAGTGACTAGGGACCTTCAGAACATGCTACAGTGTCTCTCTTCTGGTCAGGTGAAGAAGGTCCCAAATGATGGAGGTTTCATATTCAACAATGGCCACAGGAAAATGCAATGCTGTTTGTTTCGTGTGCTTTATATGGGCATACTGATTTGCTGATTATATTGTTTGTTTCTTTCCATCATGAAAATATAAAACTGTCAAAGGTTATTTTTTATTTAGCGAGAAGGTAATGAGAAGATTTAGTGTTCATTGGCAATGAAGCACTACGGGGAAAAAACTCTGGGTGATTTTGGGTGATTCAGGTCTGCTGGATGGAACCACTAAAGGAAACATGTTTCCTTAAAAGAATTTAATTATATTTGGGCTGCCATGAAAGAAATCAAATTATTGCCACATGGCATCACTAAAGATTATAGTATAAGGGCAGGAGGAGGCTTGAATGTCTCTCTTGTGTGTGTTCATCAGACTCATTTAGGTTTCTTACACAGCCTTTTTACTTGTATTTGTTCTGCATGCCCTTTGGATATCTTTATTACTCCAAATTATAGCTACATCTTGTGACCTTAACT
Source organism: Pseudopipra pipra (assembly GCF_036250125.1). Classification (NCBI taxonomy): domain Eukaryota; kingdom Metazoa; phylum Chordata; class Aves; order Passeriformes; family Pipridae; genus Pseudopipra; species Pseudopipra pipra. Next base: position 18,300,796 of record NC_087549.1, on the reverse strand, counting down.
TAGCTTAGCATAGTTTTTCTCTAAGACTGTGTATGTTTAAGGTCACTACCGATTAACTTCAATATAACATTGAAGTCACATCATAAATTCAAGAGAATGTAGTATGTCGAGAGGTCTCATTGCCTTTAGGGAGATTTTCTGCCTCTAAAAAAAACACTCTGAACTGACCCAGATGTGCAAGAATGATACTCATTGACTACACAGAACAGGTTCTGGGCTCCTTTGATCCTAGCCTCCCAATTTCTTTTTTAAACATCTTCAAAAGGCTGCCTTTCTGAAATGAGAAGTTCACCCATCTTTATTTGCTGACAGACTGAAAAGGAAGGGCACATGGAAGCTTTTTGTGTTTTATCATTTGATTTATTTAAAAAGCAAATATAAAAGGTCTGACATATGTGACACTGGGATCCAGGACTCGTCAACACAGTTCGTTTCTGTATCATGGCAAACTCAGAGGAGTAAGTAGCTACAGCCAGATTGTTTGAGTCACAGTAGAGAAGTGAACATTTTTTTCATTTACACACTCATCATCATGGCTGGGCTTCGCGAACGAAGATTTGGGGAGGGCTCTACCTACATTTGTTGCAGGCGCGTTGGTGGCTGAAAAGGCCAATACGAGACATGCACGTCTGGTTGCAAAAGGCACAGCAGAAACACTGCTTAGGTGGTGTATTCTGCAAGGCACAATTCTTTCTGCATTGTCTTTTCTCCTCGAGAGGGATCCTGCATGCTTTCTCAAAGGCATCAGCAGCGTTATAGATGGTGTGTCTCCAGACCTCCCGATTGGAGGCCAGAATAAACCGGTTATGATGATAGTATGGCCAAGGCTGAGATGTCGTTTCAGGAAGTCCTTGTATCTTTTCTTTGTGGCTCCTCTCTTGCGGTAGCCGGTGGCAAGTTCACCATAAAGCAAGATCTTAGGGAGGCGGTGGTCCGTCATCCTGAAGACGTGTCCTGCCCATCGCAGCTGTGTTCTCAGCAACATGACCTCAATACTTGTGACTGCTGCTTGTTCTAGAACAGATGTATTGGTCACATAATCTGACCAGTGGATGTTTAGGATTGTTCGGAGGCAGCGTTGATGGAAGCGTTCTAGGAGACGCAGGTGGTGGCGGTAGATGACCCATGATTCGGAACCATATAAGAGAGTAGACAGCACTATGGCTCTGTAAACACTGATCTTTGTATTTTTCTTCAAGTGTTTATTTCGCTAAACTCTTTTATGAAACTTTCCGAAGGCACTATATGCCTTTGCCAACCTGTTGTCTGTCTCTCTGTCAATCTTACCATCCAAGGAGATGAGGCTGCCTAGGTAATTAAACTGCTGAACTGATTTGAGCTCTGATTTGCCAATGGTGATATGGAGATGATGGAAAACTTCCTGAGGTGCAGGTTGATAGAGAACTTCAGTCTTCTTTAAGCTGACTTCCATCCCAAAGAGCTCAGCAGCGTCTGCAAAGCAAGATGTTAAACGCTGTAGAGCTGCTTCTGTGTGGGCAACAAGGGCGGCATCATCAGCATAAAGCAGCTCCCGGACAAGGTGGTTTAAGGTCTTGGTGTGGGCCTTCAGTCACCTTAGGTTGAATAGGCTTCCATCAGTGCGATATCAGATGTAGATACCGTCCTGATCATAAAGGTCTGCCATGGCCCTTTGGAGCATCATGCTGATAAAGACTGTGAATAGGGTTGGAGCAAGAACACAACCTTGTTTCACACCATTCTTTATTAGAAAGGGCTCAGAAAGTGCATTGCCATATTTACACACCAGTAGACTAAGAAAATTCCAACATGGTTAAATCCTGTCTGAATTGTCCCTGTCACTTACAAAAAGATGAAATATAGACAGATCTTGGAATATAGAGAAGTTATTGTTCATTGGAAGTGGTAGTATCTGCAGTTTTTATTTAGAAGGAAAATGTGTAAATAAGTGATTTATTTAATATTATTTCTAGACTGACTGATTCTGACCTCTCAAATAACGCAGTAAATATTCTTTAAGTCTATCAAATAGATAAGAAAACAATTACTTTAGACAATTTTCCCCAAACTGACAGAGTAGCAATCAGTAACAAGACTAAAGTATGATACAGGGTCAAACCCTTCACAACAACTCTATGTACGTCTTTACAACCATTTAAAGTGGATTTGGTCATATTTTTATTGTGTAAGGCAGGTCACAGATTATTTCAAGAATACTTAAAAGTGCATCTATTTCTGACACATCAGAATCCTTAAATGTTAGAATCATCATCCTAGCTGATGTTCTATATTTTCAATCATTTTACGAATGAGAAGGCAGCCTCTTCTCCATCTTCCAAGATTAAGACAGAGGCAACCAGCTTCTAGGTGTGCCTCAGAGATACTAAAAAAACAGATTAAAGCCATCTAACAATGTTACTCTTCTGATTCTCAGGAAATAAAACAGATGTGATAATGGTGACTCTCAGATGTAAGTTTTTAGAAATTCATGCTTCATAGGACAGAAAATCCCACTGATTTGTAAAGTCTCTAAATATTGGGCCTTCTGAAATGGAATCTTCACACCTAAACACAGACTAAAGTTCATGTCTTTATCAACTGTCCAATAGTTGTGAGAACACATCTGGAATACTGTGTCTGGTGTGAGGCTCCTCAGTACAAGAAAGATACTAACACAGGAGCAAATCCAGAGAGGGCATTAAGACAGCCAATAGGCTGACCATAACTGAGGAGGAGAGGCTGAGAAGACTGAGCCTGTTCAGCCTCAAGAAAATAAGGTTATGGGAAGACCTTACTGCTTTCTTCAACTACACAAGTAGAGGATAAAAGCTATGAAGGCAGCAGAGACAGACTCTTGCAAATGCACAGCCACAGAAAGAGAGTCAAGGACAAGTCAGGAACATAAAAAATTTTGATTAGGTATTAGAAAACTTGGTTTTCTATTAAATATAGGAAAAGATCACTCAGAGAGGTTGTCTCCATCCTCGGAGATGTTCTGAATACAGCCCTGAGCAACCTGGTCTAAGTAGAACTGCTCTGAGCAAGGGATTCAACCAGATGACCGCTGGAGGTCCCTAATGCCGTAAGTTGTTCTATGATTCTGTGATTCAGTGGGTGATGTTATTCACCCACTCATGTTGTCATTGTCTGAGAACCTGGGCATATTCCTGTGGATTTCAATCCTAACAGACTGGAAAAGTGTATTGACTGTAAGACTCCCCTGTTCCAGCAAGAAGTCTAACTGCTTTAGTATTATATATAAGCCAGGAAACAAACCTCTACTGTTTGTTTGACAATAAAGGACTAGTTTGTTCTGTCAAAAACAGATGTATAACCTCAGGATATAACTTCACTTTCTGGTTTCTAAGTGGGCAAAATACATGTTCTTATAAAAATCTGTACAAGTTCTACAAATCAATGGCTCCTCAAAACCCAAGATTTCTTGACAATCCTTTAGAACTTCTAAATTCTCCAATGCCTCATATGAGGATGCATGTTGGTTCTGGATGTCATTTACCACAATCCTGTGATCCTTGTGGCTGTCCTGTGCTGGGCCTGGATTTGGACTCAATAATCCTTGTATGTTCCTTCCAATTCAGGATATTCTGTGATTTAATGGATTTACCTTCTTTACCTAAAAGCTGGTATTATGGACAGAACATACAACTCTTCACGTTGTTTTTTCACCAGAAAGTTTCCTGGCAACTTTTTTCATGCCAAAGAACATTCTCTCAGACAACATCTGAGAATGGTTTGGGGATAGCGTAGGGTATAGGAAAAAGAACAATTAGCTATACAGATATAATATATATATACTATATATATATGTATATAATATATATATAAATTGTGCCATGACCCATTCCCTAACTTGACACATTCCCTCCCTTTTGAACTGCATACACAGATGCAAACAAGAATTCTAAGCCTTAGAATCTTAGTTTCTTTAGTGGATATATTTTGTAGTCATACAAACTACTTACCCATATTAAAAGGAGGAAAACATGATTGAATACCCTTTAAACTCTAGCTATGCTTTATCCATGCTTTTCCTTTAATCTGGAGGACTTAGAAGAAAATAGTCAAACACTCTGAGAGTACTACACGGACCCAAAATGCCATGGCAGACTGCTTACACCATATGAATGTTAGAAAGGTCCCAGTGCAGTGCCTAATGAAGACAACAGAAAAATTCATCCTGACATTGCCAGGCACTGAATTAATTTCTAAAAAAAAGGTGGAAGGTACAAATTAACTAAATATATCAATGGAAGTCATGAATTGGAATTCAGGAATACAGAAAACCTCGATAATACCGAAACCATGCAGCTAGCTAGGAAGTTTTTCAAAGGCACAGGAGTAGAAATTCCTCCTCAAAACTTAAGTTAAGAGCCAAAGAATGTGGATTTATTTCACTAATGATGACAAGTTCAAGGCATCTATACAAGAATAAGAAGAGTGCTGAAAGATGAACTGACACAGGCTGTGCACTTCATCTGAGGAGTGCAGATACTGTTCTTACAGGAGGATAGAATCATTCAGAGCACAAAGTTATTACAGACAGAACCATGACCGCTCTAATGAAATGATGTACAACAGGTCAGAGGCATACAAAAGCTGTTTCTTACAGGGGCATAATTAAAGACTTTTTCTATTTTAGGGCTGATAATAAAATTGTCTATATCGAGAAACAGCTGAGAATCCTGAAGCACAGGATTGCTATGGATTTTATCAGTTCCTTTACTGTGAAAGAGTGGAATGTTACAAATAGATACAAGAAGTTCCCATTGTGCAAGTTTATTTTCAACATAACTTAACACTCAACATTGTCTCCTTCACTGTATATAGATGGTGACAATCTCTCTGTATTTACAAACTGTATTAGTTCACTAGGGGATTGAAGTGCTTCCAATTGGAGGCATAGGAAATTCCAGAAATTCAAGATAAAAGCAAACACTATTATACATTAAATGTTCATTTATAAACTGCTGGATGGCCTCAGCATTCCATCTAGCCCTCCAAACCAGGGCCTGCTATGGGACATTTGGACACAGAGATTAGAAATATTGATGTTTTGAAGGGAGTAGGAAAGAGTTCTACTTGTCAACAAGAGCTTTGGCTTTCATTTTTCAGATAAAATTATAACTGTATTTGGAAATCTTCTTAGGACTTAAACATACTTAAGAAGTAATAGAGAATTATAATTATTAAAGAACACTCTAATCCAGAACTACCAGGGAGTAAGCTGACTTAATGAAGACCTAGTTCCTACAGGCAAACTGCACTGGTTTATTGAAATGGGGTCTTAAAAGGCAACTTTAGCACTGTCATTTTTTATTGTAAGAATAATTCCTATTGCTTTAGGTTCAGATCATTCTTAAACTCTAAGCTAAACTCATTTCTCATGGAAGTGGGCTTTAGTGCTACATACTCCTAAGAAATTTCCAAATATAGACAAACCAAAACCCAAAACCAAACACCAAACTCCTTATGCATCTTCCAGATTTTGATATTAAAGTTACAGATATACAGGATAAAAAGACAGTCCAAGAAGAAATATTCAACCAGTGTCTCTCTTTTGGCATATCTGAATATTGAACTACAAAAAAAAGTATGTATCTTGTCAGCTCAAAGAATATTCTAGTCCTTCACTAATTAGAATGTGGATGGATCAAGGATGAAAGATTTCCAATATTGTGTTCACCAAGTCTGTGAAATCTGACGTCATCAGATCTTTAATGCTACTTTTTATTTCATATTTTTCATCTCATTTGCATGCCATGAGGGAATATAAGAAAGACTTCACAAGTATACACAGAAAAAAAAGGCAATATTGCAGAGCTAGTCATCCTAATGTAGTTGGTCTATCTACCCATCTTATGAACCATCTGAGAGCTTGTCTAGATTACATCTCTAACCACTAAATTGAAACACAGAGAGGGACAGTCACAAACTCAACATGTGTTGAATACTGTAAACAGGAGCATATACATTAAAGGTGTTTTGCAGGTAAGATGTAAATCCCAGCCTAAGGTTAGAAATTTTTTTATGATTTTGTGATTTTTTTCCCCTTCATAATAAAATAAAGTCTGTTTAGCTAAAAGAGCCATAACAGCAGCCCACTTCATGGAACTGTACTCCTGTAATTATTAGCAAGCAAATCTGGTACTTAAGGGTAATTGGCAAGATAAAGAGATTCAGGTGAAGGAACTCTCTCTTTCTTTGCCATTAGCTGAACAGAATTGCTCATTCTGTTGAGAGACAATAAAGGTATTTTTGAATTTTAGATTAGTATGTTAATAAACACAGGGAAAACAATCATCAGAAATGTTTTGCCTCCTTATCAGGAACAAGTTTTGAGACTACGAGAAGAACATACCTGTTAAATTGACCTAGAACAATGCCATCTCAAAAGTATTCAGTAAGTACATCCTATTGAGACAAAAATAATGAAATTAGTAAAAATTATAGTTTTAAATCACATGTGCTCTACTACCTTAAAAACCAAAACTCCAACCCTTCTCTTTTTTTTTTTTTTTTTTACAAATGAAAGTTGGAGCTCCGAAATCATTCCATGCTGAGCAAAGGGAAGATAAAATTTTTTAATATCATGGAATTTTTTAAAAATTACCAAGAGAGAAACAAAATCTAGGCATTTAATGAAATCATAGGAAACACAGACATGCATTATTTATTCTTACTGTTGTCTAAAAGATTTAGGGAGAAAAAAGCTCCAGGGCAATTTAAGTAGGAGGTAAGATTAGGGAAGGTTTTAATGAAGCCTCTCCGGCTCTGAGAATACAAAACACGCACTCACCCCCTGACCCAGGTGTTACAATTTTTATAATGATGTCCATCCAATCCCTGTTCGCCCACCCCCCAGCCTTTTCCCCATTCCACCCCCCCGATCTGCCCCTTAGGAATTGAGTCTGGGGGAGTTTTGGGATCCCCTCTTCCTCATCTTCATCTTCCTCGACCTTGGAGGCTTTCCAAAGTTCTGGGTTTGAAGGTTGCTTTGCCTGGGTGATATCTTGTTGTCCAGGCCAGGGTGCAGATGTTCTTAAACAGAATGAAGGCCTACCTTGAAAAAGAGACTAAATATGCTACTGGAATTTAGGGGGAATTGGTATGAAATGGGGTAATAGGGTTGAGTATACGTAACTACTGTGCTAAAGGGTGAGGGATACAATGAACACAGCTACTTCTAAAATCTAAAAATTAAAAAATAAAAAAATTCCAAGGCAACATTACTCAGGAATAAACCAAAAAATTACAGCATTGTTTATTTTGTTTGTACAAGCAAAGACTTAGTAGAATGAGACATTTTGAAAGAACAGATACTTTTACTTACTGTGAAGTTTCACTAGTATGTCTTGCAACCCGGTTTCCAATCATTATTTGTTCATGTGAAATGGAACCAGAACCAAATGTCATCTACTGATAGCAAAATTCGATGCCCAATGCTGTTCCCCGTCTTGTAAGAGGTTTTCTTCATACTTTTGAGCTTCATGCTAGACATTGGATGTGCTATCTCTTCTCAAACTACTTTATGTGCATACTCCTTGGAAAAATGGAAATCAGGAAACTGTAACACCAGTACAAAGAACTTTTTTAAATAACAAAAAACCTAGGAAAATTTCTCCCAGAGAAATAGGTCGAACTAATATGCAAATTGCTTCCAAGAGTGCTGCTAAACACACTGCTCATTTTTGCATTTGAATTTATCCATAACCATAGAATACCTCATCCACTGAAAAAAAGAAAAAAAAAAGAAATAAAAAATAAATCTAGAGGGGTAATTATTAAAAAAAAAAAAAGAAAAAGCAGAAGTAAAGAAAGCTAATGTTTAATTTAACTGCAGGATGGTCCTCAGATATTACAGCAATAGTTACTGTTATAATAAAGTATTGTCTCTCAGATTCTTATATTTTGTGCTTCTTTAATTGATTTCTTACCTATGTTCCGATTCTGAAACTATACAAACCCCACTCTTAAAAACATTCTGTCCAGACGGTAAAATAATATGAATAAATTGCTTCAGTACAGTGATATAATCATCAGCAATATACACTGATTACTCATAAGGATTAACTACTTAAGCAGCTATTTGCAAAATGTGTTTAAATCTTTGGAGGAACTACTGGAAAAAATGCAAAGTATTATTATTAGAAGATGTTACAACAGATGTCCTCCAACAGTTTGTCATAAAAACTTAAGATATTTTACAAAGTTCATTTGGTTTTTCAACAGTCTTTGAAGTATAGAATAACAATTTTTAAGAGCTGTGATTTATAGGCATACTGTTTTCTTTGGGTTGTTTTGTAAATCATGTGGGGCTTTTTTCTGTTCTTATAATGTGACAGCTTAACTCCTCTTGTATGTCAGAACAAACTGAAAAAAAATCCATAAATAAAGGAAGCTCTCTTTGGACTTGTAATTCACAAAGAATACATTGGCATTATGCATATCAGAAAAAACTGTAGGCAATTTCACACTTGTTTTCTGTTGCAAAGCCTGGAATTTTATGACTTCAGTGGAAGTAAGAATCTTACGCTTCGTTTACACAAAAGTTATATTAAACGTTGCAATGTGATTACCCTAGACATGTCAAACTGAACATTATACATCTACATTATACAGTGAAATGCCTTAGAAATCATCAGCTAGTCCCCTGTTGGCCAGGGGTATTTCCTGGGCAATTAACCTAAATTTTCAGTGGTTTATGAAATTTTGGGAGCCCTTCCTCCTGACACCTCTGAGTCCAGAAGCAGCAGGATAAGTTTTTTGAAACATCGACAGGTATCTTGATGCACCATCCACTCTGGACATGGTTACAGCTCCTGAAACAAACTAATTTCTCCTGATCATTTCCCCTCTTGGTGAACACTAATGTGAAATAGCCATTAGTACTAGAGCTAGATGAGTGTTTAGCAGCATAGACTTCCTGATGCCAACAAGAAAAATCATTTGTCTCATACAGAAAATAAAAGGGAAATGCTTAAAAAAAGTCATCTATTGTTAATTTTTTTAATAAATGCTTTGTTGTTCTGGGGTCCTTTTGACAATTTAAAATGGTTTTAACTGTTGAAAATCCCCATGATGTTTTTTACCAAAATACTGACCAATTCTTCAAATTAAACTTCTATATTAACTTATAGGTGGACTTAAGTGTTTCTCAGAATTGTCCCCAAACATGATATTTATTCACAGAGATCTAGTTAAGGTCTGAGTTGAACAGATGCAGTGAATTATATAATAATTATACCAATACCAGTATTAGTAATATCTGTGGTAAACCTAGTGACTTTTCCAACCCCAGTTCCCTTAACTTGTAAAAGAGCAAATATTTGTTTTCATCAGTAGCATAAAACAGCTTAGCCACATCTTGACAGAATCACTTCAGATTTTTCTTACACTTTTTGTGAGTCCTCTTAACAGTACTTTTCCTAAAATGCCTGAAGATCATACTGACTCCTCTGTTGAACATGTCCCTGTATTGTCCCTGGATGAGTGGAGCAGCAATTTAGGCTGCACAATTACCAGAGTATTTTGCACTTGCATTATTTTTGTCAAGCAAAAATCCTGTGCCCTGAAAAGTGACGGTAAAACAAAAATTCATCTGCTTTTTTGCAAACACAAGAACGAGAGCAACACTTTTAATTATTTACTAGTAAGCCAGTTGAGGTTGCAACATTAATAGCTGTCAGTAGCTAATTCAATGATCAGGAATATAGAAAAGCATGAAGGTCTATATTTGCAGAAGGCTTCACATAGCTGTACAAACCTAATCTATTTAGGTAGACACCTACAAAACCATTTATTATTCAAAAATTGGGAGTTGTGAGCAGGAAAAAGCCTCTAAGTGCATTTCATGTTCATGCACTGTTCTGAAATCAGAATACACCAACCTGAAAAATATGTCTAGAAACTAAAATGGGTGGCAACATTCAAGTGTGTCTGCCTCTCTGTGAAAGTTCATTGGCATTACAGACAAAATGTAAGAAAAACCAGAATGTGCTTAGGTGCTATATTGTTCAGTATCCAGTGTAGGTTTTAGGGTTGCACCAATCCAGGCAGAGAAAGACCTCTTTCAAGACCTATAAAGTATATTAGACAAAACTGTACACTGAAGGATCCCAAGCCAACCGCTGAAAGCCTTAACCCTGAAAATTGAAGTGCTGAAACAGTTTTGGTGATTTTATGAGTAATCAAAAAACTATTGCCATGTTTTCCTTCTTTAATTCCACTTTTTTATTATTATTACTTAATGCATATTTAAAGAATATACATGGATGAAAAGCACCACTAATAGAGATCTTCCGCCATGTCAAGCTAAAATGCATTCTAAATTGTATTCTTTTCCTTTTGGGGGCTAGTTATTTTCTAAAATACACTTATCTAACAATTCTCTATGTGTTTTAAATGAGTCAAGTATATTTGCATTCTCTAGTTTGTTCTGTACATCTGGGATCTCTATAATCAGTCATTTTTTTATTAGACCATGTGGAAAAATGATAGCCTTGTTCACACAACTTTGCGTTGAAAGAATGCATATGCTTGCTTCATGAAAGGAATTAGAAGAGCCTAGGGATGTTGGAGTTAACTGCGTGGTCTGGTTACTGAGGTTTAACAATTTTTGCTATTCACAGCTGTCAATGTTGCATGTAAGTGTTATATTCCCCATTGTCTCCTAACTCTTTGTGCTTTTTGTACGATTAATACTGCTCAAAGAACTTTGTAAGACATGCAGCTGGTAATCAACAATCTATGATTATAGCGGTTTTTAAAAGTACTGGATATTCTAGTCCCTTTAATTTCTTCATTTGCATAACAATTTGTCTTCATATTTTCCCTAGGGAGTTCAAAACTGTAATCTAAGAAAAGAAGAGAGTTTCATTTCCTCATTAAAAATTTCCACTCAATTCAATAGTTAATCTGAGCCTGGAACAATTTTTCCAAGTATTAGCTGCTGCGTAGGGAGAAAGGAAACTGCCCAAACTCAAAAAACTGCAGCTTCAAAATATGGTCCAGGCTGAAAGAATTTTCACTGTTTCCTAACCCTGAACATCAGCATCACTACTCTATTTCCAAAGACCCAACAGGAAAGGGAAAGATGGAAGGACTTGCATGTGAAGGAGAGACCAGGACATAAGAGAAGTTTGAGCATTTTTTCTCACAGTACAAAAGGGAAACAGCAGAAACTGTAGCCAGCCTTCAGCAGCAGGCTTCCTCTTCCAAATTGTTAGACTTCATCCTAGGATGGATGGGTGGATACATAGATAAATTTTTCAACAGAAATCTATAATAGAAATATCCAAAGTCTAGCTAAGCTCTAACTCCACAGAAAGCCAAGATGAGAAGTGACAGCAGTTTGATTTAACCTACCCTGTTGTCTAGTCTGAAATTCTGACAATGAGTTTGAATTGTAGAATAACTAGTTTTGGAACCACGTACTCATTTGCAGTGTTCCATATTATGCTCCAGAAGAACAATGGTTTTGCTTAAAAAAAAATAAGTTTTTACTCATGTAATGGGAAAGATTGTTGCATTTTCACATCAGATTCATGTTTTGAATGCTATGTCTGCCAATGTTTACAGAGACTGAACTATGTGACTTTTCCCATTTGGGTATTAAGTCACTCACAGAACTCAGCAAAGAAACCCCTTGTAGCAAAATAATAGCATACTTTTATATTTTCTCCTAAAACTAACAAGAAGAAATAGGAGGAAAAATTGTGTAACTGTTCATTTAACCACTGTGCAAAAATGTCAAGTGCTTTTCATCTAGCACGTTACATTTTCAGCTTTCTCCCTGTTAAACAAACTACGTAAGAAAAAAGATTTCCTATGAGTAACATCTCATTTAAGTGAGATGTCCTTGAGTTCTGCTGACTTTTATAAATGAGTAAAAAAAATAAAAAAAAAAGAAGCAAATTACCAGAGTTGAACACAATCCCAAATCAGAAGAACTAGAGCCCAGCCGAGCAGCAAGAGATTTGAGCTCTGAAAGTCATCACATCAACAAGGACTCACAAATACCCTCACATGGAGCAGAGTGCACTTTTGGAAATGGATCTTACATCACTTTTGGAAATGGATCTTACATCACTTTTGGAAATGGATCTTACATCACTTGAGTGAGAGCCATATTAAATCAACAGCATTTGCACTGGGACTGGAACATTAGAAATGTCACTTTATTCCTTTGTTCATTTGGTCTCCGCTCTAATAACATCAATTCCCCAATCTTATTATAAGTACAATATTATTTATCCAAGAATTAGTTTTTCTAACAAGTATTCCAATGCAAGTAGAGTAGCACTTGCTATAACAAAGGGCTATTGAAGAGCCTATTTTATGTTTTCTTCATTTACTCCTATAAACACAAAAATTAGAGTCAGATGCCAGTTTAGTTTAAATTAAAAGGATGTATAGCACTTTTATGTTACAAATGAAACCAGATTACTTTTTAAAGAAAGAAAGAAGCAACAAGTTCTTCTTTGAAGAGTATGTAGAAGATTTATTGCAAATGCACAAACCAAAATCATTTAATGCAACCACAGCTAAGACGCAGTATATATTGTTTCATTTCTTATACAGCTAATTCTGGAAGATCTAATTATCCCACACCCAAACCTGCACATGTATTTAATTATCTTTTTGTCTCTAAAGCTGATATAAGTGCCAATAATGCAACTCAAACTAAAACATCTTAGATATACTTCATTATTATTAGGAATTTCACTGAGGTTTTTACCTTTTGCTTAAAATAAAATTCTACTATTCTTACAAATTATTCTGAGATTTTCTTGGTTATCTTGATTTTTCTCTGAAGGAAAGCCCAGCTTGGCAATGTTTTCTGGGACCACATGCACTTTTAAAATGAAAACAGTAGAATGCAATGCTCATTGAAGTCAATGAAAACAAAACAAGTGTAGTTTGTTTCAGTTGCTTTTGGCTGGGATGCTGCCTCCTCTGCATGTAGCTACCTCATTGAGAAAATATCTGCCTGTAAAATCTGGTAATCGTAGCAGAGTGCTCACCACCACTAGCTGTATTCTAGCAATGAAGTAATCTTTCCAAAGCACTTATCGTCAAGCTGTAAACGAGGCCATGCCTGCAGCAGTGTCTTCCTTCCTTGGTTTTGTGAGGGCTCTCTAGCCATCTAGGCTCAAGAGTTTTCTCGCGTTCCTATTGCAATGACCTTAAATGATCCTACTCTCACCACATAACTTGTCTTTTTCCTGGTACCTTCCAGCAGTTTATTCTATTGTCCCTTGCCGCTGTGAGTGTTTCTCTAAGTGGCAGTATGACAGCAGGCAGCTGCCATGGGAGAGCTCTGGCAAGGAATGCAGTTGGAAAACGGCTTCTCTTGCCTCGTGGTACCTGACTGAGGGGTGTGCAGTGGGCTGATCCTGAGACATCAGTCTGCAGTGCTCCCTGGAGGTGGTTTCTGGGAAGCTTCAGGGAACTGCCCGTGCAAGGGAAATGAAACAAACACAATATCCAATAGTCTACAAACCTGTCAATGACTTCATGGCCAGTTTGCAAGAGTCAGCTCGCTACCCAGACTGTAGGATCATGCTGCAATTCTGGTGAGTAACAGGAGATGGGGATCTTTGTTTCCTTTCTCTGATCACCTTGGGTAGGAGTTTAGCCTCTAGTACAAAGAGTCTGCAGGACACTTACTTTCTGTCCATGTCCACTGGCTACAGTCAGATTGTATTTCCCATTGCTATCCAATTAAGTTTGTGCCCTGTATTTCCAACAGCATCACAGCAATAAAGACCCTATCTGACTCCTGCAATACATGTCTTCCTGCAGATTCAGTGCTCTGAGACTCTCATCTATCAGAACGAATGGAAAGCCATTACTTCAGAGTCCAACTTGTCTCTCATCTGTCCCAGCCACACTTCCAGCTGAGCTAGGAAGCATTTCTCTTATCAAACTATAGGAAATAAAAAAAAAGGGGGAAGAAATGGTCATAGCTGTACTTCCTAATGGGGAAATGGGTTAAGGCCTCTGTTGTGACTTAGTCCAGTTCCTTGAGATGATAAAGCAAGATTCATTAGCTTTGGCATGAAACATGGAGCTAAATACACAGGAAATAGACCTTTCATCTTTCAGAATGTTTCCTTTTGTGCTGAAAAGAGGGATTAGTAATGTCATTTGATTTTACATCTTGGTGCTATCCGTCAGACAATTGTTTCTCTCTGGAAACATCAGTTCATGAATTGTATAGCTATAAGGATTTCCAAATTTGACCAGTATCCTCTCACTAGGTCATATCTAAGCTTGTCTCTGAAATAGACAGTATATTTGGAACATTTGATTTACCCTGACCTCTAAGAAATCCTAATTTTGATCCTGAATCATACTATTTAAGTGCACCCTCCTTCTCTTGATGAATGCCCAGGCCTCTTTCTTGCTTGCAACCAGGTTTTCTGCTTCTTCCCTCATTGTTACTGGCCTTCTGCTTCCCATCTCTTTGGCTCTTTCACACCTCCATAGCAAATTTCTATAGCTCTGGAAAACCTCTTGGTTTTCTGTGTCTTTCTTAACAACCTCTTCGGATGGCTGCTCTGAGACTCTGATCTCCCTGGCTTCTGGCTTTTGATTTTTTTCTATCATGGAATGGGAGGAATGACATTCTCTCCTCAGCTTTAACTAAGATTTTTGAAAGGGAAAATATAAAAGAAGTAACCTTAAACAAAGCTTTTTTCATTGTCTGAAGCTAGACTTTTTCTTTCCCTGCTGACTTTCATATGTTCTAGACATTGAAAAAGAGAGAGGTAAGAAAGGGATGTTTTTAACTTTCTCCTGGCTCTTTTCTATTTCCTTAAGTACATTTATACCTGCTTGTCCAAGCAAGAAGGAAACAAACCTGATCACTACGAAATAAAACCTCATCTTTCCTGTTATCTACTGGTGCATCCCTATAGCATAGTTATTGTCACTACATAGAGCAGCCAAATGCCCTGCTCTGGCCTAAGTTCAGAGAACAAGTGTATCTGGCATGTATAATATGTGTCCCCTTAGGACTCATCCTGTGCTACCAGGATGAACAAACTGCAAGTTGTGGCAAAAGTCAAGAGAGCAGAAAGTGAGGAAAAAGCATCAGCTTCAGCTTTCTGTAGACAGTTCTCAGTGCCAGGCTGCCAGAAATACACTCGGCACTTTCAAAAGAAAGGCAATCTTTTTTTTATTTACATTTGTGTTGAGATTTTGAGTTTTGAAATGGAATTGAGATTTAAGTAAATGGGATGTAAAATTATATAAAAGGCTTTTCCTTCAACTATAATTTACGACGGATATAATTTTTTTTCTTAATTAAAGAAGCATAGTAGTCTCATTAGTTAGTGCTAAGGTAGTTGGACTGTAGATGAATCAAATATCTTAAAATAGACAAATCTGAAAAGAAAAAATAAAAGAAAAAGGAAATATTATTAATTTGATACCATATACTTATGCAGTAACTAACATGACATACATCTACCCTCTGTTCCAAGTTTATTTTGTTTCCATAGCAGAAAGATCAAGATACAGAGCAGGATCACACAATGAAATACAGTATGATCACAACCCTGGACTTCAGCACTTTGGTCTCTTCACAGATCTGCTTAAAGAAATACCATGTTTTAGTGTCCTGGACAGTAGAGTAGTCCAGGAGAGCTGTTTGATTTTTGAGGATTGCCTCTTCCAAGCTCAAGGACGGATCATCCTCATGTGTAGGAAATCAAGCAAAGGCAGTTTGGAGGAGTCCTGCATGGGTGAACAAGAACGTCCTGACACAACTCAAGCATAAAAGGAAATCATACAGGAGGTGGAAGCAAGGACAGGTGAAACAGGAGAAATATAAAAACAGTCTGAGCATGCAGAGATGGGAAACATAAATGCATCTAGAGTTAAATCTGGTGAGGTATGTGAGGAGCAATGAGAAAGGCTTCTACCGATTTACCAGTAGCAAAATTAAGATATGATTAAAAGAAACACAGATGCACTTCAGAATGGAATAGGGGTCCTGGTGACAAAGGACATGGGTTCAGGGTGTCCAATGCCTTCTTTGCCTTGGTCTTTGCTGGTAAGTCCAGCCTTCAGGAATCCCGAGCCCCAGAGGCATATGGGAAAATCTGGAGCAAGGAAGACTTACCCATGGAGCAGAGTTAGGTTAGGCAACATTTAATCAAATGGCACATGAGTCCATGGGACGTAATGGGATGCACCAATGGATGATACTGGGGGAGGTTCCTGAGGATCAGAAGAAAGTACATGTCACTCCTTGAAGAAAGTAAATGTCACTCCTGTCTTTAAGAACAGTGAGAAAGAGTATCTGGGGACTTACAGGCTGTTCGGCCTTACCTCAGTTACTGAGAAAGTGATGGACTACATAATCTTGAAAATTGTTGCTAAACCTATTAAGGACAAAAAGGGAAGAAGTCAACATGGGTTTACGAAGTGCAAATCATGTTTAACCAACCTGATGTCTTTCTCCAATGAGTGTCTCTATGGGAGAGAGTACAGCGGTGGATGTTGTTTATCTTGACTTTAGTTAGGGTGGTCAACCTGTTGAACATGAACCAGTAATGTGCCTTAGCACCCAAGGAGGCTAACAGCACCATGATCTACCTCAGGAAAAGAATCAACAACAGATTGACAGAGGTGATTGTGCCCCTCTACTCAGCACTTGTGAGACACATCCTGAGCACTGGCCTTTCCTGCAGAGGAAAAAATGTGAGTCCAGTGAAAGGCCATTTATATGAATATGAATATCAATACCAAAATCAATATGCGATTTTGGGGGTTGTCCTGTGTAGGCCAGGAGTTGGACTTGATATCCTTGTGGGTCCCTTCCAACTCAGGATATTATATGATTCTATGACTACTGGACTGAAGCATTGTACAAGGAGAAGCTGAGAGAGCTTTAGCCTGTCGAAGAGAAGGCTCAGAAGGATCTTACAAATGTAAGTAAATACCCAATGAGAGGGAATAAAGATGGAATAGCCAGAATCTTGAGCAGTGTGCAGTGAAAGGACAAGAGGAAGTAGGAACAAACAGAAAGAAATTCCTTCTAAACTCAGAAAAAGGGGTAGGTTTTTTACTGTAAAGGTTGTTGAATACTTTCAACAACCTGTCAACAAATTCATGTCACAGTCTCCACAAATTAGGTATTATTAATGTAGGATATAGAGGAAAAAACAACTTGCATCCAGAGGAGGATATATGCTCCAATTCAGACACAGAAACAAAAATGCTTCAAAGGTGCAATATTGCCCAATGATGATTTCCTAGGGTTTTCTGCAGGGATCTGAAAAAAAAATAAATCACACAGAGTATGAAAAATATCCTCATGTGAAATATAAATTTAGGAACTTGAAAATGTTAGGTTTATGGTCAGACTCAGTGATCTTAAAGGTATTTTCCAGCTTAAATAGTTCTATGATTTATGTTTTCTTACAGCTGTATATTGTAAGCTATTTAACATCAGTTTCATAGAAGTATTTACATAAGCATTTTTACATTAATCAGCTAAGAAATAAAACACAATTTAGAAACAATTTAGAAATCCAACATATTAAGTTTTGATTAATCTAGGTGAAGCGCAGAGATATACTTTAAATGCGAATTGTGAGAAACCTGCAGGAGGTGTTTTGTCAGTTTGACATTTCTGTTGGGTGCTAAGTTTGGAAAGCAAGATTTTGGAACCCAGTTCTAGAGGATAATTTTTTTCTTCTGGTGTGAAGTATTTCACATTTCATAAGAAATTATGTATCTGCATATGGCCTTAAGCTGCTTTAAAGGCCCCTTTTCCCTATCCTGAAGAACACTGCTGTATGAATTGAAGTGTTGTTTTCTTCTGTGTGTCATAAAATAAAGAGTTGTGAAAAGTTTAAAAGCCACAACTATTCTGCACCGTCCATACAAAGCAAACACAGGGATCCTAAGGTGTGGAAAGGCCTCCCTAAATCTGCGATGCCCTCAGGAGCGACACACAACGGGATAGCCCAGCATATTGTGGAACGCTCCCGCAATGAGGCGGCAGGAGCGGGAGAGAGACCAGCAGCAGGAGCAGAAGTAGCCCAGAAGCAGCAGCAGGACCAGCAGCAGGACCGGGAGCAGGACCAGCAGCAAGACCAGGAGCAGGCGCAGCGCTCCCCGCGGCCTCAGGGCGGCACTCGCGCTCCGCCACCGGGTGCTCTCGAGGTTTGCGTCCCTGTTATTCCCACCCTGCATGGCCATTTCCCATTAGAAACTAATCCTGTTTTCAAATCTGTATGTTTCTTAGAACTATCCCTGGAAAACTAAAAGAAAACACAAGAGCTGCACAATATCTATGCAATAACTCTTCTGCTTGGTTCTGGCCGAAATGGAAGTGCCAAGAGAACGTCTTCCCATAGTAACTCAGAATTCCTAATTCTGCATAAGAACATTAAAATAAACACATGCACATATTACTGTTTTGATTTTGTTCAGAGATAAACATGAAGATCAGTCTCCTTTTTATTAAAAATGCTCTTACTCCAGTCCATAGAGAAAAAAATTAACACATGATTTTGCATTTTTGTTTGTCTGATAAAATTCCTCAGATAAGGTTTCTTGGATTTTTTTTTTACATTTTACATATATTTATGTGTGTATATATATATACACATATATATAAAGTCTTTTCAGGCAAAACCCCAAAATCTGGTAAGATTTCTTTGAGAATTTTTCTGGACTTAGTGGATCTGGCTCTTCCTTCATAGTTCTGCATCAAAGTGGTTTTGGAAATGAGACACTGTTTTGTTACTAAAAGGTATGACAGCAGAATCTCTCATCTCTATTTAAGCTGCAGACCATTTTTCTTCAACCAAATAATATTTTATTTGCCAGATAATGTTTAATATGAGGGAAATAGAAACTGTCCTTTATTTTGTGCACAAACTGAATCTGAATTAATAAAAATTCTGAGATCTAAACCACCTTTGGAATGTGCAACTTCTGCCTCTACAGTATTTTTTATAATGTGAGTAACAAGGGAAAAAAGTGTTCTGCCCATTATTACTTGCACATGAAGGGTTTTTTCTGACCAGAATTTAGGCACAATGAAGTACTTTAAATTCTTCATTAATAGATAGACTTTCATAAAATATCAAACAATCTTTCTGCCTCCAGAGAATGCCTTTTACCCACAAATCTTCATTTGATTACTCTCAAAGGAAGTAGTGGTCAATTTTGATCAACTGCTTTATTTTCAAAAAGTGTTTATTTTGGTTCTTGTTCCTTTGAGAAGATCTTTTGAAGATTTGTGTGATGTGTGTTCTTTGTGAAATTTAATCTGCTAAACTTTTGATGCAAAACTGTTAGCAAGAAGTTGTACATGAACATAGTAGCTGTCAGATAATAATGTTCTATTATACCCTGCTAAACAGTGACAGGCTGTTTAGAGATTACAGATGGGATGAAGTCTCCTCTTGACTAAGCCTAAAAGACCAGTAATAGTCTTCTTCCACAGTGCTGGTTGTCCTGATGTCTTCCTGTGGAAAATAACAGTAAATTCGCACAGTGGGGCTGGAGGGCAGCTGATCCAGAAAAGTGTATGATGAAAGGGTATTTAGAAAAGCAGGTCCATTAACTGGAAATTAACTGTAAAGGACTACTACCTAATAACATTGCATTTCAAGAGCAATTCAGAGCTGGCATTAGAGCCCAAAGTCTACATGGTGTGGACACAAGCTGCAGACCAGAAGCCTTAGGCAACCTTGATGATATTCCAAGAGAAGAAAGGTTGGTTCGCTTTGTCCCTCAGCAAGCACCCACAAAGGCATGAATCACAGTGTGCAGAAGAGAGTTTATTGCTGTATCTTCATTAATGTAGATGATAATATATTATTGAATGTTAATATATTTCTAATTATGAGTCTTGTACAATAAATGGATACATCTGTATTTTTTCATAAGGCTTGAGATTAAGGAAGAAGAAGCTCCAGGCAACCAAAAAAAGCAAGTGGTTTTTTATTCCTACCTGAGCAAACATAGCAATGAGTAAAGAATATACTGTATGGAAATATGCTTGTTCAAACTGAAAAATAATAGTAAAACATTAATCTTTTCAAACAACTCTTTCAGCAATAGAATACTATCCCATTAATACAAAACTGATAGGCAACATATTCCTCTTGAAACAAAAGAGTGATAATTAAACAAATGCTAAAGTCAGAGGAACAGAGGCACAGTCAGATGAAGGGTGTTCAGGAAATCCTGGGAGGTGATGTGCTCCATCCTTCTGAAGGCAGTAGAGGAGAATGTTGTGGCAAGGATTGTTATTAAAAAGGAATTGTTTCCGTGCTTCTTGAAGGCAATATTTTGATATTTGTAACAGAAGGGACTCAAGCACAGCTCTTTGCTGCTGCTCTGTCTGCATCATGCCCCTCTTCAGCAATACGCTTCGTTGAAGTCCCCGGACAGTCTGTGGCCTTCTGCAGGGATGGAGATGAAGCCTGTGCTCCATTTTCAGTTTTCTTTGTAGACTTGCCAGGCCTTCTCTGGGAAAGATTTCTCTTCCTCATACAGACTGTAGTTCTGCAGTTGCTAAGGCAAATGATAATTTGAAAAAGAAATATGTTGGGCTGCGCTTGGTTTTCATGTTAACAAGGCTGAAAATGTTTCTGCTCAGAGTTTTGGAATGTTGTTGCCCTCCTTCTCCTCTGGGGAGTGTCTTATCCAGAAAGGCCTGGACAGACTAGAAAGTGCTGCTATTCTCTTGGCAACATTTATTACAGGCATGGAGGGCAAACAACAGTCAGTTGCACCCTCTGAGCATTGCTTTGGCTTCCAATTCACACAACAAAGAAAAACATCTTTGACTTCTATTCAGTTTTATGATACACAGAAATCGGCATAAAGTTTAACGCAAATTTTAGCATTCACATTGCAGAACTCTGTTCGACAAAACACTCCATACTTCCTCAAAGTTTTATACGATGTGAGCCATCTCTGGCTTGATTTAAATATTTACCTCTTGAAGGTTCAGCTTTATTTAACTTCACATTTATTAATGCATCTTTGAGCTAATACATCTTTCCCATTGTTTTAGTTACACTCTTGGTATCTTCCACTACTATAAACATTTTTGTTGTGCAATGCCTGAATATTTCCACTTGTTTTTTTCAGAGAGCCTGAATTAAAGGACAGCATGGGGTAGGAGGATTTTATGAGTAGACAGCAAGTGAAGGAAAACGCATGAGGGCAAACAAACACGAGCCATGACTGACAATTTCATGCAGAAACTGAACATTTTGAAAAATTTAAATTCTTCAGACTTGACTGCTGCTTGAATATGTAGCATTAATCCTGAGGAAGGATCCCAGCTTTACTGTAGCAGACAGCAGATATCCAAAAGAGGGCAATTCTGGTGTCTCCCATGCAAAAGTGAAGAGGACACCATGTCCAAACAGCAGTCTGCTCCAAAATGCCTGATTGCTTTTGTAAGTCTCATCCTGCCCAGACCTCGAGGAGGAGAGAGGTAGACATTCAACTATGAAAAGCATTGTCTGGGACTTTGTCCTAGTTTTGGCTAGGGCACAGATATTCTTTGATACCACCTAACATTGTTGCCAGGGGCAGGGGAAGGGACTCTCTGGCCTCGGAGAAGGAGGACAGGGCTTCCAGTCAAAAACATGTGGCGTGTGGAGGGAACATGTCAGCCTTTGTCTCATTGTCACAGAGTCAGCAGTGAGCATTTTTCCATGTGAATCACCCTTTTATATACTTTTGTTATTAATATTGCTGCTTTTACTGTTTGTTTTCTTATCTCATTGCATTTTCCAGTGCCTTTTGCACCTCCTATTGGAGGGGCCGAGGGGAGTGGCTCATGGTCTTTTTTTAGTGGGAGTACTAAACTGGGGAATATCATTCCTAAACCATGCCAGACATTTTGATGACCATCCACATCCTCTTCACAGACATGGAAGGATTTACTCCAGTTTATTATTGTCTGGGCAGGCAGCATCATGATCAGAGGTCTTGCTTTGTTTTTTTCTCAGGAAGGTATTTCTGCCAGTGATCCTTCAATTTCTTTTAGTCTTGAGGACAAATTCCTTGCTCTTTGCAAGTGCATGACAAGAAAATGTCATGTAGATATGGCATTTTCTGACAGTTCTCCAGCTGGAGCTGAACATGTGTCTCTCCCTGAATGGCTTAGGATCTCCAGAGGGTTCCCAACAGAAGTAGCAGAAAGCAGGAGAATAGTTGCACCATCACTTGTGTGATGTAACTATTTCTTAACATCAAGAAGTAAAACCCCTGTCTTTTCAATAGTTTTTAATCATAATGATGACATCTAGCCAAAGTGTTTCACACACAGATTTCTAGTGAACAATTGGAAGAGTGCTAAAGAACAGTGTTTGGGACACAGCCACATGAATCTTTAGACCCCAGCTTTGCAAAATCTGACCCACAGATCTGGGGGAGAAAGCCAAATGTGAAAATCTTCTTGATGGGAAAACCACTTTCCCTCATACATTTCCCTCTAATGACACACCTCCCTCTGACTGGTTTCCAATGCAGACTGCCAGACAGAACACCAGCTCTGTGCAAACAGGTTTCCTTGCAGAACACTGTGGCCTCAGTGCTCACCCAAGTAACTGATTCTTGAGAAGAGGATTAACACTGCAATACTCCACAGTTGTGACAAGTTACAGTAATTCCTACTTGTGGAGCCAGCAAACCTGCAGTATCACCTCATCTGCTCAAGGGGCTGCAGGAGCGCTGGTTTGCACTGGCTCTGCTGTGGCATAAGCCTCAAGTACAGCATGTTCATCCAAGATCCCCTTAAAAACCCAGGCTTATAGTTAAATGGATTTGAATTGAATCTTACTGAAAAGACGCAAGGGTATCATGAGAGATCCTGCAACACAGAAGCATTTGAGAACTCAATTTTTTGTGAAGTGAAGCATCTGTTTCTATTCTAGGTCTCCACTACAGTCTGCAAAAATGTTACTAGCTACCAGTTGACACAAAATTTGAAATAGTGAAATGGAAACACTAAATGAGTTCCCTATTAAAAACAGCCTAATTAATTTTTTTAAAGTACCATTTTTACATTTCAAATCAAAGATTGAAACTCGTTTCTGCAGCACTCTCGCCAAATACACAATTTTACACAGTGAAATACCTGGAAATATTTGCACACAACCTCAGATAAAATTTCAAGGAAGCAAAGAAACCAAAATAAATGTTAAGCTGCCAACAAACCCAACACATTTAATTTCCTTTAGTGCATCCTTATAAAGACAGTTTTACTTTTTTTTTCCAGATTGAAAAAAATAAATTCTTGTCTTGTCTAAAGTTCTAATCTGTTCAGGACCTTTTTATTATTTCTCTAACCTGAGAGTTGTCAGCAGTTCCCTCAGCTTGGCACTGTCTCTCATGTCAAGCATCTGAGGGCACGGAGAGTTTATAAATTAAAACTGCAGTTGTGCTCAATTCATTTGAAATATGACTAAAACATTTTGCCATGACTCTCTCTATAGTATCACGTTAGCTCAACCTGCCTTTTTCCTCCTGCTACAGACTTTTTGATATATATTCCTGTCTCTTTGATCCTAAGTGAAAGACCATGCAGTGCAGGACCAATCCTGCAGCACTCCCAAGCTGGCACAGCTCCACAAGCCAGAGGTTTATGAATCACTTTTCATCTGATGAGTGCTAATTTTTCTACGTAAGCTGCCTTCAGCATTTCCCACAAGGACTCAATAAATTTGAAAAGTAGTTGTTGGAAATATTGCAAAATGAATACATACAGAAAGAAGAATTTTGCATGCAAAATCTGGACATGAGCACTATCAGCTCTACCAGTCTAATTCAACCTGCACAGTTCTTTGCAATGGAGTATAGAGATCTGGGGACTTTTGCTGGCATGCCAACAGACATCACAAGTTCAGTGATGAGAAAAAGAACACACAAACATAAAAAAAATCTTCACATAACCCTCTACCCCACTCTCTCCTCAGTCTCTATTTTCCTTCCTGCTGCTGTGGATTACACTAAATCCACCAAGACCCATCCAGTGAGATGGTGAGCCACAGTCCCTAAGGTCGTGTCCCTGCCCCAGCCTTGATTGCTCATAGTCCCTCAGAGTGTACATGCACCAGTCTGAGTCGCTCACAGGATCATCAGTGTCCATACCCTCTTCAACATGGAATGTCTCCTTGCTCCAAGAGTACATCTCCAGTCCCCAGAAGTTGCCACTGTCCTAAAATATTTTTGAATGCCAGCAATTGGGGGCTTCTGGGTTAAGCTGAAGTTTTGATCAGGGGTGGAGTTTCCCACTGTTGGCAACACTTGTTTCAGAGCTGGCTGGAAGCAGCTGTGAACATCACACTAGTCACTACTACTTCCCTCTGAGACTTAAAACCTGCAAGTTATGCCCACTTATACGCCAACAATCAATTCAGAATAAATTAGTGTGCACTGTAAAACAAAATGGTCACATTTGACAAAGGATTGTGAAAATAGCACCAAATTGTTACCACCTCCTGTCATACTCTTATACTTCACACTACCAAATATTTCTCTCAAAAGAATCCTTTGATCTTGTAATTTATATATAAAGTAGACATTTCATTTGGGGGGTTTTATTTAAAAAGTACTTTTGCCAATTAACAGATACCAATCATACCCCAGTTCTGGTTAGCAATTTGCAATCATCTACCTTTGAATCATGTACTGAAATAAACAACTCAGGGTAGAAATAATATTTTTGGGGTTTTGTGGTTGTTGTTGTTTTGGGTTTTTTTTTCCCAAACAAAAAGCAAAAATTAAATGCCCCTGGCATTTTCTCTAAAAAGCTAAGTAACAATTATGAAGCTCACAGTCTTCTAAGCAGCAATTTGCATAACTGGCACTGAACTGGCACTGAATATGTAAGGTATTGGGTCCAAGCAAATAGCTTCCAATGCTGTTGAGTAGTTCATGTTTACACATATGCTTTCTATCTCTTCCATGATCCAGAGATCCAGGATTGGTTAAAATAATAAGCTTGGAAAAAATGTGGGGATTTTCAGAAAGTTGAGGGCTTATACTAGTTTTTCAGTTGTTGTCACCCACTGATGAAAAGCTGCCCTTGCAATTATACTTTTCCATGGAGATCAGAAAAAGGATTTTTCTCCAAGAAGGCAACAGGTTCACCTGCACACACTGAAAGGAAAGAAGTAAAGTAGAGCTCATCTACAAGGCCAGCCTTTAAAAATGAAATAGTATCTTTGTGTTCCCATTTGCGAAGAAAATATTGCCCAAATTCATCCATGTATCAAATCTTTCTTATCTAAATGTTTCATATGCTTCCCAATATGGCACCTAACCTTGAATAACTCTACAGATTCATCATTCACCTGTGAGGTGTCCTCCGTTCCTCTTAAGATCTATGTCCTGTGCAACTGCCTTTTTCAGTTCAGTGCATACAATGTATCACGTCTTTATTATTCCTGCTATTAAACAGTTGTTAAACATGTAAGTAAAACACACATTTTAGATGTGCTTTGCTCTGAGAGTCTGAAGTTGAATAGTATCTACCTATGGAGAAATTTACCTGACTAATAGTGCTTGTGAGCCTGTGCTTCTGATTACATCTGATGTTAGCTTCCAAGAGGTTTAAGAGTAGGATTCTTGCTACCTTAAGATCATCCTGTTCTTCAGCTTGGGCTGAAAAATTTGGAATGTGTTTGTTTTTGTCTTCATCTGCATCTGACTGAGTACCAATATGAATTTTCTCAAAAAAATGAGATGATATTTCACACACCAGCCAAGTCCGTATTTTTACAGATTTCTGCCGGCTCAAACTCCTGGTGATTCACTGAAGTCTCTACAGACCTTCTGGGAGCTCATAATAAACAAGACGAACAGAGTGGTGTCTGATACCTTCACCTCAGCAAGATCTACAGATTCAGTTGCAAGATCTGATGAAGCTCCTGCACCTGGACATCAGTCTCAGTTCCACTCTGAAGTGAAGCAGTACATTCATGGTAGAGTACTTGGTTTTGAGCTGCTGTAATTTATAAACTGCTAAACACAGATACATTTCCATCTATTTCAATTTAGATGAATGTGTATGGGTGTCAAGAAACATAGTTGAGGACAAAGGCTGGTGGCAATTGTTGAGGAATTAATTTAGTGCAGGTAGCTCGGTGTGCAGCTGCAGTGCGAGCAGCAGGATGAGGTCTGGGGAGCAGGAGCCTGAGCCTGAGGCAAGGGGCTATGAACTGCCAACCCTTTGGATAACAAAGGGCCCCGAGGATCTGTGGTGCCAGCTAGGGGAGCGGGCACTCAGAGACAGGGCAGGAGCCGATGACCCGCAGACTTTGCTGCTTAGACTGTATGGTTCCTTTGTTGGGGTCCCTCCTTGGAGGCACCCAGATCGAGCTGTTATTTTGTTATTTAGTTATGGCACTATGATAAAGTTATTTTAAGAATCTGGACATCTGAGACTCTGCTATGGGAAACCTAGCATCGAACATCGATGACTGTGTGAGTGTGGGGTATGCAGCAGCGAAGGTGCTTCAGTCCCAGCTCAGATGGTGTAAGAATGACTGCCAGAGTGGCTCCTGGATGGTCAGACAGGGAAGTTTTTGTCTGTGGAGAAGATAGGTGGGAATTCCAATGTGTCTGGCAACCATACGTTAAAGAAGGCTTGTGAGTCAGTCCTCAGCAGTACCACCTCAACTGTAAAAACACATTTATATAATAATTAAAAATGACTGGCTGTGCACTACCCTTCATTCTGGCCATATGCACATATAGTCCTTCACAACAATAAATACGTGTAGAGGTATCATGTATTTCTTTCAGGTAGCTATCCTCCCTTACATTACAAAAGGCTTAGCATATACTTAATTGGGCTCCATATCCAGTGGATGACAAAAGTGTTGTTAATAGGCTAGGCTAGACTAAGCAAAGCTCTAACAAGTTAGGATTGTATATAATACAGTCTCACTTGGACACATATTCTTCATTTCATGTAAAGGCAACTGTATAATTTTGAGAGGTTTTAAATTACAATTTGCTGATCGTGGTACACTTTGCACAGTTGATGCCATGTGGAAAATTTGTGGGTGTCATTTTTAAAACAATTTGGTCTGTTTGAGATCTTTCATCAACAAAACCTTCAATGCAACTCTTTTCTTTGGTGGATGTTCAACAAAAACATTTTTATAAACAACAAATTGCAAAAATCAGCATAAGAGGACCTTCATAGTTTGGCAGAACCGGAATAGTACATAACTATAACAGAGCAGAGGACACATGCACTTAGCTTTGAATGTAACTTATAAGTGAGAAAGAACTTCATTTAAACTGACACCGCCACAGAGAAATTTACTCCAGTTTCTCTGGATATTTCAATCTGCCTAATCAACCCACCCTTTCTGAGTTCCCAAGAAGGTGGAAAGCAGACTCAGTACTGTGTACACAAAAGGCCTTGTTGCTGTCGATCTCTGTGCTCTGGATCATGATCTACCCTCAAAGCATTTGAATTGTTTATAGACAGGGATTGCATAAAATTTGCTGTAGAAAAGGAAGATGACTTCTGCTTGGCAAATGCATTCCAAATGGGCCACCACTGCTAGTGGACAATTTTTCTACTGGAATAGGTGAAAGCAGACTGGAAAAAACCAAAAGCTGGATGTGGAGAGAATGAATGGCTTGCTTATTTTAAGACTAACTCAGATGAAATAAACCATACATTTCTGGAATTAGTTGTATAACCTGATATACTGAAGTGAGTCCAAAGGAGGGCCACCAAGTTGATTAGAGGGATGGTGCACCTCTCCTATGAGGAAAGGCTGAGAGAATTGGGTTTGTTCAGCCTGGAAAAGAGATGGCTTAGAGGTGACATAATTGCAGCCTTCCAGTACCTGAAGGGAGCCTATAAGGAAGAGCGAGAGGGACTTTTACAAGAGCGTGTAGTGACAGGGCAAGGGGTGAATGGCTTCAAACTGAAAGAGAGAAGGTTTAGATTAGACATTTGGAAGAGATTCTTTACTGTGAGGGTGGTGAGGCAATGGCACAAGTTGCCCAGAGAAGCTGTGGATGTTCCATCCCGGGAAGTGTTCCAGGCCAGGTTGGATGAGGCTTTGAGCAACCCAGTCTAGTGGAAGGTGGCCTGGCTCATGGCGGGGGATGGAACTAGATGCTCTTTAAGGTCCCTTCCAACCCAAACCATTCTACTATTCTATGATATTGCACTGAAAAAATCAAAACTGTCCTGCTCTGTGTTTCAAGTCCTATTCCAGAATTTAAGAAATCTATCCTGGGTTTCAAGAGGGGTCTTGAATAATGCCTTGGTGATACAATAGTCCAGGCTGAAATGCACACCTCATCTTCATTGTTAGCAAAGGATCCATCAGTTTCAAATGACCTTTATTTGCTCAAGAAGCCTTCGTCTATACTTTTATCTGTTAATATGCCATTTTAATAGGGAAAAGGTAATTTTGGTTTATGATAAGGTAACATGAAGTTTATGATAATTTATGACATGAAGTTCTGTGGTAGAGTTGTCTATTCAGCACAGGAATGGTAGCATTCTGCATAAAACACACCAATCTTTTTCAATTCCAGTATGGTCAAATATCACTGCTTTTCTAAGAAGTGGATTTGGAAGCTTCCCAGATGATACATCTGCCCTTTCTTTTTCTATCACATCTCAAAGAATGAAGCTGACCAGGGAAATAATAGGAATTAACATACTTTTATAAAATGCATGTGCTACCTACTCTCTCTCTCTGAATAACATCTGGATTTTCTTCAGAGTGCCTGGTTGTATAGCTTGGAAATACATGCCAAAACATCTGCAAGTCGGCTGCATATTGCAAAGCATCTGCAGCTTAGAGCTCATGGGAATCCCTTGAATCATGGTAGAGGAAGCCCCAGGGAGAGGGGAGGAAGGGGAAGAAAGTGTAGGCAAACCCCCAAAATCTTTGTGCTGCACTGTTTGCATGAAAGAGAAGTAAAACCAAAGGGAGAGTTAAGAATGAAGAATTATTGCCTTGTTCAATCATCATTGCAGAACTGCAGTCACTTATATACAGAAGAAATACAATTCTGTTCATATCACTACAGATCTTTAAAATGCTATCATTCAGCATTCATACATCTTTATCATAACTGCATACAAAATTAAGACTGAAAAATGTTTCTTCTACATTTTTCTTTCTGTTGCCAAGTTTATATGAGCTATCGTCATAAACTGTCATATTTACTTGTTTGTTTGTTTGTTTGTTTTTATTGTACTTATTTATTATTTATTTTACCTTCCCTGCTAAAGTTACTGACTGTCTTTATCAAACTGTCCCAAGAGAACTGATCGGAGACTTTGATTTTGAACAATCACATGGAGCTGGGATTGAACTGATTTGAATTTATAAATTCATTTTAAGGAAAAAAAATAGGCAGAAACACTGGTATCTAAACTCTATTAGTAGAGCAACAAACACTATATACCTTTACATAAAAGCCTAAAAAAGATACTCTAACAGGGCAAAACAATAGCTTAATATTCTTCATTCAATAGTGGCAACAGGCAATATTGTGTAAGGAATGAGCCATTATCTGTTGTTCATTCATATCATATGCCCTCAGCATCTGCAATCATTGGATCAGGGATGATCGTTACATTTATCTATACCCTTACCTATTCCTGTTTTAGATTATGGCTGTGAGAGGATGCATACTTGCTTATTCCTCTCATCATCTGTTTATATACCTTTAGTCCTTGAATTTCTCTTTAACTTTCTCTACAGAGAATATCTGACCACAAAATAAATTACTAGAGCCAGCCTTAGAGTTAGAAACCACATGCCCTAGCCAAGAGAAAATGCAGACTAGAAGACATTTATGGTAGAAATACTGTTCACTGCTCCTGCTGAAGCCAGGCTACAGCATAACAAGGAACGAGGCCAAAAGCAGAGTACAAAACCACGACAGGAGAAATTCTGTAGCTGCATTCCTGCCCCGGAGATTTTTCATGTACCTACTGCTAGACTACAACTAAATAAAAGACAAACAATTCTGGAGCAAAGATTAGGAGCCCCCTTGCAGTTATGGGCCTTAGTTTCTATAAATGGCAACCAAGTCCACTCAGAAAGCAAACGCAATCTCTCACTGAAGTATCTGATAAAAAAAGAGGCTTCAGGGAAAAAACCAAAACCAAATCCAAAACCAAAACCAACAAAACCCTCCTAACTCTTATCTTTCTCACAAAGTCCCCTTAAATTTTAAGGAGAAGCTAAGAAATAGTTGCAAGACAAGATATATCTTCTAACTGCCACGGTTTGCTTTCTTGAGCTGAATTTCTATTTTGAAAAGTGATAGGGAAAAACCAAATGGCCCTATTTTCAGTGTCTGTCCATTTGTGGTCTATGAACTGTTAGTTAGTTTCAACAGCATTGCCCAGTTAAAATCATCAGGGTTACATGAGTGTCACTGAAGATACATTTCAAAACAAGGAGGCTGGGCAGCAGTTCCACAGCTGACATGACCAGAGACATATAACTGGCCAGTTAAGTAAGTATACAGCTTCACTGGGGTTGAAGACATATGTGGATTAGACATAAACAGAACTAATTTGCATTAAAAAAAATCAGTTGAAGTCCAGAAGAGTTAGGCAATGGGCTACAAGCTGGTTTCACTTCAGATGCTCTCTCTAGTCATACTTTTCTTATAGTGTTTCTCACTCCTCAGAGGAACTGCACTTCAAACAGTGGGCTGCCTTTCTCCTGGCTTTCCTGCAGATCATGCTGCTATACTACTTCCTAAAGAGAATGTCCTTTCCTCAGACCTGGAAAGAGCCTTCTCATTAAAGAAATGATGCCAGGTTCAGCACAGAGCTTTCAGTAAAGAACTAAACAAAAAGTCGACAGTGGTTTGTGTGTTACACTCTCAGAAGGGTACATTTTGTTCTTCTTGGTTTCAGTCCAAAATAACATCAGTCTAGAGCTTACTGGAATTCATGCTGGCTTACACCACTGGAAGTGAAAGTGAACTGGTGTCAAAAGACAAATACATTTTGTTAGTGAAGAGAGAGAGATGTGCAGTTTGAATTAAAAAAACTCATACCTTCTGGTAAGTGGTAGCATCAGCCTTCAGTAGCACTACTCACTTAAAAAGCATGGTACTTGTGCCAGTAATATCCAGTTATTTTTATTCTATATTCTATTTCATCAGTATAACAAAGTTGAATCACTGAATTTGATCTTAATCTGCCTGGGAAAGATCTATCTTCTCAGTTTTCAATCAAGATTTTACAAATATTTTTATTTTCTTAAAAATATTGAAGAGTTAGCATGGCATCTAATTGATTTTTGGTTTGGTTTTAGCTGACTCAGATGAAAATATTTTTTTTTCTCTAACAAAAACTCATACTGATAAACGGAGACATATCATGTAAATTCTACAAGTATTCACTCTTCATTCATATTAAGCATATAGGTGTAAGAGAAGAACAATTTCCTTATACTGACATTTGTAATATGGAAGGGTTGCATTACCGTGATGTGGAATGCAACATTTCCCCCCCACTCCCCCAGGAATAAGAAAATAAACATATAACAAAAATTTCTCACTGGTAAGAACAGCTGAAGTGCAATAAAGACCAGTCAGCCACAAAATAATTGCACTAAAACTGCACCTGGGGTTGGTTTTCTTTTCTTCTTTTTTTGTTTGTTTTTTAATTCAAGAGGCATATATAAGTCAAACTGAGAGTAGAGAGATCCTAAATACACAGTGCAGTATGAAATTGTCTCTTCTGAGACAGGTGAATAAGATATAAAATAATGTATGCTTTTGAAAAAGCACTTTCTGCTCATCATAGCAATGCAATGCCTTTTTAAAACCAATGACTACAGCATATATAAGTCCTTTATCCTACTGATTTGAATCTTTTGTAGTTTTAAATAGACTTCCAATAGCTAAGCATTAAACTAGGGGCATAAAAGCCTTGTGAATGCAGAAGTTCCACTGCTGTGAATCCCTCTGCTGTTTGAGAGAAACAGATTCAAAAAGCAGTAACAGCTCTGAAAGGGGAAAAAGGTACCTAAAAAGTCACTTACCAGAAAAGAACTAAGATCTTTACAAGCCTGCTTTTGATAAAATTTAAAGAAAATAAGAGGCAGAGTGGGCACAGGCTGTTTTAATGTTATCCATCTTTAAACCTGATCTTCTTTATCAAGAAACAGTATCTGTTTGAAGATAACTTCAAGGTTAGCACTGTTTCAAGCAGAGATATGGACTAGATGATCTCTCAAGGTCATAGATTCATTGAACCACAGAGTATCTCAAGATGGAAAAGACACATAAGGATCATTGAGTCCAACTCCCTGCTCCTCACAGGACTACCTAAAACTAAACCACATTACTAAGAGCATTGTTCAGACACTGCTTGAACTCTGACAGGCTTCATGCCATGACCACTTCCCTGAGGAGCCTGTGACCAAACACCCTCTTCAGTGAAAACCCTTTTCCTAATGTCCAAGGGACAGTCTGTTCTAACCTCAGAAGTATGATCCTACAAAAACCCCAGTGCTATGAATACATCAACAGGGTCCACCATGCAAAGGTAGGATGTCTAGGACAACAAAGGAACTAGACACAAGGGCATCTGCTACTTAGGGATGACTTTATAGTGTCTACACTCTCAAGGAAACTCTGAATGTGAAGGTGACTGGGACAGCAGAAATCAACATATATCTAACACAAGGTGTTTTTTCAAACCTAAGTATCAACAAAATAGTTGTTTGGAAAACCCTCATATTTTTTTTATCCCAGTTGGAGAAAATCTGCATCCACACACCTTCTCCAATTCTTCTATGTATATACAATTCCAAAGGAATACACTATTTGAATTAAAAAGGACCATAAATATTTTACTCAGAAGCTTGTGACATCATTTTATTGTATTTTGTAGCATTCTTTCCATGACATGCCTAATACAATATTTGTAACATCTATTGAAAGGCTTGTATGAGGGCATTCTCTGCACTTAGAGCCAAATTTGATAACCAATAAGCAAACAGGTAGCTACAGTTCCTATTGTCTTTTAATGGTTTTTTTTGAAGTGAACATTTTATGTCCAAAATAGCAGCCCAGGATCAGAACAATCTTACTGTCCATAACATTATTGTGTTCTAGGTAAATATGAACATATAGTGAAAATCTCACAGTTAAGTGGAAGTTCACAAGCAGTTTATGGAACATTCATATGTCTAACTACTGCACATTTCGGTAGCAACACTTGTCATAGCTAAATACTGATACATTTGTGCTTACAGATGCTTTATTTCCTTAGTTTATTTGAAAAGCATATAGCCCATAAAACAAAAACTGGTATTTGTGGGATTTTTCTAAAGTATATGTCAAAATTAGGTTTGTGAAGGTCTGGGGTCTGTTTTGCTTTTTCATTTTTTGTGTAGGTCATATACAAGTTTTAGTCCTACAACTGAAATAATTTCTCTAATTATTCTCAGACATCTTAAACGACAGCCATTTTAGTGTGAGCTTTTCCCAGCAGGTATCCAAAAATCTCCTTGAATGATAGTCCAATAATGCTAGATTACCAAATTACACATCCTGAGCCATTTTAACATCCTACACAGAAAATTGTCTCCACTCTCCATCCCCCCAAAAACCCAAAGCAAACACCAGCTGCAGATTAAATTTGACCTCAAGTAACTTTTTCTTTTGTTTCTCCCCTATTCAGGTATTTATTTTCTGTATCTTACTGCATCAGGACTAACTGAAATAAAACACTGCATTATATTTGAAAAAAACCAACAAACTACACATACAATCTTAGATACCAAGAACTTTACATATAATTTCTGTCCTGACACTCAAAATATCTATCGTCATTGTGCCTCATCTTAAAAACATTACACTTCTTCTTCTGAGACAAAATACATGAGGGCTGAGATAGGAGTACAGAATAGCATAAAAGATTTGTGGACTAGTCTGGCAAGTATACTTCAGAGCTGACACTCCATGGTGAGGGTCAGTGTAAGGTAGTTTTGTAAATGAGTGTCCTTTGCAAATGAGAAAAAAAATCCAGTTTGTAACTCTTGAGGAATATGAGAAGATACTTAAAACATAGTAAAAAGTAAACATTTACTGGATTAAAGTATATTACTAGAACCAACAGGTCATACTTTTAAACATGTATAAAGTATTATACAGAAAGATGCATAGATGTACAGTAAATATGTTCATTTATATGTAGACAGAGTAGTATGTACACATAGAATCTTGCTGTGCTTCTGTAAGTCTAAGCAGTGAATCCTGTGGCATGTTGTCTTAAAGCAGTTTTATTATACAACTGTTTTGATGTAGCAGGTGCTGAGAACAATGTACATTAACACTAAGTAGGTAAGTCATATTCATTTACTCTTGAAATGTACAAATATAGGAAACAAAGGTCATAAATGCAACAGTACCTACACCTCCAAGACTTCCTTTTTTTATTTATTTAAATATGCACAAGTCCGCCTAATGGTGCTACGTAGATTTCTTTTCTGGTCAACATGTTGACCAAGCACTCAGAACGTTATCTCTGATGCACTTCAGGACCACTTCCACTGATTCAACTCAGTGTGCTCCTGACCTTGAAGTCTTCAGGTCAAAAATGAAAGGAAAAAAATAAAATAAAAAAATATATAAATAAAACAAACAAGCTTGTGGGCTTTACTTTCACAAGTTATTTGCCACCAATACTGTCAAAGCAGCTGAACCGTAGTGCATCCATGGGCAGGAGCATATAGCAGCTTTTGTGCACTTTGCAAAAAAAAATATATTAAAGAAAATCAAGTCTTTACTGGCTTGTTTTATCTGTCGCTAAAAAGATGCTGTGCTGCTTCTGAGCCCTTTCCATCAAGTTCTTTTTCTTCTTT
Organism: Pseudopipra pipra; assembly: GCF_036250125.1. Lineage (NCBI taxonomy): Eukaryota > Metazoa > Chordata > Aves > Passeriformes > Pipridae > Pseudopipra > Pseudopipra pipra. Next base: position 18,265,910 of record NC_087549.1, on the reverse strand, counting down.
TTTTTGTCCTTTGTTTTTGCTGGCCTTCTCCCTAAAAAAAAAAAAAAAGAAAACCAAATCATAACAATGAGTCGAGTAAGGAATACAGAAATTAGAAAAAAAAACCCAACAACAAAAGCAGCTCATTTGTACAGAAATTATCAATAGGGACTGCAAAGGTAATGCTGGTTAATGAGCTTCAATCTCAGTGAAAACACAAGTTTTCAGTGTGATAAAAAAGGATCCCTGGACTGTCATCACTTGTCCACAGGCACAATTTTGCTGGTTTGAGTAACCATGTTGATGCAGGTTTCGTTTTTGGCAGGGCAGGTCGCACAAGCAACGTTATGCAAGTGCCTAAGGCTCAGAGCCAAATGAGTATGTAGACTCCTAACTCACTGGAAACTGGATATATGCCTTAGACCCTTGCGTAAATTTGCTTGAGTGAGTAATCCTATTTAAGTCATGTCCAATATATCTGTGATTTCAATGAGAAATTAGGCATTACAGCCCAAGTATTTGGTTGGATGCCATCTGACATGCTTTGGCAGAAACATTACCACCTCTGTGAAGAACTGTTGTTACTGCTTATTAGTACACTGTGTCTAATTCTCACAGTATATTACTGTGCAGAAACAAAAATTACACTTCATACTTCTTACTATTGGAAATTCACTGAAAAATAACCAAATTCAGGAAATCAGGATCAATTCAGGAAAAAAATTCTCAAGCTTCTTGAATGGGAAAGCTTTTCCTCTTCAGCTCTAACAATAAATCAGTGCCCTTTGGTTATCTCAGCAAAGATATCATGGACTGAAAAAATGTCAGATACAAAGGCCCTCATTGGGCAATGCATTACCTTTTAAGTATATGCTTAAATCCTATCAAGTCTAGTAGGATTTAAGGAGACGGCCAAATGCTGTCAGGTGTGAGAATGGTCTGGGTTTTCTTGGCAGTATCATATACTAAAATATGTGATCAATGGTAAAAAAATAAGGTTATTAAACTCTAGAAGTGACAACTTTGTAAACTTTCAGGAGCACCAAATGAATTTAACAAGACAGTAAAAGGAAATTCAATTAGCAGGTTACATAAAAATATGAAAATACATTTTTCATCTATATTGTCAGTACACTGCTAAACGGAACAAACGTTTGCCAATCCAGCTTTGTCTTATTTTCATATTATTTCTTAATTTAAAAGACTCAAACCAGTTACAAGAGTTTTTCTCTATTTCATAATAACACTGAATAAATCTCATTCTAAAATCATCAAAATTTATGATTCATTGAAAATATAGGCTTATATACTTCAGCTATATATGTATATATACATTATACACTGACTAGGCTACTATTCTATAGGAATTACTGGAATACTTGTATATAAAATAGGACAGGACATTAAGGTAATAAGCATAGGAGTTTAGTCCATATTAAAAATCATAAAGGCCCTTGGAGTTTACTTCTGCTTCTCATTAAAGTCTGGCATTAAGGTTACTATGGCATTTTGCCATTTTTAAATCTAGTTAATCCTACACAATAAATCCTTAGTCCGACCAAGCATTAATCAAAGCAGGTTTTAAGTTAAAACTCTTTAGTAACACTCTATCTAATGACGAGGCACACCTAATGAGGTCAGAGGCAAGGAACACTTGACACAAAGTGGCATTACAATAAGACGATTCAAACTATAGAAGTTTTCACATATATATATATTTATACTTTTAACGGAATTCCACTAGCTGGTACATTGTAAGGCATCAGACCTTGGATGAATGTATAGTTCAACACTAACTTGCACTTTCAATATTCTAAATTTTTTAACCCACATGTTCAAAATACTTATTAAGGAAGCAGAAGATGAGGGGAAATGGAAAAGAGTGACCAATTCTGCTGGTCAATCGATTCTCACAAGACCAGAAGAATCAATCAGAGCTTTATTGGAGTTTTGCTACCCAGTTTGCTCAGTGATCCTACTTTCTGAGGTTTTCCATTATACAGACCAATTAGTAAAAGAAATATAAACTTAAGTCAGTGTCTCATCTAGTTTCTCTATGACATCCTCTAGAGATTAATTGCTTACTGTAAGTAAGTTTAAGGCAGTGAAAGACCCTATTATTTTTCCTCTAAAACACTTTGAGATACAAGGATAAAATGACTCACAACACAGCTGGTATCTCTGTCTAAGCCTTAGAAAGTAGATCCTGCAACACAAACATCAAGTCAAATTACCAGCCCACTCCCCATATGATATCCTTAAAATAGAAATGAACTGGACTAGATTTCAGTGATTTGACATGTCATTGTGCAACAAGCACATTACAATGTTTCTGCTGCTCTGCAGCAGTCGTCCCTGTACCTGCTTTTGTCCCAAGGCACACCAAAGGCAAATTACCTTCTTTTACACGTGCCATGGAGTAGCACCTAAGTAGAGGCAGCATCCCTGAGCCACTGATAGCTGATAATTTGTTCTCCTATGAGGAGCGCTTTGTTCACTCATTGTATCTCAAAGTGCCCTGTTGTACAGAATAAGTTTCAATATTTTCAGGGCAATATTAAACCACACAGGATAAAATCCAGATGACTTGGTGATGCTGAGTCCCAAATTCCAAATGGCATTTAAATCAGAAAATAGAATATAAAAGGTATTTCTTGCTAACCATCAGTTCCCATACTGTTAGTAGAATGCAACAGAGATAAGAGATTAGCAAGAAAAAAGTGACTATAAAGACTAAGTATGCTGCTGAAGTCCCCAAGTATGAGAATTTTTATTAAATGCACATTTCAATTACAGTGGTTATTTTATCAGCAGAAGCACAGTGAACAGCAGTATCTTTTAATATCTTACTACATAACTCTTTAGAGGGACACGATGCTTATGATATGTAATGCAGATCCTCTAAGAGGATCCAGGACCCAAACTCTCCCAGTTCCCTGACTGGAGGGCAGTGGGGAGAGGACAGCTGATGGTGGAGACAATCCCCCGGGCCAGGTGGCAGCTCAGTGTCATGAGTTAGGTGTTGGACAACCTCATCTGAGCTTTGCACAACCTTCCCCACACCTTGCCATGCTCACTGCTCCTTAAAGCAAGAGCCCTGACCCCAAGTCCCTCTCTCCATAGGAAGCAGCAGGGCTCTGCCATGCTTGGCTTTGTTGGGCAGCTGAAAAGGAGTGGATTTTTTTAGCAGCAGCAGATTAGTCCAGAACCTGCTGTTGCACACAGAAGGTAGTTCCTGACTGAAGCAAATGAGGAGGGAGAGTAAAAGGACTGCCTCTTTGGAGGGGTTTTATCACTACCAACAACAGGTTATAATGTTATTGTACAGAACAGGAAGTAACAATACAAGAGAGCTGGAGAGGAATTTTTTACAAGGGTCTATGGTGATGGGGCAAGAGGAAATGACTTTAAACTGAAAGAGTGTCGGTTTGGATTAGATATTAGGAAGAGATTCTTTACTGTGAGGGTGGGAAAGCACTGGAACAGGTTGCCCAGAGAAGCTGTGGATGCCCCATCCCTGGAAGTGTTCCAGGCCAGGCTGGATGGGGCTTTGAGCAACCCAGTCTAGTGGAAGGTGGCCCTGCCCTTGGTGGAGGGGGTGGAACTAGATGCTCTTTAAGGTCCCTTCCAACCCAAACCATTCTATGGTTCTACGAATATCTGAGATATAAAGTCTGATTCAGCCAGCCTATAAACCCCTCCTGATCAGCAGCAGTACCCAAGAGAGCAAACAGTCCAGTGCAGCTGCCTGGGATCCAAAGCCAGCACCACTCTAAGTGACATTTCATCCTTCCTAGTAGAATGATGCTTGCCTGCTTGTCATCTGACAGAGAGCCATGCACCTTGTCTCTCCTTTCCAAGGGACAGGTCTCCAGATAAGGCCTCATCTTCAATTTTAATTTTATGACTGCAGTTTTTATTTGTTTAATGACTGGTGTTAGGAGCAAGGAGAGCAAATACGAATAATTCATACAAAGGCCAGAATATCTGAGCACTGTTTCAGTTACTATGTGCCTATATTTATCTCGCTTAGAAATACTGCATACTCCTTCAGGATCCACCTGGTCAATTTGGGATACACACTACCTGGTTCAGAAGAAGCCTTATCATCTGACAGCTGCAAAGGCAGCTTTCTCTGGACAGAGTTTGGGCAGCAGATTCCTAACATCCAGGGCACTCCTGATTCTCCAGAATTAAAATGAAGCAAATGTATTCACAGGGACTCCCAGCCACATTGTTTGAGATCCTTGACTCCGCCAGCCAGTTTCAGTTCAGTATCTGAATTGTGCTTGACTTGCTGTATAAGCACCGCCGTAGGAACGGTGCTTCTAACAAACTCAGAGTTTCAGCAGAGAAAACACAGTATACAGCCACATGGGGGCAGCAAATTTAAAACATTCAGTGAAAAGGGGAAAAAAAACCAAAGCAAAACAACTATCTGCAGTTTTATTTCACAGTGTAATACCCCCCAACATTTTCAGCAACCTCACATACAAATCACTATATTGGAGCTATCAGAATGTTTAATACTCCCTTCTTTATTTAAAACATTTTTCTCTTCTATTGAAGATTACTGAACAATGGGATTTACAGGTGTCTGCCTGCTTCCCTTCTCTGGATTTTCAGATGCAGAGCTTTCACTGGTAGAAGCTAAGGCACAATGGAGTCTTGGGACAACAGCAGACCCTGCTAAATACACTTTTTAATCTTTTCTTCCCTTTCATGCATTGTTTTAGGAGCTAAACACCTGTACATCATGCTCCTACAGCTGTTGCTCTACCACAGACCTCATGTATGGCAGCATTTCATCCATGTGGGAAGCTAGAAAAATTATTATTAAGTCATATCACTGAAGGATGGCAACATCAGGGAACTAATGACAGCAGTGGAAAGATGATAGAAATACTCAAAGATTAACCAGTTAAAGAGATAACTCAAGAAAAAGATGGCAGATCACAGAATTATTAAAGTTAGAAAATAAAATACCTCTAAGATCATCAAGTCCAATCATCAACCTAGCACCACCACGTTTACCACTAAACCATGTCACAGAATCACAGAATCAGAATCACTCAGGTTGGAAAAGACCTCTAAGACTGAGTCCAACCTTTGACCAATCACCACCTTGTCAACTAGACCATGGCACCAAGTGCCACATCCAGTCTTTTTTTGAACACTTCCAGGGATGGTGACTCTACCACTTCCCTGGGTAGCCTGTTCCAATGTTTAACAACCCTTTCGTTAAAGAAATTCTTTCTGATGTCCAACCTGAACCTGTCCTGGCACAGCTTGAGGCTACATCCTGTCATCCTGTCACTAGTCATCTGTGAGAAAAGGCTGACCCCCACCCTGCTATAGCCTCCTTTTAAGTAGTTGTAGAGAGCGATAAGGTCTCCCCAGAGCCTCCTTTTCTCCAGTCTACACAATCCCAGCTCCCTCAGCCACTCCTCATGTAAGCTTCTGGAGGAGCCCTCTCTAGCAGGATGTCTGTCAGGCACAGACCCACAGATGCCTTGCCATTTATTTCCCATTTGCACCACACAGCAAACTACACATAAACACTGACTGAAAAAATCCAGCAACCAAGCAAACAAAGAATTCAGTCCAGAAATTATTCCCTAGAGGTAATTTATTTCCCAGGGTTTTCAGTCAGTTAAAAATTCTGGATACTGAAACTGCCAGAGAAATGCATAAATTGTTAAGAAATCTTATAAACACACAGTCAATGGAAAAAAAAATTCCTCAGTTTTACAAAGGCATCCTTTTCCTAAAGCATGATTTACAAACCAACACTGACAAGTGGCCTACAGGAAGAGGACACGAAGAGCTTTAATAACTTTGCAAAATGCACATCACGGGCATCTCTACCAATGTCATCTGCTACCAAATTCACGACAGTTTTCATAACCTAGTTTGCAGTTGTGGGTTTTTTTAATACCATAACATTTAGGCTGAAATTGGCTGTGCTCAGTGTGGAGGAATGTGATTTAGAGGAAATCAACTGAAGTAAAATACCTTTTCAGATAGGGAGTGAAAGACAGTTGGTCTTGGTTGGGGCACTGGAAAAGAAGAAGGTCAAGGAGATGGGACAGAAAGCAGTTTCTCATCTTCCTGGGTGAACTGATGTCATTTGAAAAAATCCTGCAAACACATATTTGCCTCTGAAGACACCAGAAGGGATGGTATGATCACACAGAGTACATCAGCTGCCCACAACACCATTTCAAATTCACAAAGACCAGAATTTGTAAAGGTAGATTAATTAACATTTGCGAGGCATGAAACTGGTAACAATGGACACCACAGAAAGTCATGAATTAGTTCATTATTCTCTCTTCATTTGTAAGAGTTAAGTAATATTGAGAAAATAAGGTCTTAGAACAATTCCTGAATAAAAATAGGAAAAAAACCCCATACCATAATTACAGACTTCATCACAACAGATACAGATAAGAAACAAATGAAGACATTTCTTCAACTCTGAAGTGCTTGAGTTTGCAAGCTGACTGGTCTCCTTTTAAACTTTTTGGTGCAGTACTGATAGCTAATGCTATAAATGTGTATTCCCAGCCTACTGAAACTAATATTAATGTAAGAAAAAGAATTCTCTTATGCAAACACACAGTTTCATGTTTTGTGTACATTCTTGTCTATTTGATGTCAACTTGCCTGATTAAATCAGAGAAATTTCTATCGAGTAAACCTTGTTTTTCTACACAAACCATTACAAAAGCACTCGAAGTGCAAAGCTAACCTGAGTGATGCTTTATTCAGTTCCTGACATTTAGAATCCTGATAATTGATTTTCAACTTAATAATTTCACAACTTCGGGTAAATCACAGCTAACATTTAATATTACATATACTTGGCATTTTCCTACACCAGCCATCAGCTACTGAGATGAAAGCTAATTTAAAAGATCTAAAGACCAATTCTTTAAATAAAAGAAACATCGAAATATCTCAAGTTCCTGTATCTTAATCTTGTTGGCTTTTTTTGTTTTGACACATGCATGAAGAAATTAAAGGTATTACTATTTAGGACAAGAATAAGCAAAGTGGGCTATTCTTTTTCTCCCAAAGTACACATCTGGTTTTTTATCTGGCCTGAATACAAACTAACTAAGCAATACCAAAATCTGATGTTCTTTCCTTCTGGACAATATTGAGTGTCATGAGACATTCTCATCTGTTTAAGAAATACTGATTCCTACACAAAGAATGGAATTAACATGTCACAGCCTACTGAAAGTTCAGTGCATTTTTCCTCAGTTTTAGGGCAAATTCACTGGGAGAAGTGTCACCTTACATAACTGAAATGCAGTGCACTTCCACAGTGCAGTTTTCCAGTGTAGACAGTAGATGGCAGTGAGGTATCAACTTCCATAATTTCAAAGAGTATTATTTTTTGTTTGTAGAAGTACACATATTCACTAATGAATATAGAAAGTGAAGTCATAAAAATTCACACACACGTGCTCAGAGAAGAAAGCAAGAGAAAGCACACGAGGGGAAGAGGAAAACTAGCAAACTGAAGGGGAGATGGAAACTCTCATAGGAGACCTGAATACTGAATAGTATAGATGCTTAAATTTTGGGTCCCTTCGTCATTTCAGTCACAGTTGTGTGAAAACAGATAAGTCTCCGCTGCAGTCAAAATGTTTGTCTAATGTAAATTTAGCTCAGAATCCAAACTACATGAATATCAGTTGCATGCAGGGTATTCACTACCCTTATCTTAGCCAACGTCATGTCAGATCAGATACTTCACAAGCAAAGCCAAGCAAAATGTTTCCAGTAAAAGGTTTGGGGGTTTTTTTTATTTTCCTTCCTTTCAATATAAAGCAAATTTCAAAGTAATAAAAGAATATTTCTACACTCTCAAGAGTACACATACATATGTAAATATATTTTAACTCTACAGACAACAGTTATAGCTAAGAACTAATTGGCTTGAAATTCTCTAGGTTTGACTGGACACTAATCTGACTTAAAACTCCTTCTACCCAGTATTTTAAAACAGATTATTTTTCTTCCTTTTTCCTAGTCAATTCAATTAATTTTATTTTTATCTCCTTGAATTGGGAAAAAAAATGAATTCTACTGAAGCAACACTTATTTATGGCACCCCCAGGGTTTAATTTCATTCTGGAAATTGCATTTTGCTCAATTAAGGATTTCTTACAGAGAGAGATGAATCTGAGAAGTTAATTTTTTTTAGAGTTGTTTTTGCTTTTGTGCAATACTATTTAGTTGTGAAGGGTTAGTCCTTTTTTAATTGCCTTTAGGGATTATAGTCAAGAACTGAGGCATAAATTTGTTCCAGGATCTTTTTCTTTTATTTTCTTTTCCCTTTTTTTTTTTAATGAAACAGTTCAAAAAATATTTTTATTATCACTTCTGCTTGAGTTCAAGTATTGCACAGTAAATCCTATTTAAGTTCAGAAAGAAAAGAGGCTAAATTAAACACCTGACAACAAACTAAAGTATGATCCACCAGGAAGACTCCTACAGAATAACAATTGAAAATTAATAAGAATGTATTATTTCTAATATTATGTAAAATTATTACCTCATTCTGCTCATATAGTGCACCAGACTAACTGCTGCACCTGCACGGCTCACTGATACTCATTTGGTTTAGACTTGACAAGGCCCTGAAAAAGAGCGTATTCACACTGCCTACCTAAATTTGGTCAGGTTAGTCTCTGTTTATCTGTAACTACATTGGTGTAGACGGTGTACACTTATCCCTACTCCTCAGACACCTGATCAGACTAATGATCTAAAATAAGCTTTTAGGACTTCCCTTTACCTATACATTCCACACACTATGGCCACAGACTTCTCCAGAGTAACGCTACACCTGCATTACCTAAATTAAATAGTGTTAGAGAACACCTGCAGACACTGTACCTCAATTGCCTGTCATGTTTTGACCTGGGGCAGTCCCTGTCCTTCCCAGGGGCAGTACAGGCCAGAGCTGCTCCCACAGGCATGTCCCTGGCTTGGGAGCCCTGAGCCGAGCAATATGGATATGGACCAACCTGTGCCACTCAATGCAGTGCCAGGTAACACTTCAGCAAGTTTAGTGAACTACTGTAGAGATAGTCACGGTCTTTGATCTGTGGCCAGTCAGGATTTAAAAGATGTTCCGAGTAATATAGGTTTATTCCTAAATGTGTTACAGCAGCTTTCTTGCTGGCTAACCAAGAAGTATTTTCCCAAGACTGCCTATGAGGACCTAGAAACTCATACCTGCATAACTTTTCAAAGTCCATAGATTAAATAATAAATACCTAGCTAGGAAAATTAAATAATGTATATCTCTTTTAGAATGCCTACACTTTGTATTAATACAATTGAAAACTTGCTTTATTGCTTAAAACTTAAGAGGATGCAGTGATTGCAAATGAGAATGGGAGTCAAGAGAACCTCTATCTTACTTGTCTTAGTGAGATCTCTTACATAAACATGAGAAATCAAGTATTAGTGTCATACATTGTTGAGGCTATTGACTTGTTGGAGAAATGTGTTCAATCTAAACCTGAAGACAAGAGGAGATGGAGGGTCCACCAATTCCTTTGGTAATTGTTCCAAGAGTTAATCATTCCACCACCAGAAATTTCTGTCCAATTCCCAATTTAAATTTTATTATGCAGCTATTATTTCTTATTATTCCTTTCTATCCTACATCAGACTTTTCTCTTCCTGTCCTGTAGATAAATATTTGTTCACCATCTTTCTGAGAAGTTAAACATATAGCAGACTTTGTGTACTTTAATGCTTATTTTGTAGTCCTCGTACAAATTTTTTTTGACTTGTACCTGCACAGTTTCCAACTGAACTATCTGTTCAGTTTTCCAGTATCTTCTATATAATGTGGGTCTCAGCCTGGATGTCAGAGTTTTGAAATTGATTTGTTGTGCTTTTTCATTATTATCAAAGTTATACAGCAAAGAATTGCATTTGAAATTTTTCTCTATATATTGTAGTGGACTCCTGTGAATTCTTTCAGAAACACTGCTTTTTAGATGCCATTCCTAGGTATACAGTCCTAGTTCTATAACTCTTTCATCTTCCAGAATAATTTTACATTTAACTTGATGAAAATCAATTGTGTTTGCTTTACAAAGCAATACGGACTTTTCTTTGGGTCTACGCTACAGTATTGTTTAGCATTATTCTCAGATAATTTCTTCTTCTAAAAGATGTTTATATAATTGACTGAAACAAACAGCAATGCTTACAGAAATATCTTAAGGCCATCACCACTTTTTCCTAGGCATCCACTCAGAACATGCTTTAATTTTATCTTGTGGTAAAGACAAACAAAACTCTACAGGTCTATAGAAGTCCCAAGTCTGAACACATTTAAATGTGATAGGTAGACCTGGGCATGATGTCTGTGATGCTTCTGTTAGCTTCACTTCTACAGCTGCAAATATTAATCCCAAAGGAATGGGCTTCGCAAAATCTTTCCATGTATGAATGTACAGGCTTAGTCTCACACAAAGAAATTTTACTTTGAAAGTAATTCTGTTAGGTTAAACTTATGTGTATGACATGACAAAAACAAAAAAACAAAAAAAAAACACAAAACAACCAGTGCTGGACTTAACCATATGCCTCTAACAACTTTTATATCAGAAGCTGCAATAAGGAAAATGGGATCTCTCACGGGGTGCCATAGAGCCCAGACCTGTTATTTACCTTCACAATAGACACATATGTCTAGGAAGAGCCATTAGAAACCTAACTACAGTGAATTTTCAGAATGAAACCAGTATTACTACAATTACAGGGAATGCCATTTTTCTGAATCCAGCTGGAGCTGCTGGGGACATTTTTGCCCAAGCTGTTCCTCAGTGCCCACCACCCAGCAACTACCAGTCTCAGCTTTGCAGGCAGAAGAGGCTGTACTAACAACTGTCAATCCAAGGAAGCACAGTGTCGTGCCTGCAGGAAGGCTCAGCTGCCTCCCGTGCTGCTGGAGGCCACCCGGCCAGCTGTGCAGGCTGGATGATGAGCACACACATGTTCTTCCTCCAGCACAGCTGCAGGAGCACCTACAGCTGGGCAGTGCTGGCTTCACATACAACAGCCATGCAGAACTCAACAAAGGCTTATCTGAAAATTATCTCACTAAACTGAAATAAGGCCGTGACAATAAATTTATCCACATAAGCTATTTCAGATGGTTAAATATGCTAAATAGTAACTATGCATTTCAGGCCTGAGTGCATGACTGTTTAAACACATTTTATTTTAAACCATGTATTTCTTGTATTTAGCACTGACCTGAAGAACACAACAACAAAAAATGCTTTTCTTCCCCCTCCCAGAGGTAAGAGAGATCAATTTGCTAGGGGAATCAGTGAATGATCTGAAGCATCTCTGTTATGGCAGCCCAGCACTGTAGATGCTCTCAGCATCACAACAGCTGTCTTCCCTTTCATATACACAGCAGCTGGATACACACTTGGATCACATGATATGAGAGGCAATATAACATGGTGTCTAATGATACATGTAGAGTGGACAAAGTAGGTTCTCTTCTTATTCTGATACACATCTGCAAGAAAGACAGCACTATAACCTCCACCAACCAACCTGTCAAAATTAAATCAAAAACTAAAGTTTTTCCTGCATAAAATGTTTTAAAGTATATATCCACTGAAAATTCAACTGAAAGTTGAAGAAAAATGTGTGGATACTTTCTTAAGAAGAAAAGGGAAAAGACTATGTGACATAAACACAGTATGTAGCTTAAAGGCTACTTGCCATAAAAGGCTTTTCCTGACTGGAAGTTACAGTACAGATGTACTTAAAAAACAGATGTACATCAAAGACCATTGATTAGAAGCACAGAGAGAAGTAATTATCAGTTTCATTTTTTTAAAAAAAGAAATTCTTTATTCTAATACCAATAAAACCTTAGTATGTACAGAATGATTCTATGGGTTTAATTAACCATATGAAAAATATAAATACATGTGCTATTCCTGCTCCACATCATCACATTCTTATGGCTACTTCGGGTGAGCTTCTAATGTATGTGAGATCTTGCCTTCATTACTTTGTGACAGTATTAGCCAAAAGACTGAAATTGTTCAAGATCTTTTTTTTTTTTTGCTTAGAAATGCCAGACAATAATAATTCCTTGTGCCTCAGAGGTACTTCCGCCAGTAAATATTGAGGCTGTCAGTCATAGAGAGCCCATTCTGGAGTACACTAGCAGCACAAACCACAACCCTTGCTAAACTGGTGGCCAGCTGCAAGGGCTACATCTTAGGAATAAAATGAGCAACCTGCTCTAGTGGGTGGCATCCCTGCCCACAACAGAGGGGTTGGAATTAGATGATCATTAAGGTCCCTCTCAATCCAAACCATTTTATGTTTCAATGAAAATAAAAAGAGTCAGAGAACAGGTTTGAACATTGCCCTAAAACACTAGCAAGTTTCCTGTCATGTTTCTTGTGCCAACTAACATGTCTCCCACAAGAATGGTACCCTCCTGTTTGTACATTCTTTGCAAATCAAGAGATGGTGAAATATTTACTTAAACCCTTTAGACTTCACTAACTTCAAATTTACAGCTGCTTTTCAAGCTGAACAGTTTTTGCAGTTCTGATTTAGACACGTGTGATAAACCCCTGGACTGGAATACATGGACCTAAAAACAGACATGCAAGTTGTGGTTTAACTTAACAGGCAGCTAAACACTGCACAGCCACTCACTTACTCCTCTTCAATGGGATGGGGGAGAGAATTGGAAAAAAGGTAAAATTCATGGGTTGTGATAAATTTTAATATGACAGGGAAGTAACAATAGCAATAATAAAAAAAAAAAGAATATATTAAACAAGTGATGCACAATGCAATTGTCCAACCAGTCCTTGAGAAGCAGCTGCCAGTCCCCGGCCAATTCCTCCCAGTTTTGTTGTTCAGCATGATGCCATACTGTCTGCAATACCCCCTTGGTCAAGTGGGGCCAGCAGTCCCAGCCGTGCCCCTTCCTGGCTTCTTGTGCTCCCCAGACTCCTTGCTGGCAGAGCAGCATGAAAAGCTGAGAAGTCCTTGCCATAGTGTAAGCACCGCTTAGCAACAACCAACACATCAGTGTGTTATCAACATTATTTGCATCCTAAATCTGAAACACAGCACTATACCAGCTACTTGGAAGAAAATTAACACAAATGTATGACTTTGACTATCTACTTGGACTGGCTGATACCATTTTGAGCACTGGAAGGAACTAATTATTTGGACCAAGTTCAGTTAAGTGATTATCAGCTTCTCACATTGAGGTAGAGTCGATCTCTACTGAATGCTAATTATTTCATCATGTTAGCAAATACTCATTTCTTGGCCAGCACCTTCAATCACAATCTATTCCATATGTTGATTTAAACTCTTCTATAAGATTAATAATGGGTGACAACTGGATCATTTAGCGTGTGACATACTTACCAAATTAGTTACAAGTATCCTTTCAACTGTTTATTTTCTCTACTGAGACAATTAAACCACTATTATAGCCAGTTTCCTTCTCTCTAACTCAGACTGGAAGCATTTTCTTCTCATTTACTGACTTCAGGAGATTCCTTTCAAAATCCTGTCTGAATTTATTTTCCTTCCAGTTATGTATAATATCTTTCAGTTTCCTTCTGTGTAGCTGAATAATTACTCACTCCCCAACACTATCTAGTTGTTCTTCTTTAAACTTATTTCCACATACACAGGCTTTGAACATGTGATTTCTGTTGTTGTTCATTTCTGTGTAAATTTTAGATAATAGTTCTTTCCTCAAACCTGATTTCAACAGGAAACATAAAGTACTAATACACAGTTGAAAAGAAAGGTTTGTACTACAGAATAAGCATTTCTCCCTGGTTTGCCTATTGCAGGCAATTTAAATCTGTATAGGTATATGGATTATTAGTTAGAAAGTGCCAGTGTTATAGCTTGTCTTTAGCAGAACTAGTTAAGAGTAACAAAGCCAATTGACTCCTATTTCCATGATAAATGTCTGCAACTTGCATTAATTTTATTTACATGTAATTAACTAAACAGAAAAATCCTCCCACCAGTAATATAAGCATGCCATCTAGAAAAAATAAGTTTTAAAATGCACATTAGGGTGTAATATCAACATCATACCATCAGAGTTGTTTATACAGTTAAATTTTCATTGATACACAGATTTTCAAAGTAAAATACGTTAGACATTTGAATATTTCTAGAATATGGAAAACAATTTGACCATTTTAAACTATAGATCTACCCAACAGACAAAACACACAGAAACATTTAAGAGTGATCTGTAAGGTAAGAGCAACATTGCAATTATTCACTGTCAGGAAACGTGTCTATTAAGATTAAGTGATCATAATATTATTTGTTTCCAACAAATACAATTCTCTGATCTTTAAACAATACATTATTTTGAAATATCTAAATTAGATGACTCATTTATTTTTTTTCATATCTGGATAAACATACAAGTGAAATCTTTCTGAATCTAGGCTTTCCACGCCAAGTCTCAAATGAGAGGGATTTTTTATGATTAAGTATGAATTCCTGGAAAACATGGTTTATCATAGAAAAACTGGCAAAACTTTCACAGTATTTGCTCTAACAGGCGCCACTGTAATGGACTGCAGATCTATGAATAGGCCAAGAACAGAAGCTAAAACTAACACTGAACAATACAGTATGTTACCAAGTGGGAAGCTTGAGGTTTTTTTCTTTTTTTAAAATTATAATAGATGGGATTAATGTCAATCCATAATTTACATAATGAAGAACGTAATTGGCCTGATCTCATCATTTCTCAAAAACACTGTTTTGATAAATGATTCTGTTCTGAAATTTCATCCGGCAATGAAATTTTGGTCATCTTTGAAGAACTGATTTATTCTCTTCTTACATGCAAGAATTACTGCTTGGGAACATAACTGAGCTTTCAAACAACAGATCAGATATAAGTTACTATCGTTAGCAGAATTTTGTTCATTCCATGCTGGCCATAAGTCTTGAACAATGCACTGATCCTCAAATTTCACAAATCCTTAAAAGCCTATGTGCATAATGTTAAGGGCTGCAATAGTCAGCTGGTGGCATCAGAATACAAAAACATGAAAGTGGCTGCTCTAGGTCAACCAAGGATCCACCGAAACCACGACTGTAACAGTAGCCCAAAACTAACATGTCAGTAACAGTATAAAAGTAGGACAAAAATATACCCTCCCTTTCACAAGAAACTCCTCCACCACACATGATGCCTGGCATGTCCATTGCCATATGGAGGCACTTACTGTAGAAGGAGTTGGAAACAGGTTTTTGTACATCCTGGTAGAATCCTTTTAAGTGAAAGCCTCAGCCTGACCTTCTGCCACTCAGTAACTTCTTTGCCACTTCATGCTGCAAATCTAGTTAGGACCATGCAATTATGACATTTTGGCTCCTAATTTTTCAACTCATAATAAATCAGGACCAATTTCTTTTGCACACAAGGGACAGCAGACTTTGTATGACACTGAAAATGCCTGAAGTTTAGGCTCATCAAGGGAAAAAGCACAACACATGCATTGAACCTGCAAGTCTCACATGTACTGCCTGAGACATGAGAGACCAAAAATATGAACTACTGTATGAGATGAGAATAATAGAGAGTAAAAGAAAAGAGTGGAGGTACAGTGCTTTCATGCTAAAATCAGGGTATATATCATCTTATGTCCTGAACATCAGGTCCATTCCTGACACAATAAGACATGAATCCACTTCTTTTGCAACGCCTACAGCATCATGTAGCCACCAAGATGCTTCCACTGAAAAACTTGTATCTCCACAGTATATCATCCAAAAATATGTGCATCACTCCACCTCTAATTTAAATGCCTTACAACCAGGCACAGAGTGCCTGCATTTTGGTTATCCGAGGTTTACGACTATAGAAAATGATTGCATATTTTTGTGTATGGCTTACAAGTATCATCATTTGGAAAGACTAGGCCAGGATGGTAGTTACAAAACATGAAAGCATGTGGAGATGTTAATTTCTGATAAAATCACTGGTTAAGACTCCCTCTCTTATAAGCTGATGACATCAGACAACACACTGAAGTAAGACATCTATCATCTTTGGGAAAGGAAACAGAAAATTATTTTCACTGTGATTAAACAGGGTCAGAAAAGAGAAAGGCATCTGTTAATATTCTGTGTTGAGGCAAGTTTATTCAGCCAACTATTGTGCTAATGCAAATGGTAAGAGTTTGTTGCAGATGTGGAGTGAAATACAATGCAGCCAAATCATCTGGCTTTTTGCATAAGAAACTATACACAGAAGAAGTTGGTGGGTTTAATAAGCATTATAAAAGAGAATTTTAAGCACAGTGCCCTTTGTCTCAACCACCAAAACTGCAAGTTGCAGTTGTAAATGTTATTTTGAGAAGATCAAGATGCAGGGTGACTAAGAAATCAAAGTCCAAGTGGCTAAGGGATTTCAGGCTTCTCTATTTCAAGGGAGATGGAATCTTTTTAGGTTGTAGTCACTTATTATATTGATTTTAATTATTATTGTAGCAGAGAGACAGACATTGACAGTGACTGTAAAACAGAGGAAGTATTTTAGGATAGTAAAAAAAGACAAAAATGGTGCTATTGTCTCAGTTGTGAGAGCATACACAGTATAGCAAAGAACTATATTTTACTTTCAGCTATGTCAAATAAACTGCAGGTATTTTACTGGCATTACTATATCTTAGGTAAGTTCTCACTATTTTTTTTTTCCATAGAGCTCCATAGGTTTCAGAAATTTTCTCTACAATTGTCCTCAATATTCTAGTGAGACGTACAGCTTCTCTTCAGTCATCTAGTCATAAAAATTGCCCTTCCCTGGTAAAGCAATGTCCACATCTGTACTAAAAGGTCAGGTGCTCTAAATTACAGAGCACCAAAGCACATGTTGCATTACTTCTCTTTCTATTTATAATCGAGAAGCATATAATTAATAAAAAACCCATAAACTTTTTATCTCTGGCAACATTCTTGCTCTTTAAGACAGATAGTATAACAACTCATGATATTTACTACCACTTCAAATTGTATTTTGAAATCAAACTATACATATTAGAGAATGGTCAAAGTTGGAAGGGCCTTTGAGCTTAAAAAGAGAGGTTATGGATCTCTCTCTGGAGATCATCTGGTCTAAACCCTCCTGCTCAAGCAGGACCATGCAGAGCCATTTGCCTCTGACTGAGTCCAGGTGGCTTTTTAAAATCTCCAAGGCAGGAGACTCCACAGCCTCTTTGAGCAAACCTGTGCCAGTGCTTGGTCACTCTCACAGCCAAAAAGTGTTTTCTGATGTTTAGAAGGAATCTCCCATGTTTTAACTTGTGCCCCTTGCCATCCTGTCAGTGGGCACCACTGGAAAGAGCCTGGCTCTGTCCTCTTTCCACTCTCCCTTCAGGTATTTACACATATTAGAAAGATCCCCCTGAGCCTTCTCCTCTCCAGGCTGAACCATTACAGCTCTCTCATATCAGTCTAGATAAATTATATTAATTAATTTATTTTACAAAGATTAAAAGACAGCTTTCATAATTGGAATAGTGAATTGAAGCATTAATGAGTAAATAGAAGAGTCATACAGAGTAGAAACCTGTTTATTAAAGAAAAATAAAATACAAGCATAGGGAGCAGAAGAAAACCAGGGAAGTGGGGAGGAATACAGCTGAACAGGGAGAACTGTGTCAAAAACAGAAGGAAGGGGAACTAGAGATGTCCAGAAATAGTTTTGAAAAGTGTTACAAGTCTGGTAGTCTTCAGGCATAACCAAAGGCAGAAGGAATGACACACTGACATTTTGGCAAATTTATGTTAAGTGATGCTTTTTGTAATGATCCACCAAATGAAGTAATCATTTATTTAATATAATGCTTTTTAAACGAAATATTTTAATTATTTTATGAAGGGTAGAAAACACGTAGCATTATGCATGTCTGCTAAGCCCAGCAACTTCAAAAATTGAGTTTTTGGTGAAGCTACCACAGTTTGATGTAATACCTGGAGTAGTGATTTTCAATATGCACTATGCAAGCACCTGTGTAAGAGTGGATCTGTCTTTGTACAAGCATCCTGAGTGAAGAGTTGCTCCATAAAACAAGAATATCAGATCTTGTCTCAATACAGAACTGACAAATTATGCATAAGATTTGAACGGAATATTATGAAATACTATTGATTCTTATTTTTTTTTCCTCAAGCGACTTAAGAAAACATATCAAATTTTTTGCGGCTATGTTAGAGAGCTAAGTAAAAGAAAAAAAAAACACCCCAGAAGGAGAAATGTCCCAACAAAAATGCACACTGTGAGCAACAGCTATGTTTCCTCTCCAAACTGCATTATTCCATTGAAAATCATTTATTGTAGTAACCAAGAAATGGAGTTTTAGGGTTATTTAGTAGCCACATCTCGACATTTAGAAAAATAGCTGTATATCAAGTATCACAATTATACAGAGTACAATAACAATATAATCATACAAAACAAAACACAATCCGTTAACCACGATCTGAATATTTTCATATGCTTCTGCAAATTTCTACTTTTAGCCAGTACTGGAAGCTCTCAAAGCCTGAAAGAAATTTTGTTCTTATGGCATGATTTTAAGGAGAGATTTTACACCCCTTTTTAATGTTAAGATAAAAATTAAATCACGGTGAAGAGTTTTTGCAATGATATAAAAAGCTAAATATTCTTGAGGTCATGGTTAGGATACTAAGGGTGTGGCCAGGCTGTATTCAGAGACATACTGTGCTATCATTATTCAAAACTAATATGTAATTCACAGGTACTACAATAAAAAAAATCTCTTTCCCTCACTCTTCCTTTAACTATTCCATCCCTTGGTTTTGCTCTTGTAAAATTAAGGTTTTAAATACTTGAAAATAAATTGAGTATATTTTCACTGATACCAGGCAATTCCAAGAATACTACAAAAACATTTTTATTGCCAAACTGTTTCAAACTCCATATCTAAACCAAACTCAGGGAGGGCTCCTTGTTGAGTGTTCAGCAGATGACCTCTAGATTATTTGTCCTGTTTGGGCTGATATGTGTAACTGCAACATAGCCAGAGAAGTATTCCATAAATTAGGACACTGCTTCTGAGAAAAACAAGAGAATTTGATTTAATGGGACTATTTGTAATCTAGCATTTTACAATCTTGAATTTTAGTGTGGAGAAATAAAACAGTTCAAAATTCTCAGGCACATTCTACAATACCATTACCTTGGGCAGAAAAGACTATCTTTATGACAGACATTTGACAAACCTCTGAGGGATTTAAAACAGTCAGTTTTAAAGTCAGAAGTCAGTAAGGCATTTGGAAAAAAGCTGGAGGATTCTCTCAGAACACACTCATCCTTCTGAAAGAATACTCTTCAGTAGCCAATGTTCAAAAGTGCTCAGCACTCCGCAGGGCATGATAATAACAAAAATGTTATGGAACAAATTTTTGAAAGCCTGAACAACAGCAGCTGTGTATTAAAAGAAGCACCAATAGTGAAAGATAAAAATTATTCTAGCTGCAAGTATCTTATGGATTTAGGAAATACCAGCAAGCTTGGAAGCATACAAACATGCCGTTCTTCGCATGTATGCATATATGTTAGTGTTTATATCATATACAAACAGACAACTATTGTCCCAATCTCTTCACCACTTTTGGGGATACCACAGTAAGCTTTAGGTATAAACGAAAAACATAAGAGATATCAGACTTAATCAGAAAAAATTAAGCACACACCAAATCTGTTTCCAAATGTGTTGAGAGGTATAAAAATCAAAGCAGAATAACAAACATTGGCTGTTGAACCACAGCAACTCAGACAAAAACGTTTCTAAATTTTAACATTATATACACAATTAGATACTCAATTTCCTGGTATTTTTCCATCAAAATAAAGCTAGACTGCAATAAACACTGTATGAAGCCTCAAGCAAGGAAGATCTAGATCTGATTATTATTATCATTATTTTTATAAATTTGGCAGAAAAACACCCCAAAACTTCCAAACTAGACAAAGTATCTCTTGCACTTATCTTCAAAAGTGTGAGATCACCATAAGTACATTTTAGCTCCTTTTTAATGGGAAAATATGTTTGCTAGCAAAAATGAGACTATGGAGCTTGTTTAGCATTAACTTCTGCCAAGCGTAAATAATGTTTCTCTGAGTTACTACTGAGTCATTTGGCTAACGGCAGTAACTAATATCACTTCATTTTCTGTAGAATGGGTTAGGCTTGAAACCTCCCACGCTTCCACCTTGCGACAGCTCAGGGCGGTTAAACAATCAGAAAGTGCTTGCTTTCAAAATCTCATAGCTGTGGTATCATGGGGACATCACCAGCCTTCAATGGCCCTTTAAATGAGCTTTTTTACTTTTAACTTTGGCTCAGCTGAACACCATATTAGCATGAACGCTAATGTAATAGGATAGCTTCAATCAACTCAGCTTTGAAGACCACAAGTAACACAGTTTTAAAAGAAAGCTACTTTTTACCAGCCGAATGCAAATATAACTGAAAACTGAAGTATTTTTATCTGTAGCAGGAAATTGCTGTCCTTAATACAGGATTTGGAAAGTCTGACTATATCAAAACTGGGTTTAGTGCAATCTCTTTTTGGACACACAATTATACCTATTCAAGAAAAACAAAACTGCTGACAGAAACCAAGGAAGTAAATTACCAGCTATTATTTTGCTTGGTCACAATGCATTGCATTAGCTCATTTTTCAGAACCTAATAGAGAATATGAATTTCTAATATTCTCAAATTAGTATGCTAGGTCATTGCATTGAAGTGTGTCTTCACTATTAACACTCGATTTTTTTTGCTGCTGACTAAGTTTTACATAAATACCATGAAAAGCAAATCTGTAGTCCTACAAGACATTCCCTTCTTCGCAAATTATATGTCAAATGAGGCAGAGTGTTTTAGCAAACACTGAAAACTCTAAACCAGAACCTTTAAACATGTTCTCTTCAGAGTCGCATGTCAGCTAAAGGTTTGACAACCACGTTGAGACAAAAATCATGAGCCAGCTGCAAGTAAAATTTAAAACCACTAGATTTTAATGCAATAATTAAATTCCAGTGCTTTTCATTCAATCTATGGTGTTGAAACATTCAAAGTGACCATGTTTTCCAACTAATGCCTGCAGCTACAAAGACTAGGAAAACAGCTAAAACATTGAGAGTGTTATTATGCGGTGGTTCCAGCAGCTGAGCTTAAGAAATTATGAAACTGGTGACAAAAATTGCACCAGAAAGCAATACAGGGAACTACCATTAATGTCTTCATTACTCCTTTATCCTCTTAATTGTTTTAGGAAGTGATAAGGTAAAGCCTTTTTATAACAATTCCTGCAAGTGATACATGGTAACTTTCACAGTTCAAAGAGTTCTGTTGAAGGAACTATCTCAGTAAACTGTCCACAGCGAATGAATACTCTTACAGATTTCAGGGCATTTGTACCTTTTCTTTGGCAGCTGAAGCATGGCCACACTGACAGTATCAGTATTTCACTCCCTGAAAAAGTGTCTTTACAAAATCAGTCATTTTTGATTGAGGGAGAAGACAAAAGTTTGCACATCACATTGTTCTCACTAAGAAAGTTTTCCCCTGTACTCTTGTTTTTGTCTTAGAAAAAGACCATTAGAAAAATTAGTGTAAGTACAAAAGATAAATCAATCAATTCAATTGCTAGTGAGCTGACATGAAGTCTCTACCAGTTCTAGAGAGTTTACACATTTAATCGTACAACTAGATGAAATTTTGGTTCACAGAGAAAAATAAAATACACCCCTATCAATTGATCCACACCCTTCTTTAATAGCCCTGAAAGATGATACAGAGATGCTGACTTGAACAACTGTCTAAAAAAGAATAATCATTTTTAAGTGGTTGTTTTGAAACATGTTGCTCCCAGCTTTGCAAAGTGCACACACTGATGCAGGCAGTTATAACTCCAACTCCAGCAACACTATTTAAACCCCTGTTTTATACCTACAGTTGGTTGGGGAAAGTATTCCTCTCTCTTTTTTTTTTTTTTTATAATTTCTTCTAGGACAACCTTCATTGAATTAGAATGGTCCTAAAATTGCACAATGAAGTGAGTTATATGCTGGTTCCTATTTTACATTCACTTCAAGTTCTGAGATCCCATTACTTCATGGAACTAATGATTACAAAACAGACAGATTTGCTTCTTGTTTAAACCAACCAAGCAATGGAAACTTTGCTGGCTTTGATGAAACCTCTGACTTTTGGCAATAACTGTCAAAAAGTTCACACTCATCAATGCTATGAGAGACTAATAGGAAGTGATCTGTAAAACACCACCGATCTATTCCAGATAACTATCTCCCCAAAAAAACTTGGAGGTGAATGCTTTATAAGCTTGAGTCACAGTTCGAGATACTCTAAACCCAGGACACTGTAATAAAAGGGAGAGAATGTTCCTTTCTAAAGAAATGGAATTTCTTTTATCTCCCTGAAAAAAATAATTCAGATGTTTAGAAGAAAACTAAGAAAATAGTAATATATTATTATTTCACAACATACTCCACCCAAAAAAACATGATTCTGGAAAAGATGTATGAATCAACTCCTTTTTTCAAGCTTGAAATTTTAAGAACAATTACTTATTTAATTAAAAAGCCCAGTTGAAAGAAGTACTCAGCATGTTATAAACTTTCTCACAAAACACTTTGCTGTTTTTGGGTCATCTCTATTTCTTGAGTTCTGAAGAAATGATAAATCCTCTTCTCTTTCTTCCTTGCCACAGCTGCGAGGAAAAAAATGAACCTTATCTCCCAGGATTTTTCCATTTATATGTGTAGGGCTCATGATCCACTGGCTTCCCCTGCTCTCAAAAGAGGTATTATTGCAGCCTACGCTCAAGCTGGCATTGGGTTGCAGAGACGATTAAGTCTGGTGG
Organism: Pseudopipra pipra; assembly: GCF_036250125.1. Classification (NCBI taxonomy): domain Eukaryota; kingdom Metazoa; phylum Chordata; class Aves; order Passeriformes; family Pipridae; genus Pseudopipra; species Pseudopipra pipra. The sequence goes on along the minus strand of NC_087549.1, from coordinate 18,242,918 downwards.
GAGAATAATCACGTGCCGAGTGCTGCAAACTACAGCTGATAGCATCTATTCATATATCCTGCACAGGAGATATATAGAATCACCCACAATGACTACAAAAAACTGATTCTGATCATTACATCAGAATGTCAGTATTTTGTATTATCACACTGACACAGTCTGTAACGATCTTGAAACCAACATCCTTTTGCTTCAAGACTCATCCCTCTTTATTCTGCCACAGTATATTCTCTTAGCCAAAAACCTTCCACCAGCTATTCCAGTTGCCTAATCAGAGCAGTGATTTGAAGCCTGACACAGGTCTTGCTCAGGTATTTTTTTAGCTGTGGAGTTTTTATGGCCCAGAAATTTCTTCACTCATCAGTTATCAAATACAATCTCTTCTTTCCTATTGTAAATACACTCAAATAGCCCTACTCATATATCACTCCTAGTGCTATATGGCAGAGTTGCAAAATGATTTTTAGTGCATCTCTCCTGCACAACCTTTTGCAATGCTTAAAACTATCCTCTATATTTGACCAAATAGTGTTTTTGTTTTGCAAGCCTCACAGAAGTTGTTTCTTTTAGTTTAGATGTTATAAGGAACAGATGGTAAATGAGGAGGTAACAAAATCATCTGGTCCATAAATTCAGAGCAAAAATAAAAAGCCAGAATTTAATCATCTTTTTGGTAGTTTATAACTACCTTTTTTTTTAGAAACCCTTTAGGCATTTGTCATGTCAAGTAGCAGATAAATGTAGCAGCTTTGTATTAAAGATAGCTGCAATCTAGCTTCAGGGCAGCTATGCTAGATCTGATCAAAACTGCTTGGCACTTGCCTCTAGTCAACAGCTAAGGTCTCCTTGTGCCATATTAAAAGCAATGAATTAAGAAAAAAATTTTGACAGTTTTTACAGTACTCTTTCTACTGTGTTTAACTTTTTGTATAAGTACAGCTGGCAGCTCATTCAAGATGTCTGCATTTGTATCTGATGGAGAAGTAGAATAATTTAACAGCTGGCCGTCATTTTTGTCAGGAGTTCACTCTAACGTGCTGTGGTGCTAACATGGGATATTATTGTCATTGGAAACACCTGTGCTCTTTACATGATATTACAAGCACCTATCTTTGAGCTGCAAGTCATGCCCCTTGTTTGAACTTCTTGAAGTTTTTAATAACTCTGACATGCTGTAAAGTACCTGCTTTGGTGTCCTTCTGCTGCTGCTCTTTGCAACGAGACACCTCCCACCTGGTACCAGCTTTGCAGAAATCATCACACTTATGCATATGATCAGCTAAGAATGCCAAGGAATGCTCATAGGAAACCAATAAATTATAATTTGAGTTAAAAGGCTTAAAATGGACAAATATATGAACAGCCAAGCTAATCAAGTTCTACAAGAACAGTCTTAAAAGACGATCTAAACATTTGCTACTGTGCAATATTTCTATACAGTAAATAGATGTGTACAACATAAGGTTAAAGTGTCAAACTTGAAGGTGTTGTGTAAGGCTGTATAAACTTAGCCCTCATTTGAACTCCAATAGCCTTCTACTTGATTCACACTGTATAAAGATACACAAACTGATAAACTCTCACATTAAATGGCAAAGATGATGTAAAATAGTAATTCATTGGAGAACACTTTAGATTATGCTTTTGGGGCCCCTTCAAAATCTGAAGTGCTACTTTAAAAATCTGGACTATGTTAGTTTATATACATAAAATAAATGTGTTTAAGAGAGAGGACTTTCTGCATAAAGGCATAAAAGAGCCCCTTCAGAAACCAAACATATGGTGCAGTATTTTGTCCATCATGATTAACACTGCTTCCATGCTTGATCATTTGGTACAGAATGTTATACTGACAGAGGTACAGTACTGAGATACCCCCATGATATTGCATTGCTATTTACATTTTACTACTCATTTTAGGCTAATTCATTCCTAAGACTGTGCCCAGAAAATTATTTATATCTATCCATTTTAATGGGTACAATACCATGTAAAACCAATGCATAATGGGGATGCCCTGTTCATCATGAGCAGTTCCTGCTTTCTATTACTCTTTTCCTTTGCTCACATTCCCACTCCTTTACCAAACATTATCTGCAATAAGTTTTGTAGTTCTTCAGAATGAACCTGGAACTCAAAATGTTCAAAAGGAAGTTCTTTGCATTCACCTCTGGGGTGCAAAGCAAAATGTACTACAGGAATCAGTGGTGTCCAAACTTTCCAATCAGAAATAAAATGATCTCGAGTTATCTCAGAAAGCTCTAAAAAGATAGAAAATAAAAAAAAAGGCCAAACCGAGCAACAATAAATGAATTTTAAAAGCAGCAGCTCTTTTCTACCATTCCCCTTCTGCACTGCTCATGAGAGGTAAAGATGCAGACGTATCTAGAAGTTCTCTATGAAGGACTTTCACAGCACAACCTAAAAAATCAATGCAGTTGACTCTAGCCTAGCTCTGACACTGGCAGCCACACAATCAAGTGAGAGCAGCCAGGGAGATTGTTCCTTCACATATTCTCTCTTGGCACTCCCCCTTCACCCCTGTAGCCATCTGGTTCAAGGTAATTAAATTAAATCTGGCTTTCAGCAGAGTACTGGAAGCTGCTGCATTTATGAATTGAGCAATGTCCAATTACAGTTCTGTGAGCCCTTCTGTAATAATTAGACAGGAATAAATCCTACAAAGGAATGAGTCCCTCAAGTTAGCACTCTTGAGCTATGCCTCCATATAGCAAATCACAGTTCTTCATTCTAAACATAGTACCTCATGATCTGAAAACATTATATCTGCACAGCACCATGCCAGATCCAATAAATGCTGTCTCTCAGCAAAGGTCATTAACTCCTGCACAGCACTATGCTCATTTTTAAACTTCCTGTTTCTTGAGCTACCTTATGCAGCACCAGCTTGGGAGCTCTGAACTACACATCACTGTAGAATTGCACCTTGTGCGTCTGATTTTAAAATGTATTGGAATGTCAGTGAACCAGCACATGTGGATAGACTTTACCTTCTACTGTTGGCTAACAAAGCTATTAATTAGAGCCCACATGTCCCTATGTGATTTTTTCCTGTCTAAAGAGCCAAAGAACAGGAAGAAGCCATAACTCTTTCTCAGATTCTTTCCTCTCTCCTCCTCTTTCCTGTATTCTTTACCCTCTTCATTTGCCCCCTCTGGTTGTAGGACAGGAGTAAACAACTTCTGCTGAATTCAGCCTGAATCAATGAGGTTCCTGTCTTAGGCGACCTTAGATTGCCACAGAGCATTCAAAATTATTCTCTAGAATAAGAAAGCTATTATTAAGAGTACAGACAGGCCATCACAAACAAGTTACAGCAGTGTAATGAGTTCTTACCTCAACAGCCAAGCAGCTCTAATCAGCTGCATCTACACTGTTAGCCTACTGCAAGTGGAAGGGTGAAGTATACTGAGATAATTTAATTTACATTGGTACTGTACAAGGAGTGTGACCGTGGTTACTTACACCAAAGCAAGTGAGTTAATCAGTGACATCAGGACTGGAGTCACCCTGGGCTGCAGTGATCATGCACTCATGGAGTTTGTAGTCCTGAGGGATATCAGTCAGGCAAAGAGTAAAGTTGGGACCCTGAATTTTAGGAAAGCAAAATTCCAGCTGGTCAAGAAACTAGTCAATAGGACCCCCTGGGAAACTGCCCTCAGGGACAAGAGAGTACAACAGAGCTGGCAGAACTTCAGGGATGCCTTCCATAGAGCAGAGGAGCAGGTGTAAGAAATCAGGAAAGGAAGGCAAGGACCGGCATGGCTGACTCAAGACCCGCTGGTCAAACTAAAGCGCAAGAAGGGAACACGCAGGCAATGGCAGCAGGGCCAAGTATCCTGGGAAGAATATAGGGACTCTGCCTGGTTATGCAGAGATGGGGTCAGGAAGGCCAAGGTGCAGCTGGAGCTGAACTTGGCAAAGGATGCAAAAAGTAACAAGAACAGATTCTACAGGTATGTCAGTCAGAAAATGAAGGTCAAAGAAAGTGTATTTCCCTGATGAGCAAAACTGACAAAATTGGTAACAACAGATGAGGAGAAGGCTAAGTATTCAACAACTTTTTTGCCTTAGTCTTCACTGGCAACCTCTCTTCTCACACCCTTTGAGTGAATGGACTCAATTTGGGCGAGCAAAGTCCATCCCACCACAAGAGAAGATCAGGTTTGTGACCACCTGAGGAACCTGAATACACATAAGCCTATGGGACCTGATGAGATGCACCTCAGAGCCCTAAGGGAACTGGTTGATGTAGTTGCCAAGTCCCTCTCCATGATCTTAAGCAACCATGGCAGTCAGATGAAGTACCAGGTGACTGGGAAAACGGAAATATTGTATCCATACTGAAAAAGTGTAGAAAGGAGAATCTTCGGAAATACAGACCTGCCAGTCTCATCCCTGTGCCAGGGAAGATCCTGGAACAGTCAGGCTGTGGCCCTTGTATCAATGTTGCAAAAACAAATAATTTTTGCAAAGCCTAATAGGTTTATTACTTAAGAAGAGACTTCTGCGCAAGGAAAGCCCTACTGAATCCTTAAAAAAATTAGGGAGGCCGATTGCTTTCTAGTCATGTCACATCTGAAGGAGATGGCTCTCCGGACTTGCCATACTCAGGCTTGTGGTTTGGGAGAGGATACGCACAGAACTGTGCCTTACTGACTGATCCTAAGGGAAGAAAATACAATCTTAGGCAGGTGAGTGTTTACCGTTTTCTCTGCTGTGACTGAAAGTCTTGACACTATAGTGTACAAAAATAGCTGTTTTGTCAAGAATCAGAAGTGAGCATGTATATATCTTTTCCTCCTACAAGTGGATTGTAGTTTCAGAAGGAGCAAAAGACAAAGAACCAACAGGACTTACTTCATAAGGGCACATACAATAAAATTTGTCAAGTACCTTTTATGGACAAATTCAATCTGTGCACTTGGATCAGCTACAGCTCTTTTCAGTATTTGTATTTCCATGTGGATTAGCAGCTGGCTCTCCTTCAGTATTTTTAAACAGCCCTGAATTGTATAACTGCCATGGGACTGTTCTAACTCATACTCTGATCATTTACGAGGATTTACACTCTGGTACACTCAGTTATTCATTAAAAACAGATAACTCCCATAGGAGACACTGCATCACACAATACTCATGCTACTTCTGAAATATGGTCTACATAAGGAAACACACATGTTGAAAGTACTTATCTGGTCTAAGATATAATAATGGCAATAAATAAATTGTGCATACAACCTTTTAATGATTTGAAAAGCTGTGGAAAAGACTTCCCAAGAAAACAGTTCCTATTACTTTAATTAAGAGGAGGATTGAAGAACAATTTATATTCAGAAGGAAGGAAAAAATGCACTTGAGTTGGCTCTTCTGCACTGCCAGTAATTCCCTCATAAACCTTTGAAAATAAGTTTAAAATGTATCCTGTCAATACGACAAAACAATACATTTCCAGAGGCTGAATTGTCCTGATAGGGTACATAGAGGTAAAACCACGCACTCACGTATACACAGTCCATTACAAGATACGCTTTGGGCAGCAGTACTAAAGAAGGAAAACTGAAACAGTAATCAGATGACAACGATGCTTTTCCACAGAAGTGTTTTGCTAATGCCATGAAAGGTACCCTCTAAAGGTCACTTTAGACAGATTTTATTTCTAGTTTATGCATTTTTAAATTCTGCTTCAGTCAAAGGGAATGAAGTGTCGTAAAAGCTTTAAAAATGTGAGCCATTAGTTAAAAAAGCAAACCAAAACCACACTTCATTACAAGAGCACTCCAAGGAAACTTAAGCTATTTATATTTATCCAAGCTAAGTTACAGGTTTAAATATAAGTAATGTATTATTTCACCATATTCACACAAACCCACAAGTATTAATAATTTTAGTTGTAACACATACTTGTATTTATCCAGACAAAAACAGCAAAAAAGTTTTGTAGGAGCACTGTGACTTAATAAAAAGCTGCCTCAATTCCCATGCAAAATCAACCATACCATTTTCAAGGAAAATACAAACCCAAACGCTGGGTTACCTAAATTACCAAAATCTCAGAAGGGTTATTTTCAGTTAGCGTTGATATTTTTTCAGAGCATTTAACTGCTTAGCCACTTATTTTAACTGACCTGATTTCAAACACATAGAAAAAGGAGGAGGATGAGTCAACAGCCATATCTTGTTGACAGAGCTTTAAGAGCCACCTCGATCATCAAGCAATGTAAGGTAATGTAATCTAGTAACATCAAAGAGGAGACACATCTGCATGTCCAATATCTGCATGTTGGTCCTTGATCGATAGCAGTTGGTTTCAGAATTAAACATAACTGCTCCTCGAACCAATGTTCAAGCTTACATGGCTTACAAAAACTATTTCTAACTATTTTTCAAATATGAGTCTAATTGGATTGCATTTTCCCTTTGGAAAATAACTACGGAATGGATTGCTCCCAAAAACATAATAGAAAAATAACAGCTGTTTTTTAAAATCACACTAAGTTTACACTTGATCCCATTTTAATGAATATTAATCAAATGCACATGTAAGAGAGTTATTTGCTCTCTTAGCTCAAAAAAAGAAAAGAATTATGCAAAGGAAATATTAGTCTAGGTTCTTTGTTTCTAAGAAAAAGATTATAGAAAATATATTTTAATGCAGAAAAGAAAAATCAGAGTTTCTTGATTTGAGTTATTTTGTAGTATGCTAACAGGTGAGAGGTATACTTCTATTTGCAAATCTAAGAGGCATCAGGTATAGAAGTGCTCCAATACAGGTACGTGCATGCATGCACATCTAACTGTCAATGAATGCAAATGTCATGGAAACATAACCACAAATTTCCTGTGCATTTCTATATTTTCCACTTTGAAACAAATGAAAACAACATCATTTTTTCCTATAATTTGAAAATCATTGTCTCAGAAATAAGCATATGAAGAGGAATAGAACTATGAAAAGAAAGGGAAAATATTTAAAGTCTGAGAATTGTCAGAGTAAAAGCTAATCCTGATTTTCTCAGGATTTTTGAGCAGGAGGCTGAACTAGATGACCTTCTGTGGTCCTTTTCAACCTGAAACTACTTATGATTAGATTTTCACTGTTTTTATTATTACCAAACAGAGTCAGGAACATTTGCAGTCTTTTTAGAAGCTGGTACAAACTTACTGACTATTGATGATATAACTGTAGCTCTTGCCTATGTGCCTTAATTAAAATATGTAGTCTATTTGCAGGCTCTTTCACTGAAATGAGCAGTATTATGTGTTTCATTTTCTTCAGGCTCTAGATTTCCTTTACAATTAGTTTTCAAATGCTGCAGTCCCTTCTGAATGTGATCAGCTAAAGAATAGAAAAAGACCCACATTTTAATACTCACAGCACAACATTCTCTGTACGAAGCAGATGTTGACAATCCAGACAAGCAGAATCTGCAGCTGACAAAAGCCTGTTTCCTGAACAAATGTACTAACAAGCATGCCAGGCTCTGAGGGTTAAGCCACACTATAAAACAGTTCTTGTTTCCTGGAAAGCCTCCAAACTACACTGGACTATTATCTTGTCCTTTCTTGCTCCCACTTACTAGCTCCTTCACGAAATGTGCAGAATGGCCATCAACTAAAATGCTCACAAAAATATTTTTTCATTACTATTGCTTTTCCAACCTGCACTGTGCACCTAGTGTTTTCAGTGGAATTACTTCTTGTAAACTGATGCTGAAGTGGGTTTTCCTTCTTTCCTTCAAAAGCTTTGATTCATGCTTTGTAACTGAAAATTACGGGTTATATTTTCAGGCAAGCTAAGGCCAAGCCTTCTTGGCCAGAGTGTAGTTGGCATGCACAAAGTGCACCAAGGAGGCAAGCCGGCTTGGTGATCCCAGTATTCTGGCAAAGCCAGTACTCAGTGGAGCTACACTTAATGCAGTTTCTACCTGTCTGGTGAGCACAAAAAAAGCTACTGCAAACTTAACAGAGAGCTCCAGTAGGCAATGACAGTATATTGTTGTAAAGTCTATGTACTACAATCTTATATAAAATACTGGTAAGTCTTGTACACCCTAAATTTTAGTAATACAGTGGTAAATAATATTCCAATGTCTTCAAGATTCATGAAATACTAACTAAAGCAGTAAGTCCTGTATGTAAATCTTGGCACCTTCCCCAAAGTCACAATGCTTTGTGTTTGCTACCATCCCTCTTCAGATCATGCATCAACTCATAATCTTTTCTAAGTAGGATCATTTTCATTTATCTCTAACTTGACACATACATTTATGTCATGACTTAACTAACAACAGAATGAAATCCTCAGTTTATTAAAAATGTTCACAAATTAGACCGGACTTTTCTTTAAGGCTTAAAAAGTCATAGCAACTCTAAAATACAGTTCTATAGCTGCATCTCTACAGTTCTTCTGCTGGTCTTTCAGTGTTTTCTTAGACTGCCATAGTGGATTAACTCAAAATAGAGGCACATTGTGCTATAGATCTTTTAGATCCCATGCATGATTTTGAATTTAGAAGTGTGCAGCATTCAGCCAAAGACAATTAAGTGAATAGGTCAAATAATAACACATAAATTAAGAAATCAGCACTTCAAACTAAGCTTTCATCCTGATTAAGGCTAATTTCAGAAATGCATGAAAAAACATATATTCAAAACATTACACATACTCTGCATATAATTTCAACAAAAATAAAATAGGCCAAATAAAGAGATCTCAGCACTATAACAACCACAGTAAAGACTTGTTTTGTTCCTATTCCCTACAACCAGTCATTCCAGCTTCTCTCTAATTAGGAGCAGAAGATATCAGAAATTTTGCAAAGCCAAAACAGCATGAACACTCTTCTTTCAGCCTAAACCCACAGCACATTCTGCCATTCAGACACAGAATCATTCAGGTCCTCAGTCCAAACACCTGTTCTCAATAGGATCAAGACCATTCAGACCAGTTTGTCCAGGGTTTGTTGAGTCAAGTCTTGGAAACTTCCAAGGGTGGTGCCTACACAGTCTACTGGTCCAATCTAGCCAAGTACCTGACTGTCCTCACGGAGGAGGCAACAATTCTTGCTGTTCCTGGACCAACCTCTGCCGCTTAGGCTATCTGTTCTTATCGCAACATAACATGACCAAGAGGAGACAGACAAAAAAGGGGTTATGTTTACTGTGACCCACCTAAGGAAAGCCCCACCTAGGGAAAGCCCTAGCCTTGACTCTCAAAGGGCAGACAGTGCTTGTAGGTATTGTGGGTTGAGACAGACTACAAGTACAATGTATCAATGAAGGTCTGAAAAGAGTCCTGGCTTACAAACTTTTCAGCACTGGGTACTACAGTGCAGATGTATCAAAAAGCTCAAAAGAATCTGATCAACAGCCTGACGACAAAGATTATTCATTGAGTTCTGGTGCTACATTTATTTTGACCTTTTTTATTTTTTCATTTCACTCATGAAGGAAAGATTCATTTAGCTGAATGGAACCTCAGGAAATGCAACAAAGACCAAAGTCCTGCACCTGGGAAGGAAGTACTCCCTGAAAAAATATGGGCTGGATACTGACTGGCTGGGGAGCAGCTCTGCTGGGAAGGAACCTGAGGGGTCCTGATGAAACTTGAGCTAAATGTGAGTCAGTTTTGTGCCCTGTCAGCGGTGATCACTTCCTTCAATCTGCTGACCTGACAACACAGCCTGACAGCAGATTAAGGAAAGTGATCATCTCCCTTTATTTAACCTCCATCAAACTAGATCTAGAATACCATATGCAGCTTTCAGTCCCACAGTTCAAGAAAGTAAATGATAGAGTTTGGCATAGCATCACCAACATGGGTGGGAGCTGGAGCGCTTGCTCTGTGAGGAGAGACTGAAGGAACTGGGTTTGTTGAGCCTGGGGAACAGAGGGCTTTGGTGAGCTAGAAGGATTTGGCGGTGCTGGTGGATGAGAGGCTGGAAATGAGCCAGCACTGTGTGTTTGCAAAAGTAATAGAGTTTGGCATAGAGTAACGTTCATGTAGCAGACAGCTTGAAGAAGTGCAGTCTGATGGAAGACTAAAAGAAATAGAGAGCTGCTTTGCTTGCTTGTGTAATACTTGAAAAATGAGAGCAAACTACAGGTTCTCCAAATGTACAAACAAAAGAGGAGCAATTACTGAGGTGAACATGAGGAACATAAAAATAGGAGATAAAAATAAAATATTTATAGTAAATATATGGGAAAAATCAAGACAGAAAGATTAATCAGTCTATTGAACATTTCTGCCTGCTGACTTCCACATCGCTTAACACAATCACTCTTTTTAAAAAATTCTGGTTTTCTCTCTTTTTGAGCTAAAGAGAAGAAAACTCCTTGCCAGGAAGGACCGGCATGGGTAGGAGGTGGTCTGAATGATCCAAATCTCCTTTCTCTAAATCTAACCTCTCATAATATGAGTCATGTTACACTCAAACCACAAGGTAAAATACATAACATTAACAGACACACAAATGTGACATTTCCATATCGTAATAACAGTTAAATCAATTGCTACTGACAATAAGAAAATATCACTAACAAATGTGAAATCAGTCACGCTGTTTTGCTGTTGGCTTCAGTAGGAAAGAAGTGAAATCATCTTTCACTTGCATTCCAGCAGGTATCTCCGGATATACTGGGAATTACTGGGAAAGGGATAAAGAATTCATCATCGACTAGAGTTGTACCACAGCCATACGGCCAGATGGGTAACAACTGAAGTACTTAGTAGGAACACAGAATTTAATTCACCTCCTACTGCAAACATGTAAAAATCTGTTTTGGAAGTTTTCCTTTAGTGTGACCAAAAATAGTAACTGTAAAATGTACAAAAGTACAAAGCATGTGACAAAAGCACTTTATTTGACCCTATTCTACCAAAAATATCCTTACTTCCTGTGCTCAGTTTAATCCATCACAATCTACAACCATCTTAGCTCTATAATCTAATACTTATTCTCCGCATTTGTGTGAGTTTCTGTACTGAGAACATTAGGATGAAAGGATTTATTAAGAGCCTCTCAACTGACATTTACAGGGATCATGGTTCTTCAGTCTCCCAGCAGTGCTATCCTTACATTTTTTTCTCTTATTTCCTCAGTTTAAAAGTTCAATTACAAAATTCCTAACATTAGGAAAATACCATATCTTTTTAAAGACACAGAATCTCTTCCTTAGCAGTCAGGACCTGCTTCATTTGAGCTTCTATGTAACCAGTGACTCTGCCTCCCACCACATCACAGTGACCAAATAAGCAACAAAACATTTTGAGTGTCTAATGGGGTAACCTGCTAACTAAAATGTGATAAAGGAATGGGATCTCAGACCAGCCTTGTATATATAGTAATTAAAACATACTACAAAGGAATTTTACAGAGGGCAATCTCTGTCGCTTCCTCACCTGCAGAGATAATGAGGTCTGGGGAAGACATACCCTAGGCATTTAAAACACCACTAATACACTCACTCCCAGGAGTTTCTTAGGAGAGAGAAAGGAGTTTACACCTGGGCAGTGTTTTATCTGATGGCACAGAAGTGGTTAAGCATCAGCATTCAGTGTGGAGAGTTTAAACCTGCAGTTTTGTACATATTTATTTTTATCTCTGAAAACACATGCAGGGGATTCCACACCATGGGAGGAGAGGACTGTACTCTTTAGGATTTACTAGAGCCCATGAAAGAGCCTTTCACACTGAATTTGTATTTGCAGCAACAACTTTCCTGATACACAGTGAAAAAAAAAAATGCAGAGATTTGATCAAAGATCTTGATACAGATAGGCAATAAATATCCTAACTCTTAGGAAAGCCACTGTGCCTTTTAAAAGATAAATTTGAGATGTAAATCTTCAAGCAGTGACCTGAATTGCTGGACAATAGAATTTGAAATAGTCTAAGAGAATCTGCCACAAAAAGGTATGAACATTCAACGGCTCCAAATTTACACAGTTATATGAGCATGCTACAGTACCCACAAATACTAGGGTTCACTTAAGCACACTTCTCAAATTATTTAAAACAATTTGAATAATTTGTGTGCTAACTAAATTATCAAGACTAAACCCACATTTCTGCTTGCCAGGACTGGGAGGCAGAGTGCATAATAGACTGTTAACCTGGATAATAGAGAATCAACTTCATATTCTCTTCCAGATTGTGCCAGGGTCCTAGAGACAAAAATGAAGCTTGCACAGATTTAATCTGTAAGCTAAAACTTTATGTATAATATACACACATACTGGTGGACAGAATGTTCAAGCCAAGACAGACATCTTAAACAATCCCAAAACACAAAGCAAACTTATTTATGTACCTTTTCTAAGACCATTTCTGGTTTATTTTATTCATCAGGTTATGGCTTTTCTCAAGATCTTCAACCCTTTATTCCTTTTTTATTTGTCTGATCTCACAGTTGACCCAGCTAGCAGCAGGAGATTGGACTAGAGACCTCTTGGAGTCCATTCAAGCCTGCATCTTTCTTTAAGCCTATGATTCCAAAAGGAATGGCATCCTTATCACCTGTTGATCACCCACCTCTCCTACAAATTTGGAAACCTGTTTAAGTGTTCAGGATGCACAGCTGAAAACACTTCAAATAAAAAGATAACAAAAACCCCCTACCAGTGACGTGTCTCCACTTTGGGGTCTAAAAAACTGAACACAAATTTGAAACTCAATTTCCTTTTTCAAATCAGCATCACCACTGAAGTCTTAGAACACCATGATAAAGAAATTTGAGTATGTCTTTTATTTACTTGTGATAGTTGCCATAAACTGGTCTCATGCAGAAAATCTTGGTATCTATCACAGTTCTGCTTGTATCACATCTACCATAGTTTGGCCCTGACCTACAATATTCAAAATAAATAACATATTCCAGCTAATAGTTGCAGTTAAGAATGCCATGTGCAACTAACTTCTTTTAATTTACTCATCACACCAGCAGTGGGTGTGCCACTTGCAGAGAGGTTTACAATCCTCATCTTTCCTGCCATGTGCAGAACAGTTATTCCACTATCAGTATGGTTTTCATGCTGAAGCTCAAATTGCCACCTGTTATGGTTCTTCCATGAGGCACCTCTTCGAAAAAGCCTTGGTACCACACCAGGAGAAGCAGTTTCACAGTCTCCTGAGGGACTGGTCACTCCCACACTGAGCGTTTTCCTGAAGTCTTGCTATACAGACTAGGACTGAAGTAGTATTGCTGCCTTTCAGCCTTGGCTGGCAGAACAGAGACAATTTCCTGTTTAGCTGGGATGAAATAGCTCTTTTTTCAAGTTAGAAATAGGATTTAATTTAAGGAAAGCTCACAAAGATTTTTGTGGCCTACGCTTACCTCCTGGACAATGCCTCATGGCCATTTTACACCGTCTGGACTCCGCAATGGTTGGGCACGGTATTGTGTCTTTCGCTGGCTTCTTCACAATTTGTCTTGTTCTCGTTTCCAAGCCCCACTTAAATCCACATGTTTTGTTATTTCTGCTGCAAGTTCCCCACTCGCTCCACTGACCCACTTCACAGCTTTCTGACAAAGCAAAAGAAAAAAGTAATTCTTCTGGTTTGTTTGGGTTTTTTCTTTTTTCTTTTTGTTTTTTAATTACATCGTATACTGTTAGGAAGCAATACTTGAAACTTTTACTGCTAACAGGCAAGAATTAGAAACAAAATTAAAATCTTTTACAGAACCTGGAAGGATCTTTTTGCTAGCATCAACCTAAGCAAAAAAAATCAATCAAATTCTATGTATAGATGTCGCATCAGTCCTAAATATTCAAAAACCCTCCTGAAATAAAGAGATTGACTTATTTTTTCTCTATCTAGTAAATAATTCCTAGTTGGCTGTCACAAGGATTTGAAAAGCTCAAAAGTTCACATTTCCAGGCCCTCTCCATAATGAAATGCAAGCAATACTCTTGAAAGAAAGAGTCTGTTCTGACAGAATTCGTGAAATCTTATGAATTCTGAGTTATAAATTCTCATACTAGGTGATTCTACAATTAAAAGGACAGAGCTTTCTGATGCACAATAGAGTGGCATTCCCAATAATGCAGCATTTTAAAGTTTGGAAAATTTAGTAATAGTAGTAGTAAAGAAATCAAAGCACAATTCATCAGTCAGTATTTCCTGATGAGAAATACTAAGCACCACCTTAAAAACAGTGCCATATTTGAACCTGGCCAGCCATCAAAAGAGCTACATCAGCAGCACTGCTGTGCTAGAAGACTCACCCACACACTCCATAAGCTCTTCCAAGGCTGCAAATCCAGGAGGGCATCCTCGAAAGCAGCGGCCTCTGTGCGAGTAAAAGCCAGTTTTGCATTTGGTACAAAAGTCTCTGCTAAAGCAGGAGTCGCAGTTTTCTATTCTGCATCCTGAATCAGAAGGATCATAACGAACAATAAGACAGCAAAGTTAGGGCAACACTAAAAATGAAGGGACTTATAAAGCAATAAAATAGCAAAGCCAGAAGTGCTATAATGAGGAATACTGTCATCCTGAAATCTATCTGCTCTATAGAAGAAACTAAAGGCAACTGTAACTGTCTACCACATTTTCCCTTACATCCTCTGAATTATATCTTTTTTGTAATCAAAACTGTAGATACAACCCCTAGTTTACTTATATTTGAGTTAACTACATCTTTTTGGAGGAAAAATGTAAATTATTTTTGTTTTTAAGTAATCATGATGAAACTGAGATGCAACAAATAATTTTGGGAAGCATGCACGCATTATATGTATTGTCTTCAGTTTATAATTTATCATAGAAAGCAGGATATATTTTCTTCCAGGAGCTGACCCTATAAATAGCTGAGTAGATGCTTTCACGTAGCATATCTGATATTCATGTCTACACACATGCATGTGCTACCATGCAAAAAGTCTCAATATTTCTAGATTTAACTCCCCTTTATTATTAATCCACAAAAAAGCAACCATTCTTAAATAACTAAAAGACATAAAGCTATAACCACTAGCAAAAAAAACCCCAAAAAACCCAAACAAACAAAAACAAACGACAAACAACAAACCAAACCAAACAATTATTGCCTTCATGAAACATACTTCTCTGAAAATTTAGAAGAAATATGACCCACAATAGATTAAACTCAGAAGTAAACTGTTCAGAAACATCATATTTTATATTAAAACATGGCAACTTGAAAATGGACCAGTTATTAATGTTCATACATATACTACACACACCTACAAGAAAATACCAGGGAAAAATGTACCAAAGATTGAAAAGCATAACCCATTATATTTGGAACAGTAATGGTCACTTTACTATTAATTTAAGTAGATCTAATCCTTCAGCTAGCACACCTAATTTACATAAACTACATTAACTGTATCCTGTCTTCAGTTATCTGAAGTCGCAGCAAGAAGCATTTTTTATTCATGTCATGCAACAATATCCTAATAATTTTGCTCATTTATGTCATCCATTTATTCTTCATTCTTTTAGAAAGAAAAAAAAAAAGCACAAACCATAAAAACTTCTAAAATAGCTATTGGTAAATATCCCCCATCAACACTTCAAATTTAGCCAATCTTTATAAAATAGATTTTAATATTTGTTCTTAAACTTTCAGCAGGCCAAAACAGGCCATCCCACAACAGTTAAACAGTGTGTGTGTGAGTGAGTACGTAAAATTATTCTTTTTTAGCAACTGAGTAAATATGAGACTTTTAAAATAGGATTTCTTGTGGCACTGGCCAATAAATTAGGCAGACTGAATGAAAAGAAAAAAAGTGTATTTCAAATACACTCTGGTACACGTTTGTTTGGTTAAAAGGAATGTTAGCATCACTTTGAAGCCTTGCACTGCCAAAGGTAAGCTCTGCTGGCATTATTTAGACATGACCACACATAACCTGCATGCTACCAACTCTGTTGGACCACATGTCTCAAAGGGGCTTTTAGAACTTGTGTTCTAAAAGTAGCACAAGTTTGGCTTCTTGTCTACACTTCAGTTCATAGGAAATTGCTGAAAATAATAATTTCTTTTTCACAAGGGTTGAACCAGTCCCCAAAGAACAGGAGGTCAATGCCCACACAATGACCCTGCAAAATCACTTCCCCAGATTAATGCACTGCAAGGCAAAAACAGTTAGATGAGCTGCTCTGGAGATGTACCACAAGAGTTAATTGCTAACTTGCTTTGTTACACCCAAGGTGTATTGCAAGTATTTTATCAAATGCAACACTTAAGTCAAACATCCTGTTTGCTTAAATATTCAGAAAAAACATTTGCCTCTTGCCCACCACATGAAGCATTTTGAAAAGACATCAAGGTTTTTATAGATCATGTAGTCCAATGATGAGGTGCAGAATAGAACAATAAAAGAAAAGATCTTGTGACCCTCCCTCACATCCAAGTGACACAATATTCTTGAAGTAATGTCTTAACTATTGCTTTCAAAGCGTGTCGGGGAGCAACATGTTAAAAGCCTTTTTGTGTGCGTGGAAGAGGGACTAAAGGAAAAACTTTCAATACAAGATGCCTTTTGATATGATACAGACACACTTAGCAGATGAAAGCCTCCTCACCTTACACTGGGGATACTCTCCACGAAATATCACTATTTAACACTAAGCACATACGTGAATATCTCATATTTCAACATTAAAAGAATGAATCAATCTGCTTTCATACTTCAAAATTCCCATCCTATTTATATTTTTTGCTTTACCTCCTATGCCAATTTTCTTTTTTTGTCACAGTAGAGTCCTTGTCATGATAACTATATTTTAGAAACATTTGTAGGTGAAGGCTGGCTGGAGTGAAGGTTGGGTGAAGGTTGGGTGGAGATTAGGTAGTTTATTTTCAATTTTTCCTTTGAAGATAAAGTACTCCAAACACAAAATTAGGATTTGGGGGAAATTTAGAGGGAAATGCTGAAAGAATAGTAGGAATACTAAGAATTCTGAAATTACAACATTATTTCACCAGAGTGGTATTCATCACAATACTTGGGATTACTGGGTGCTAATCATAATGATCATTTAACTCAGTAATACACCATACTGTTGCTGAAGAGCAACTAGGAGTTTGATCCTTTCTGACATCCTCCATATGCGCACTTTGAAATTATGGAAGATGCTCCTGAACTTAAGCCTTGTATGCATTTTTTATAAATGTTAAATAACCTAAAAAGCTAAAGAAAAGCAATCATCCAGAAGTTAGAAAAGCTAACTATCTAGAACTATCTATTTTCAATCACAAACTGTCACAACAGTAGTAAAGAAGTAGAGAGAAAATGTATAGAGTATATTGTTTTTGGTGCCTATATTCATTTCCTTACATGGCTTAAGTGCCCTGGGGATTTTTTTTTAATAAAAGTGCTATTAGTGAATTATTTTAATGGTGACTGAGGTTAGTAAATTAGAAGAAATGAATTCTTTAGATTCTTTTGTTTCTTAAAGTAAATTATACCAATGTGAAGAGATACAGAAAGTGTACACATTTTTAGTTGGACACCTAAATAAACTGATACTCCGCTTAGGATATTAAGATACCCTTGTTTGGAAATAAATATAACTGTGTTGAATTTTGTATTTCTTTTTGTTAATCAACATCAGTATCTATGTAAACTTCCTTAAATATAGGTCTAATGGAAGTATATTGCAGATTACTAAAATTCTTTGCATTCTATTATTTAAGTAATAAAATGGATAACAATGAATAATCTACTATGAAATCTACAAGAGAACTGTTTGACATAACATGCAATAATTAAGAAAACCAGCATTTTGAAAAATTATTTTATACTTTACAGTAAATAATAAAACCCAAGGAAACACTTTTTAGTGACCTGAACTGCTTTATTCTGAATGCTACCGTTTTCAACCCTTTAAACTTTCTGATCTCGGCATCCTACGCCTACCTCTGGAGATGAAAAGCAAAATCTTCTACTTTTAAAAATCCCTATCTAAATCCTTTTAAATTCCCTCCAAATTAAATAGTTAGCTTACTGATATAATTATAATGAACTGGAATAAGACAGAGGTTTTTTTTCATCTGGAGCACATTGTTATCAAAATCAATTTTATTACTTCAATTTACTAGCCACAGACCCAATTGCTTTGCTCATGAGTCCAGTGGTTTCGTTTTCTGTATAATACCAGCAGTTGGGTGATGTGGTTTGTGTATTCTTTTTATTCCACTTTAAAGATTGCCTAGAAGTTTACAACACCCAAAAAACCCTAGAGGAAATGAGACCAAAAAACTGAGATAAACATAGCTAAGATTTTAGACCCAAGAAACTCTTTAGAGGAAAAAACAGATAATGCATAACCAAGAGTATGCTTTAAAAATGCCTATTTTTTTCTTTAAAAATAAACAGAAAATAGTTCCCACTAGAGGTTTGCAAATAGACAAGAGCAATAGCCTGAGAGATTTTAGAAACAGGAAGGAGGAGGCCTGGAAGTGGAAGCTAGAGGGGAGAGAGGAAGACAAGATTGGTGTGGAGTGGAGAAAGAGTTGATAAATTCAGACCTACAGAAGAATCCCCCAGAGGAATTGCATACCTTTGGCAGGCTTACCTGCAGGGCAACAAGGATCTGCTTCCTACCAGACCTCAAATCCCTACTGTTCCTGCTCAGCATCATGTCTCCACATATCCCACTGGCTCTCCTACCTTCCACTCACACCCAGGACCTCTGAGACATCGTAACACTCATACTGCAACCTATCTAGCAAACTCTCAAATTTTCTTTCCAGAGATTATATCTTGGAAAAGCCAGAAAGTCAAATATTTGCTTCCATCCTTCCACTTGAAAGGTACAAAACAGAGGCCACCCCCATATGAAGACTCCACACCTTCCTCTGGTATCATCCTCACATAACTGGACTTTTAAAAGCACTCAGGAAGGTCCAGAGAAATCTGGTGGTGTGTCTGATTAGCACATTTCTAAACAGATAACACTTAAAATGTTATACCATACTTCTCACAAGAGTTGTATGTAAAAGCTAAAAGAACCATTATGACCTCACTGAAATCCATGACAGAGGTCCTAATTGCTTCTAAATGCAAGAGAAGTTTTAAACTAATAAATTTCTTATTCCATCAGACAGAACGGAGCCCATCGTAATGACTTGGATGGGTAAAATTAATATTAAAAACACTAAAGAAATATAATCTTACATGCTAAATACAGATTTTTAAATTGACAAGTGAGAACTGAAGAAGCGCAGTACTCCAAGAGTTAGAAAAGCTAACTTTCTAGAAGTCTATTTTCAACCACAGGCTGTCACAGGAGAGGCTGTAAATTCACAGCTCCATGACTTCACCTCCCAGGGGAAAGGATGGAAGAGAAGTCACTACTTTGCCTAGTGAAGCTAAGCTGGGCTGAAATTAGACAGATCTGCTTTGCTCAATTATCTTCAGTGCTGAGACAAAATAAAGTGAATCAAAAACTTACCCCTTCAACAGAGCTCTGAAATGTTGATTTATGGGACAAGATGCATAACTTCTCCAGTGGAAAGCCTACTGATAGTGTGTAATCTCTTAATTTAGTTTGACAGGACAGTAAAAAGGTGACTGACACTTCAGTAAAACATGAGTTTAGCTTACAGTATGTAAAAGTGCCTCCATGCTTGAGACCAGTTACAGAATATGCTCAAGAAAGAATCATAACTCCATGAACTAGTATTGTGTCACACCTCAGTAAACGGCCAGGAAACCTACCAAACTGAAGGACAATACTCTTTGGTTCTAGAGAGGAGAACAAATCCCAATCATAATATTTCCTTTAAGAAAAAAAGGCCATTGCCATAAAAGAATCCAAAGGCAGAAATTTAAAACATCTTGAGTTTGTTTTCTGAAAGACAGTGGCAAAAGATAAGTTATCTACAGGATTTAGGAGCCAAAGCTCCTTTCTCCTTAGCTTTCAGGGAGCTGTAGCACCTTATGGCACTTCAGAAATACTTTTCTTCAGAAGCATTTTTGCACGTATGTCAGATTTTGAAAAAAAAAGTAATAGCTAGGAGCTACGTTTCAGTCAAGGTTAGGGCAACCAATATGATACAGAAGTGCATTGCTGAGTAGCAATAAAACATTTTTATTTAGACTTTAAAAACTCATTTATACTGCCATTTACTTGAATATCATAAAAAAATCAACATGGATGAAACTTACAATATTTACAGAAAACTACATAAATGGTACATTAAACAACTCTGAAAGGACAAAGCTCAGACTACAAATCATGCTCAAATTAGAGATACATTTTAAGATGATGAATCACAGTGATATTAAAACATTTTCATGACCTGCTTTGGCTTCTGACGGTCACGATAAGCCACTCCTACTCATTCTTCTTTTAAAACGAGCATTAAAGAATTGACATACACTTCAGAGAAGGAATCAAAGCTCAGGAGCTCAAAATACAAATTTAGTTATAGAATTAAATTTAAACTCAGGTGCATCTCCCTATTGTTGAAAAAAAGAGTATATGCTCCTTGTAAACAGTTTCTCTATGCTATCATTACAGAGAGTGCAACATCACCAAAAAAATACAATCCTTCCATTCTAAATTTATCACCAGCTTATAAGGTGATGCAGAATAAGCTGAATTGTAGGGAAATATAATGCCTTTGAAACTTAAAATAAAGAATAAAATGCTCCATATTGAGATGCATGTACTTCATATTTTAACATACCTTAAGAAGAACTTTACTAGATTAGTTTCTCATATTAAGTGCAATATGATAAATTTTAAGGTCAAAATATATGTATTTAAAATATAAAAAGTAGTTGCTCATTTGTAAAGTATTTTTACTGATATGCATAATCTTGAAAATTTTAGGAGTCTCATTTTGCATTTTTGAAATATCCATATTCTGTAGCATTTCCATTGTCACACTGTCCCTTTCTAAACAAAGTAAATGGGATTTACTTTACATTCATAACTCCCTTCATAACAAAGATATTTTGTAGTATGTAGAGTGGAAAAGAGAGCTGGTCAATTCCTAGTAATCTTAATAAAAACAACGATTCACAGCAAGTTCTGCTTCGCATGAAATCCAGACTCCAGTGAAGACCAGTTACATATGGGAAAGCAAAGTGAGAACACTTGAGGGGATCTACAGGAGTGGAAACCAGCAACCACAAGCATACGAGAGAGCTCTCCTGAACTGTACTCACTGCCTGCAATACTGAGAGAAAATGATCATATTTTGCATAGAGAAGCTGCAGATTAAAGCTACAAAGGAAACATGGCATTCCTAAATTGAGGGGTTTGGCAGTCTTTGTACCGGAATTGGGCCCTTGCTTGAGGCATTCCCTTGTGTTTAAGTCAAAGTAGCAGATGATGATGATGCACTACACTGCTGAACCTAATACTTTGATCTTTCACCCTGAGCTCTGGCTCACAGCACCCTACTCTTCTTGCCTCAGATCTCTCTGTCTCTTCTGTAACTTCACCTATCCCCAGTCTGTTCCCATGACCATGACACTCACTCTTCCAACTCCCGCTCCCATCCCTCAGCTGCTCGCTACAACAGCACTGGTGCTACAGATCTAACTTCACACTGCCATCCTGACGTGTCCATTGGCCCTCCACATCAATCTATCAGCTACACCACCTCCTGTGCAAATCCCCTCCAAAATTTTGTGGTAATTGAACCCCTGACTGCTAAAATTGCACTGACTACAACAGTCTCAAAAGGTCATATGCTCTGCCATACTACATAAGTATAGTCAAACAAGGATATATTAATGATGTCTTGCTATTTTGTAACAACGTTAAAAAATTCATTACCTTTCTTAATGGATTGAATTAACTATATGTGCTTAATAAATTTGTTTAAAAGCTGCTTTTTATCTTGTTTTTAATGAAGACAAATGGAAGGGGAAATTATAATTTTAGTCATGTCAGACCCTCCTAGGACAAAGAGGGTGAACCTAAGCAAATGAAGTAGCCAACCAAAGCTGAAGGGAGCTGTAATTTCTATACTCTGAGTGGTTCCTCCTCCTAAAATTATAAAGGTTACTGTAACCACAGACTACGATGAAAGGTTCAAGATAGACTTGATCCATTAATCAGTTCAACCATCCAGGTGACAGATTTCATCTTACTCTTTAATTCAGTTTCATTTTTTTCTCATGAGATTATCTCTTGAGCAGTTTAGTTCAAAGTCATTAATTATTAAAAATTTCTTGGAAAATTAACAAAGTGAAGCTCTTCCCTTGGGCATTCCTCTACAGCAGAAACTCAACACTTTTCCACCTCATGTCCAAAAGCACTGCATTCTCATACTGCAGTGTTCAAGGAAATCATGTCCAGTAGGAGACTCTACACTGATTTCTAGCAGTTTCACATTTCATGATTCACTGTTACTAGAAAAACAGTCTAGAACCACTTAGCAAATTCAAGACACACATATTTCTTACATGTAGAAAAGAAAATTTGTCTTAAAATCCAAAATTTCCATAATTTTAGACCTGTTGCACTTGGCTGTGGTATTTATTGTGTTACATTTGGCACTATGTTTGGCTTTTAAAATCATGTCAACATTTTCCATTAAAATATGTTCTATAGCTTCTCTAACAAAAATGGGCAAGTGTTCCAGTAATAAAATGTTAAAACAGCTTTTGTGCCTATAAAGACATTAATAGGGTAGAAATCATTTCAACTAATGTAATTCAAGCCCTATAACTCCCAGAAGGATTTTAGCATAGCCAAAGTTTTTATTATTTTTAGCTGAGGTAGAACTGTCTGAGCAATGCAGCCTGTACTAAGCATACCTAAAGAGTATCTAACATCAAGTAGGAAGAAACCCATTCTATCTTTAAGGACGTTTATTTCAACTCAACTTCAATCCACAAAATGTCTGTATGTCCACAATGCTTCCTATGTGCCATGCAGGATCACCAAACCGAGAAAAAAATGAATATATGATTTATAAATATGCCAGTTGGCAGTTACGCTAAAATAAAAATATGCAATACAAAAATCATTACAGGGGAATCAGGACTGGTCGGTAAATGCAACTGCATCATTATTCTCACAGGAGACTGTCAAAGGCATGAGGGTGAGACAAATACCAAGTGCTCAACACATGCCAATATGAGTTGGACACAACTCACATTTATGCTTTTCAAAATCAATCCTGTAATTCAGAGAAAAAGACCACTTCCTGAAAGTGGTCAAAACAAAAAAATGCTACGCTGAATTCACCTTCCACTTTTCTATTTTTTCCTTTTTAAGAAAGTAAAGAGTACTGCTAGTACAAACTACTTCTTCCTATCTCACAAACACAGTACAGGCTAATATAGATAAATTAATGTATTTCCCAAACCTATAAATATATTAAAAACCATTTTTACATGGGGAAGTTTTTATAGTCCAGTTTTGAGAGGTTTCAAGTAAAGAAGTTGTTGAATCCACAAATGAGCTACAAAAATTAAGGCCAAGGTTCTAAATTACTTTACAGAATGGAGACATAAACCATATACTGCTCTCATTTAATTTTTTCATCAAAACCTAACCACCTGGTACATATTAGGCAGCACTCTGCAATATTACACAGCAGTTGGAAAGAATACTATATCCATGGAGCCCACGCAGCAAATGGAAGAAGTGGGATGGGTTGGGTCGGATCCAAGCATGGTCATAAGTGCTCCTCATCCAGCCCAGACTGCCACTGAGTGACCTCACGTGGGTCTCAAGACTATGTGTGATGTGAAAGCCAGCACACGCTTCTCACAACACGGTGCATCCCAGTGACATGGCACAGCACTGAGGGGGAGAGTGCTGCACATTTAACAAACACTTGATTATTCCAGGAAACAAAGAAAAGTTGTTTCTCACTTCAGGTTCTTAGGTTTGGTAACCCGATTCTGGTTAGACTATGACAAAAACATTCCCCCCCCTAAATACAAATTAGAGGTAATAGCAATGATTAATAATCCATATGGCCAATATTCCACATATGAGCATATGGAAAAATCAATACGAATCAGCACAACTACCAGACAGAGGTGAAATAATCTGAGATACCAGAGCACTCATTGATTTTAACAGTTGGCCTTCTAGGCACAAACATGCAAAGAGGGAATCTTGTTGCACATTAGCAGGTTGTAAATTTCCAAATAAAATGCTTCACTAAAAGTGAGAGGTTGTTTGTTTGTTTTTAATAGTACATCTGTTTTATTAAATTAGCAACACTTACATATTAAAGCATGTCTGGTGTGAGGCGTCTGGTCACCTGAAATTTGTATGGGAACAAAAACTATGACAAGAAGCCCACCCATATATTAGTGCATGCAATAACTAGTACCTACATGAGGCACTGTTAAAATCATTCTTAATCCTTGTTTCTTAAAACTAGGAATATCTGCATTCTTTCCTAAATTTCCCTTCTAACTAAAATAATAACAATAAAAAAACCAACAACAATAAAAATTAGGTCAATGCATCAACTATTTAATCTGCAGAATGTTATATATCTTGGAATGAGCTGGGACATTCCTTAGCAAAGAATTCTTATGATGATCTTGAGAACTCTGTGAAAATATCACTCTGTTCCACAACATGTCATCTTAAAAACTGAGCATAAATTATGGCCTTGCTACAAAAGCAAATCTAAGGGTTCAAAAAAATAACTCACTTGAACATCTGTTCATATCTGGCGTTCGAAGTCCATAGTACCCCGATGGGCAGGAATGCAAGCATTCACCATATTGTCTCATTCCTTCTCTTCGTAGGAAGAAGAATAACTTGTGTTGGCACCTGATGCACCCATTATCCTTTGAACAAGATAAACAACCTTTGCAAATTGGATTTGGTCCATAGCTAGCTGCAAAATAAGAAGATAAATTATACTTTAAGATCATTTGAGAATTATTTTGGCTGGAGGTCCTCTTCCCTCTAAAGTGTTACTTATCTTCCACATGACTACAAGAAGTTCCGAAGGGGTAGTTCTGAAAGTGTACTCAGTTCATATATCTGTACTCACACTGAATAAAAAGAAATGCAATCTCTACAGTTTTAATTGTATGTAGAGCAATTTAATGAATTTACACACAATACAGGTACAGGCAAGCAGAGACGAAGCTTTATAAAGTTTACCAGTAAACGTTAAGTAAAAATGCAGTGCTGGATTCCAGTTTAAAGCTCGGGGCATAAGCATGCAACAGCAACAAAATATAATCATAGAATCATAGAATCAGCTGGGTTGGAAGGGACCTCTGAGATCATCAAGTCCAACCCTTGATCCACTACCGCTGCGGTTACTAGGCCATGGCACTAAGTGCCACATCCAGTCTCATCTTAAAAACCTTCAGGAACGGAGAATCCACCACTTCCCTGGGCAGCCCATTCCAATGCCCAATTACCCTCTCTGTAAAGAATTTCTTCCTAATATCTAACCTAAACTTCCCCTGGCACAGATAAGACCATGCCCTCTTGTCTTACTGATAGCTGCCTGGGAGAAGAGACCGACCCCTACCTGGCTACAACCTCCTTTCAGGGAGTTCTAGAGAGTGAGGAGGTCTCCCCTGAGCCTTCTCTTCTCCAGGCTGAACAACACCAGCTCCCTCAGCCTCTCCTCACAGGACTTGCGCTCGAGTCCCTTCACCAGCCTTGTTGCTCTTCTCTGGACCTGCTCCAGCACCTCAATGTCCTTCCTGAACTGAGGGGCCCAGAACTGGACACAGCACTCCAGGTGTGGCCTCACCAGCACTGAGTACAGGGGAAGAATCACTTCCCTGGACCTGTTGGCCACACTGTTCCTGATCCAGGCCAGGATGCCACTGGCCTTCTTGGTCACCTAAACACACTGCTGGCTCATGTTCAGCTTCCTGTCAGTCCAAACTCCCAGGTCTCTTTCTGCCTGACTGCTCTCCAGCCACTCTGTCCCCAGCCTGTAGCACTGCAGGGGGTTGTTGTGGCCAAAGGATCCAGCACTTGGCCTTGTTGAACCTCATCTCCTTGGAATCAGCCCAACTATCCAGCCTGTCCAGGTCACTCTCCAGAGCTCTCCTGCCTTCCAGCTGATCAACACTCCTCCCCAACTTAGTGTCATCTGCAAATTTGCTAATGGTGGACTCAATCCCCTCATCTAAATCATCAATAAAGACATTAAACAGAACTGGGCCCAACACTGATCCCTGGGGGACACCACTAGTGACCAGCTGCTGACTGAATGCAGCTCCATTCACCACCACTCTCTGGGCCCGGCCCTCCAGCCAGTTCCTAACCCAGCAGAGAGTGTCCCTGTCCAAGCCGTGGGCTGCAGCTTTTTCAGGAGTGTGCTGTGGGAGACGGTATCAAAGGCTTTGCTGAAGTCCACGTAGACTACATCCACAGCCTTCCCCTCATCCACCAGGTGGGTCACCTGATCATAAAAGGAGATCAGGTTGGTCAGACAGGACTTGCCCTTCCTAAACCCATGCTGGCTGGGTCTGATCCCTTGTCCATCCTGTAGGTGCTATGTGATTGCACCCAGGATGATCTGCTCCATAACCTTGCCAGACACTGAGGTCAGGTTGACGGGCCTATAGTTTCCCGGGTCCTCCTTCTGGTCCTTTTTGTGGATGGGTGTGACATTCGCCAACTTCCAATCATCTGGCACCTCCCCAGTGAGCCAGGACTGTTGGTAGATGATGAAGAGCAGCTTGGTGAGCTCTTCCACCAGCTCCCTCATCACCCTTGGGTGGATTCCATCTGGTTCCATAGACTTGTGGGGATCCAAGTGGCTCAGCAGGTCTCTAACTGTTTCCTCCTGGATTACGAGAGGGCTATTTGGGAACTTCAGCACCTCAAGATATGCACCTGCAAGTCACATGCCCATGGAAATCCAGCAACACTGTTAGCATAATTTCTGACTTGTGAAGTGAGCAATACTGGGAGTAGAAAAGTCTCCGCAGAACAGGTACAGCACTAGCAACGTGTGCTGTCCCCTAGGTCTCAGGGGGACAACAGCTGTCTTCTTGCAGTCTCCTCTTGATCTAATAAGATTATCAGAAAAAATTTTCAAAAAAAGAGTAACAGTTTTAACTTCTAAGAGCCTTTTTCCACAGGTTTCTATCCAAAATGGGCTGAAAAACATATTCACAGACATTAGCAAAGGAGGCCATTTAGTGCAGATTACCATTTTAGGTCACCAGCTGCTGTGCATTCAAGTCTACACCCTGATTTTGTTGGAGTATTTTCTTTTTTTCTTTTAAGTTACTTGGCTGATAAATGCAACACAAACTTCAGATGCATCAGTCTTTGTCCTTATGAGCTTGTATTATCCCACCTTTCTGCAGAATTGCAGAACACTCCTCTGTCCCCATGGGCTGTCAAGTCCTTCTCAGGAGTTGGATCAGCACAGCAGGTTAGCAGAGGGAGGATGGCTCAAGACATTCCTGAAAACAGCATACCTTAAGCAGGTCTGTATTAAATATTAAATTGGCCACAGAACTTCACAGAAATTTATCAGTTCAAACCCGGTTTACTGGAAACAAAAGAAAAATACTATTCAACAGAGGGAAGTGTCATTGGGGTCTCAAGAGTTTTTTAACAGAGCCCACCAGAGAGCAGCTGGCCAAAAGGGAAAAGGCAATGTTTAATTGTTATATTTTTAAATATTTAAAAGTATTCACACCCTAATGTAGTGATCTCGCACTTTTACCTTGTATGGCTGGATAACTGAGGTTGTTCAACTGATGACTTCACCAGCAGAACCAGGAAAAAAAAAAAAAGGAAAAGCCCACCACCCTGTGGAATCAGTAGCTGATAAGCTTTACTCTCACCTTCACACATCTGCACACCACATTCCCATTCCCTCTCTGCTCCCATCCCCCCCCCAACTCTCTAAGTTCAGCATGACAGCATTCAACTCTGATCTTGTACAAAATAATCCTCGTGGGTGGCAGGCAGGACAAGAAGCCAAGTAACCTGGTGTGAAATAGCTCAGTCAGTGGGACACTGAGTACTGGAGTCCTCTGGCACCAGTCTCACCTGACGAGATCCTCTTGATGGGAATCACATCCTTACCCTTCAGCACTCTGTTAACCCTTTTGTAATGAGACACCCTACCAGACCAACTGCCCTATACTCCTAAACCAGTTCCCATCTCCTGTTGCCCACAAGACCCGAGATGTAACTTTTCCTACAGTTTGACTTGTTACTATTCTCATTCACAACCCACATATTTAATGACAGACAAGAAAAGAAACAAGCAGATGGCAAGCTAGGCCTGGATGCATCCCTCATCTCACTGCCAGCAGGGATTGCCTATCTGTAACCACATCAAATAATATGTAACCACGTACTCCAAAGCAATTGTTGCTTAACACATGGTGGGCAATCCTGTAGACTTCTGAATTCCCTTTTCGCCTCCTTGCATCTCACATTCAGTAAATTTGTACATCCAAGCTTATTCAAGGTTCCTCAGAGAAGCCTGTATTATAATAAAAAGAATTAAAAGAAACAAAGCAAAAGCAAAGATGCAAGATGCCTGAATGTATTCACCACTCAGAGTGGTTTTTGGAATTTGAAACAGCTGAAATCAGGATCTGATTTTGACTTAGGGCCCAGCCAATTGCTGAATATGGGTAAAACTGTCTCAAAGTGGGAAAAAGATCTTTGTACAGGAGTTATCAGGGCTCACTGAAAGAGCTTTAAACTAACTGTGAAGGGGCAAAAGGATAAATCAAGGGTAACTAAAGATAAATCCAGGGGCAGTATGCCAGTGTCTGAGGGACAGAGTGCTAGCAAGGTCCTTAGTCTCCGATCTCAGGGGAAGGAGATGGAAATACATTTAGCAACGAAGATGTCAGGGTAATTCATGGGTTAGAAACCATGGAAGCACCTGAGAATAGTCACGTAGGAATTAAGGCTTCTCCCCCACAAATAAGGTGCTGGGATCAATAGCACAGCTGAAGTGCATCTGCATCAATGCACGCAGCATGGGTAACATGAGGAGCAGAAAGTCTCTGTACAGCAGGAAAAGTATGACATAGTTGCCATCACAGAAACATTGTGCAAGGAGTCACACAACTGGGATGTTGCAATGAATGGCTATAAACTCCTCAGAAAGGATAGGCAAGGAAGGGGAGGCGGTGGGGTAGGCTTGTACGTTATGGGGTGTTTTGGTTGTCTAGAGCTTGATGATGGGAAGGATAGGATTGAGTGTTTGTGGGCAAGAATCAGGGGGAAGGCCAACAAGGCAGGTAACATGGTGGGAGTCTGCTACAGACCACCCAATGAGGATATAGAGGCAGATGAAATACTTGGTAAGAGGTTGGGAGAAGTCTCACAATCCTCACCCTTGTTCTCATGGGGGATTTCAACTTACCAGATGTCTGCTCAAAATACAACACAGCAGAGAGGAAAGAGCCTAGGAGATTCCTGGAGTGTGAGGCAGATGACTTCCTGACACAGCTGGTGAGGAAGCAAACTAGGGAAGGTAACCTCTGGATCTGTTGTTTGGGAATGGAGAAAGACGTGTGGGTGATGTGATGGCAGGAGGCCATCTTGGGTATAGTGATCACCAAATGGTAAGAGTTTTTGGTTCTTGGTGAAGTAAGGAAGGGGGTCCACAAAATATCTGCCTTGGACTTCTAGAGGGCAGACTTTGGTCTGTTTAGGACTCTGGTTAATAGTGCACTTGGGAAGCAGTCCTGAGGGCCAACAGAGTCCATGAAAATTCCGACTTCTTGGCTACAAAATGTGTCTCTTTCCTTTATGACTGCCCACGTTATTCTCTTCAAGCACCTTTTTTTCCTGTTTCTGGTAAAATGTCTTTGTTCTGCAGGAAAATTTAATTATGCTGACTGGCTTCAGCCATGGCTCTCACAGAAAAGTAGCTAGCAGCATAAAATGAACTTTCATTATCCTATACTATTTTTTGTTCAGGAGATGGATGGCACATCTTTCACAGCTTAAGGTCAACTCAAGATATATGAAAGAGTTCAGTAATACGGTAATTCCATAAATTGTACATTTTAAGTTACACGTAGGTTTCCCAAACCGTAATATCCGGAGCTTTCTTCTTCTTTATCTCCCAGCCACTCTAAAGAAATTTTTTTAATTTCTATGCCTGTATTTTTTCCCCCTCTTATAGGAACACTGTGAGATGCAAACTTGTAAACTGCTCTGAGATCCTCAGATATGAGGTACTGTATATATGACACATTTATTGTTACTTACATGAATTATTATTTAACTCATACATTGAATTTGGATACCAGAGTTCAAGATTGTCACATAATTAATGGTCACATAGTGATGAATTTCCCTGTTGGTCTCCTATTTACTAAGAGATAATAAAACCCCCAAAATGCATCTAATATTTTTCTTTCTTTAGCACATAATTTTTTTTTTTTAAATCGCTGAAGAATTATACAGTGGTAAGGGAAAATAATACGATTTGTATGTTTTAATACAAAGAGTAAACTTTATGAAAGAATCTGAAAACTTCCCACTGTGCTGCTTAGGCACCAAACTGAGTAATTTCTGGGTATTATGTATGCAGTTATTGTAAAGTGCGTATCACTGAATCAGGGTTCTTCCACATTGTTGTTGCTTATATTCTTTTCAGAGCTTCACAGGAAGCTCTGACTTCTACAACCTTTTTATTACTTCAGTTTGTCCCAAAGCAGGAAAAAATCACAATATGCTCTACTAATAAATTACTTGGACAATGGACATACAGCCCAACAAAACAAATACCATAGCACTGTTTTTGGTGTCACATAAGCATGCCTTCTTGAATATACCCACTTAACTGTCTCTCTTTTGCCCCTATATACACAGGCTATAATTAAATCCTACAAAATCCTCCCCGCCGCAAAGTCTTCTCTTCCCATCTCATTTCTTAACATAGCAAATAGAATGTATTCTTATCACATACAGCTTTTTTGAGTTCGCACATAATTGCTCTTTGAAGGAGGAAGTGAACGCCTCTGCATTCAACAGAAACATCTCTACGCTTCTCTTTACATTTCTTTAGAACTTCTTCGTTTTCCTTCTATATTATAGTACAAGAAAAAATAATAAGCTTGCAAAACGTGGTCAATCACATTCCAAGTTACCAACTGCATCACTTGCAATGTAAAACATCACGCTACTCATCCTTATTTCAACCCTCCCTGGAACACCCTCCTCAACACTGTGTACCAGGCAGGCAGGTTTCCTCCAGCCAAGTCCCTCATGGAGACTTGCTCCTTCCACAAGGCCCACAAATGTTAACCAGTGTCAGAGCACTGCTGTCATCACATCATAAAACTGAAAATGCACACATGCTCTAAGTTAGCACCATCCTCTGGCTCTCAAAGCACGATTGCCCTGGTTGTCTATTACGACTGTAAGGTCCTTGCAGCAGAAGTAACGTTTTGTACAGCCACGTGACTACATATACAAGTGTGAACACTGCACATAAACACAAACACACACCTTAACACAGATAACCCATTTTCTATTCCTTGTGCTTCTACAACTATAGTCTAGAGCATTTCTATAGTAAAAGAAAAAGCATTTACAGACTTGATTCCCTATGTAGTGCCTTTATATCTGGTATTAAGTTTGCCAAGTTTAAAAAGGTTACTTGAGAACACAGACTAGTACCCAAACACTGAATGAAACACTCCTGAACCCAAGGGTGTTCAAAGTTTCATGGTTTGGATCCATATCAAGTAAAATCAAATGTCAGCTAATTACTTTAACTCTTGTCTAGATCAAATGTATTTAAGCCAGATTGCTGAAGCAGTTTTAAGTGAATTGTTATGACTATTTGAAATCACAAGAGAATCAACAGTGCAAAATGAGTCTAGCCTGTTCCCCACAAGAATACAAGTTGTTCTGTAAGCAAGAGAACTTCGAGCATTCGATTTTTTGTGATCATACTATCCTGCAGCCCATACCACAACAACTGCTTCTAATTTTTGTCTTTCTTATATACCCACTTGTTGGGTGTTACAAAGCTCTTTTGAACCTGGTGCTTCAGCTCACCACAAGAACCTGGTATTTTTATGCTTCCATAAAAACCAGGCTGAAATGGACAAATGAATCCAAAACCAACTGGAGAAAGAGGAGAGCTGGGCAGAGAAACAAGCAGGAGGAAAAGTCATTCCTTGAACAAAATTTCTTTAGAGAGCCAGGCTAACATGCGCATTATGTCCCTAATATCACTTGCTGTCTGTTCGCTGTGTCACTATTTGGCAAACTTTGGTCTTTTGAGCTCTCTGAAGTCAGAAACTGGGCTTGCTGATGCAACATCCAGCTTAACAGCACTCCTGTTCTAACTGGGACTGCAGCCACATAAATGCTGGTAATTGGATTTTAGTACAGATCTTGCAGAAATGTCTCCAAGACACTTAACACTGTAAACATGAGATGTGCAGATGGGATTCAGAGAAGGGAAGCAACTAAAAAATCATTACAAGCTGCACTTATTACAGAAAGAGTAGATTTCATAATCCTGAATTCAATTAATGCTATAAAGATATCCCATACATATCACAATAAAACCAACTTAAATACATTCATGCTTGGCATAGCATATGTATTCAGGGTACCAAAGAATGGAACAAGACATATAGCCTTATACATACACCAATATTACACAGTATACCAATGTACTAAGACTGTAACACTGCAAGTTCACAGTAGTGAAAAAACATCTGATGGGCTATGAACAGAAGCTGGCCAAGAAAAATACCTATTTTTCATTAGAACTTTGTGAAAGCAAAAGTAAGTTTTAGACAGAGAACCTCAATAACAAAACAAAACAAAGAAAAAGGCTAGTTTGTTTCTAGTAATTATC
Organism: Pseudopipra pipra; assembly: GCF_036250125.1. Classification (NCBI taxonomy): domain Eukaryota; kingdom Metazoa; phylum Chordata; class Aves; order Passeriformes; family Pipridae; genus Pseudopipra; species Pseudopipra pipra. Next base: position 18,210,128 of record NC_087549.1, on the reverse strand, counting down.
TTTCAGAGAATTAAAAGATTCAAGGTCAAAGGGGATTTTTATGACCAGTTAGGCCAATGCCCGGTACAAAGAAGCCACAGAACTTGTGCTTGACTGAAACATATCATTTAAGAAACCATTCAATCTTAATTTTTAAATTGTCAGCGGTAAGGAAACCACCACAACCTTTGTTAAGATATCATAGGGGCTAATCACTCACACTGTTGAAAATCTGCAGTGGAATTTTGAACTTCAAATAGTAACCACTGGACCTTTTTATATCTTTGCCTGCCAGTTTGTTAACAGTTTTTCAATGTTTTTTTCCCAATGCAGACCCTCTGATCAGGTCAAGTCCTAGCCTTCTCATGGGTAAGATAAACAGAGCAAGATTCCAGAATGTCTCACCGCAGGGCAAAGTATCCAGTCCTTTGATCAATGCCTTACCATTTTATCAACAGGCTTATGGATACCAAAAAAAGAGCTCAGCATTGGAAAAGCAATTGTACCAGTGCCAAATACAGAAGTGATGTAACTTCTCTACTTTTCCTAGATGTTACTCTCCTTAAACACTCATGTGTTATGTAAATTTTTTTCACCACAAAGATACCATTTCCCAAATAGCACATTGCTCTGGGTAGGAAGTTACAGAGATCACCCAGTGTTCTTTCTCAGGACACTGGGCCTTCATCACTCAGGATCATTTTCTCTGAAGCTGTCCACAAATGAGAAAAACCATGTTTCCCACTCTTCCTCTGAAGACAGATTAACTGTAGGGTGGCATTTCACTTCAATGAGTTTGGTATAAATCTCACCAAATTTATTCTCGTAAGCAATTTTTTTCTTCTTATTATGAAACAATTTCTTCACTTCCTTTGGAGGTCTTCATTATATTTTCAATATCATAATTTTATGCTTAAACTACTCTCATTTATCAGCTCATTTCATTATCTCATTATTGATATAATGTCCTTCTGATTATTCTAGTGTAGGCAGACTTGTCTTCATTCCATCTATATTCAAACAACAGTGGCCTTTTATTCCACTTCCAAATCAAAACATTTTACTGTTGCTACACAGGTATCCAGCTGAATACTTTGAGAATTTTCTGTATTGTTTTCCCCACCATCATGGTAGGGACAGTCACTATGATATTGATACATAATATTGATATTATTCTCCTTCAGCACTCTGGCAAGTCTCAAGAACTCACCTATGTGATGAGCTATTTTGCAATATTTAGTGACTACAGGCATTATCAGCATTGCATACTGACTACCAAGTTCAGAAGTCTACCAATAAAATGACTCATATGTTGGTTTCATGTGTTGTCCTTCCCATCCAGAAATCCAGAGCTGTCAGCAATTTACATTTTATCCATGGGAAGTTCATTCTGTCTACAGGGTGGAAAAAAAATATGGAACATCTGTTGCAGGTCACAAACACGACTCCATCACCTGCCTTCCTAAAAAACAAGTACAAAAATAGAAACAGAGGAAAGTGTTCCACCCCCTGTTAAAATGTCCTAGAAAATATTAGCTTTTATTGCTACTTTCTGTTCACAGATTCACCAGTTTTATTCTAGGTCTTCCTGCTGCGACTGACACTCTTGAAACACTGGCAATAAAAGGTTCAAGCATCAAAGCCATAAAGTGCATTCAGAGACAAAAAAAAGGTAAAATAAAATAAACCAAAAAAAGCCCTCTCTCCTTGTGCTCATGCAAGTAGACCCACTAAAGAGCCTGTAAAAAAAAAAAAAAAGGCCACAACAAAAACCAAGCCTTACCAACCAACTGGTTCACAAATACCACTCACAGGTCCCCATCCTCCACCAAGTACTCACATACGGTATGTGAAAGTCTTACATGATGCACATTCACATGTATTTTGCCAATCCCATTCCTGAGTTTTAACTTATAGGCCAATCCATTTCAGACATAGTAAGAAATTGCATTATTCTAACAAATGAACCAGCCACTTCCTTTAATCCACTCAAGTAGTTGATTTGTAAAGCAGCTGCTTCAGCTGTCATCACACTGAGAAGCATCCCTCCAAGAAGACCTCTGTTTCATCTCCTTATGAGTTGATAAACTGACTTTTTTTTAGAAACCCTATAGTCTAACGGTACTGAAACATGGACAATACTTGCCCATTGCTGTACTATTTGCACAGCTCTGGGCATTTTTGTCTACTCCAAATCTCAAAAGTCTTTATCTTATATGGTATTTTCAGTGTCTGTAAAAATATTGATAATATAACCTTTGAATAAACTTTCATTGGGGTTTAGGATACTTTATAAGCCCCAGATAATTTGGTTAAATGTCAGTAACTTCATGTAACTTCACAGTAACCTCAAGAAACTCCAATCATAAAACTCAAGAGGACTTTTAACATGCAGTACTTTTGAAGAATAACTTGTCTTCCAAATGCTTTTATTTAGCTTTTACATTAATTACACTTTCAGCTTTATACAGATCTACAGAGTAAACCATAGAAATACCTCAAAGCCGCTCCTTAAAAAGAAGCTGTTGTTGTTCCTCAAAGACCAGCAATTCAGACATGGAGGCAAAGCACCACAATCATTATCTTTGGCAACAGCATAGTTTTCATTACATCTGATGAAAATGGCGCAAATCAACTGATGGGTGAGAGGTCCAACCCCCAGCCTCCTCTACCTCCAGGATCTACCCCAATGCTCAGCTCTCTCCGAAATGCCCTTCATGCAGTGGTGGGGCTCTTTTGCCTTAGTGGCACAGCAGGCTGATTTCAGTGAAGGGATGACTACAGCTCCCTTCCACCAGGCCACCACGCAGTAACTCACCGGGCTCTCACTGCAGTGAAGCACAGAGGAGTGTCTTCTGAAAAACCTGGCTGCTCAGCACACAGAGCTCTGTGCTTGCACAGAGCTGACCTTAAACCATCTACAGCAAGAATTGTTAGTTTTCAAAACCAATCATCGTGCCCTCCCAAACAGGCTTTTGAAAATCACATTCCTCACCTAAGACATTATCTCTTTTTCAGTTATATCCAGTATATCTTACCTATGTATGAGGCACAGGAGCTCCTTCTAGACTTTGTGTGTGGGAAGAGATAAACAGGGAAGACAGTATATGAAAATGACCATGTTCCCCAGCTTATTGCAGGGGGAATTTTATTTGCCTTCCATTGAAAATAAATTTCATCAGGAAGCATGAGCAGACACTCAGAGGTTAGTAGTTCCACTTCTAATACAGAAAAATAGTCATGCTTCTTCCAGAGACTTACTGTACCTTGGACCAACTCTTTATACGTGGTGTTGGTGTGAAAACTGCAAAGGGAAACAAAAATTAAAAAAACCCAAACACTCCTTTACTTTCCTCATAACACCATGGTGGTGGGGAGGCCTGGCCAGTGGAGTTCACAAGGCAATGTATTTCCACATCCCAGGCTGTTAAAAGTCACTTGGACACCAGTCTCAGACTTTTCCACTTCATATTCCCATGATACAGTCATTCAGAAAGCACAGACTGTCACAGTCTATTCCATAATTACACAGATGGCATTCTGTGCCTTTTCCCCATGTACATATTCTGTGTGCCACTATCTGATAGCACATTCAACAGCAATTTTCATCCAGCATATTGCTGCTGCAAATCAACATCTGGGACATAAATCCCATTGGAACAAAGTCCCAGGCATTTAAAAAAATTCAACTTTTTCCAAGTCTTTTAATGTCTAGAATATTTCAGCTAGCTGCTGTGGATAAGATTCATCTTTAGCATGCAGGTGAATAAACAGAGATTTAATTTTTCCCCTTTGATGGTGGGTTTACTTTGTCTTCCATTGTAAGTTATAACTTTTCCAAGCACTGAAAACTGCAGGGATCCAACAAAGAGGCATTCCAACAAAAACACAGTTCCAAATCCAGATCCACCCAAACCACTGAAGACAAAACATTATTGGCAGCACTGCAGCTGAAGAGGTGAAGATCCAGAACACTGCTTAAGACACAAAGTACAATGACATACAAGAAGCCTTTATGTATGGTGCATGATATTTCACTTTACTTTTTCATACTTTTACAATTCCTAAAAAGGTAGAAAAGACTAAGGAACAGGGAAAAAAAAAAAAAAAAAGTAGTTAGAGAAGGAGCTCAAGTCTTTCTTTTCACTTCCTGGAAGATGAAATGAAACATATTTTAAAAGTCATAGATCTGTACTCTGAAGCTAGACAACCCATATAGAAATTCCAGCAGAAATAAACAGAGGCAAAGACTACACAGTTATTTTCATTGTTATATTAAGTACCACTAAACTAACGAATACATGCTTAACTATTGATACTATCACGTTTTACTGTTCAGCAGGAACTGGCATGTAACAAATAAATGTTTGACTGAGATTTTAAATCAGGTGCAGTAAAGAGCATGCCTTATTTCTCCAGATTATAAAGCAGTGAACACACTGCTTGGTGTTTCATAAATATCAAACAGCTGAAATATCGAACAGCATGTAAATGGAGGGGTTTGCGTTCACTTCTCACCTAAAGAAGGCAGCTTGAGCTACATGATGTGCAACACACTTTGGATGGAGGAGGAACAGGTAACAAAGTACAAGGGGATATGGAAAGTTTTCCAGATGTCCAGATAAATTCCTTTACACAGGAGATCCCATGGAAGGAGATATCGCAATATAAGAAAGATATTAAGCTACTGGAGAGTGTCCAAAGGAGGACAACAAAGATGGTGAAGGGCCTTGACGGGAAGCCATATGAGGAGCAGCTGAAGTCATTAGGTCTCTTCAACCTGTAGAAGAGGAGACTGAGGGGAGACCTCACTGAAGGTACAACTTTCTTGTGAAGGGGAGAGGAGAGGCAGGCACTGATCTCTTCTCTGTGGTGACCAGTGACAGGACCCAAGGGAATGGCCTGAAGTTGTGTCAGGAGAGGTTTAGGTTGAATACTAGACAAAGGTTCTTCACTCAGAGAGTGGCTGGGCACTGGAAAGGCTCCCAGGGAAGTGGTCACAGCACCAAGCCTGACAGAGTTCAAGAGGCATGTGGATGATCCCCTCATGCACATAGCGTGACTTTTGGGGATGGTCCTGTGCAGGGCTGGGGGTTGAACTTGATGATCCTTGTGGGTCCCTTCCAACTCATCATATTATGAGTTCTATGAAGTATCAGTGAATGAAATGGAAACAAAGCATTTTGGAAATGTGCTGTAATTGCAAATAAGGGAACTAAAAGGATACCTTCACAGCTGGAAGTATCCTTTCCCACACTGAGTCAGCTTAAGAGAAAAAAAGCTCACCAGAGGAAAAGACCTCTAGGTAGCAATGCAGCTCAGCTCAAATGAGATGAAATTCAGGACAGCACAGGACAATATCCACGACTGTCCAATAACCCATGAACATTTACGCCCAGAGATATCTTTTGAAAAGAGCAGAGACATGTTTGTTATAAATCACATACAGTCTCATACTTCTGGGCCCAGCCACTAAGCTGAAAAGGTTACCAACTTTAACATGCAACCAGCACATAGTTTCTCAATAATGAAGGAAAATTATTTTTCTTTCTCTGAATGATCAGAGACTGACAGTAATGAGAGGGAAATATTATGCTAAATCAAAACTTGTGTCTAATTTATATATGTCTCCAACATACTCAAAGTCAAGCTAGTTATCAGATTACATCCAGAAAGGAATTTTCTTTCATCAAACCGGCATAGACTTGCAGCATGTGGCACAGTTTAATAGCTGGGACTTTCTAGGCAATTTTTAATCAGTTAATTCTCATTTTTCCAAGGACCTGAAGCATTCTGCGACTCCTTGGTCACTGCAGTAGCTTGTGACACATAGTTTAGTAACCTGTGAATTGAAGTACTTTGTGCCAGTTCAAGTCTTTAGCCTGCATACATCTGAGTAAAAGGTAATAATATTTGTCAATATATTTTAATAACAGTCCTTCCTGGTCATAATAAAACGAATTATGATATGCTAAATAAATCGCCTTATTTTTTTATTTTTTTTTTATTACAAAGGCTGTACCTCTGAGAGGAGGAACGAACTAGTCAAGGGAGCCCTCAGCTTAGGATAAGGCACACCTAGGTTCAAGCAATAATTCAGGCACAGCTGCTTTTATGACTTGGGCAAGTAACTTAGCTTTTCTTACTCTTTCCTCATTCTTAAAATTGAGATAATAGAACTTCACTATCTTGGAGTAAACGGAGCATCAGTGGCTTAAAGTAGGAAGTTACATGTGTTGATATGTTACTTCACAAAAAGAGTAAGAAAGAAGAGATTGATCTATTAAAAAATGCAACAAAAATAATTTCTGGAGTATTTCACAGAAGAGAAATGATTACTCCAAAGTTCTTCCATCAGGTCTCAAAACACATCATACTAGTGACCACCAGAGACAAAAATTGCATAAGACCCTGAAAAAAAACAGCTATTGAAAAATGAATAAAAATTTTCAAATGAGACACTGAAAGACTGGCAGCTAAACAGATACTTTGATATTCAAAGAGGCTTTTATTTTCAACATTGCTGCTCATTAACAGACTTCAATCATTTCAACTAAGACAGTAACAGCCAGGAATACTCCAGTTATGACTCTCCTGGTACAGTTTTCTGAATGATAAATGTTTGTTGATAGTTTTCCAGAAAGGAAGGATCGTGTAGCACAGCCTTAGTAAAACTATGGTCTTTATACTCAACTTGCGAAGTAATCTCATAATTATAACTCCCATAACTAGATTTTTTGATTCAAAATAATTAACTGGAAGAAAGAAAAAGTATCTTCCCACTGAAAGCAGAGAGTACAAGTTTTCTGTAAAGATGGGCAAAAACTCTTTAAGAATTGGACTGTTAGGGAAGCCTGTAGAGAGCCCAAATAACATCATGTGAATAAAGAATATCATAGCCACACTGTCATTTAACAAGAGCAGCCTAAAAATTAGTAGTACTAAATGTGCTCTCATATATATTGGTCCAAAATCCCATATTAGGACCTTAAATAAATAAATAAATAAACATTCTTCATTCACAAAACTATGTGTAAAAAAAAAAACCCTTTGTGTGGATATGTCTGGACTCTAAAACAAAAAGTCAAAATGACTGAGAACAAATTTACTTCACTGCATATTAAAGCTCATGCCCTGGGAAATTATCCCCTAATACACCATTTGCTTCACAGTTATTTCATAGATAGAAAATATTTAAATGCATCTTTCACTTTGTAGCTCAGACTTACCTCAGTTTATAGTTTCGTAAGATTTTAGTAGGTATTTGTAAAACATAAAACTGCAGCTGAGAATCATAAGCACATTTTCATCTCTACCACCAGAGGCACACTTTTAAGGAAATTATGACACTTTCTTTTGCCTCTGAAAAAAACAGCACTTATATTTAAATTTATATTTGAGATTTAACTGCTTCAACTGAAATCTCAAATTACATAATCTCTATGGTGTTGGGTTTTTTGTTTCTTTGCTTTCATTATTTTTCTGACATTGTGAAGCATACAGAAAACAGCCTATCCTAACCTGAAGCATATTTTTTAAAAATGGAACAAATTTTACAATTAGAATATTCTTCAAAGTATAGCTCCTCTCCAAAACATGACCGCAAAACCAACAGGGTGGTGTTCCACAATTGTGTCTCAAGGACTTGCAGAATAGTTTGCTCAAGTTATGAGCATGTGTGTGTATGTATCTGCATGTGCAAAAATACTCTCTGACAAAACCAGCCCTAGAAAACAACTAATTAAATCATGTCATATAAGGTGCTTGTATTTCCCTCAAAGACTTTGTACTCATTATGGTTTCTATTAAACCACTAAAATACATGGCCTTCATAATTAAAAGATGAAAATAAAGGCAGAATTTAGGTTGCCAGTGCAATTTTACTTCATTATTCTTTAAACATACAAGCATTTTTTTCTCACAGTGATGGCTTTGCAAAGCCAACAGGACAACCACCTTTTATTACTATGAAGCTAGAATGACAGAGAATGTATGCAGGACCCACAGAAGGTCCTTATCTTGTAAAATACCTTTTATATTTTCAAGATTATATTATTTATTTTTTTAATTTAAATATAAACACCATGCCTCAATATTGTACTCTTAACTGTTACCTAAAAACTCATTTTCAGCAGCTTATACTACAGTTCTTAAAATATAGCATAATCCTAAACACGAGGCAACTCCTAATTTTAGTTTATACCAAGCAAGTAACATCAGGGTCTCCTTACATTCATGGTCATGGGACAACTTGCTAAGATCAAGCACCTGGCATCTCCTCCACGAAGGGAGATTTATGGAAGCACGAGGCTCTGCACACACAGCAACTGCCGGTGCCCTCCATGGGGAGCTGCAAACTCCTGGCTTAGCAGGCCTGCCTCCACACTGATCATCACAGGCAGTCAGTGACTAAAAGTTTGTGACTACAGTCAACCTTTTACCAGCAGACCTGACTCCAGCTACTACCTCTTTCCACCTGAGCAGGAGCACTGGCCCCTGTGATTCTGACGCTGAATTTGGGGCACGCTGAAATACAAGCTGATGTTAACTTTGGGGCTGTTTTCCTTTAAAAAAAAAACTTGTCCTAATCTGCCCAAACAGAAAATGAAACAGATAAGTATCTGATCAAGATAAAAGATAAAGTAGATGATTTAGAATCACTATGAAAAATACAGGAGAAATAATCATGTGTGATTATCAGACTCAAATATGTTATTGCAGCCAGAGGAGAAGACTGGATCTTGGAAACAGCTTCCCCTCTCTACAAGTTTTCTGTCGGGATTGTTCGATGATGCAGTGCAGTCAGGTTAGACCAGGATTCTGGCAAAAAGGTATCAAATATCCTGCAAAGACAGAATGAAAGGGGAGGGGGAATGGCACCTTCCAATGCCCATTCTCTCTCTTCTACTCTCCTCATATATATCACCATTCCCTGTGGAGCTATTAAACTCAGTGTATAGCCCCTTACAATTACTTATAACCATCTGATTTTTATAACTTCCCACTCCAGGCTTTCATTAACCCCAGACTCACTTGATGCCAAGTCTTCCTTCCTGGAGCACCAAGGCTATGTGTGGAGTCCAGCTGGCGAGTCAGGGAGACATCGTAAACTGGAAGAATGTGCTGGAGCTACTTAAAGTTGTGGTGAACCAAAGGAAAAGGACCAATTGCACAAAAGATCTAGGAAATGGATAGAGGGTGTTAAAATATCTATCAAAAGCATTATTTGTGAAATGACATCCAGAGGGAAAGAAAACCTAACACTAAAAACAAACCGAAGTCATCCATCCAGACCTGATTCTGCACAGCAACCCATAAAAGCAGATCCCAAACAGCCACCACACACTTATTGTCATACATTTCCTGACATCTAGAAATGCAGCACAGACAGAAAAGTAGCAGATTTCCAAATCTTGTTGATGTGCCTCTAATTTTAAAGCTGCTAGACTTAATTGCTTTTCACAACAACCTCACATGGTATGCCTTGACTAGGAACATATTTTTATAGCCGGTTATAGCTCCCTCTCTCCAAATGGAAACACTGACAGGTTTCTAATTCCAAAAATATTATCAGGAACCATAACAACATGAGCCTGGTTTAAAACATAAAAATTACTTTCCAGGTCACAGGTTAACACTTTATGTTTTAACATTTTGTGTGCTTTTCCAGGGTTGGTTAAAGGTAAAAATTAGAAATTAAAAAAGAATCCCAGGTGCCAAAAATATACAGATTTCCCTCACTCTCTACGACGGTCCTTGTTGAACAGCTGCATCCTTCATCTCCAAAGATGGAGAGAAAAACATAATTGTGGCATATACCTGCACAAAAACATTGTGGTATGCTTAGCTCTGCTTTGTTGCAAGTATTGTAAAACATTCATTTTACTTTAGCTTTTAAAAATTAGTAGAAAAACATATGTGGAAAAACAGACAGAAGGATGCATAAAGAATTTCACAGAGCCATAGAACCATTGGGATTGGAAGGGACCTTTAAAGGTCATGTAGCTCTAACCCCTCAAAATGAGCAGGGACATCTTCAACTAGAGCAGGTTGCTCAGAGCCCCGTTCAATCTGACCTTGAATGTTTCCAGGAATCACAGAATGGGCTGAGCTGGAAGGGACCCACAAGGATCAACAAGCCCAACTCTTAGCCCTGCACAGGACCATTCCCAAGAGCCACATCATGAGAGTACCATCTGAATGCTTCTTGAACTCTGGCAGGCTTGGTGCTGTGACCACTTTCTCCAGGAAGCCTGTTCCACTGGGGCATCCACCACTTCTCTGGGCTGCTCGTTCCAGTATTACACTGCCCTCGTTGTAAAAAACTTCTTCCTTATGTCTACTCTGAATTTACGCTCTTTTAGTTTAAAACCATTACTCGTCCTATCATAACAGGCCTTGCTAAAACATCTGTCCCCATCTTTCTCGTAAGCCCCTTTAGGCATTGGAAGGCTACTATAAGGTCTCCCTGAAGCCTTCTCTTCTCCAGGCTGAACAACACCAGCTCTCAGCCTTTCTTCCCAGGAGAGGTGCTCCATCCTTCTAATCATCTTCATCATCCTCTTCTGGGCTCTCTCTAACAGGTCCACATCCTTCTTATGTTAGGAAAGCTGGATGCAGCACTCCAGGTGGGGTCTCACCAGAGCAGAGCAGAGGGGCAGAATCCCCTCCCTCAAGTTGCTGGCCACGCTGCTTTTGATGCAGCCCAGAATATATTTGGCTTTCTGGGCTGCAAGTGCACATTGCCAGGTCATGTCCAGCCTGTCATCCACCAGCACCCCCAAGTCCTTCCTGGCAGGGTTGCTCTCGATCTGTTCATCCCCAAGCCTGTATTGATATCAGGGGTTGCCCTGAACCAGGAGCCGCACCTTGCACCTGGTCTCATTAAACCTCATGAGATTCCCATGGACCCACTTCTCGAGCTTGTTCAGGTCCCTCTGGATGGCACCCCTTCCCCTAGGCATGTCATCCACAGCACTCAGCTGTGTCTCCTCCAAATTTGCGCTTGATCCCACTGTGTCATTAATGACGATATTAAACAGTACTGCTCCCAGCGCAGGCCCCTGAGGGACACACTTGACACCAATGTCTGTCAGGACAATAACCTGTTGACCACATGTCCTCTTCACAGCACTGCAGCAAACAGTTTATCTACAGACAGTTCTGACTTGCTTCTGAAGAAGTTGACTCAAACACAAACTATCTCACATGCAAAATTATCAGATTACACAAACTCACACAAAATGTTCTGGTTACACTAACAAAATAAATTTTAATGCTACAGACATGAACTCTGCTCCATTAAAATTCAAATAAAATCACCACAAATGCTTGACTTTTCAAACAACTAATCTGCCAATTCAACAACAAATGGAAACAGGGAGGTTATTTTATATGTCATGCTTCTACATGCTTCTACACCACTACTGTGATGACTTTCTAAATATAGTTTTCTAAGGTATTCTGTTCCCTAACTATGTAACTCTTTATCTGAATCTACCTAATACTTAAAAATCCTGTGATACAAAAATGGTCCTTCTAATTTGTGAGGATGTACAGAAAATATTATCCCACTTTACAGAAGATCTTCCTGTTCCAAAATCAGTCTTCATTCCAGTGTAGAATAAAGTAGGAATAAATAATTCAAAGATAAGCCAAGTTCTGGTGCCGCCCACGTGACAAGAGTACTTCATAGCACCAAGAACAGAAACACAGGCACTTGGGAACTGGCATCAACAGGCTTCCCAGGTACTCACGCCCTTTTATAATATTTAGTGGGCTAAGGGGAAGCCTACAGTGATCAGGACCAAGACACACCAATCTGCTCTCCCCACACTGCCTGGGAAACCAGTGGAGCAGTCAAAGTCCTGACAGGACCAGAACATCATGGTAAAGTGAGAAATCCAGAGCTCAGGAGCTGCCCCAATCACCACTTTCAGCTTCAGCCTCCACAGCATCCTTCTTGACTAAAAATACTGCCCCAGGGAAGCCCATCAGACTACGAGGGATTTATACACCAGTGGTTTCTGCAGCGATTCCAAGATGGTCTAGACTTGGTTGCATGCAATGACCTGTTGACTGACAATACTTAAGTACACCCACATTTATTTTATGACTAACAATCTTCCTGCTATTGTATTCAGTAGTAACAGAGCCTTCCTGACTCTCTGGAAGCATACAGGTTACAAGAGAGTGCACATACATACACAGTGCAGTATTTTAGAACCAGCTTACTTCTTAACCATATTCATTAAATTTTACTTCATTCTACACATCTCTTTCTCAGCAGAAGACAAAAGATATAGAATTAAAGAATTCTGATTTACAATCAGAAGAAATTACAACTATTACTAGATAAATCGCTCTAGAGCTGAAACAACACATTGGGAAACACAAATTAATAAGTTACTTAAGATATACTTTACTGCTTAACTTAGTGGAAGACTGGAGAATGTGCATTTATCAACACTCAGAAGTTCAAATATAATTGCCATCTCCTTTTAAAAACTGTCTGAACTCTGTTTCCTTGAGGAAACAGAGCCTTAATTATAGCTTCCTCCAACTGTAACACTCATAGCTCTTAAATCCTTAGTTTTATTGCCAGTAATTAGAGAGTGTATGGTTTCTGTCCAAACGATGGAATTGTTCTAAAATATGAGAACTTTGTTAAGAAAATAAAGTACTTTGGTATGCCAAATTACCATGTCACTCTCCCCCCTTACCTTCCCCTGCTCTATGTCGCTGAATGTATCATAACAGATATTGTGCTTGGCTTTGTCCCAGAGAAATGAACTCGAAATCATAATTTATCATTTATGATGCCTTTTCTAAACACATTTGGCAACCGAATCCCAGTCAGATCCCTTTTTACGAGAGTTTGAGCAAGCAAGGCTTTAGACACCAGGAAAACAATTTGTACCAAAAGTCAGAGTACTATACCCAAACATTCAGTCTTAAACATATTCTGCAAAAGTAAAAGCACTTCCTGTAAGTGATAAAAATATATGACTAAAACTTTTGAGCAGTATTTTGATCATTGCAGGCTAGAAACAATATATAGGTTAAAAAGCCTTGCTCAGCAGAAGAGTGGGCACACATACCACAAAAATTGTACCTTAGCAATCTTCTGTTTATATTAGTCAACTAATGACACATGCTTTGCATCCAAAAATCATAAAAATAAATACAAACAGCACACAGCGAAGCAATACTGTAAAACTGGATGTAGACTCTGCAATGTTATATCACTTATAAAACAAAATCTTTGAACTAGAAACTGCATTACAGCCACTGCTACCTCAGGAAGCTGTGGTTTGCTGCTTGGAACACTTCATTCATGTATTATTTTTAGGAATTTAGACATCTAAATAAAATTTTGTAAGGACACAAGGTTATCTAAGGGTGAAACTTAAGTTTGTCATATTCAAAAACACAAGAGAAAAGGAATAGAGAACAATAAGTGTTTACTGGGGCAGTCTTTTTGAAGAATGTGGTAATTAGGAGAGAAAGAAAAGCTTGTCATAACTCTTTCAGTCCAAGTTGTGCTCTTAGAAATCTACACCACCAAGAGGCTCAGAAGCAGTTTCAGACAGAGATGGTAGTTTCAACACCCCATCTTTTCAAGAATGGATTTCTTCCCCATAAATACCTGGTTGAGAAGCAAGAAATGCCTTGGTTGGTAATGAGAAGGCTGAAGTGTTTTTCTGGGTTCATTCAGCTGATTGCAATCAAGCTGGTAACTCCCTTTCACTTTCTATTAAAAAATGAATGTGATTTTTCTCATAGCTTTGTTCCTACTGACTGCACAGGTATACTAGAGTTTGCAGCAGGGACAAACACCTCTAGGACCTTCAACTGTCCCATCCGAAACCTTTTTGTTGTACCAGCACCAGCTTACACTCTTCCCTTCCTCAGAAAATGCTGTCTTACCAGGTCCTCTTGCAGTCCCTGTACAACCACCCAGCATGGCATAGACCTCTGTGGAAAGACCTGCATTCTCTAATTAGGTGCAGAGGGAATTAGGAACATCTCAGTTAGGAAGCAAGATGCTCAAGTATTTACATATCCAAGTATCCAATCAAATGGGTTCTGTAGCAGAGAAGCAGGTCACATCAACTTTTAACCCCAGAGGACCATAAGCTTACCTGATCTTAGGGCACTTAGGGATATTAAGGGCATTCAGAAGGAATTTCAACAAGTTTGCAGGGAGATTAGTGTACAACAATTTTACAGGAGGTGAGCACATAGAGGAGAAGCATAGACAAGAAACGTTTCAAAAATGAAAATTAGTCTATCCCATTCACACCATTTTCCTGCTATTCCATCTCATTTATCAGATGAAAAAGTCCCACAAGCAACCTTACTCCAGGCCAGGATGCATTTCACTTGAGATCTTTACTTCAGTTCTTTACTGTATGAGATGCGTATTAACAACAAGAAGCAGAGATCCAGTAAAAAGGAAGCCCAGGTTACAGTTCAACAAAGAGGTTTTGTATGCTGCAGCTACATTCCCTACCTTTATTTCTACTTGACAGTAAAATGGCAATTAGGCTTGATTAGTAAGGTACTTAAAACCATTCCTACTACCTTCTTTTTTTACCCACCCCTCCGGTCTTTATGCTTGCCTCTGCAGTCCAGCCTTGGATTGGAAACAACCAAAAAACAACTGCAGGTTGCATATTTAGACTCTGCACTGAACAAGTGGGAGATTTACCAGCATTCAGCTGACTTAGTTATTTAAATCATAGGAATTCTATATACTTTGGGGATTGCCTTTCTGCTGCTCGCATTTTAGCAACTGTGCCATTCCCACCCCCATCAATCCCGCTGTGTACAGGAAGTCACACTCCTTTTCTATCAGTGGGATGTTACGCTTGTGTGCGTCTGTGTGCGTGCGTCTGGATCCAATGTTAAACCACTTCCTCAGGCTTCAAGGAAAGGTTCTTGACGAAGGCGGTGAACAGAGGAGCGGACATAGAACAAAGTTCTCATGGAAAAGGGAAGATAAAATAAACAGCAAGGTAAAGCCAGCAAAGGAGTTTGTTAATGCTCTTTTTCATAATGCTGGCTGATTTCAGGTCCTACCTATCCCAATTGCAAATGCAGAATTGACAACTGATTATTGGATGAATTCTGGATATTATGGAAGTTCAGTCAATGCCTTAAGAGGCACTTCAAATTTCATATGTTAACAGTTTGCAGTTCCGTGCTCACCTCCTAGGTGTCACAGCTGCCAGTTCTGCGTGCTGCTGGAACAGACTAGCTAGTAAGATCCATCTGGAAGTTAACAAGCTGAATCTGGCCCAGTGCCTTTTCCCTGGAGGAGGCAAACCAGCCAGCACAGCACAGCCAGATGCCTCTCACACAGCTGGGCTGGGAGCATCTGCCACCCCACAATATCACAGCCTTGGAGAAACCTGAGCACCACAGTTTTTTCAAGTGTGGAAGAAAGAGGAGTCAGCAGAACTACAAGTTGTTGTTTATCAGAGGGGCAAAGGAGACAGAAGTGGAAGAGGGTGGCATCCAACACAGCTCAAGGTTGCCGTGAGCTTCTTCAGCTGCCTCCCAAGAAGAAACCCAAAACTGACACCTAGTTCACACGCCCAGTAGTTAAGAGCAGACCACCTTAGGCTAAACAAAAACAGAACCGTCAGATATCCCATTTACCTGTAAAGTCCTCAAAATGGAAGACTAAGAAAAAAGTTCTTTGGAACCAGGTCAGAAAGGCTGACCCTATTAACTGCAAAAGCAAATCCTCAGCCTTTTCCTCTTGTTTAGCAGTAGCAAATGGATAGATCACACTTAGCACAGCTCAGAGAAATCCTGGAGGATTTTCATCCCTTTGGAGAAAATTCCCACAGTGGCACTCAGCTGGAAAGGCAGCAAGTTGCCAGGCTCTCCCAGGCACACAAAGTGTTACTGGAGTCCTGCTGGGCAGCTGCAACCTCTCTGTCCATTCATCACCTTTTCCTCAAAGGTTTCTGCAGCTCAAGAGATCCCTCCAAATGCCCTTTCTGCATAACCTGTTCCACCAACAGAAATTAACTGGATATGGTGAAATGGGATTTAGAACAGGAAAAATGAGTTAGATATCCTGAAAACCTCTGAAAGGGTCACTTTTGATAAAGAGGATTGATCAACCAGTCAACTTGACATTTTTTTAACCTGCTGGTAGGTATGTTTTGACACTGCAATACAAAAGAATGTAAGGAAAAGTACCTGACCTTAGAGACAGGAATTAATACAAATTTCAGGAAACAATGCTTAGAAAGGAAAGCTATACACACAGACACTCAATCTCTGTAGCTGAACAGGTCCACTATTTGCTACAAGAGAAGTGCTCTTCCAGGCAAAGGGGAGACCAGGACTCAGTATGACTAAAGAAAAAAAAAGCCAGACAGCCCAGAGTGACGTGGACTCCTATTGCAATAACCCAGATTACTTCATTCTCAAGTAGGACTGATGATTAACTAAAATTGCATTTATTAAAACAGGGAGAGAGTTAAACATATTATTTTAGTTACATAGCAGCTTGGAGAGTCTAAAAGCAGTTACTATATCAGTTAGTCTTTGAACTGTTTAAACTAAGGATTAGTCTCATCTCCTTCTGGCTGCAGTCTGAGATTGCAGACACATGTAATCTCAAAACATCATGTATCAAAACAAACAAGTAAAAATGCATCCAAAAGTGAAAAAGCTCATCCAAATTTATCTTTGGCAACATTAAGCACAAATACATGAGACAACAGACTGGTTTTTGATAAACTAATACATAAACTTCTGACTGTATACTGAAATTGCACAAATGTAAGATCCTGGCATACAGCTGGAGAAAAGAAGAAAGAAGTTAATGTTTCTAAACCACAAAATGACATCTGCTTACATATGTGGTGCAGTTTTAAGTACGTTCCTGTGAGATCTCCCATCTTTACATACTTACTGTGCAGAGCATTTTCACAGACCAGGAACAGAAACTTTCTGAAGAAGGCATCATCATGGAGAGACAAGGCTGAATTCCCCTCAGTTCCACTTGTAGTGAGAGGAATTCAATACCAGCTTTATCTACCTTGCTAACCAATTTTATGAAAACAGTTCCACCAATGTAATTCCACCAATGTTCCACTCCTTACTTGCAACAGTCTTGAAACCAGCCTTGATTCGATTATTAAAATCAGGTATGTCTGTACAAATTTGAATTTGTTTGGAAATATGGGTATGAAAAGTAACTTTCAAAATGAAGTGATGGGGGAGTTAGACAATATATATGCTTAGGACAATAAATCAGTCAATCAATCAAGCCGTGTCCCAAAGATTCTTTCATTTGACATTAAACATCAGGGACCTGTTCCCTCCTTGACAACTGAAGTGGCACAGTTGAATACCCTAACCCTTCCCAAGCGGCACTGAGTAACAGTTAGTAAAAGTTTCTAACAGTAATAATAGGTGTTAGAAGAAGAAATAATTAATCTAATGATGTGTAAGCAGTTGCAAGACATGCCACTCTAAAAATCTTACCTTAATGTATAGAAGCGTACAAGTCAAATACTTTCACCTGCACGTGACCAGGAACTTTACTATGAGAAAAATTACACATTCGGTTATAAGGAATCAGAGCATAAAAGGAGAATTCCCAGTTTTCCACTTATTTAAGACATAAATACCATTGGGAAAGCCTATTTTTTTGTAGTGAGGAGGGGGGAAAAAAAGGCTAACACTCAAGAAACTGAGTTCAAATTTGTGATAGAAATAAAAATTATTTTACTGAACATATTTTCAATGAATCCTTCAAACCCATGAAACATGAGTCAGACCAACTCTTAAGCACTTCTTTAAAAGCACTTTACAAACTCCCTTTGATCAGCACTAGAGACATAAAACCCACCTACAAGATCAGCTGTAGAGGACATCAAGAAATACAGGGGCCACACAGAAGCACTTGCCTACATAGACAAAACAAATACAATACCTTTAAGATTTCAACACATTTTCAAGTCTTTTTAGAGTTGGCAGAAAAATATGTGTTCCCTCGAGCCCTATTGAAACTATAAACTTTATCCAGGTCTCAGCTTTGAGAATCTGTTGAAACAACTGTGTTTTCCATAGTGTATTTTGTGTTGACTACAAATGCTGTAAAAAAATACATATACTCTTTCCTTTTTATTTTTTTTTCTTTTTCCTCTTTGCTGTCCAAGTCAGTAAGTGAACATATGGGACTGTACTAAGAACAAACTATAGCACACTGTGGAAACTCTAAACCAAAAACATCACCACAATATAAGTATTAGAGATAAAGAACAGTAACTACAACGTAAATAAAAAAATAGGAATTAAACAGAGGACAGAAGCCAGTCAAGCATCAGTGCCAAAAGCAAAACATTTAAGAGCCAAATCGTTGCCCCACCCACCTACCAAAAACAAAAAGCGCAGGGTGGTAACTATGGAGGGCCAGACAGGAACTAGTGAAAAACAATAACCTCTTTACACATACAGAATACTATGGAGAGGTTAATATTGCTGTGCAAGTGAACATACCAGGATCAGAAGCTTGGCAGAACATCCTAACATCTCTCTAGGCAATCCTGAAATTCAACGTACCATGGCGAGATGCTCCACAAACACTACTGCTGAATAATTTTAAAACTTTAAGTTGTTTTAACAGAATTGGAGACAAACAGATTTCTTTATCTGATAAGTATTGACAGTTATGAGAAAAAGTATGTCACCCACAGAAACTCTGTTAGCTTTGTCCACTTGAAGGTTTGCAGGATATATATTACTTCCAATCAGAAATCCTTCTGCTTTTGTGAAGCCAAGGTTTAGAAAATGTAGGAATGAAGAACAGCAAGGAACCTGTGCAGGGTGTACAATGTAAAATACATGTTTAAGTTTCATCTCAAAAGCGTTTTTCTACCATAATCCCTTCTGTTATCATAATGGAATACTTCCAAAAACAAACCAAAAAAAATTACTGAAATTTCAGTCTTCAGACTCTATCAGAACTTCCCAGATCAGAGCACACCTGTGGGAATTCTGTGGCTTGACAAGGGTATTTGCTTTCACAAATTCACAATTCAAAATGTTGTTTGCTCGACTGCATTAAAACAAATGTTCTGTTTTAATAAAGTTTGTAATGTGATTTAATTTCCAGCACAGAGATTCTGCATCACTCTCAAGTCATAAGCAAGTATGCCCTAGTAACAAGCTACAATATTTAGTGAGCTAGGGATGGAATTCACCTCACCTAACTTCACCATCTAAAACCTTATGGATTCACTCTTACATTAGCTCTTTGGGATAAGATAAATTACCCTTGGAGATGCTCATCATGTTCCACCGTCTAAAGAAGAACCTAAAACATAAGTGGGCTGAACATTCCCGCTGAGCTGCCCATTTTGTTTCACAGACTGATGGCTAAGTCAGACTGAATCTAACCTTCAGATGGCTACAACTAAGTGAAATGGGTCCCTCTCTAAACATTGATCTATGACAATGTTGTAATTTGTTTGCTGTAATGCAAGGGTGCTACGCTTCTGGGGTAGGTGGAGAGATGCTTGCTAGTAGTACCTGTTTATTGGGCAGCAGTTCCAAAAATACCTCATTTACATAAATATCTAACAGAAAGAATTGAGAAGCTGCAGTAAAATAAGGATTATTTTGCCTATTATGTCTCAAGAGGTTTGAAAATATCTTTGTGCTGGGAACTATGATCACTCAATGCACATGAGTTCATATCATCTCCTTGAAGTTGCCTCTAAAGATCCCTTTTATGGCAGTTTATTAATCACATTTAAAACTCCTTAACCATGTAAGAAAATTACTTTCGGCTTAAATTTCAGTACAATTACCTTCCAGTGGTTGAATTTCCAGCTTTGAGATTTAAGGGGATTTTTCTGGGGTTTAATTTTTTTTGTACATATGTGCCTTTAGCATTACTGTACTGTTACGTTATAGGAAATGAGGCACTTGTACTTAGAGAACACCAGCTTCTTGTTAAATTCAATCAGCAGACAAACAACTGTGTCTTTGTCACAGAAGCCCAAGTTCAAATGCGTAGGGATCAGATAATGAAGAAAAAAATAATCTTATATGACACAATATGCTTTCACTTTATTTAAGAAGTGAATGCACAAGTATCTAAATCAGATGCTCTGGAACCAAAGCACTTTAAATGAGTGTATTTTAAAGTCTAAAATATGCTTAAGCAGTTGGATGTTATAACAGCATATACCACACTAAAATTAAGTTAAAATCAGACTCTTTCTGAAGTCTTAAATATAAAAGAGAACAAAACAAAACAAATCACAAATAAATGGCCCTAAGCTCCAGAAATACTTTTAAAATTTAGGGGAAGAGGGGTTAAAAGATTCAGAAATCATTTTCAGAAACAAATTACCATCTCAACATCCTTGTCTTTTATGTTCTGAATATGTAACAGGAAGTGGGAATTGTCAGAGGTATGTATAACTATGTCTAAATTATAGCTATAAAGCCAGCTAGCCTAATTGTTAGAGAACTTCTAGTTAGAACCTACTCAGATTACATGCAGATAATAAAAAGAATTAGGCTAGGAAGCTAAAGGCTTTTTTTGCCCAAGTTATTTAAACATGAATCCAATTACTGAAGTTTCATGAAGCAGCTGTCTCACTCCATTCAGCTTCCCCTAAAACAAAGATGATATAGCTGAATTGCAGTGCTGAACGATCCTGAATTAATGCGGGCAAAAGAAATCCCTTCTACAACATTATTCTGCTTTGGGAGGGGGTGTGGAAGAATCCCTTTTAGCATAATAAAAATGATGGTGATATAATAAATAATTATTATGGGATTTTATAGCTGGAAGGCATGGTAGTTATTTCAAAGCCATTTGTAACCAACAGCCTTATAAAAAGCTAGAATGTATTACATATGTGCAGAAGGTAACTGCAAGCATATATTAAATCCTAACATCTGAAATAACCAATGTATGTTTGTTGCTACAGTAACTACCTCTTGATGAAAAGAGCTGACGAGTAACTAAATTAATTAATAATCAGCCCTTTTTGAAAGGAGAAATTATGATTTAAAAATAAACTTCAATGAGATAAGAGCTCTCCTTTCCTTTTCTGACAGCTGTATCATTCCCTTCCAGCAGCAATCTGGTTTTCTGGTGAAATGCAGAACCTCCAAGAGGTGGTATTACCAGCACTTAAGATGTGAGAGGATAGGATCCCAAATACCTAGATCCTGGATTCCTACGATAAGTAAAAGAGCAAACAATAGAATTTCTTTGTTCTTTTCTTAAAAAAAAAAAAAATCTGTAAAGGAAAAAATAGATGAAGTAGTGTCTAAGTTTGCAGTCAGTTTGTGTAACAGCCCTGAAATGCATGAAATTCTTTACAGACCATGAAGAACTCCTCATTTTTCATGCTTTATCTCCCCTGCTTTATATAAATATAATCAATTCCAATATGTTTTACTTTATTATCACAAGGCAACACTGTGATATCACCCAAGAAGATGGCCCATATGACTTTTCTGCCTCTCCAGGAGTTAAAAATGGATCCCCACTGTTGTTACTCCCATATAGCAAAGAACATTTAGTTTGGTAAGTGATCTCCCTTGTCTTGATCCCATCCTGTGAGCTTTTTCATGTTATTTCCCCAACACTGCTTTTTTGAGGAGGAGGAACAAGAGAGTGGCTGGGCAGGCATCTGACATCCAACCAAGGTCAGCCCACGGTGCTTATACACATGTAACAACCCTGAGATGAAGTGTGTCACCCACTTGACACATGAAGGTGGGAGATGCATCTGAACACAGGTTGGTTCCTTTGAACAGAAAAACAAAATGCTCTGAATATGACTTTGAGTGGGTCACCTGCATGTAGTAAAAACAGCTCTTTTCAAAGTCAGTCTACTTTTTTTAAAAAAGCTAAATAGTTCATGGAATTAATGATTTAATATGAAAGAAATTTTGTATGAAAGTAATAAAAAGGTTGAAATTTATTATTTTTTAAAAAAAGTCTTGGAAAGACAATTTTTATATGCTTTTTTCTATAAAATTTTTCATTTTGACACCTAGACAGAACACCGTAAGAACTTTAACAGTATGCAGTAATCCCCCTGTATGTGCTCACAGACTTATAAACAAGCACATTTACACACACATTCCTGAAAAGCACAAGTCATTTCAAGACATATAATTTAAAACTAGATTACATTTCTGTCTATGCCTTTTTAATAGAGCCATGGCCTTTGTTTTGTACCAAAATATGCTTGTCTCATTAGGGTACACTTACAAAAAAGTCCAGAATTCACACTTCAGGTTCCATCAATAGTTTCTGTCCCCACTCTTGAAGATGTGTTGGTGCCACTGGGCAGCTTTGATCCACAGAGCAGCAGACCCAGCTAGGTGAGAACTGGGAAGCAGCATATCCTGACATGATGTGGGCATGCACATTCCTCACCAGCCTGTGCCTCAGGGGTGGAAGTGGAGGCATTACTACAGTTTTTAATATGCTCCCCATGGGAATTTTGATACAGAACCCAGTGATCTGAGTTTCAGTACGAAGTCATCGGCTAAGCCAGGCAGCACACATGTACAGCCACTGTGTATGGAAACACTCCCAAGAGTAAGCGCTACTTTAGGACCGGCGGAACAATGGGGGGAAGGAGATGAAGGCAATCAGACCACTTAAATAATGTGGCCCCAGGCTAGCTAGCCATTAGTACCTAAGCTATTTATAACTTAAAAGTTATAAATAGAGTTGTTTCATTGAAATGTTTAGACATGAAGCAACTTTTAAGAACTAGTTATTAACATTTCTGTATAAAAAATTATCACTGACACAGGAAGACTGCATTCTATATTCATGTTTTGCTACATACAACTACTCTTTTAATTTTTATTCTGAAAGAGCAGAAACTAAAGTATGCATTGAAACAATTGTTTTGAAATGCAAGTGATGTACTTGAAAAGCTGCTGCTTGTTCAAAATTAGTTTTTCCTCAAGAGCAAGGATATTGCGTTTCAGTTTTCAGGAATTTAAAGGGACAATGCAACCAACACTGATGTCTGCTCCTTGTAACAATATAAACTATATTACCGTTAGCTTGAATTCATTAATGAATTAATCTTTGTCAGACAAGTGTCTATAAAGAAGCTTCTTAAAAGACCCCAAGGACATTATAGCACTGATGGTTTACCATTATGTGGTATAACAAAGTTTTACTTAAACACTTCTAAAAGCAGACATATGGAGTCCATTAAACCCCTTTCTTTTTTGTGGTGTAATTCTGAATGGCAGTATTATGCTACTTATTTAAAATATGGATTGTAACTTCCACCACCAATTAACAAGAGTTCTACACAGTGCATGCAATTTATAAGATGCACAAACCTTTTCATCAGCACCTAAAACACTGTTGAGAACTGTATTTCAGTTAACTGTAGCAAATAAAAGATTAATATGACATGATTCAAATAACTTTGACACTAATTAAGTCAGGGACACATAATTTAGCTGCTGTTAAAGTCAATGAAGAGGTGCTTCTGTGAATCTCCTGATATTTTGAATAGTTTGTCTTTTTTTTTTAACATATACATTGTTATCCTCTGTCGCACATGCGTAACCATGCTCTACCACAATATTCCCAAGCAAGGAATTTCCATTTAATTCTATAACTAAATATTTTAAAAAAGAATCCCACACATGAAACCAATCAACTCAGCTGATTTCCCTTCCATAATAAAAACTCCCTTCTTCGCTATTCCTTCCACTTGGTGCCACATTCTGCTCTCTTACACCAACGTCATCTTTTCCCACCTTTTTTTCATTATTTATGCTCTTTAGGACTTGCTGATCAAATTAGTTAGGCCTTCATCTTACATGTGGTTCCTGAATTCAGTGAAGTTCATCAGAAACCTACAAAATCCCTTGCATTATATCTCACTTCAAGATAAGGGCTATGATAAAAGAGACAAGGAACCATGTTCTTGCAATGCATCCTACCCAAATAACAAACAGCAAATAAGTATCCCAGAAGATTAATACATGTCAACACCTTTTAAATACTACAAACACAGCTGAGGCTAGACTTAGGTAATGTAAGGTTCCCAGTTAAATGCATAATCAAGCAAATACTAACACCTGCAACTTTACAGTGACACTATTGCAGCTTTCTCCCCTCCTGTTTTGCCTCATTGGCTTATTCTGAATATGAAAAATCCTCTCCACATGAACCCAAGAAAACACTTGCCTTTGAAAACTAGCTCTCTACACTTTATCTCCTTTCTCTAGCTATAAAACATTGAATACTTCATACAGCAATCATATAACCAAAAATTAACAATCACATATAATACACAGCAAATATTCTCAGATGAGTCAATGTACTCTTTACATTCTTGATTTGTTGGCCTCTTTGCTGAGCAATCATCAGCTAATTATTCGGCTAACTATAGAACATGAAAATAGTTACATCTGCTCAGACACAGCCATTAAGGAAAAAAAAACAGATTTCTCATTTCATACTTGAGTTAAATGGAAGTGTACATAATGGTTTTCAAGAGATCTTATTACAACTTTGCTTCAGCTATTCCAAATTTTTCACATAAATATGTCCTTTATGTTTTTGCAAGGACTGCACAGCTCTATTAACTAATGCCATAACCCTACCCAGGGTACTCTCACAGGCCTTGTAATATATTTGAGCAGATTTGGGTTCCTCAGTTCAATATCTGGAAAAGTCCAATAGATCAGGTAATGTTACAAAACCAGAAACAATACTACAGAACATAGGGTGCACTTCTTTTCATTGCCTTTGCATCCCAACCCATAAAGGGAGCAAGAAGTAATATCAAATGCCACTGCAGATATTTACTGATCTTTTAACCAATATGAAAGTCAACCCAGTGGACAAGACAGAGTTGCCCACCGTACAACATCTTGGAATTCACAATGCACAGTTCAAAGCAAGGACCTCTGTATCCAGGAACGTTTCTGGAGTGTCCTCCACTGCATCAGCGAGCTGTTAAAATCATCATTGTATCAACACAGAAGCATATTTCTCCCCAGTGACAGTAGTTCAAATGGCAGAATACTTGCCAAAAAAACGACTGGCTTTTGTTCAAAGAAAACAATGCAACATGGACAACAGGCAGGCAAGTCATGCTGCAAGAGCAGCTTTTAAGAGTAGCAGAAGAAGAATATAAAGAAAACAAAACAACTTTTTCTGAGGGATCTCATTTTTTTTTTTAAGGAACTGTAAGAGGAATGTCTACTACTGTTACAGCTACAGGTACTGCTGCTGGTGGATATTCAGTTTCCAATTATTTGTTATAACACAGCTGAGAGCAATTAGACAGTTTACATATGACTGCTAGGAGCCCAGTGCACATTATGTGGACCATCAGGTCCTGCAGCCTAAACACAATTCTCGATTTAATGGATAAATGAATTTTGCTAAACCACTTCAAATACAGGAATGTTTTCTGAATCTGTGTGCAGGCTGTAAATATATTTCCATGAAGTCTCGTTCCAAAGAGATCACAGCGCACTTTGTCAGATCTAATAAAAACTGCACCCCAAAATCCCATACCAATGAACTTTCTATGTTTTCTAAGGCTGATTGTAAGCTGCTAGACTGACATCTTGTTTGGCAATTAATTTTTCTTTTCACTAAATGATGCTTTCTATGATAGTTGTCTGCTTTTCATGAAAAAGGAGGGGGTTTCTTCCTATTTCTCTACCTAACCTCAACCACCAATAGAAAACAATTTCTTGGCTTTCTCCACCAACTCCACTGATTCCTTCACTCTTTTTCCACATTAGCATCTCTGGGCTGTGGAAGCATAGTGATCTCAGTCATAAAGGAAAGGTCTGAGCCTTAAGTAAGGGACAAAGCAAGGCTACAGGTTCTCTTTCACTGCATCTCTTACTGCTCAATTGCAAGTGCCATGGAACTTGACTTATTCTTACAAAAGCCCTTAGTGAAGATCTGAAATTTCTGCTATGTTGTCTTGTAAGAGGAAGGAAATAATATGTCAGCACACTAATGCAACACCCAAAATTTGTTGCATTATTAAATCAGTAATTAACCATTAATTAGGTATCCTCAAAACAATGTCTCCATTCATAAAGGGACTCTCACTTATGCAAATGTACTAGAAGTTTGTCTAGCTTAGAAGTCAACACACAGAAATATCTTCACGACAAACTCCATGGAGCAGAAAGGGAAACTTCATAAAAAAACATGATGGCTCTCAATATAAAACTCTGCAGCACACAGTGGGTCTGATGTACACCAGCTGAAAGAACCCATTTTGGGACAACAGTTCCATTTACGGACTTCAAAAACTTTTGAAACATCACAAATGGTTGCTGTGAGCAGTTGTGTGAGCAGGTGGTCTGGTCCTGGGGCACCTGGCAGAGGGACACAAACGGGGCCTCGCCAAGGAGCTTAAGGCTTCTGCCGCGTCAGTGTGGAGGCAGTGGCTGGGCTGAATCCTGCCGGGTCCCGCTCCTGTGCCCCGGCAGCTGGAGGGCCCATCCTGGTGCGTGATGTAGGGCCAGGGCCCTTTGGGGCCAGGACAGGGCCCTGCCCTCGCCTCGGGCTGGGTGAAGGCGCCAGTGGAAAGTGAGCAGGTCCTGAGGAACGTTTTGTGTCCTGTGGCAGGTCCAGCTTAATAAAGAGGGGTTTCTGGAGAGGTGAACGTCTCCTGAAAGTGTTACAGAGGAGCTGTGAGGTGTGAGTCCAGCCCCCCCACTTTGTGTTCCGTCTGGGAGCTTGACTTGATTTAATCTGGTAAAGAGGATCTGAAAAGGGGTCTAAGCTGTCCTTGGCACCAAGTGAAAAGGTTAAGTATTGTTCCATGTTGGCCATGGTTCCAAGCCGTCAGTGGTGAGGCCGTGCCAGATGGGCTGCAGTCAGGAGGCTGGGAAGCTGCTGGACAATGGCTTACCCAGGGAAATCCAGGCAAGTGCAGAAATGGAAGAATGGCTAATATGGATGATAACTTGCCTATTTCTTGTAGCCAGAGTAGGGAAGCATTGGTATTGGCTGCCCAGGGAAATTTTGAGTCACCATTCCTGTAGGTACTAAAAAGACATGCGGGTGTGGCACTTAAGGACATGGTTTAGTGGTGAACATGGAAGTGCTGGGTTAAAAACTTGACTCACTAATATTAGAGGTCTTTTCCAAGGTGAATGATTTTAGTTTCTGACATTACAAGGACCCTTGATCAATATTCTACCCTTCACAAATTTCATGAAGAAGTCTAGCATGTTGACCATCCAAGAAGAAAATACTGTATGGGAAAATTAAAACTGTATTCAAAAGGCCTTCAAGCTTCCTTTCTCTGTGCATGCTCTGCACAGATGAGATACACAGGCTATTCCCAGACCACATTCAAATTTGGAGATCAGTATTTGGAGGTCCACTTTCCATACTGAGCAACTAATTTTTTGGCAACTGAGACCATTATAATCACTTCCAAGATTCTTGTAGCAGATGCTATGGTATCAATAGGAATTTATTCTTTCCCAACTTAAGTGATCTATGCAACTCTCAGATTAAATTTGAGAAGGAAAACCAGTCCCAAATTAAAAGAATATGGTCAAATAGAAGAGCTTGAAGTCACTGCTTCATTGACTAGAACTACTTTTTATTATTATTCCCAATGTAAAAATGTAGCCACTCTGATAATTGTGGAGTCTTTTTCCTCTGTACGACTTACTGAAGAACTCTTCACATATTTTTTAAGTTGTCTTGCTTCTTGATTCAATGAAGAATACTGAGCTAAGGTAATAAAGGTATTGGCCCTACCTATTTAATCTGTCCAGCAAGATGTGACAGGCATCAACATAAAATGTCAAACAGTTGAAATTTAAGGTTTTTTTGCTCTTAACCCCAAAATAAACCAATAGCAGATGAGCCTCATCAACAATTTGCTAGTTGCTCAGTGTACTCCAACTATCATGTTCTAGACTGCACACTATATATCTGGTTGGCATTAAAGTGCATAATGAAGAACATATTTACATCCTGTATTTTTCCAATTTTAATCACTATATTACAGGATTAATGGGCTTACAGTTCATGTCAGAAGCCAAATTGTTCTAATAAAATATGAAGCATTTATCTACTGAGAGGCTGGAAAGAGCGAAGTTTGTTTATTGCCAAATCTGAAACAATGCTAACTAGAGCATGTGTTACTTAATCTCATTCATGCCCATAAGATTTTACATGCTAAGACTAAGCTGAGTAAATAAAATTCAGAAACTTGAAGGAAATCCCATTCTCTTATTTTTATTGAGCATTAGTAACAAGCTTGGCTCTGTACTGGAAACCGCCTGTTTTCCAGCTCACTTCAGCTACATCTAAGGTACCTTAGGCTTCTTTAATAATCTACCTAAGACATGAAAACTACTGGGCAAATAAGAAAAGGAAAACAGTCCTATCAGAACCCAGGAAAAGCACTGGATAAGCAAAGATTCTTCTCAAACATATCCAATTATTACAGCATTTCACCTGGCACTTGTAAACCAATGGTGATACTCTAATTCCACTCAAGTCAGCAGAAGATGAGCCATTCATTTCATAGGACCAGAATTCTCCCTGTATCTTTGCCCTAAGAAACTTACAGAGCAGTTTAAGCAAATAGAAACACGCTGCTCTAAAGTCCAAGCATGAGATTTTGACCATCATGTCACTGTTTAGCAAGAAATCTTCCAAAGAACATCTTGGATAAAGGCACTAAAAGAAGAAAATATGTAAATCTAAGGAACAGATCTTCCAAGTTATAAACATCTGAACAAAGAAACTTATGTAGCAGAATGCAAGCAAAACCACAACACTAGATATAACACAACTGAATTTATTTCTAAGATGTGTAGAGTCTTCACCATTGTAGTGCTGCTAAAAAATGTGTAGTCCTATTTTCCAGAAAAAGAAAGGTGGATACAGAAGGTGGGCTGAACATAATCATTGCAAAAACATAATTCATAGAACTCTTTAAAAAACTCAAATTAATAAATTTTAAAATACTTCAAAATTTCCTACAAAGTTATCTTCCAAAACAAAAATGAACCAATTAAACCATTTTCAATAAGGACAGCTTTTTTGGAGGTGGGGGGCCAAGAAGGTGGTACTTTAAATAAATATGGAAGTTTCAACAATAAGCTCAGAGAAAATCCTGGATTTTCAGGTAAGACAAAAGAGCCTATAGACACTTGGAAAAACAGTGAAGGAAGAATAAATGCTAAATACACTGCTATAGCTCCACATGACTGAGAGGAGGAGGAGCAAAACAATTTAACTAGAAATGGGGAAGACAGGAGAGCAGAATAGGTGTTTTCAAACATAGTGGAAAAACACTGGATTGAAAAATTAGAGCTCTGAAAATATTAATGTATCTGAGTTACAGAAAGCCATATGAAAAAGACAACCCAAACTGACTGTTTCCACACTACACAAACCTACATTTAGCTGCAGGACATCACTTTAATTCAATCCAACATCGCTACTTTACATCCTGCATGTACTTGCCACATTCAAAACATCCACCAAATCTGTCATTCCCCTGTTGTCAACCCTAAGCATCAGCCTGAGACTTCAAACAAACATGATGGACCAGACTTAGAAATCTTGAACTAGAACAGATGGAGCGTATTTTCTTTCCAGATACATAGAGTTTTATCTCCACATCTTGCAGGAATACCATTAAAAATGAAATTAAATGTACTAGCTTCTCTATTTCATATCCACCTAAGTCAGAGCAGGCTGGGTCTCATCCTGAAAGAAAGATACTTAATGACTACAGGGTTTTTTTAAATTCAAATGAGAATTCCCTTATAAAGAAGACAAAAAAATAAAAAATATGTTAAATTTACCTGTGCACTCTGGGTGCTTCACATTCAGTACATTTCAGGCAGAAATTAAAATCAGTATTTGTCAAGAGACTATTGATTTTTTTTTTTTGTTAATACTGTGGAAATGAAAATACAGTCCTAAAAACAGGTCATATGTTTCTAAAAAACTAAAAGCCACTTGGCTCACATTACATAGATTATGTTTGCAATGTGAATGCAAGACTGTAGAATTAAAGGAAAGATAGTGGAAGCACTGAAGAGGTAAAGACAAACATGCTATATACTTTTTTTACATTCTTAATAGAAGAAATATATATTTTTTAATTTTGAGAATGCCTGAAAGTTTTGAAGCTATGTTTCCATTTTCAGATAAGTTAAATCTGATGTGTTCAGCTTAGTAACTAACTGTGGGCCTCTTTGAAACATTTTAATTTCACAGCCCTGAGGTGTCTCAAGCCTCCTCATTTTCAAAATCTGATAATATAATTACCTCATTTTGGAATGAAATAAAACATAATTTGGATTTTTATGAGTATATAAATTGTTCTTACAACAATTAAGTCAGCCTACTGCAAATACCTACGTGCATATGAAGACCTCCACCCTTTGTATCTGAAAGTTAATAAAATGTCAGGATAAAACTCCATTTAAATACTTTCAGACACATATCTAGTAATGAAAAAAAGGCAGTAATTTCTGCACCCTGCTGAGCAGCGATGCAGAGTCATATAGGTTTTGCTGCCTCATCTCTGATAGACATGAGAACACAGAAGGCTTCAATCAGACAGAGCCAGCACTTTCTGAAGCTCAGATCATGCCACGAATGCCATGCTCTACATGCTAGTGTGTGCTCAGTCAATAAACTTCGAAGTAGGAAACATTTATTTGCTTATTATCCTTCATAATAACCATTTACATGCCTAGAGATTAGCACTCTAGGACCTCTTAGCTATACAAATCTGATATAATTTAAACTGCACTGTGATAAAACACTACCCTCTCTCTAAACCAGAGGAACTCAGGCACAGAAAGAAAAGACAGACTTGCAGTGCCTGCTTAAGCTGCTCAACATTTATTTTAAAAAAACAGAGAGCAAAAACCTCTTTGTAGAAACACATGCAGAAATCTGTTATGGGGTGGTGGGGTAGAAGAATCTGGTTTTAAACATACTGACCAGCTCTGTTGGTAAGAGAACCAGGCACCTTGGATTCAAATTTCATGCTCTCACCACTAAACCACAATCCCTGCAGAGCATTTAAGTAAAGCTGTAAAATGGAACATCAAACAGCAAATGCAAAGCTCTAGGATATACTCGAATACTATCAAGAGCATTCAACTAATCAGACTTCTTCTTAGCTAAATATGCATAAACAAAAGAGAAATTACTCCACACATCAGAATATCACAGGGATCTCTACATGGTTACTACAAGGAGAGAGGAGATAGTGTTTCTGTAACAAATTATGAATGAATGACAAAATCAAGAAACAAATAAACACGATAACAAGCACTGATGAAACACAAGTCAACTATGTTTGTGGCTAAACAAAATAGTTAAAGCTTAGTCACAATTTCATAACTTAGTGGTATGAGATGTAAATGCAAGAGAAGGATAACTCTAAGTAGTTCTGACATTAAATCATTTCAATATAAGTCTCTGGAGAGCCATGCTATTCCTCCACAGCACTGCATTTCATTGTGTGCTTTTTCTCATTACATATCTGCCAGACTTAACTGTGACTTGAGGTATTTGTAAGAAAGATCAAGCCCAGAATGGCACATGCTATGCTGAACCTCACAAAAATCTAGAATCAATCAGCATTTTCTGTAGAAAAAGAAACTTTGCAATGAAAATTTTACATGGAAACTGATATACTGAGCAAAAGCACTGCTCACTCCAGCAGCAGCCAATAATACTTCACAGAAAGGTATCAGAAACCTCTTTCATTTCCATGTTAAGAGTATTCCTAGTCTGCAATACTCAAGTCTGAACCTAGAAGCATGAGATGAAAACCTATAATGTTAATAAGAAAATTTATATTATTATTATATAAAGTATTACCTACTTTACCATTCAATGGTCAAACCTCGGATTTAGCAGGAGTGGCTATAGTGGCCTGCTGTGGTGAACATCTATCTAGTTGTGTGATGTTGGCACAATTAGACATTTCGTTTTCTTCAATCCCTATCTCAATTACACAGTAGGATTGAGTAAAAAAAGAAAATCACTTGAGAGTTGTTTTTTCAAAGATACTAAGCATTCCCAGTTGCCATTCTCTTTCACTTTATTTTGTAACCCCAGGACTCCGTTTTGACACCTATAAGAGATATCCATCACTTCAGAGAGGTGCATGGGAAAGTATCCTGAGCACTCCAAAACACTATCGCAAAACAGAAGAACAAATGATTTTCAAAGACAC
The DNA here is from genome assembly GCF_036250125.1 of Pseudopipra pipra. Taxonomy (NCBI): domain Eukaryota; kingdom Metazoa; phylum Chordata; class Aves; order Passeriformes; family Pipridae; genus Pseudopipra; species Pseudopipra pipra. The sequence goes on along the minus strand of NC_087549.1, from coordinate 18,177,882 downwards.
AAGTAAGTCAAGTTATTAAGAATAAGGCCACTGGGTTTGCTAACCCCACATCATCAAAAAACTAATACCATGGTGGATGAAGTACCATTGCTACTAACCACTCCACTGGGTCTTCTCCTGAAATTTGAACTGTCAGCACATGTGTTTTTTTTAAGCTGTCCACATCTATGGATATGAGCTACACGTGTAGCTGTTCATCAGCTAGTGTGCGTACACTGAGCGCCCAGAAAGGATAAAAGCAACAGAATGTAAACGACAAAAATATTGACTTTAGTAATTAGAAAAAGCCAGCTGCAGCTAATAAGAAGGAATGTTAAACTGGGATTTTTTTTTTAAACTTTATTACAGCTGAGACACAGAAGCCAAGTAAATCACTAGACTCTTTCACTGTACGACTGCTGGTAGAAAACTGTGCACAGAAAAATGACTGTAGCTGATCTGGTAGGAACACAAGCCTTAAATGGAGGTCTTCGTTCAGGTCAAGCTTTGGCAAATTCTAATCCTTCTCAGGTGACATTACATGTATTCAACCACATCCAGCTGATCTCTTCAAATATTTTCCTTCCTCTCCTCCTTAAGCCTTCCAGAGTGTATTTAAGTAGCACAGACTAATGTTGTTTTACCCAATGAGCCTCATGTTACATCAGGCTCAATATGCAGTAGTTTCACTTAGCGGCTGCTTGGAAAGCTATTAAGAGAAAACAATCTGATACCAAGTCTGTCTTCAGATTCAGGTTTAATAGAGTCCCATTTCAATCCTTTTCCAAAAGCTGAAAAAAATCCCTACATATTGATGCTACTGCTAATGTTACAATAACTGAAATAAAAGTTGGAAGCAGCAAGATTTTTACCAGGAGTCTGATGAAAGAATTAAAAGTAATGAAAGAGTTCTTAAATACAGCATTAGCAAAGTGAACTACAGCTCTTAAAAAAGAGAAATGCCTTTTGGTCTTTCTGTAGCATCTGACAGAAATATTGCACGAGACAACAATATCCCAGAGCAAACACTTCAGGAGTATCCACTATAGCTGAGACAGATTGGCAATACCCCCAGATTTACAGCAAAATGAGTGAGATCAGAGTTAGGTCTAGTATCTTAATCATTACATTCACAGTGCACTCTCTGGTATTTGTACATACCTGAGAGAAGAAAAATGGAGAAGCAAGGCACTCATATGATGCAAAATTAGCATGATATAGAACCTCATTTTTATGACAACTTTAAATGGCTCAGATCACCCAGACAAACTTAGCTGTTCATCATTCCTTTGATTTCAACTCTTACCTTTAATTTCTGCTGTGCATCATCAGCATTTTTTGCATGGACCCAAGAATATAAGGAAAAGGGAAGAGGTAAAGCAGGTACTATTTCATGATTTCTGCCAGAATGGGAGTCCTATTAAGGGAAAGTGACAGAGCTGGAAAGTCCTGTGTCACTACTGAATGCGAGGAAGCTTCTCTGGGTTGATTTTAGTACTCCAACAAAGTTAGGGTGATTGCGACTGCACATGATTCAGTCACTTATCGTAACCATTCCTAAAGGCACGGGGGGTATTGGCCAGAATATTGCTGGCACAAGATGCAAATAACAAGACACTTTTAGCAGAAGAACAGACAATATCCTCCTCTTCTTGTACCCAAAGTTGATCAAAACTAGACTCCCTTTGACACAACACAGAAGTCTCTCTACTGGGTTGCTGAGACCATGCAAGAGACAGATGGAGCATGTGCAGCATGAATACAGGCAGATAAATGAGAAATTGTTGCCTTTCTTGCTCAAAGAGATACAGATGAGGCTGAACTTTAATCTGAAATGGAGGGAATACTTTTTTTGTGCAAGCACATGCCCTCAGCACAGAGTGGCTACATAATCCAGTGAACACAGACAAGTCTGACAATCAGAACTGGAGATCGGATACCCAACTCTGCCTGAAACCATTAATAACAAGGTTATTCTATGCCTCCTCTTTCCTGCCTTCCTGTGTCAGTTTTGCTCACCCGAATCCTTCAAAAGAAGTCTAAGACAAGTCCATATTTTTACTATTCCACATCTGTACAGCACTAGAGATACACACTGCATAGCACTAGGTGGCCTACAGGTACTGTTCACTTAAATATAAGGTTTTGCAGATTTGCTTCTCAGTTTCACACCACACATTTTGCATTGAAGCAGTTCATAGTTTTCGGTTTCTACAAAAATCTATATAAAAAAACAACCACAAACAAAACAGAATAAACTTGAATCAAAGTAAGCTTTATAGCAAAAAAAAAAAAAATAGTTACTTTAAACACTACAAAAAAAAAAAGATGGGTATTCTTCTCATTTTACTTTCCAATTACAGATAAAAGCATTTCCTAAAACTCAATTCCCAAAAAACTTAGAAGACCCAGGGCAGCAGATCAAATTCAGGAAACTCTGAGACTGAATAAAAGAGTTATGATAAGCACTTGTAATTCTGCTGTTTCATTATATTTAAAAAGAGCAACCACGACCCACTGTCCTCTCAGCATCAGCAAAGATGCTGCATTCTAGCATACTGCAATAGTGCTATAAGAAATAGAGTTGGAAGCCAGAGCACCTGTCTAAAAGCACCATTTCAATTAGATGCTTTCATTATTAACATCCATGCTATAATGTTAACATTTCACACTGGAAAGCTGCTTAGCATTTACATAAAAGAGGGATTTATTTCCTATTACAATTGTCACTGATGTATATGTGTATTAACCAAAAGTTTTACATGTGGAAAGACTAACAATGGAAGCAATCCCTCTGACATCCTGAAGGTACCTTCTTACCAGGGATGGAGAATTCCCAACACTGAACCATGTCAGATAGAACCAAACAGGCAATTTACTCATGTAAAATCAGTATTTGCTGAGCAACTTAAAAAAAAGATCAAGACAGATACATGCAGGCCAGGTATATTTTGTACGGCACAGGCAAGGAGCCTAAGTTAAAAAACTGTCCTATCATCAGCTATTGCCACAGGAGCAGATCGCAACAGCAAAGGCACACGACTACCCCACTGCAAAAGGTGCCTTCCCTTGGATGTCCCTCAGTAAATCAGCTTTCCTTACAAGTGACAACTCAAAGTAGGGGATAGAAGACCAATCATTTTGGAGAGGACAGGAAACCAGGTAAGACCACCTCCTAAGAATACTGCTGATGGAAGTAAAACATGTAACCTGATGAGGACAAATAAATAAGCAAATTGAAATGCTCTTTGGGTTTATGTTTCTTCCAAGAGTGAAGTATCTCAGATCAGAGGCTCTTTGGAAGTATTTTGCAGTAATTGGTAAATGCTTTAAGCAAACTAAAACCAGGTAGCTGCTGTGTTGTTGTGCTGTGAATACAACCAAACACACCTTGAGTGCATCTCAGTGATTGTATCAAGTTACAGTTACTCTTGCTGGTGAAAAGTGAATCCATGACCGTCACATTATTAGCATGCACTGTGTAAAATGAGATGTAAACCAGGCCTGAACTAGCTGTCATGAAAGGCCAAAGAACATTTCTGCTATTGGAAGGAAATCCAGGACAGATTTCCTATTTGTGCTCTGGTGACCTTAGTTCAGAGGTTGTCCTCCAAGCAGGGCCAGCACTACAAGCCCTCACCTTAGCTGGGACCCTTAAGTACCATCTCCATATAGATAAAGCAAAAAATGATGAAGCTTCAATTCCCATTCAAAAGTGTCATTGCCACATGCTTGCCAGTGGAATCACTGTGTAAGTTGGTAGGTTTATAATAAAACCGTATTTTATCTATCAAAGTTTTTGAGTAATTCCAGAAAGAAGTAAGAGCGAATCAGTAACACCTATCATAACACTACTAAGCATAATTGCTATTTCAGTTGTTTCCATCTTGCCCAAGAAGTTTTAGTATGGACTTGATGGGTGTTGTCAGCACTGCTATACATGTGTGGATTAATCTGTGCGTGCACAACAGCCATTTGTCTGATGTGGCTAGTTTGGGGTTTTTTGGTATTCCAAAGGTGGCAACCATACGGCTGAGAAGACCGTACATTATTGCAGAGTATATATTTGTGTGCGACGTATTTCAGCCAGCATTTCAACTCAAAAAAGAAAATAATGTGTCTGGATCGGGAAGTTTGTATTTTATAGCACCACCGCAATTCTCTTAACACAAATACACTTGTCCTTTGCAGTGTAAAAGTTACTTCCCAGATATAAAAAGGCACAAACACTGTCTTCATTGCTGCACATGGTCTACTTGGGAACTAGCGTTCATGTAACTGTGCAATGATTAAAAAAAACTACACCAACCTAAAAGCCAACATCACAAACACTACTTATCTTTCAGATCCCTTTCTCCATCTCATTACATCTATGTTTGGGTCTGTTTTTCATCAAGATGGAGAAAATCTTGACAATTCTCAAAAAAAATATAGACAAAAGGTTCTGCAAGGTAAATTTGAGACTCCATCCCTAAACCATAGGCTCTTGATTATTTTTAGATTTAAATCCTTGAGAGCAAAAATTATTTTTAAAAACAGAAAATCATAGTAGAAGCACTTTCATATTATTTTGGATCTGCTAACCATACGTGAGATTTGCTATTATCCTCTTCAAATAACATTGCATAATTCCATTGAAAGTGGGAGTATTTTTTGAAACACAGTTGCAGAACTGCATGTCTCTTCTAAATACTTTGTGTTACCTGCAATTGCTTACAATTCCCTAGTTAGAGTCATACAAATATCCCATAGAAACAACACAAAAGGAGTGAAAGCAGACAGCATTCCCTCATGAAAGGGCAAAGTCTTAAAGATCCATCAAGTACCTGGCTCTACAGAAACTGGTGTTTCAGAAAGAAATACATAACTAATTACTGAAACAAAGAGCATGAAGGTTTTTTGCACTTCTCATCAGATCTTAACAGATGGTATCTTAAAAACTCCCACTGATCACATAAAATACTAGTTGCTTCTTTGCTTTCCCTTGCAAAATTAAGCTCTTCCCCACACTACAGTTTTACTCCTTTTTCTATATCCTTATGCATTTCACAGCTTGCACATTCAAGTCCATAAACAAGAGAAAATGTCAGAAAATTTAGCTGCCGATCTTTTGCATGTCACTTAAAAGGAAATTTCAAGCCACAAATTTTATTTAAGCAACAAGCAATTGCATCAAAATAGCGTAAGACTAAAGCAGAGCTATATAAATTCATTGGAATGTTTCATTCAAGAATATTTAGGTACAAACACAAGGATGAGGCAATGTGATCTGTACATATCCAGAAAGTGCTAGCAGCTGCTCCATGGACCACAGTTTGACAGATAAAGGTCAGAGATGTGTGTAGCTGTTTGAAATCAAGGTACTAAGATACAGCAATCCCAAAGTAAAGACATACAATTAAGGTCTCAAATCCTTGTAGTCTCAGAGGAAGATCTAGAGAGGAAAATATCACGATATTCCATCATTTCATGAGAGTTACAGTTTTCATCTCCATTCCATGCTCAGAACATGGATTTCACATCAATTAAGAATTTTTTAAGTAGTATTATGTATAAACACCAATCTCTTGTAATTCCTTCTTCCCGCTCCCAATCTCCACTGCAGAAACTGCACTAAAAAGGTGACTTTAATTAGAGTGTTGTCAAACTCATTCTTTCACTCTTGCCTCTGTTTGACACTGTGCTGCACCACTGTCTGCCTCTTGGGGGCATACACCGGAGAGACCACCACCCTGATCCCTTTCAACCTCATTTCTCCTCAGAGTTTTGAAAAAGTATTAGTGAAAATGGACAGGATGGTTCATGTCACAGTAAACCCTGTGAGAGATCAACAGCCTGATGTAGAGAGAATAAAGTGACACAGCTTCAAGTCAGGCTTACAAGTGACTTTACTTCCCACAAAGTTCAGCAAGCATAACAGCAAGCGGCCTTTATGTATGGAGCTGGCTAGATAAAGCCAACATGTAGACAGGAGAAATAGCTCTGTATCTGCCTTATGGTGCTCACAAGCAAGATCCAACTGACGCTTTTAGTCAGACTCCAAGTATTATAAAGTCATACAAAGCCTGTTCCACGCTCTATACCGATTACTTGGGAACAGGCTTAAACCCAACACTGCTTCCCAAAAAGTGATAGATTTACTCTTCATACACAAAATTACTTTGCAGCACCACAGTGATGCTTACCAAAGCATTACATTTGCTGAACAAGTACTACAACGACAACGAGTACACAAACTCGTGTGTCTAATTTCAGTGTCTAATGCAGCCCATGATGAAAGGATCAAGCTGTTACATTTGTGCATTATCAACAGCCACAACATACGAAGTCATGCTTTTCACTAAGAAAAGGATTAGAAAATACTTGGAGCCTAGAAAAATACAGAAGGTTCTCCAACCGTGCCTGAACAAAACTTTGAGGTGAACAGAAAGGGCATGCCTGAGGAATTTAATTTATTAAAAAATATCTGCAGCTAAATAAATGCCTAATATAGGAGAAAACAGAACTTTCAGGGACTGTACCTGTCAAAGTTAGGAGCTGCACCAACAGACTTTAATACAGGTGAGGAGACTGAATATGGTGGATCCCTTCTCATTTGGGGCTGATTTCAGCTTAGTTCAGCAGCTAACAGTGAAGATGCACACATCTGAACTACACTTCATCTATACGTAGAGGTAATCAAGTCATCTTTTTTATATTTATTGAGTTTAGGGCATTCTTTATCTGACCAAAGGCAGGCACCTACTGCTGGCTAAGTTAAATCGTACCAACAGCTCAATGAACTGTACCAACTAGTACTACATCAATCATAAAAGAAGATGTAGACACTCATGTTCCACATAGTTACATGCAGTCACACAAATCCCATCCCTCAGTTTATAATCAATTATACATTTTTGGAAAGGATGTTATGGTCAGCTATAAGCTTTCAAGTTTGGTGTACAGTGCACTGGGAAATGTTTTCTGCCTGTGGTGGTCTGCAGGTTTGACTAGACAGTCCCTCTAATCTATAGTTAGCTAAAGTTTTTGGTATTAAAAAATAGCTAGATGATCAGAAATGAAATGCAGACCTTTATGGGATAGTCAGACTCCTGGCAGAAAGAGTAAGAGAAAGAAAAAACCCAACAGAGAAACAAACAGCCTACAGAATGACCATTGTTTATTTCTTTATGTCTTGAATTTTGATAGCAAACACCTCTTCCACTTTCTAGATTTTAAATAATTTCATATTTTTCATTAGAGGCAGATTACGTAAACAACACCATGCTAACATACTTTATCATAGTAATTATTCTGGCCTGTATATTGTAAATTTGGTCTACTCTGGCCTCCAATAGGGAGACACACCACACATAACACTGCTGCTTCTTTTGAGAACAAACACAGAATCATTCTTGAGAAGAAAAGACAACGCAGAAAGAACCGTGTCTTGCCAATACCGCCTAAGGAAACATTCCACTGTGCCTTTTGCAACCAGACTTGTCTATCTCACATTGGCCTTTTTAGCCATCAGTGCGTTTGTACTAAGTGTGGACAGAATCCTTCTCAAATCTTCATTCACAAAGACTAGCCAGGATGATGATATTGTAAATGAACACATTGAATTGAGAAACTGCATTATTGCTGTTATCACCGTAGTGTGCCTATGTTAGTATAGAAACTCACTTTTGGTATCTGTCATGCATTTTGAGCTACTTTAGTGACAGTTTTCAGCCAAGCCTTGGAAAATATACGTCCCCTCCTTCCTCAAAAATGGGAAAATGTAAAATTAAGTCAAGTTTATCAAGCACACAAATATGTGTGCTTGATATATGTACCTCACCACAGGTAAATCTTACCACAGGTTTTAACACAAAAGCATGTAAGCATAGACTTCAAGGTGTGACCAGGCACACTCACCTACTCCAGCATCCTAACCCCAAGTGACCTATAATGGGAGCTAAAGGGATGAATACAGGCAAGGGAAAGCACACACACAACACTGTGCCAGCACATGCTCCCCATTTCCAGTTTCCAAATAACAGGCCTTGAGACACCTAAAGGTGTCAGATGCATATGACTTGCTCCAGGGTATCCTGCCTGGCCTCTGGTTGCTCAAGAAGATCATATATACACCAAGCCCAGAAGCATAGCTTAAATATCATAAGCAGCACTACAAACCTAGTTTGTGAAGCTGAATCAAACACCCAAATTTAGGTGTCTGTTTCAATGGTGAATCCTGCTCTTGGTGTTTGGAGCATCTCTTCTGCAAATTTTCACAATTCACTTGAACACTGCTTATCCTCAGTAATGTTCCATCATTAGCTAGTCCAGTATTCAGTCACTCACACAGAAACTCTGACTTCTGGCAGTTTAAGAAACTTCCTCATACGCACCAAATAAGGTATAAGTAGCCAAAAGTTTAAAAGTTTTGACTTTTCAGTGATTACAGTATTAGGATATTCTTACTGCTGTAGTAATGATGTATGTATAAAGAATGTTTAATTATTAACTATCTTAAGTAAGGGTCTGAGGAAAGAACAGAAGCTACCCTGCAAAGCTTTTCTACTGATCACAAGAACCTTGAAAATTACCCCTTGAAGTACTAACATGTCTCGGTTCTTTTACAAGTTCTGTTACAAGCAATTAATGTAACATCTGAGGAAAAACATTTCAAAGTACATCTTCCACATAAGATTCTATGCCTTAACCCACAGACAAAAAGTTAACTGTCCTCCAAATGTAAGACATGTTTAAAGTTCAAAGAGGACTGAATTGCTAAAATATTTGGATACCGTTGGACAACTAAAAGATATTCTTTGTAGTATGACTTTTTCTTTTTTTTGAGATAAATTACTCTTTAGGAGCAAGTACAGCCCTTGTAAAAGTAGATGTGGTGTTTATTTCAGTCAAGCATTTTCAACACAGGTTCTTTTTCCCTAATGCTCAAATCATCTATCTTTCCCAAAGCCTGACCACACAATCCAGTTGAGACAGGCTACAATATTATTCCCATCTCAGGTAAGTACCCTGTTAGGGAAGCTAAATCACAATCACCAATATCCAAACAGGTTTTTCTTTTAGTTGAAAATTCATGTAACAGCTTCCTATATTAATAACAGGTTTGTGGTCAAGATTCCCATCTTAAATCAAGATGATAAAGATTTAATTGACATAATTTTGATCCCAGTGACTGTGCCCCTCCATATATGTATATTCTCCTATCAACACTGTACGCAAACCTATACTGAGATCTGAGAAACACTCTTGACATTTCCTTCCCCAGGGTCTCCTGGGGGTATTTTGCCACTGTCACTACTAGTCACTCATTGCCACAAATATTACACCTTTATGTACCTCTAATACAGTGTGAGCATCTAGGAGATGAGTATTCACCTCAGCCCTTATGACACCCCATGAATATGAACTAAATAGAATGACAAGTACTTGACAGCCACAAGTTTTGAGTTCTTGGATACAGGCAACTTCCAGTTTCCCAGTGTGAATGTGTCCCATTCACATCTCTCATTATTCCAACGTTGGTCTCACCAACTTGAGAGAGCCTCTCTGTATTAATCTTGAGTCTTCCCATCAATACAGGCACTGCTGTTACACTGACTTTTTTTTCCTTGGGGAATTTTGTTAGCATCTATTTTTTGATGGCTGTTTACAAGAATCCCTATATTTTCTTCTGTCGATGCTTTTGCAGAATACCATCACTTCTTGCAGGAAGCCAGCCTGGCAGTCTTCATTTCTATGTACCCCAATCTTGACTTGTGGTTCTCTTTGGAGAAGTTCTTTTTATTATGTCTCAGACAAGGGAAAAACCACTAGTTTTTCATGCACCCTGTGATATCCAGTGAAATGCTAAGACATGAAGTTGCCCATCTTATACCAACTGCTAAAGAGAAATCTGAAGAGATAAATTTTCCTTGTAATGACCAAGCAAGTAGATATCCAAAAGAAACAAAAAATCAAATTATACAATTCAACAAGAAAGGGAAAGATTAGGCTAAGCCAGCTGTGAGATTACACCACTGACCTTTAAGACAGGTAACCCTTAAGCAGGTTTTAAAAAATCTTCTTCAAGAAAGGCAAAAAGGCCATAATTACCAGCTCAGGGCAGAAACTTCCAGAGGGAGAATTTGCTGGGGTGTTTTAAGGAATGTAAGGTTCTGCTCTGAGCAACTAGGCAAAGCAAAATTCTAATGAGCTGCAAAAGTAACTGAGAGCAGCAGTGGAATAAGGAGAACCTGTTAATTACTACACATTTATCAAAAAAAATTTTAATGAAATAACATTTACTAACACAAGTTAGTATGAACCACATTGTAAACCTTAATTTTTCATTCCACTTCTAGTGCAATGTTGCAAGCCCTGGTTTCAGAAAGGGTTGCAAGCAGAATGGGAATGAAGAATTCTGGGAACATCCCTCAAATTTACTAAACTCTTCTTTATTAGAGTATTCTACACCAGCTACAAATCAACACAAATGTCAATACAGGCGTATATACTTAAAGTTTATTGTACATTTAGCTGCTTTAAAAAAAAAATCAGCTACATATGATATTTGCCTATAATTCCAGACTGAATGCAATTGATTCCTACCACACAGGAGACTTAATCTATGCCAAAAATTGTATTTCATTAAGAAAACGATATTATGGAGCATCTGAGATCATGTAACAGACAAAAGAGTATGCCAGAGAAATTTTAACTGCCAGTACCCCACAGTGACTGCCTGATTATTTGCAGATGGGATATGGAAAAATTGTGAAATTATTGGAATTTTGGGTCCTGTATGAAAGCATTACTTCAGACTGCATGTGTCATGGCAAATGTCTATTATAATTTGAATACATTCTTAGATTTTGTTTTCAGTGCTTAGAACTGGCTATGCTTACTTTTTTAGACTTACTAACTGAAAAAGACTGCATTCTTCAAAGCTCAAAACAAAACCCTTAGGTGATCACACAAAACAGTGCCAGTAAGTCAACTGTCAATACTGATGGTATTTATCCAATAATTAAACTAAAAACTAATTTAAATCAATCTCCTTTGGAAAAGCCAACTGTTCAACAAGCACAACAATTGGTCTAAGATCAATCAGTGAACATGAGATCAATTAAAACCAGCTTAAGTTTTTGTAGAAGGACAATTCACACAACTCGAGTTAGATGTCTATTCATTTCAGTACTCCCACAATGCAGTCCTTAAGCTCTGTTGTAAAGCAGAAATGCCACTATCACACTCCACTGTCTAGCCAGCACTCTAAGTAGTTCCACATTTAATTAAAGACACAGTATACCCTTTGTTAGCACAGATAGTCTGGTCACTTTAAAAGACTACTATCGTTTTAGCCACACACACAGAAATTAAATTCTGGAAACCATCTGTTGAAAAACCATCAAAACTAAATTGCTTTGCAATTTTATTTGTACCTACTCTGAAGGCAATATATGCATGAAAGTACAAACTATTTTCTTCTCACAGTTTTATTATTATTTGTACCAGTTTAACACTGGAGATCTTAAGTTCCTCCCCTTCCAAATAATACCACTAAAAGTGCAGTTCTTTCAGAAATACGGATTTCTCAGCAGCTTGAGCCACCTGATTTTCAGCTAACTTTAGAAATGGGAAGAGGAGGCATGGCTGAGAAAACAACAGGAAAAGGAATAGCAAAATAATTCAGAATATGTGGATAATAAAACCATTTTATAATAAGGTGAACCTCCCCACCGACCCACCAGAAAAAAAAGAAAAAAACCCAAACGAAGCCACGGCCAGGCTGCCAGCCGGGAAGCGCTGCAGTAACGTCGCCGTCCACACGGGAGCTGTACTGGCACATTGCACCGCTCCGGCTGCTGAGCTCCGGCACCCCGACACCAGCGCTTTAAGGAAACAGATCAAGCCCAACGCACCGTTTATCTCTTTTCCTCAGAGGGATCTGGACGTTTCCAGCAAAGTTGGCGGCACAGAAGTCCCCTGGGCGCTGGGGAAGGTGCGGTTCGCTCGGCCGGCCGAGCCCCGCGCCAGCGGCACGGCGGTACCGGAGGATAAAAGGGGAGAAGCCGCCTTTCTGCCTCGGAAACGCGGTCGCTCTAGGGATGGTCCACGGAAAGCAGCCTCCAAGTCCGTCCCATGGACACTCGAGTCTGAACTGCGCGGGCAAACAGCGAGCCCCCGGCCGCTGGGAGCTGCTGGACGAGGAGCGACGGCGGCATCAGCGACGTTCCCTGCTCCTGCGGCCCCTCCCGCGGCGGGAGCTCCCAGTGAGACCCCGGCCCCGCGGGGAGTGCGCCCACCGCTCCCCATCCCGATCCCCCGCAGCCCCTCGCTCGGGCCGGTGCTTTCCCATCGGAGCTCACACCGCTCCTCCCGCTCCCGGCCCGACCTCCCCAGCGGGAGGGCGGCGAGCAGCCCCGCCGAGGGGTCGCCACGCCGGCTCGGCCCCGCGCCCCCCCGGCTCGCCCCCGCTGCTGCCCCACGTGCCGGCCTGGGGCCCGCGGGGCCGGGGCGACTCTCACCTGCCGGGGAGCGGCCCTTCCCGGGCAGGGAGAGACAGTAGCGACGGGAGCGCAGCCCCCCGGCAGTGCCCGTCTCCCCACAGGCGCTCCCGCCGCTGCCCCGGCCGAAGTCCCGGGCGAGCCGGCGGCGCCACTCACCTCTCTTGCTGCGTCTCCAGCGGCCGGGCTGGCAGTGGCCGTAATCCATGCAGTTCAGGATGATCAAGGCAAAGGAGAAGAGGCGAAACTGCATCCTGGGCCGCTGGGGTGGGCAGCCTCCTCCGGCGGCGGCGAGGGGCGGCGAGGCCGGCGGCGTGCGGGGCGAGGAGGGGCCGGCGGAGGGTCGTGGGGCAGCGGCTGCCGGAGGGGACCGCAGGAGTTTATACGCCTCTTGCCGCCCTTCTCGGGCGCTGTGAACTCACCGCCGCTTCCAGCATCTCCGCTGTGCTGCAGGGAGAGAGAGAGGGGAAAGGCTTGGCCCCGGGCTCTCCTGACTGCTCGGGCTCTCCCCAGAAACAAACAAACAGAGAAAAAAATCGCAGCCCAGGTCGGGGCAGGAGCGTGGCCGCAGAGCGGAGTCACCGACAGCCCCAAGTGTGTCCCCGACCGGCGGGCGAGCGCTGCCGCCCCTGACCCGCGCGCCCCGGGACGGGCTGTCAGCCCGGGGACAGCGCTATTTATCGCGGCGCGGGGCTCCCCGCCCACACGCGCTCAGGTCGCGGGCACGGCGGGGCGAAGCCGCCCCCCAACCCCCCCGTACCTCCCGCGGCGCGGCCCTGCGGCCACCCCGTCCCGCCGCCGGGTCCGGAGCGCGGCCCCGAGCGGCGGGGCAGCCCCACGCGGGCCGGCCGGGGCGCGGGCTCGGCGGGGGCTGCCGGGCACATGCGGGCGGTGTCCGCGGCGGGCCCCCGCCCGCTCCTTTTATGCGGCGGGGCCGTGCGGGCTCCGCGGGGATGCGCGGGGCCGCGGTCCGGGGGTGGTGCCGCCGCCCCGGCCCTCCCGCCGCCCGGCACAAGCGCCGCCCGCCCCGGCCCGCGCCCCCTCCCCCGCCGGGCCCGAACGCCAACCCGGCCCGGGAGCCGCTGGTGCTTTTGCCTGAAGGCGCTTCCTCGGCGGGCTTCTCCCTCTCCCCGCAAAGCCTCCTCGTCCTTTCTCTGCCTTGCTTACAGCTTTAGGAAACCTAGTCCTCCTCACTTCTCTCCTTTCTTTTTTTTTTTTCCTTTTCCATTCTTTTCCATTTCTTTGCTTTTCTTCCCGCAGTGTTTGATAATTATTTCTTTCAACCCCAGTTTCAAGACCTTGACTCATTTATTTTCCCCGCCTTTGCTTCTGGCTTCCTAAAATCTGATCTCACACGTTCCAAAGTGTCTTTGGAAACACCACCTTCATTGTCCTGGCAAGATGGCTTAGAAGTGTGAGGACTCCAGTCAGTGATTTGTAATGGGTTCTAGCCACCTCTCTGCTTGGCAAAGGTATTGTAGAGCTAGTAAAATGGGAACCCCAATAGTACGGATAAGGGAGGCTGATACAAGGGAGAAGACAAGAGGTTCCAGGTAAATTTATCTTTGATGCAGGAGGGTCTGTTAATTCCTCGTAGCATCCGCTACGCTGACCCCGCAGTGCCATTTATTTCTCTGCTCCTCACTCACAGCCTGTTCCCCAGCATTGCAGGTATCGACAGACCGTGACTGCTTGCTTGCGGTGCTGAACCCGTTGTGCCTGACCTAATGAGCCCCACAGGACCCTGGACGCTGTGGAGCAGGTGCAAAAGCTGGGAGACAGCGTGGGTCTCGCACAGCTGGCGCAAAGCCAGGTCTCATAAACCCAGCTGGATTCAGGCTAGGGTTCTGCTGGGTGTTTCTGCTCCTCCCTCCCTCCCTCCCCCCAACCCCAGCCCCCGCCCCCAATAATTCTGGTGGTGAAATACCTGAGCTGCCTCGGGATGGAGCCAGCTAGGTTCTCACAAAAGCAGATGTAGTCTTTCCACAGCAGAGCTGGCCCTAGAAAGAGCATAACTGCATTCATGTGGCGCTGTGCCTGAGCTAATATATCATATTAGACTCAAGCTGGCTCTTCATCCACGGCCTGAACAATCTAACCACAGATAAATGAAGTCTGACTGTATGGTGCTTCCCATACCATCCTGAGATCTCAGAACTTTTGACTGTATTTATCAGTATAAGACTCCTCTGGAGCACAGAATCATCAGTATCATCAGTTTCCAGACTGAAGACTGAGTTACAAAGGGGGTAAATAACTTGCCTGAAATCAAAAGTGTTGTATGAGACAGTGTCAGAACTGGATCCTGAGTTTCCCAAACTCTCCAATATTTCTGTAGCCCCCGGGCTGCCCTTCTTTATGCTTATCTACTCTACAGGAGTAGTAATACACTAGATTAATCATTAGTATCAAATGTAAAGATTATTTAAAGTCACATTGGATTAGGGATTGAGTGCACCCTCAGAAAATTTGCAGATTACACCAAGCTGAGTGGTGCAGGTGACACACCTGAAGGATGGGATGCCATCCAGAGGGACCTGGACAAGCTTGAGAAGCGAGCCCATGGGGTTCAACAACACCAAGTGAAAAGTCCTGCACCTGGGTCAGGGCAACCCCCCAGTATCAGTTCAGGCTGGGGATGAACAGAACAAGAGCAGCCCTGACAAGAAGGACTTGAGGGTGCTGGTAGATGGGAGGCTGGACATGAGCTGGCAATGTGCGCTCGTAGCCCAGAAAGTGAATTGTATGCTGGGTTGCATCAAAAGCAGTGTGGCCAGCAGGCTGAGGGAATTGATTCTGCCCCTCTGCTCTGCTCTGGTGAGACCCCATCTGGAGTGCTGTGTCCAGCTCTGGGTTCCCTAGAATAGGAAGGACATTGACTTGTTGGAGTGAGTCCAGAGGAGGGCCACCAAGATTATTGGAGGGATAAAGAAGAGATCTTCTCCTATGAAGAAAGGCTGAGAGAATTAGGTTTTTCAGCCTGGAGAAGAGAAGGCTTTGGGAGGGACCCAACTGCAGTCTTCCAGTACCTGAAGGGAGCCTGTAAGGAAGAGGGAGAGAGACTTTTTACGAGAGCCTCTAGTGACAGAACAAGGGGGAATGGCTTCAAACTGAGAGTATTTCTAGATTAGATATTAAGAAGAAATTGCTTACTCAGAGGGTGGTGGGTAACTGGCACAAATTGCCCAGGTAAGCTGCCAGGTAAGCTTCCACTTCCCTGAAAGTGTTCAAGGCCAGATTGGATGGCATTTTGAGCAACCTGGTCTAGTGGGAGGTGTCCCTGCCCATGGCATGGAGTTTGGAACTAGATGAAGTTTAAGGTCCCTTCCAACCCAAACCATTCTATGATTTTATGATATAAGAGTATTTTCTGATGAAAAATCTTTATTTATTATCATTTTCATTATGGGTTTACCGTGTATGAGATCCCACTGTGCTATGCAGAGCACCTGTACCTTTCAGTGTTGTCATAATCTAAAAATTACAGAGATGTGACCTGTCAACTAATTAATACAGAACTAAGAACTGGGTCAGTTAAGGTCACTCTAGCCCAGTGTCAGCAGTATCCAAGTGGATTTGGAGTGGATGATAAGGGAAAGAGTGCCAAAAATAAGACATGTATATATGTGGGTTGTGGACTTTATTTTCCCCAATGTACTTACACAGTGAAACTTTCCGATAAAACTTGTTGCAACAGAGACCATAATTTATTTCAGTGAAGGATGTTTACCAGCAACTGGAGTTCTCCAAGATATGTAGTCCCCATATCCACTCTAAGTTCATGTGGCAGGTTGTGTGGCCCAGAGGGCTGAGACTAGACTTTTTTTGCACTAGCAGTATCTTTAGAGTACATGCTTACAATTTTCTGATGCAGAAATAGGAAGTGTAGCAACATTCTAGAGATCCTCCCAAGCTGTGATGCAAGGGAGAGAGAGATCAGACTACAAGAAGGGGAAATCAAAAATAGTGTTAACTACACCTTTATGAAGACTCCAAGAACTGATCTCCTTACTGTTTCAGGTCTACAAACCCATAGTTATGGGATTTTGACTCTACAACAGTTATCTGGAGGTGAGGCTGGGAGTCCTTTTTGCAAACAGTGATATCAGGACTACCCCACGAACACAACTCCATTTCTAGATGTGTCTGAAATGTATAAAATTATAAATGGACTTTCTGAAAGGTGTCCTGCTGACACTGAAGATGACTGAGGTCTCTCAAAGTGTAGTACTGGGTTTCAGGGGAAACAGGTCTCAGACATCTCCCTGTTTCTTAAGGAAGCATAGCCTGTACTCTTCTCCAGCCTGGGCCCCTTTGAAGGTCTCCCAGACCTGGAAAGTAAATATCAGGAAAGTATCTCCAATGAAATTGCTAGACTTTGCAAGGAGGAGTAAGCCTGAGAACTGAGTTTTTCCTGTACACAGTGGGGTAGGCCATAGCCCTGATTGGAGCCAGCTCTGCAGAGGAAGCCTGCAGTC
Source organism: Pseudopipra pipra (assembly GCF_036250125.1). Taxonomy (NCBI): domain Eukaryota; kingdom Metazoa; phylum Chordata; class Aves; order Passeriformes; family Pipridae; genus Pseudopipra; species Pseudopipra pipra. The sequence continues at coordinate 18,160,940 of NC_087549.1, read as the reverse complement.
GATGCTGGTTGAGATTCAACATCCAAGCATGCTAGACCACCCACAAGCAGCCCACACAATACCTGGCAGCACTTGCCATGGGCTAGCATTCTATCATACCATGTAAGTACAGGACACAGCTGCTTCGTTGGGACTGCTTGATGTGATTTGCATCAAGAGACAGTGAACGGGAACATGTGCAGGCAGTGAGACACCACTGGACTGTAACAGCCAGGCAGCTGACCTGGAGCAGGTAGGAAACACAACTATGACGACTTTAAAGGATTATAAGTAATTACTCTTTTCTGAAGTATTTACCAAGAGCTATTTGTAAGCATGCTGGGCTGCTATGGAGACAGTATGAAAGCACTTGTATGAATGATCCAGAATTTAAATGATGGAGGCCTGCATCCTGGATCAAATGATGATTGGAGGTAAACTCTCAGTAATGAATCAGGTATGATAGGCAAAAAATGCTTTCAAAGAGAAGACAAACAGCTTATGCTTCCTATTTTGAGGAGGAATCAGTGGAAGTATGCAAGGCAAAAAGCATTACAATCAAAGTTAATGGCCAAGAACACAATGAGAGATAGATAGCAGGCTAAATTGGATTTAAATTCACAGAATACAATGTTGCAAAAAGCAAGATATTTGGCATTAAGAATCTGGATCATAGTTTTGAGACTATGATGGATGGAAAATTCATGTTTTGAAGCAGTCTGCATGGAAAGAATCTTCTTTCTAGATATAGACTAGTTATAGTTTAGTTGTCAAATCTGCAGGTAAGTCTCAGATAGTAATTAGTTACCAATACAGAAATAATACCTGAATTAGTGTTTTCAGAGAAGACTACACAAAGACAGAGGATAGAAGGAGAAAAGAAGAGATATATTGAAGAGACTAGTCAGTCCCTGCCAGAGAGCTGGAAGGTGGCTGAGGATCACCAGAGTATCCCCTTTGGGTGAGCTTCTGAAGGAATGTTAACAGCAAACAAAGGCAGAGGAAAACAAGAAAAACCACAGAGCTAATGGAGAACAAGAATTCAAGCACACAGCTAGCTATTTATGGTGGTCAATAAATCAATAAGAATTAAGGTAACTTTGAGATGTGATTAAGAAAAAATTATTAAAGATTTTGTGAAGAGTGATGTCAGTGTCTTAGAAGCCAAATCAGAGTCTGTAGAGCCCAGAACATGTTTACAGTCAGAGGGAAAAAAGTCGGGGGTACCAAGAGACTAAAAAGCAGAGGAAGGAAAAGTACTGGGATGGGTTCTGTAGCATGTGGTAGACCTTTGTGTCTACAGTTCGACTTAAATCTACAGAGAGCAACCGATTGTACGTATGGCACCTGTGTGTACTGTGGCACTAATGAACACTGCACTCAGTCTAAGGGGGGCTTTGTCAAAGTGAGGATCTGGGAAAATTATCTGAGCAATAGTATGTTCAATTAACATAGTCATAGAAAGAATGCTTTAGTCCAGGCCCAAGAAGAAGATGTGGCAACGATTGAAATACCAGGTGATGAGAGTCTGGGCAACAGCTTTAGTCATGGGGATAGCTAGGAACAGGTATATTTTACACAGATTATTCAAAACTCTCAGCAGCGGTATTGATGCATTTGAACAGTGCTGAGATGGTTCATTACACACTTCAGAAATCACATTATTTTATAGAACTAAATTTCAGTTCATAGAAAATTCAGTTTTATGTGTTTTGCTCCACAGAGGTTTCACTGTGCTGTAAAAGATCTTACCTTCTACATTTCAACTGTATTAAAGCCAAAGCACTGCTGCTTTTGCAATATAAAGTAATCGTAATTGAATCTTTCATTCTTTATTGGGCCCCGTGGGATGTGATCTTATAAGTATCCTAACTTCATCACATTGTAGAGAGAGACCTCAAAATGAACAATACCAAGCTTTATTTTAAAAGAAATTTCTCCATATTCCTATAGCTGGGCTATAGGCTAACTCATTGCTACACTAAAGTCATGATCAGACCAGAGTCTCAGCAATAATATGAAAATCTTGTAGCCTTGCACTGTAGTAGAAGAGACATATCTTTATTTTCAGTGAAAGAAATGAGTGATCCTGAAAAGCCTTACATCTAAACTTCAGAAAGAAATATATTTTATATACAACCCAGCTTTCAACTCTTTATTTCTAAGTCAGTTTCTACGTTCTTTAAATTCTTAGAATGTACTTAATTCATTAGTACTTCCAAATGTCATCTAAAATAGTAAAAACAATAATGGAATATTGCGCCCAGTTTGGGGTCTCCCAAAATGAGATCAAGACCTTGGAGAACCACAATATTTGGGGGCTGGAGCACTAGCCCTGTGAGGGAAGGCAGAAGGAGCTGGGCTTGTTCATTCTAAGGAAGAGGGGATTTTGAAGAGAGTAAACTGTTCCTTTCCTACTGAGCAGGAAATGCCAGGATCCTTATGGAAGTGCTGGACAGCAGAACAGGAGACAGTGGTCAGGTACTGAAACAGAAGAGGTTCACACTGGGTATAGTAGAAAATACTTTTCCCTCTGAGGATGAATGAGCACTGGAAGAAGTTTGTCCAGAGAAGTTGTGAACCCACCTTCTTGACAAGGCCTTGAACAACCTGGTCTGGCCTCTGCTGATTCTGCTTGCTTTTAGCAAGGGGTTGTACTCAGGACCTCCCAAGCTCCCCACCAACCTTCATGATCTGGCAATCCTATAAAACCCATGAGCTCCCAAAACAGGGTGGGAAGACTTCCCTGTGCACCTCTAGACACTCGTGTAGCTTCCCTTCAAACCCTGAGGAGATAAAAAAAATTATCTTCCCTCTGACTTTTCTCCCTCTCTGAAACACAAACTCCTCAGTTTTTTATGTCCTTGTGCAGACTTTGCTCATGCAATGCTTCCATCAGTATCCATGAGCATTTTGCCTGAAGAACAAATTCATCAATTCATTAAAGCTGTATATTTTCATTAAGGGCTCAGAGAAGCAAATGGAAAGAAGGGGTAACATCTCTAAAATAACTTCTGTAGCTCTTGCGTTTAATTTTCAGTTCATTCTGGTAAAAAAAAAAAAAAAGAAAGAAACACAGAAAAAAGTAATAAGAAAAGTATACTCTAAATCATGTGTATTCTCCTTTCCCAGTTTGGACTGGCACAAGACAACAAGTTCCTGCCTGCAAGCTGTGGACACCATATTTCTCTTGGAGTGTGCAAGAGCCAGTGTGCTCATGTGTGGACATCACATTCTGAAGGTGAGAGTTCAAATTCCAGCTTGGCAGCTGCAGATAATCCACTTATTTTGGAGAATGGCAATTTTAATTTGCCAGCATATAGATCAGAAAATTACTAAAAAATTAATGTATGCCAAGCCAGTTCAGGCTTTCTGTTTTGCAACAGTTTTCGTGGCACTCTAACTGTAGAGTAGAGGTTTGCAACACGTATGTATGAGTTTAAATGTGCTCTATTATGGCCTCGGCAAAATGGCTTCACAAGGACCTGTGGAATGCAAAGATGAAATGTGAACTGGTCTTTGCATAGTTTTTTTACAAAGATTTTAGATCGTGTGCCCTAAGCTTTGTGCAATCACTGCTTTATCTCTCATACACATACAAACCCACCCACACAAGATCGTAGAATAACTGAGTTTGGAAGGGACCTGGAAGATCGTCTGTCTAACCTCTTGCTCAAAGCACAGCCAACTTCAAAGTTAGGTCAGGTTGCTGAGAGTATTGTCCAGATGAGGTTTGAAAATGTTCAAGATGGAAGATTTCACTGGCTGTCTGAGTGACCTCTTCCAGTGCTTGTCCACCCTCAGGATGAAAATTTTTTCCATATATCCAAAGAAAACTTTCCTCATTGCAAGCTGTGACCATTGTCCCTAGGCTTTTCTCTGTTCATACCATCTTCTTATAAGCTCTCTTTGATACCTGAATATGTATATTTATATGTTTGTTTATAGATATATATTTATATGTGGAATTAAATATTTATAAAATAAATGTATTAATATATATTGCTGATATAGTCTGTTTTAAATGTATGTTTACCTCTTATTTCTACTTTGCTCTTTCTCTGTTTCTTTATCACCTATAAATTGAACAGAGAAAATATTTAAGATATTTTTTAAAAATGACGTCCTTGAGATTTAACCCTATCACTTTGGAACATCTACTTTGTTTTCTCTTTCTGCTCTGTTGGTTGCAGAAGGAAAGGGGAGAAGACATGATCGGATACCTGTAAACACAGAACTGTTACCACCACAAGCACTGAAAGTGGGTCTCAAAGTGATCCTTTACTAAGAGGAAAGTGATATGATGGAAACTTTTTAATTGAAATGTCAGAATTTGCAGATTGTTTTCTTGTAACAGAAGCATTGTTCGGCACAGACATATGTTGTATTCAGCATATCATCTTAAGAACTTTCTAATTTAGTAACTGGCTTTGGAGATGTCTTCCAAGTACAATTTAGAGACCTTTACTACTTAATGCTAATAAAGGCTAAGTGTTAAATGTTGTGATGTTAAGTGTATGTTTTCTCCAGCATATCTATTTAGCAATAAAGTGATTGCAATATTTGTTGGAATATACAAGAAGTATCTCTGCCAAATGATAATGAAGAAGGGAGTTTAAAAAGAATTTTGGACAGTTAAGACTTCTTAGATAAAATCCTGATAATTTGTGTAGTTAATCTACACTAAGTTTCAGAAGTAAAATTGTCTCCATTAATATAAAAACATATGTTCAAGACACTTTTATAATCTGCAGAATATTATACTTTTCCACTGTCACATCATTGATTACCCCTTGTCTTATGTATCTAACAAGCAAAGTTCAGGAAAACAAACTAAGAGAGAACTCATGAGCATTCTCTCTGAAACACTGTCACCTCCTGTAGCCCAGCTCAGAGGAGAGCCTAGATTAGTAAGTGATCCTAGACCAAAGAAGCAGTAGATAGGTGACAGTAATAAGAAAGGTGTGCATGGTCTCACTGCACTGAGAATTCCAGCCCCTGACATTTTCTTGTGACAAATATCTAAGCACAGAAATGAAGGTTTTTAGTGAAAGGGCAACAAAAGAGCTCACATTCAGTTTTGTCAGAGGAATTGCACAGATGTAACTGAGGACGTATTTTCAGAACTTGACAGCCACAAAATACAGCTTTTAATTTTTAAAAAGTGCATAAACCACAGTAGAATATTGTTTTGTTTGGGCTCTATATCCTGCCATTCATGATGGGAGCTGAATGCCAGTTTTTACTTAATTGCAAATTTTGGAAAGGTGTATCACAACTTTCTTCTGGAACAAAAATTTGACTCATTTCTGTCCTTGTAGTAAAATACAGCTAAACCATAAGGGGAAAAAAAGTGCAAATTTAAGATCATCATTCTTCAGAGTAAAATTAAATTAGAAAATAGGGCAGAGAAACTGAGATGTCTGCCATTTCAACAGTACCCAAGGGGCTGAGAAGTGGATGGCTGGAGCCAAAAGCATGAACCACAGTACGTAAGTAGTTGTAGTCTTTAACCATGCCTATCTTCTGATGATCAGCAGAAAGCCCATAAATCATGCTCCTTAGGGACTGAAGAGCTTAAATAAGTATGAAAGAACTCAGTCATGCACTGGCAGAATAATACATATGATAATCTAGAAGATTTAATTTCTACTTTCTTATGGACTTTTTTTTCCTCTCCACTGAGTTCTTTAAAGCAGAAGAATATGTGAGGCCATGCTGAATGCAGATATTTCACTTTTCTTTCCCTGAACCCAACACTGAAGTTTTTATCATCACTTAAAGTTATATTTTTGGGTTGGTTGGACCTCAGTGATGATTTTCATTATTTCAGCTTCTCTCCTTGGGGAAAATACTAAGCTTGGATTTTTTTAGTCAGTATGACAATTAACAAAGGGAATATTACAAATCACATGGCTCTGTCTAAAAACAGCTACTGATTATCTGCAATGCCCTCATGACACTCCCAAACCTTCCTTCACCCCAGTGCTGGTTTGGCCCACAGCTGGCAGCTGAATATTTCTGACTGATAGCTGGCTTAGTGAACACAACTAATAATATTGCTGGGCACAAGTCCACTCCCCACTGTTTAGTACTTCTGGGGGACAGCATCTTGCACACTAAGCAGTTGTTGCGGTGTCAAAATCCACATTTCATCTGCCCCTCATGAGGGTTGCAGAGGGATGTGACTGGGACAGTTTCAGGCAAGAGATTTTTAAAAGAGAATTCATCTTGTGCTACTGCTGCCCCCTTAGCAAAGAGTCACCTTCAAAAGTTAAGATTTTTTTTAAATATTAGGAAAACATAAGATACCTTATATCTTATCCCTTATGTACATACACGATAGAAACTAGGAGCTAAATCCCTGAAGAATTTTAAGGATAGTAGAACGTATTTGAATGTCTGCAACTAAACTTCACCTGAATTGCTGCACCTAAATCCAAAAGGGAAATAACAACAATAAAAAAACCCTTTCTTGGTTTGCTCCTCAGCTGTGGAGGAACTCTGTGGCACAATTTAGCTTGATTTCAAGGATCCTGGAGGAACAGTTTTGTTTGTACCTCAAAGCAGCAAACATGGGAGGCTGAGACCCTCTCTGACAGGCACATTCTCAAACTTTTAATGCAAAACAAGCACGAAATGTGTATCACTATTTTCTGTCTGTGCCCCCAGCCTTGCCAGTGTGGTTTATCAGACACATCCTGAGAAAATCTCCAGGAATGATCTCCTTGAAAAACATTGTTGTGGTGAGCAGAGACAGTACTCTCACACTACACAACTATTTCCCCTTGTTTGCTTCATGATATAAAATCCTACATCTCTGAATGTATCCTAAATAATTAGAAGGGGAAGGCAGGGTGGGGAGGAGGTGATCTAAACCGTCCCAGGAAATCAGGATTTGTTAGACTAGGGAGAAGCAGGAGAAAGGAGCCCACAGTCTAGGAAAGATCTATGCATGGCATCCCTCAAATGATGTTCGTCAGCTACTGCATAAAATGTTATGTGTGTCAAGCTACAGAACTGCCCTGGAATGGTGGGCTGAGAGCCCAGACCTATACCTTGCCTTTGGAGGAATCAGCCCATGACACACTCTGTCTGCAAACAATATCCATGAAGTTGCTATGAGTGAAGGAAGCAATGCACCTCTTGCTGGTTTCCAGTTAGAGAAACACATGGGTACCAGCACCTGGGGAGCAGGACATGTGGATGCAAATGTACACTGAGGTTGAGGACGGGTTTGCATACCCGTCTCTCACCCCCCAGCTGAGTGCCTCAGCCTGTAAATTACTGAACAGAAGAGAGATGTACTTCCCAGGCTTCTTTTAAAAGAAGACAGTGGACTTGAATCTGTTCTTTGACAGAATGGCTGTAGGTAAGGGCATGTGGTGTCCATATTTTTCAAACCCTTCAGTGGTGAAAGCAGTACCTCCCTCACGGCAGCTCTTTGGAGAGTGGCAGGGACACTGTGCTGCCTCCCTAATACCTTTGATCAGGACATCATTCGGAGGCAACTGTAACCCAACTCCTCTAGCAGTTTCCTGAGTAGCTCTGTGGAACAAACATGGGTCAGCTTTTGGGTCTTTGTGACGGAAGCAGAGGTCTCTGGCTTACAGCTACCTAAAGTTTCATGACTTTTAAAAAATGCTCTCACACACCAAGGATGAGAGAGTGGTGAAAAAGTGAACCAGCGCTAGCAGTTTGCTGAGCCTCACTCAGGCACTCTGACACACCTCAGGCAGCCTTCAGACTGTGGTGTCTTCTCATCCAAACTAAAGGAAACCCAGACTAAGATGCTTTGCATTGGTATCTGCTTCTCTGATGTCATTTGATACACTGATGCAGCCAACTGACTCCTTGCTGGGTCAGCCAAGGAGGCTGCCATTCTCTGAAAGATTGTGTGAACAGTGCCTTGCTATCCCAGTTTTTAATTTACATGTAACATCATGAATTTTTTTTTGTCAGATGTTTGATGATTCAATTATAATCATCTGCATGAAGGGGGTCAAAAAGAAAGGCAGGGAACAGCCCATAAAAACAGTCCAGCCAGATAAGTTTTTCCATGTACTTCTTTTTGTAATAAGAAATGTCTGCCATGCCTGTGCATACATTTGAATTCTTGAATTTGAATTCTCTCTGTTCCTGGATGTGATTTACCCGGAGCACAAAGCAGTGTACACAGAAGGTGTCTAAGGCTAGGCTGATAGGACAACAACATAGTTTTGTCAGAAAACTATTCTGCTTACTTTTTATCCAAACAGTCCACTGCCAGCTTGGAAGAGGCCTGCAGAAAGGTAAATGGCATTGTCCATGGAGGGGACACAGAGCAGGAGCTCTTGCCCAGCCAGCAGCTAGGCATCCAGCTGCTGCCAAAAGAAAGGAAACCCACAGCTCACAACCATAAAATCAGCCATTATTAAAAAGGAATATGGAAAGAGGGGAGAAGTTTTGAAGAGCTAATCCTAACCTTATGGGTAGGGAAAGGAGCAAATCATCTTTCTTACCAGTGGTAATAGCAGAAATAGAGTAGAAACATGAAACTCTGTTGGCAAGACTTAGAGCAGACTTTTCCATAGCACTGGTATTTTTCTCACTCTCTCTGGTCATATATCATTCTTACATTACTCTTTGCTCCCGAAAAATGCAAAATGCAAACTACCTTTAAATGAAGATGATTTCTCCAGGATCCCTTCCATTCATGTTTGTGCTCAGGGTATGACTCAGATGTTCACAATAGAAGCAGGATACTACTCCATCTCCAGAGGACCCATCAAACCAAGATTTCTTCCAGACCTTCATAAGAACTCAGCCCTGGCCAGTCCTGCACCAGGTCCTGGCCACAATCATACTGAAATTGTTGGGAGCAATTTATTTTGGACATTTCCAACTATTGTCTTGTGTGGATGGTTTGTACTAGTGGAGATCTTGACCCATATCATACCAACCTTGGAGAATACACTCCTAGCAATTTCTGGTGCCTGACTTCATTTCTGGCACAGCTGCATGGCCATGTCATAGCTTTTATTAAATACGGGTGAGTTGCAGTGTTGGGTACTGGCACATTTCCATTCCGTGGTCTCATGTACAAGGGGATTATCACAGAAAAAAAGCCAAGATGGCTTTTGAATATGTTCAAGGAACAGTCTAGGTAACCTATGCCAGTGTTTGATCATACTCAAAGTTAAAAAGTGGGTTTTCTTGTGTTTAGATTGAATTTAGTTTTTTAACTTGTGACCATTGCTTCTTACCTTGTCACTGGACACCATTTAGAAGTTTGGCTTTCTCTTCTTCGTCCCCTCCCATGAGGTATTTATTTATACACCTGGATAAGATCCCCCTGAGCCTTCTCTTTTCCTAGTTAAACAGTCCCACCTTTCTCAGCCTCTCCTCATAAGTGAGATGCTCCGGTCCCTGAAATATCATCTTTTTGCTGGATATAAATCCATGTCTCTCTTGAACTGGGAAAATGTGTGGTGGTTCTTCTGAGCTGGCACAGAAAAGCCAAGTGAGATGGACACTTGTTCTGAGGTGTTAAGTCTGAGACTGCTCAGAAAGCCTAAGGACAAAAGACCTGGACCTGGTTGTGGACAGTTTAATCAGACGGATAAACTGTCAGGAACATACAATCCAGAAGAACAAAGGACATACAAAAATGACAGGACAAATATTATTGTAACATCTAACCTGGTAGTGTTGTTTATACAGGGTGAGAAATATGGCTGAGCACACTTCAGCATGTTTAATTAAATCTCAAGTTGTTTGCAACTGTTTTTGCATTTGACACTGTGATACAACATATTAATTTTTATGATTTGCTTTTTCAATCTTCCAGCAAGATACTCTGTCAGCAGTGAGTTTTTCATAAAAACAAGTAGTACCTGAAAAGAGAAAATATGCCAGAGCAGCTAATGAAAATAATTTAATATTTTTAGTAAAAAAAAATAAAATTAAAAATCAAACTATGTACATCATAGAAAATCCTGCAATACTGTGTAATTTGTTCAAACAAATAGTAGAAGAAAGCCACCCTTTAAGCCAACCACCTGAAGTAAGCAATTAGCATAGCTATGCTAAGAATTATTGGTGTTGCAGATATCTCATATGTTTCAGATATCACTAGCTGATATTCAAGTCATTTTGTCACTCTGTTTACACTGCTGGGGAGTTTTGGTTATAAAAAAAAACTTTTCCATAAACTGCACTGTTTTGTATACAAGCTATAGAAAGCACTTCTGTTTGGGTTACTGGCTTCTCAATCAATAGATAGGTTTTGCTTTTTTCAGAGATCGCTGGTTTGCTGTGAACAAAGCACTTAAGCACTGTTTACAAGGGAATGACTCTCAAGCTCGCTAGGGCAGACCTGATCCGAAAATTATTTAGAAATTGCAAAAACAGAAAAAGGAAAAGCCACCCTGGTGCTCTCTGAGAGATGTTGAGGTTCAAATCCTTGTTCTAAATCAGGAAAAAAGAGGGACATAAGCCTGGTGCTGAGTGACTTGGGCATGTGTTCAGGCTATACAGCAGACATATCCCTCTTCATCTTCTTCATTTGTTTTCCTGATAGGCCAGGTCTCAGAGAGTGCCCACCATGTCAGATGGAATCCAGGTGAAAGAACATATCATCAGCTCCTGCAAAGCTCAGACTGCATGTATAAAATTGGGAATTTAGCTATATGGGGAATTCAGAAGTCTCAAGGGTTAGATTGCAGAGATGGAAGGCAGAGCAGGTTTGAATTTTGGATGTAGGCACCTGAAAGTGAGAGGATTTTCTATCACTAATTCAACCTGTGATGTCACACACAGACACTATTGGTGACAAGTGGGGTAATAGTTATCAAAGAGTTTCCCCATTTACTATGATCCCACTGCCTGGCTGAAGAAAGGTGGTTGAATACTGTGTTCTTACACATTTCTGCCTGTTAAACTAACCTTGTCTGCTAACTAACACGTCTCTTCCTTCTGGTTTCTTTCTTTAATTATGGTTGAAACGAAAAATTATAAATGAAGAAAACACCACTCTCTCAGTCTTAGAGGACCTGAGTAAACACAGCAGGAAACCCCCTTTAGGCTTGATGCCAGACATAACCGTATGGATAACTATGCTATTCACTTGAAAGCAGGACAGTTTTGGGAACACATTGTGTAGATAGGACAATACTGCTGTAGGAGCCCTGGCACATCCTTACTTTCTGATATTTACAGGGCAATCCTAACATTGCTATAGTTTAGGGGATTTTTAACACACAGATAAAGTCTGCACTGCAAGTGAAACTCCACCAGAGAGGTGCTAGCAGAGCACCAGTGGTTTAGACTTCACCGTGGGCTGTGTGCACCTGCTGAGGACACCAAGACCTTCCTGAGATTCTTCATCTGCACCAAGTCTTGCAATGTAGCATCCTCATTTTTACTAATATCTTTAACAGGTAGCTTCAGGCTGGCATGGGTACACCCTCAGAGGTTATGGTCACACCTCTGTTTTGTGACATACATCCTTAACTTTGCAAACGCTTTGGATTGTCCAAGCCCTGTTCCAGCACAGCTATTTACTAAAACTTTTAGGGGCAGATCAGGATAATGTAAAGAATAGGATTAAGGCTCTAATTCTTCAGGGAAGTTTGTACAAGCTTCATTCACCAGCTTGACAGATGCATCTGGAACCAGCATGTGAAAGGATCCTGAAGGCAGGTCTGGACTTGGAAGCTCCTGACTGACACAACAGCTACATTTCTAGTTCCATGTTCCAGGCCATTTGACAGCACTGAGACACACAAGCCACCTACAGTGCTTGGAACAACTATGCTCTTGAAATTTTTATCCTCATTTTAGATCAATCTAGCAATAACAAACTGATTTTTAAGGTTCCTGGCAGGCTGTCCCGGTATGAAAACCCTTGTTGAAAGGAGGGATCATTCAGCCAGACTTCTTCTCTAGCTCTGGGAGTTTGGACTGCAGTGACTTCTTGCTCTCGGCCATCCCCACATCATGTCATTTATTTGTGGCATTTTGTATAAGAGCTCCTATGCAAATTATAGCCTGGAGCCTTTGTCCAATGGATACTGGGAGCTGCATTGGGCCGTTCCACCAGTGGCAAGCCTACTTCGGTGTCACTTAATAAATCACCATTTCAAAAACAAGGGAAAAAATATAAGTATGTTGGAAATTTAAATTTGGACCTTTTCTGTCATTTTTCTCTCATCACAAATAAACCAAAAAGAAAAGAAAGATGCTTGTGGTACTAGAAACCTTTGGATTGTCATAAATACTAACCAAAACCTCCAATAAGCTGCCAACTAGACTACTTCCCTCAAGCTTATTATTCCATTTCTGTTTCTGCCATTTAACTCCTCAACTGTAATATTTCCATGCAAACAGCACGGTGTGCCCAAAGTATCTTATCTTACATTAGAAAGAAAACAATTTTTTTCAGGGAGGACACTGTATCTCTTTTCCCCCATATGGCTGCAACTACACAAAACCAAAATGGTTTGTCTCTTGGCAGGCAGGCGGGATTCCTAATGAGCCAATACACAGAAAACAGATAAAATTAAGAGACAAACAGCAGGGCATATTTTATCCTCTTTCTTTTCCCATCGTGCTTTGTCCAGGTTTTACATCCCAGTTATTACCACTAACTACCACCAACAGATATTTAGAAATTAAACTTCAACCAATGTCATTCACTGATGAGCCCCGCATGTTGATGCAAATTTAACGCTTCTCCCCAATATTTGGGGCTATCTAGAATTTTTATCTTGTCCATATCTCTGCTATGATTTCTTCCTAACTTTACCTAGTGCTTTTTGATTCTTCTTATCTGACAACTTCTTTTCTCTTTCTTTTCCTCCAACATGTTCCATGTTCTTTCACAGCCTTTGTGCTTTTACCAGGCTTCTCCTCCATTTGCCATATCCTGTTTCTTTGGACATCCCTTTCAAGCATTCTTCTGGAGTGGAGGCTTCCCTCGTGCCTTCACATCCTTTGTCTTTACTCCCTCATAGGAGTCCATAATGATTCCTCAGTTTGAGAACAATAAATCCCACGGGGGAAAATACTGCATCTCAAATTCCCTGCTGCTCTGGAACCAGCAGTGTTGAGTTGATGGGTCCTGCATCATGGATATTTAATGGATGGATGCTGTTGGTTACTTAGATGGAGCCTGCTAGGTGATAGATAACCTTCTATATCCTGTTTACTTTTCTCACAAGTGTAGCACTAATAGATAGAGGGGGTGAAAGGGGAGGACTGCGCTGGCTCCCTCCATGGGATGGGACCAACTCAGAAGCTGTAGGGCAAGTGAAGATAAAGAGTGGGGTACTGGAATATGTGGGCTTAAACTAACAAAACATATATCTCTTTGTGGCTCCCTCTGCCTACACGTTCAACAGTCCTGCTGAGTCTGCCTCTATACATGAACAAAGCAATACATGATAGCCCATTAATAATGTTTAATATATAATTTTGCCTTTTTTTTTTTCCCAGGAAAAAAGAATTTAGTATTTTATCAGCTTTCAGTTCTGCTGACTTCTAACAAGGTTTTTAGGGTTTTTTGTATTGTTTAGTTTTTTTTCCTGAGCTGGTTTTGGTGGTGAGTAGGAGTGAAGAAAGAAATTCAATAAGCCTGCAAGCAATTGCTGTACTGGCAGTGTGCATTGCTTTTCATTCTGGAATTGGCATGAAGGCCCTCCAAGTAACATAAGCTCCCCTTTTTGACAGAATTGACAGACAAATTATATACACAAGATGCAGTCAGATAGTTTTTGGGGGGGATCAAGTGAAGGATCGAGTGAAGTCAAAATGGAAAGCTCATTTCACATCAGGGGTATTCCTTCACTGTACTATTGACACAAAGCACCTTTGATCCAAATGGCTCCTACAGCACTCCACAGAATGTAGCCAAGATTTGAAATGATGCAGCTGTCTAAATTAAGTTCCTCAATCTGTAGTTGGCCATACCAGTAACAACTCAATAATTGCAAGTGTTTGACCTCTTATAAATTCTGTTTACTTAGCGGGGACACTGCAAACTATTAGTACCTTTAAGCTGTGCAAGTAATTTTTGCTGAAACTGTATATTCTTTGAAAATACGGATTGAATTTGTACAAGAAACTAATATCTAACCTTGTTGAAAGCCAAAATAGATGAGTGTCCTTGTTTCTTCTAACTTAATTTGAACCTCCTGGAGACTCACAGAAATTATCTGACATTTCCCATTCTTGGTAACACTTGTTTTATATTCAAATTATACAACATATTGGACTGTATTTTCCCTACAATTTCCAATAAATGTTTTCAAAGCTTTGGAAGTTGCCTGCCCTGAGTGAGTTTCAGATCCTCCAGGGAGATTCATAAGGCAGTATGAAGTGGCAAATAGAGAGGAAAAGAAGTTGAAATAAGCCTTTTCCTTATGCAGTAAGGAAGGCGTGGCACTCAACAAATAGTAGTAGTTAGGTCTAAAATAAACCTGCAGAAAAGAAACAAACAGGTTGCTCTCTATTCTATATACTGCTCAAACCTCAAAATATCCTGTATTATAAATAAAACTTCTTTGTTCTTTTCCAAAAATCATTAGGAAAAAGGCTTTTACATCAAGGAAATCATGCAACATAAGGTTCATATAAGTGAGAAGGATGAACTGCAGTTTGACGTAGGATAAACTTTTACTGTCTAGGTGTCATCACCTTTTGTCTCTTCAAAAACACATCAATCTGGCATCACAGGAGGAAAAATGCTCCTTAAAGCAGTAGAAAGAGGGAAAAAAACCCCCTAAATTATGTATTATGTGAACAATTATTATCAAATAACACATTGCACTTATGTGGCCCCTACCGTAGAATGACATAAAAACATACAGAAATAATTAAACTAAAATCCCATAACTCCAAAAAGGTACTTTGACTTCTAATTCCTAAGAGGGAACACAAATTATACATTTCTTTTCTGTGAGATTAAACAAGAAATCTGTGTCCAAGCCATATGTAGAATCTTAATCCTTCTGCAAGTAGCCATTCAATCACTTTGGTCAAAACTTCTACACGTTCAATGAATGTCTCTTTGTCACAGCACGATATTTCCTTAGATACCATAACTTCTGACCTCTGATATATCCTGCCCAGGGTCATTATTAGAGGAATATAATCTGCATGGACCCACCTCTTACAAACTCATGCAGTGCAGCTTCCTGCCCGTGGCCATTTCAGCCAAGGCGGCCAGAGCTGAGCAGCATGGCCAGCACCTTGCCAAACTACTACTGCAGTTTGTGCAAGCTCCCACAGGCACCACATTTCTTTTAATGAAAATTCTTCCATGTACAGTGGATGTTCACTGCAATAAGAAGCTCAACCTACTGAAACAAGCTTAAACTTTTATGTTCTTTGCATTAAAATTTTTCTTCATGGCCATTTAGTACATTCAGTGTTGGGTAGCTCCAGGACGACAAGATCCAACATGACAATCATCTAATTCATACATGTTTATAAAACCCTTCAGTTGTGGAATTTGTGTATACCGCATTATGATTTCAACTGTCACTTAGGTTCAGCTTTGTCCAGTGGCCATACTGCAGATATGGACACAAACCCTCACACAGAATATACTTTGGGACACAGTGGAAGGAGAAGTTGAGACTCTTCCACCAGCACAATGCAGATGGGTGAGGTCTGCCATGCCTGGTCTAGTCTGCTACCACATAGCCTACTGCTCTTTTACAAGGGGAGATAGCGATTGTACATTGCCTGACTTCAAAATATCCTATCACTGAGGATGCACTGAGCAAGAAACAAATACACTGCTTCTGAAGGTGTGTGTGATGTGAAATCAGGGAAGACACACTCCTTCACCCAGGCTGCTAAGGAACCACAGACATCCTCTACATGAATAACTTAATAGAGTATCTTTGGACAGCTGTACATCAGTGGTGGTTTTGCTCTTTGCAAAGCATTGCTCATTCTCACACAAAATGAAAATATTAACTAGGAGGCTTGCAGATTCACATTTCCGTATCTTTAAATTAAAGTTTATTTAGTCAGGGCCCCATTATACAAATAAAGAAGAAACTTTACAGCCAGGCAGCTGGCTGCTCGTACATGCCAATGATTTTGTTTTACAACCCAGCTCCTGTTGCCATCCTTTCTTATTCATGAATCCAGCTGCAAGGAGCTCACATGCACCTCCGATATAGTTTATGGGTGGCCTAGTCTTGGAACTAACCCCCTTACCATGCTGGTACCCACTGGCCTTGGAAGTCATTGGTGCATGGCCTTGTTCTAAGGAGGGAAGTTACTGCCATCTTGTTTATTTACAAAGATAGTACCTACTCCAAATCCTCTGCTGACAGTTGCAAAAGGATCAGGGAAGCCAAGTTCACTTTGCAGCCATGCTGTGCTCTCAGTGCTTTCTGCTGATCTCCTACGTTTGCATATTCCTCCTTCTGACTCACAAGAATTCCAGCAGTCAGTGCCTTTTGTTGGCACAACAGAGTCTTAGGCTATAAAACCTAGTGACGACTTAGAGTAGGAAATTTCTGCCTTTCCAAGCTACAGGTGGGATTATGTTTAAACCTTTTTTTTAAATGTACAGCTCACACGCATCTGATTTTGCTTTCCTCATGGATATTAAAGGTTAAATAAATAAATGCAGGGTAGAAGTCCCTCATGCCATTCTTCTACTTGTACATGCTATAAAAGGAGCCCTTTACCAGAAGCAGCACTGTTCCCCTTATCACAACCCTCTTAATACAGATCCTTGAATGGCTTTTGCAGGCTTAATTTCTGATGGCACTTCTACAATAGGAATTGAGAAGACATTTATTGAAACTATTAAAATTTTATTAAAATAATTACAAACACAACATCTTCTCCAAATAAGACAGATGAAGTATTTCAACCTACAGAGATTCATAGCTTTACATGTTACAGTTGGTTAAAGAGAAAATTACAATCTTTATTTCCTACAAAAGAAGGAAAACTTGACAATCTAACATTGTAACTGCTCAAATTTATTGAAAAAACAAATCAACTTCATTCAAAAGAATCCTTGCAGCACAGGAAGCACAAGATTTCCTCATCTTCCACCCTTCTCCCTTCCAAAAAATAAAGGAAAGAGAGGGAAGTCTTAAGATGGTCTTCCTCTTTCCTTTCCAAGGCTTCTTTTAGCAGTTACTACAAATATTTTTGTAAAATCCAAGCCAAAACAAGAGGCACAAAGTGGACTTTATCTTCATGTAATTTAGAGAACAACTATTCTTGGATGTTTATAAAATATTGCTACTAATGAGATTGCTAAAGCTTAGTCAATACAAAGTTATGATGGAATTTGCAATTGTTGTGCTTGAAGTAAGTTTCATCTACTGCCAACCTACTGCAAACTCACACTCGGGCCAGTTTCCCCTTTGCCTTCCCCCTTTTGCTCTCCCCTCCCAGTGCAATTCAATCATAACTCAGTTATTCTGTGAAGACCTCCCAGATTCTCCATGCAAGGAGGACAGCGCGTTACCAATCCCTACGGCAACAAGCTCAGCTAAGCACCCAGTTAGGCAGGAGGAAAAGCTGTCAGGTGACTTTTGGCAGGGGCAGACAGAGGGTGGTTCACCCTTTCACCCATCAAAACCAGGGAAGATCTATCCATTTACAAGAATGACTTTCAGGAACATTACCTTAACTGTGTAACAGCAGGTGGGCATCAGAACAAATGCACTCTTCTCCAACCACATAACCACCTTTATGGTTCGCGTTTTTTTTAAACAGTGACACAAACATTTTCAGAACTTCTAGGCAGAGACAACAAGAGGTGACTCACAGAAGTACTAAAACTAAATCGTTTGCTTAAAACCCCATTCATCTGAAATCATCACTTCAGAAAATTAGAAACATTATTTACAACATACTTGCAGGTACCTGAGATGTCAACACTGAATATAGTTCGCTCCGAACCTTACATATGTTTTATGATTTCTATTTCAGTGAACTGACTAGCAAAGGTCTCTTCTGCGAAGTGATATGAATTATTTTGAACTCCTGTTCTGAAACCCACCTGCGTGCTTAGATCAATTGTTTCAGTGATGACTGCACCAGGATTTAAATGCAAACCCAAGAAAGTTCTCACTCACCACCCCCTCCAAAAAATCAAAATCAACCCACAAAGCATTAGTTTTACATCTAAAAGTTGAATAAACTTCATACCTTGAGCTTCCTAAGAAAGACCAAATAAAAAAGTAATGATTGTTTCTTGACTGAATGTGAAGTTAGTAAAAGTGATGGGTTTTCTTGTGAGCTGGACTGAACCCCTTAATGGGAGACCCTTTGACACTTAGAACAGCTTATTGGTGCAGGCATTAAAGTGTATAGATGACAAAAAGGTATCTTGATTCCCAATACTTTTACAGAAGGTACTGTTATCATTCTGACTAGGAGTTTTCCTTTAATGTTTACACATTTACTCAAAATTCTCAAGCCTAAAAACTTCATGTAACTGACATGTGACTCAGTATGAGGGGAGACTACCAAGCATTTCGGTAGTGTTACAATCTGCACATACCCCCTTCTGTGCATACACACCTGGTAGGTAAAAGGTTAGAAAAATAGAGAACAGAAAGCTATGATAACACAGTATTGTACTCCTGAGATGATTTTTAAAGCTGTACTTTAAAGTAAATTCTTCCTGTCAAAGAGAAAGCTGCATGTGGGCCCTTTCCTCGCTGTTTACAAAGAAACATTCCAATTTTATCTCATTTAAAAATTCTTTAATTGTTACACAATCACACTTCTGTGATTGTGTTACCAGGGATCATGGCTATTACGCAATCTGGATTGTTCTAAACTGAGTGTTTTGGGGCTGTAACAATCTAGTGAATCTACAGTTTGCAATTTAGTCAATCCCCTTGAGAGAAAACTTGAGGAACAGTAATAAACTTGGCATAGAGCATGCTCAGCCTTAGGAAACTGTTCTCCAAAAGCAACTTGTTAACTTCACCTCCAATTCAGACTCTTCGTTCCCATCACAGGAACCAACCCTATACATAAATAAAGTGATTCCTTGTGCTGTAGACCAGCATTTTTGCTCTGGTGTTTATAGTCCAGCAGCAATCTACCTTTAATTGCTTACTTCCACATCTTAAATTCCAGCTGCTCAGCCAACACAACTGCTTTGACAGTCATAAGACCAAAGACATCATTCAAGCACAAGCCCCCAAGTTTATTATAGCTAGATCAATTCTCCAAAGGCACAGTTTTGCAGCACAACGGGTTTGCTCAAAAGGAGTGTTGTATGACAGCAAGAGCAACTGGCCTAGGAGCTTACACAGAAAAAAGTGTCAGAGAAGCTGCCTGCAGAACCAGAGTGCCTACTGAATGTGCTGGTTACCAAGACTTAATGCTTTCTAGGAAAAAGGTTGAGAAACAATCAATAATTACATCCCCACCCCACAAATATCCCAGTTCTATGTATTCTTCTACAGTCCTTTATGTAGTGGTAGAACACTCCTTGCAGATGGCCCGGGCATCTATTATCTTCTAAGTTATGAAGGTATGAATTTTGCCCCTTCCTCCTCGTTCTCTTTTTAAAACTGAGAGCATTACAGAATTAGACTGTCACACAATGAGAAGTCAGATTAAATCATCTGCTGGAAACCATTACTCTGCTGTATTATATTTTTAAATAAATTATTAGTATGTATATTAATATAACACATTAAATCATTGATTTAGACTGGAAGGGACCTTTGAAGGTCAGAGTCCAACTCCCTCCTCAAAGCAGGTCCACGTCTACTGGGATGGAGAGGTACTTATTAAATTAAGCACCTCCAAAGGTAGAGATTCCATATCCTCTCTAGGTGACTGATTCCACTGCTTTATCATCTTCAAGGTAAAAAACTAAAACTATTTTTTTTATTCCCACTTAGATCTAATTGGAATTTTCCCATGTTTCAATTTATGCCCACTGCCACTCATCCTGACTCCATGCACATTGAAGACCGGTTTTGCTGTGAACGCTCCCATTGAAGGGACTGAAGACAACAGTAAAAACCGGTCTTAGCCTTCTTAAGCCTGAACATTACTGAGCTCTCACAGTCTCTCCTTTCCCAGCCAACTTGTAATTTCAGACAGTAAGCAGGAGGGCTGGTGAGTTAAAACAACTTTACACATGTAGAGGAATCCCAGAACTTAAGGAGTGAAGAGGGAAACAGGTACACAGGTGAAATAAGGCAAAGGTGAGTCATTGATTTTTCCCCTCAACCTTAAATGCAGAATATTCATGCAGAGACAAGTGTCTCTTCCTTTCCAACATCCTCATTCACCTCAGTGATCTGTCATTGAGTTCACAAAATTCTAAAAAGGGATCTTTGATTTTCTCTTAAAGATGCTGTGGTATGTTCTGCAGTGCAAAGGTGCTAAGAAAAACCAGGAAACCCTGAAACAGTAGCTGAAAACTCCAGGAACTCACACAGCCTTTTCTAATTCCAATAGTTGAAAGAGTTTTGTTCCCTTATGTTTGCATCATTAATCTTAAGAACTTCAGATTTCAGAATAAAATTTTTAAACCATATGCAGCTCATTCGTCAGGCCTTTTGTAATCCCCCCTCCCAACCAAAAAAACTCTACTCCATAAAGTTTACAACATTGGGCAACATAAAAAAATGAGATCTCAAGCAGGAAAAATTCCAAAGCATGAACGCAGAGGTCTAGTGAAATTACTCTATGTGTAGAGTATATTAAGTTTCATAAAAGATGTAGGCTACACATGCCTTCACTTTTTGAAGATTCTTCTGTAACAAACAAAAACATGAAAGTACAGAAGAAGATTTTGGTTTGACCAAATGTTCAGTGGGGATCCATTTGTTTGTACTACCCACTTTTAATTTTCTTAAAATGCAACATTTGCAATAGATAATAAAAAGCTATAAATCCCTGCTTCCAAACTCAGACAACTCTGGGAACAAAAGCATCCTTTGGTACAAACAAATCTTAAAATGTGACCCAAAATGCTGTAGAATACTATGGTGCTAAAAACCCCATATAAAACGTAAGGATGTATTCAAGTCAGAGACACACAGACTGTTAAAAGTAGCCAATTTTATTCAGATTATGTTAGATCTAACACATAGTTACCTTTTCTCAAAAAAGTTACATATTTATGTGCTTTTCAGTCAAATAAACTGATTTCTCCTCACTGCAGAAGTATTTCAATAGAAGCCAGAGTCTTGAGTAGCCCAGTTAGGTGCCTAAAAAATGAATAAATAAGGATTAGAAGAAGTTACTATATTATCTAATAGTTACTGAAATGCATAAGACACTAATTTAAAAGATTTCCAACGCTATATATGGCTATGAAGTGGGAATGTTGGTCATTAGTGAAGGATACCCTGTAAGTTTAAAGCAAGTGTTGATACAGCAGAAATGCATACTGTAATTGAGTTGTACAGCTTGAGTTCTCCAAGCTAGTAGTTTCAAAAATGAAAAGTTCTAGAAGATTCCAATACAAATTTAAGGTTAATTTTTAGCTATATTTTTAAAAGAAAATAGTAGCACAAAAGTTTCACATGACTTCCCATTAACAGAATAAACTAATGCACCACTGCTTGCTCAACTTCCATCAGTGTTTCAGCCAAGCAGTGAGGAAGCTCAATAAGACTTTTATGTTTAAGCTCTTTTACTGTGTGGTTTGTTTTGTCTGTCTGTTTTTCTGTTAGTTTTAAAGATGTATGGCTGGGTCCCTAGTGGACCACCTTAACAGTGGTGTTCTCCCTCACAGAGCTTCCCATACTGTAATGTGGAAGGAGGCAAAACCAGATGATCTTGCCAACTTTCTCATTTTCACTGGTTCTACTAAAACCTTTTGATGATTCATTATATTCTCTAGAATTTCATTGAATAGGTTTAACAGTTCAGGTTTTGCACAACTCCTCCTTCATGTTCCAGTCTTAAGCACCATTCATTCTTCTTTCAGTACTACATATTCACCTACAGGAAGTACAACTCACTTGGAAAAAGTAACTACTTTCATAGGTGCCACACTTCAATATCTGCCCTTCTCAGGGTAAGAAAGCAGAGCAGCAAATGACAGAAACAGTTATGCAACAAAAGAAGTATCTAGTGACAAGGCGAAAGGTGAGAAGAAAGCAAGAACCGCTGTCTAATTCTCGCTATAAGAAAGTAAGCCTTTTCCAATTTAATTCCTAGTACAACTAGAAGTAGGCACATCTGATGAATTAAGGCATAGATCAAGAATTATACTTAAATTTATCTCTCACAAAAGGAAGATAGCAGGAATTCAGAAAAACACCTTATACCAACCTCAGATCTCCCACTCTGATTCAGTTTCTTCTCAATGTTCATAGCCAACATCTGACTACGAAATGACAGACTTTTGGTTTTTTCAATCACTTGTTGGTAAGGTGAGACTGCGTTGTTGCCCATGACCACATGGCCCTAAAACCCAGCAAAGACAGAATAAATTTAACAATCACAAAGAATGCAAAAACCTTTAATGTAATGCTCTGCTTTCAAAACTTTCACAGCTCATCTTACAAACATGATCAAAACACAATAAATGAAATCTACCACACTTTATACAGGAACAGAAACTTCTGTTTTCTACTGTTTTTCTTTGCCCATGAAGAAATTTAATGAAAAATTCATTTGTATCCATCTGACTTTAAACTGAAAGAGAGGAGGTTTAGTTTAGATTACTGTTAGGGTGGTGAGGCACTCAAACAGGTTGCCCAGAAAAGCTGTGGATGCCCTGGAAGTATTCAAGACCTGGCTGGTTGGGGCTCTGAGCAATCTGGTATAGGGGGAGGTGTCCCTACCCATGGCAGGGGGGTGGAACCAGATGATCTTTAAGGTTCCTTCCCACCCAAACCATTCTATGATTCTGTGATTCCATGTACAGTCTTACCAGTTTTGAATCCAATTTGGCATCCAATCGTGCATTTCGAATTAGATTGACAATCCATCTTTCTGCTTCTTCAGGAGTCATATTTAGTTTATCTGCCAACATACTAAAAGATAAAAAACTTATCAAATGGTGAAACAGAACCTCTCTGATGTTGGTAAACATGACTAGGGACTACAGAATACAAGTTAAACCACCACAAAATTTGGCACAGTCCAAGATTTGTATTCAATAAATACTGCATACCTAGGAAGCTTTTATTGACTGAAATGACTTTAAAACTTACAAACATGCTCTCCTGCACATTTCTCACCCTTAGTGCTTTACACTGCAAGGAAGAAATTCATATCCTGAAGTATATACTTAGTCTGAACTACACCATACTGCATTTAAATCTCAACCTGCACAATTTGCACATATTTCTATTAAACCTTGCCTACATGAACATTCTTTATTTCCATTTCAGTAATTTCACCACTAACATAAAACCACCACCATCATTATAAAACAAACAACTGAATTGCTTTTATTCTTATTTAAATGCAGTCAGCAGTCAAGAAAGTTTAGACTAATTAGTCCAGGAAAATGTTTAGCAAGAAAATTTCTCTCCAAAGTTCAGGAAGAAGAGCCATGACACAGAGCTTGGTACAGATGTGATAGATACACTATGCTCAGACTTCTTGCAATTTCAAGGAAGGAAGGTGGGGGAGAACCGAGAAAGGAAAAATTCTTAATGAAACAAGCACTCTTGTCCAGGAATAATTCCTTCTAATAGCATTTCCTGTGGCTTTCCAGCTAACTCCTTTAGTTTCCTGCTGGCACTTGGCTCATAGCAGGCATTTGTAACGCTCATTCTTCCATCAGCTTTCAGACTAAGGTAACAAACATGAGGTAAAGGGCTACGGGCATGACCACAGAGCCAGCTGGCTACACTGAGTTGCACAAGAGGTCAATTTCTCACCATGTTACGCGATCTTGCCTGAACATATTTTCCTCCAACTCAAGTGATTTTCTTCTTGACGATTATCTGTGTCAAGTAAATACTTTATAATCTATCACTTGTTACCTCATCTACCCGGCTTGAATATCTACATACTCTTCTTTATGCAGTATTCTCTCCAATATTGCCCTGATCTCTCACCCTTCTCCCAACTATAAAAGCAAATTAAATTTTTTGTCACAGATAAACACGAAGAGAGGAGAACAGAAAAAAAGAAAGTACTGGACTTGCATTGAGTCACTTCAGCAAAATAACACAACGAATGGGAAACAAAGTGTCTGAGCTTAGGGGAAACAAGGAGAAATAAAATCCAACCTCAGCTGATACCATTCCAGTAAATTGTTAATCTGAGTTTGAACTGACAATTGTAAAGGCAGGTGAGAACAAAAAACATCAGGGATGTAAATTTTTCTGGAATTATCAGTCATCTAGGCAGAACATGAGGTATTTCAAGAGAATAAAGGTACAAATTGCTTTACTATGCCAAATCAGTGATGTTAAGTACTTGACTTGAAACTAAAGAAATTTCAAACTGAAAGAATGTGGTGTGTGTAATTCTCATACTTCTCTTTTAGAAACATCAATAAGATTCAAATAAAATAACACTTCCTCTAGATGCCACAGAAAGGCGACTGCCACTACAATGGGGAGGTAGAGCAACACAGCTTTGAGATTAGTGTAGAACCTCTATTCTTGGACATAGTCAAGAATCAACTAGTCAAGGCCTCAAGCAGCATAATGGAATATTGCAGTGGGTCCTGCTCAAAGTTGTAATTGAGTTCACAGGATTTAACTGGATGACTTCCAGAGGTCCCTTCCAACCTACTGCACCTGTATTTTACTTTTTTCTTAACAAAGTCCCTGTGTAACTCGAGGGGAAGAGGGCACAGACTTCTAGAGAGTCATTCCAAGCCAGAAACTACAAAGTATTTTGTATCACCTAGCAGATAATAGGTTAGCACTGTTTATAAATATCACCACTATAATTCAATAAAAATGGAATAACTTTATTAATATGCAAAGACTAGTCTACCATTTCAAGTTACAGTTAATTTCAAAGGGTAGTTTCTCCAAAACAGTTGCAAAATAGTTTTCTAATAATTTCTGTCCCTCTGTTTTATAAGGAAATTCACTTATTTGGGTCATGCTAGGGCAACTGTTACTTTCCCTTACTTAAAAGGCAATGTTACTGAACTCCACACATCATCATATACAAAGAAGACCATCTTGTATATAGTTTTCTTGTGTGTACAGTACAAAAGAAGAATGAAGTTCTTTGATTAAATACAGGCATATCAAACTAACCAAAACACGTTCAAAATTAACTTCATCTATTACTCTCAATTAAACATGATATTTCAAACAATAAACCAATTGCATGATGATTTGGGATGTATAAATTTTAACTTACAACTGATAAAGCTTTGTTCTTTGGAAAAATGTCAGCTGCCTAGCAGATGTTAAGTAGTTAAAAAAATTAAACAGGCATTTATTTTCCACTTAATATAAGGAATAGGCTTCCCACTAATTGTTTTCAAATTCATTCTGAATAGTTAAACAGTACTTATCAAGCACTGTGGTATAACTGCCTAGTTTTCAGCTCCAGCAATAGCAGTGGAAATCACTTGTGGACAAAGAAATGCAAGAATGATGCCTCAGTCAAACATCCAATTAAAAGCATTTCAGCTGGCTAATTTCTTCAAAAGCAAGTCTGAAATGCACAAAGTAATACTTATGCATCTCACTTAATCAGCCCAAATCTAATGATTGTTACAGCTTGCAAAGAAGTTTAAGGCTCATGTCCACCATTGAAAGCACAATGACCTACTGAGGAACACCTTATTACTGAAGATTGATTCCATGTGCAATTACCTCAGTGATATGTGGCAGGACTACCCATGTCAGCCTGAGATAAATGTCTCAACACAAAATCTACCACTTGCCTCAGAGCACACTATAATGCTTATAAAATAAGGACACTGCTACCTATATTTAGGAATCACATACACTAACAAGGACAGCCAACTACACTATCTCCTATCATACTTAAACTTGAAATACCACACATAGTACAAAAAATACGAACTGTAAAATAAGTGATATACACTAAATAAGTGACAGTTATCTACCATAAACTTTGATTTGTTAAATAAAGCTTGCTATTTCTGCTATAATGACTCACTGGTATGCTGCCCACAGTTTATCAGTATCTTTTCACAGAGACTTGAAAAATACTTAACACACATACTCCAGACTCTTTGCTCATTGACTTGAGACACGTAAGAGAAGCAGACTTCTTACAAAGACACCCAGTCTCCAGTTAAAAAAGTTTGAAGACCTAGTTTCATTGCAAACTTGTACTGGAAAATGTGCAGCATTCACAGCACTAAAAATAATTTATAGAAAATAGCAAGACACTACTGAGCTTTCTATTTCCCAAAAATCCATCCTCAAGAGAATTATATTTACATTTTTTTCTTCCAAATGCTTATCCAAACCCCCTTTATGCTTAAATGTGCAGTACTCTGCTTAAGTGATTTTAGATGAAGCATTAGCCTTGCTATAAAAATGAAAACTAAGTATGGAAGAGTTCTATTCCCAGCATCTAGTTTCATTTACTATTAAGACTATGCTTAGAACCCTATACACTCAGCTGACTAAAATGCTCGAAATTCACTGTTTCCCTTTTACATCAAAGAGATTAACTACTTTAAGCTGATACAACGGATTAAAAAGTATTTTCCAAAGGCAATTACAACAAACATGTCACCCAATGACTAGAGATTAAAAGTAGTAAGAATCAGTCCTTTCTCCAACTATACCCATCCATAAAAAAGCAATTCTTTCAGTAAGCTTGCAAAACTAAGATGATTTTCTCTCAGGTCCTTTTCTTTTGAAATCAGGCAGTGTTAACTCACTTCCTCAAAGGGCTAAATGCACACATTTGCTCTGGATGCAGGCTGATAACAGGACTCCATTGAGTCTGATCAATGTAACAGCCTTAATTTCTGTTTCTCTGCACTGTTCTCTACCACTGAGATTTTTATAGCATTCAGAGTTTTTCACTTTTTCCTTTTTAATTTAAGGGATGTGGAAACATGGGGAATGCAACAAAGGCCAAGTGGAAAGATCTCAAGCGCTCGTAACATCTTCCCGCTTAGGGTTTTTTTTTTTCCTAAGAAAGGCATCAGAGCTGATCTATTTGAAAAGTCTGCATTTATAAAATTAATCTAAGTGAACAACAGACATATTTGGTGATTAGAACATAACTCTTACAGATGGATCACTCACTTTGTGCCCCAGAGAATAAGATCCATTGTTTTCCATTTAATAAATGGAAAAAGTAACACGATTCTTATAATTTTCCAAAAACATGCCAATAAGACAGACATGGGTATCTGTATCTACCAAATATAAACAAATGTAAGCAATTACTGTATTTGCAATTTGCATTAATTTAATAATATTAACATCATAATTTAATATTAAATTTGCATTAATTTAATATTAACATCAATGTGTGGAACTGAGCTCCAAATGAAGACACCAGGACTTTGACACTGGGTACGAAAGTTTCCATTAAATCCTGTAAAGATCCATGGCAAATTTTTATCTTGAAAGCACTGCTTATTTGGGGGGTTGGGAGTGGTGGGGAGAGGTTGTTTTGAAGTTAAACACAATAATTCAACTTTGAAATATGATGGTAGTAATTTAAGTATATCACATCCGAGCTATAAAACTATGAAGGAAACTGTCCAAATGAGATTTCAGTTAGGATTTTATACGAGAACTGAATATTTTACTACTAAAGTTTACACTGCCAAACTGTCATCCATGAGTAATTTTTCTGCCCTGACAAATTCCAGCGCTATCTTACCCAATGCTGATACACTGATGGATGCGACAGAAAGTCTCGAATATAAAAAGACGGGCATTCTCAATGAAGTCCTCAAGGCAGGCCACTAAGAAGAAATCATTCACAAGCACCTGCAAGTGTAAGCAGAAAGAGAACACTGAGAACAAACATGGAACTAGTAATTTGCTGGTAGACACTGTCAATAACTAAGATCAGCTACAGTACATCTAAAAAAATTACTGCTATACTCCAAGATGTGGAAAGCCTGAAGCTCAGCCAAATGCATGATGACATATTTGCTCCTTGTTCTAGAACTTCTTAAATATAATGTTAAAGCCATATCCTTACTAGTAAGTCTTGTTTCAATGTTACAAAATGAGTTGTCAAAAAACCCACTGCCAAACAACCGTGAATTAAAGTTCATCAGAAAACAGTGGCAATGGAATCAAACACCACTTCAAACAAATTAGCTGGCCATTCTGAATTTTAGAGGTCTTCGCTTAAAGGAAAAGGAGTCTTATTAATGTTTTAAGTCTTACTGTTTCACACTCTCTCAGTTTCTTCTGTGCTCCATCAAAATCAAAATTAACATACAAGCATTCCACAAACTCTGTGATAGGGTCCCTGTATGTGTAGGACTCCTGTCAAGATAAAAAATTGGAACAATATTAGAAATCAAGGCCACGTGGTTACTCAAGTATTCCTTATATTCTTTAAAAAAAAATTAATAGCAGAAACAAGTCCATACATCACCTTAAAAAAAAAAAACAAACCCGAACTTCCCAATTCCTCTTATAAAAGATGCAAAATTGTGCTTCCTCCCAATAGTCTGGTTAAACAACCAGAGGTATAGTTCCACCTTCAGCATTTAATGCTGCAATCTTTGGGTTAGCAAAGTGTCAAGAGACTAGAACCAGCTCTGTATCAAACCTCCAAATTTCTAAAACATGGTAGAATAGTCTTCATAAATTCTGATTTCAAAGACAACTCCAACGCCAAATCCTTCATCTTTAAACTGAATGATTAGTGATTTACAGGGACAACATAACTAATAAAAATGCTACTTTCTATACACAAAATACTTCCAATTTATTTTGGCATTACAGAAGTTATTCAATGTTCTAAATTACCAGGCAGAGACAACACTAGATCTATATACAACTGTGTAAATTCAGATGTAATTAAACATCCCCTTAAGTGTCTCTAATACATATTTTAAGACAGCTTAAGTCAATATCTGTCAATATCTGCTTTAGCACACAGTAAGATCAGCAGATTAAGGGAATTACTAAGAAAGATGTTTTTCTTTATGGATGAAAGTTAATTTTTCCTACCCCAAAAAACTGTATTTATGGCCTCATTATTTAGTTTTAAAATTCAGTTTTAAGGGTAAATGTTTTTCGCATCAAAATTATACTTGTTAACCATTAATTAGTAACAATTAGTTAACAATTAATTAGAAATTAACATCCACTATACAAAATAGTCTTGGATTAATCATCTTTTAAATTTAACAGAAGAACAACAAATTGCTTGCCTATCAAGTTCAATACTTGCAAAGATATTACAAGTATAAACAATCTCTTATTGCTACTGGAGCAAACAGCCTACCACACAAATAATTATCCTGTCTGATCCACTTTCAATGTATAAAACCTCTACCACATCATGATTTAATATAACAAACCATACAGAGTAGAACAGTACTAAGAAATAAATATTTGGTAAGAAATTTCAAAATCAAAGCCCAAGTTGGTATTTTCAAGAGGAACACCCTAATGACCTTTTTTATTCGTGCCAATTGTACGAGATAAACAAAAGCAAAAGAAGTTGTAAAATGTTATTTAAGTATTAGAAGTTCATATTACATTAGAAGCTCGATGCTACAATCAGATTTTAGATAAAAGATGAGTCTTAATACTAATTTATGGCTTCTCATGCTACTTCCTTTGTGAACACTAAGGCTTAAGAACAGATTAATGTGGGCTTAAAATTTGATCCTTGGGCTTTGACTGGGCTTTGCACAAGTAGTTACCTCAATGACTGAAATGGATATAACTGTAATAACTGCACTGCCATGTATGTATATGCATATATATATATATAGTTTATTATTCACAACATTATCAAGTTGAATACAGGCATGATGGCTTTTATACAAGTTGCACGTTGATTTCAACTAAAAATCTTGGCCACAACCCCACTGATTGCTATCAAGCACAATTGTCTTGCTCATGTCTACATCCTCATGTAATTGTGACAACAGAACCATTCTCAAGAAAATGCATGTGAATGCAAATCAACACACACAATTCAGTGGTTTTAAAATGCATAAAGAACCCTTATTCATACAACAATTCCTTGCAGAGATAGCTCAAAAAGAATCAGATCCAAAGCCATTTCACATATCTCACTGAACAGAAAATAGAGTGCATACTCTATTGTACTCATTGCTCCTTTACATGAAAGGAGGGAAAAATTATACTCTGCTACCACTGATCAATGTGCATGTTACTTCAGTGAAAAATTAGTTCACTGACAAAAAACAAGCATCAAAATGCCACAAGTCCTAACCCAGGCATATATTATTAGAAGAAAGTTATTCTGAAGTCCCATTAAAATGGCAGAAATTATCAGGTATTTCAAATCTTACCTGCTGAATAACCTTGACTAGATCTTTCAGCACTTGTCTACGTTTACGAACATCCTTATTTGTTATGACTGCAGTAGTCAAATATCTGAGGATATGTGGGCACATTGTCTGAATTGCATTGAGATACCTAGAAAGAAAAAATACAAGATGCAGGACTCAAAGGTATACTTAAGTTTGCTGATGACTGTAAATTGGGAAGAGCTGTTGACTCCCTCAAAGGCAGAGGGGTCCTGCAGAGAGATCCTGACACACAAATCAGAAGGCTGGGCAATCACTGGAACAGGGCAACCCTGGATGTATGTACAGGCTGGGGAATGAAAGGCTGAAGAGCAGAAAGGGACCTGGGGGTCCTGGTTGATGGCAAGTTGAATATGAGTCAGCAGTGCCCTGGCAGCCAGGAAGGCCAACTGTGTCCTGGGGGGCATCAAGTAAAGCATTGCCAGCCAGTTGAGAAAGGGAACTGTCCTTCTCTGCTCTGCACGGGGGCAGCCTCACCTCAAGTACTGTATACAGTTTGGGGCACCACAATATTAAAGATACTAAGCTCTTAGTGTCCAAAGGAGGGCAAGAAAGATGGCAAAAGTTCTAGAGGGGAAGCCATATGAGGAGTGGCTGAGGGCACTTGGTCTGTTCAGCCTGGAGAATAGGAGACTGAGGGAAGACCTTACTGCAGTCCACAGCTTCCTCATAAGGGAAGCAGAGCAGAAGGCACTGGCATCTACTCTCTTGTGACCAGCAACAGTACCCAAGGCAACAGCATGAAGCAGTGTCAGGTAAGGTTTAAGGTTGGATATTATGAAAAGATTCTTAATCCAGAGGTTAGCTGGGCACTGAACAGGCTCCCAAGGGAAGTGGTTACAGCACCAAGCCTGACAGAATTCAAGAAGCATTTGGACAATGCTCTCAGGCCTATGTGTGATTCTTGGGGCTGTCCTGTGTAGGGCCAGGAGCTAGAGTCGATGATGATCCTTGGGGGTCCCTTCCAACTCAGGATACTTTATGATTCTACTTTCTCAGTGTTAAGCTGTTCTAGACTCCTAGATCTACATATAATAAGTTGGTCCTCTCACAAATAAAGTGTTTCAATTTTCATTTTTAGTCTCAGCTTTTCCTCAAGAATACTTCCTAAATAGCTTTTATAAAATCAAACTAGGACAATATTTTCCCCTGCAGCCCTAAGCTCAACAAGCTTGTATATTTAAATCATATGCCTTAATTTTGATTTAAAGACTCCCCCATATAGTACAACACAACTTACTGTGGCTGATAGAGAAAAAGGTCAATGATATTGTCTCTCCCTTTAGGATGATTAAAAAACACGAACAAAGACCAGTGGATGAGCCACGTTCTCTGCTGAAGAGACTGCAGTGGAGAGCTGACAGACTGAAGGAAAATGTAACATTAGTTTAAGTCAAATATAACACAAAGTTTGCTTGAACATTAACCCACGGGAACCTCTAATTGCTCAAAATTTTGTGATTTTCCACTAACTCCTTTTAACTATCATCACTCTCAGGCTGAGTTTGAGATAAATTTTCCAATATTATATTCCAAATTATTTGCCAAAGTTTGCATTGTTACGGCAAAAGCAGAGATTTTAGTTCTCCAAGACCACCATACTAACCTAAGGTATTACTTCCCTTTTTAAACTCGAATTTTGTTTCTTGTACTCCCTCTCCAGATGTGATCTGAGAAACTACTTGGCTTCTCCAGCTTTTCTGTTTTACTTTTTAAAGCCTCATAAAAGCTTTTTATTGCCCTACACCCTCAGACAATGATGAAATGCCATAATCACTTTCAGCCAAGAAATAAGAACGTATCTTCATTTAAACCAGCTGATAATGCACAAATAAGGGTTCAGCTCCAAGCTGGACCAAGCAGCTGTATTAGCTTCAAATTTCAGCAGCACTTCAGACAGACTGCAAAGCAACATGTTAAAATGAACTGACACAGCAACTAATCATCACTCCAAAGAGCATGACAACTAACTACTATGATTCTATCCTAAAAAAAATCTTGGAGTTTAATGCGTAAGTCAAATATTCTATTATAACCACATAGAATCATAAAGGTGAAAAAATTAACAGAAGAAAATTTATTATCTGCCACATAGACAAAAAACGATTGGGGGACACCGAAAACCAAACATCTTTTCAAGCCTTTGGTTCAGGAGAGTAAAACTCCCATCTTTGGTCAGTGAAGGCCCATGGGCAAAGAGGAAGACTGAGAGGTCCCTAATCCCCTCAGCTGCTCTGAATTAGTACTGCAGTCCTGCTCTCCCCTTATGTTCTTGGTGCTAATTTGAACTCAGAAGCCGGTAAGAAACCTGAATAGCTGAGAACTGTTTCCAAAAACATTGCCTTCATGAGATAATAACACAGCCCATTTACATCCATTTTATTCTTTACAGAAAATTAATTGTAGAAGTATCTTGCCCTCAAACTCATCTTTAAGATTTTTTTTGGTTTATTGGAAATATATTGGAAATACATTTGAAAATATGCTTCTTTTTAAGGTGTTAAGAAGAAAGCAATTTGAAAAGGAAGGCTTCACTATTTTTCCACGAGCACCCTTTGATTCTCCCACTGCTAATATGAAGGTATCAAGTGAAAAGGTGGTAAATACTCCTAAAAAAGATTACAAGTGATTTATAATAAAACTTGAATACTAGCATGTCTAACATCTCACCTTGTTAACATGACCAAGATTTTACTTACATTATTATCTATGGTCTCCTTTAGTCTTGTGAGATCTTCCATGGCTGCATCCCAATTCTGCATCAGTATTTCAGATGCCAGTTTTCCCCAAAGAGAACTCAAAGCATTTCTGTCTGTTGCTGGAACCTATTTTCAACAACAGCAACAAAGTCACACTATTATAATTCTTTTTAAATTATTATTTATGTTTAAAATTAAGAAAGATATTTTCTGGTCGTATTTTTAATGTGCAAAGTATCAAATTTGCATGGTCTTAACTTTCCAAAATTAAGTGCTTTTTTAAAAAAAAGCAGTTTAGGCATAGAAAACAGCAGTAAAACTCCTGAAGTAGAAACCAGGAAATTCTGTCAAAGTAAGATAAAGCTCCATGCTGCTGCAGTTTAAGTTAAAAAAAAAAGAAAAAAAAAAGAAAAAAATGAAATGGCTGAGCACTGGGTCCAAAATTATTTTTTCCCACCATATAGAAATGCTTCTAAACTACTAAAACAAGGTTATTACAAAGCAGGTTCCTCAAGAACTCATGATAGTAGGTAACCACCTAAAAAAAGCTAGCATTGCAAGTTCTTTCTGGTAATGCTGTGCCCAAAGGTGTCCTTGTTACAGAAATGTCCAGTAAAACTGCAACTTTGCAGCAGTGACTATTTCCTGGAAGGGTAGCCCTGAGGTCAAGATGTGTTAGTCTTATACAGGAATGAATTACACTAGGTCATTCACAGTGTCAAATTCTGTTCTCAGACTGGTTACAATAGTTCTTTCATAGATTATGTTACATCACACAGGACTTTAAACAAATCTTCTCCCATCAGAATTAGTAACAAAGTCCTATACCAAGCTATTACCAGCACAAAACCAATACTTCACTTTTTGAAATTAGTTACTTGACATAAAAGAACATAATGCTGAGCCCAGAATTAAGGCACAAAAAATTAAGGACAGCTGCCCACAAACCTATGCATGTAACTTTGATTTCCCCTCTCAGCACATAAAATGAATCTATAACACTGAAAGTCAGCTTTAGTATCAAAATTTAGACTAAGAATTCAACTCATTCCTATTTTAAACCCTATTCTTCTAATTAAAGATACATTTCCCAGTTTTTCTTCTTTAATTTGTGGTTTACTCTAGCAGTATCTCAGAGTTAAGATTACTTGTAGATGGGAATAGAGATTAGACAGCACCAACATATGAACCACCACATGTTTTCAGCAATCACTCCACATGTCTATGAGACACACAACTTCTAACTCAGTATCTTGCAGACAACTAAGGTGCCAACTTAGCAGATACTTTTAGTTTAGCAGGTTCATATGCACTGTGCTGATTCCAAATCACATAACTACAGTTAAGCTATTCACAATAACTGCTTTTAGATACTGCAGCTGTTCTAGCTACAGTATCTGGATTTTCAAGCAGTTATGTTAAATTTCCATTTGTTAGTAAAACAGCACATTCACCGGCCACCAACAATAAATTTACTATGTTGAGATTCTTACAAGACATTAAATCTTCATTCTCAAAATTCACTCCCACCAGTAACAAATGATATGGATTACAACAACATGAAAAGAATTGCTTTAGAGATGATGGATCTGGTTCTACATTTTTTATTTAAGCTGTTTACATTTCCTAGGGAGATGACTTATACTCTTAAATCCATCACAAAATTCAGGAGAAGACAGATGAGAGTTCAGATAAGAAGCTGGCAGTTCACCACTACCACCAATTACATTCAATCCACCTGCAAGCTTTTCACTACTGTTAATTACATCTGTGCACAAAAACAAGTATTCACAAAAAAAAGTATTCATTTTGCCGTATTCCATAATTAAGTGTTACCACAAAACCTACACATTAAAAAAACAATTCTGAATTCAGCTTTAAAAATAAGAGAACTGCTGGACAATACTGATAATTATTAACAATTATTGTCAACTTTGCTGTACAGTAATTGCCTCAAAAAGCTCAAAAGTATTATATTCTAAGAATTAATACAGACAATTTACTGGTTTAAGTATTTCATTGAAAAAAACCCACCCAACAAACAAACTCCAAAACTAAACCCCAAACCAACAAACAACCAAAACTTACCAGAACCCTAAAGAAGTAGAGATATTCTGCAGCTCCTGAGTAATTACCACACTCATACTGAAATTTGGCATACCTGTAGAGTGTATCTAGGTACTCCTGCCTAAACTGAAAAGGAATACAGTAAAAGTTTTATTCACTAGGAAAAAAGAAACATACTGTCACAAGCCAATTTTAATAGTAGAGTAAGCTTCAAAATCTGTAGTTTTTCCAAAGACATTGTACACAGAAAAAGACAATAGAAAACGATTATGCTCTCAATCCATGCCATGGAAAGAAAGATTATACCAATATTAGAAAAAGGTGAAATTCTGTATTGCAAAGTAAAGCACATCGTAATTACACAGGTGCAGCTAACATTAAATTTCAGCTTTGTTTGTATAAAAATTATAAGTTCAAAGGCATAAATATGTTAGCATTAGGAATTCTGCCTATTAGCTACACTGACAGGAGACAGGGCAAAATGCTAGTCCATAATTTCTCAAAGCTGTCAGCTTTGAGAGAGCTTGGGTGGAGATATTTCAAACTGAACTCAACTGATAAAACACTTACCCCGTGCTTCTCAGCTAGATAGTCAAACAGCATCCGACCATCTCTATAATAAAAAGATAGAAAGTGCTGTGTTTTCAAAGCAAACTGATAGTTACCATGCAACACACTACACAATGCAACACAATTTTAAAGGTAAAATACACAAAATTGAGCACAAATTTTATGTGATATTCCTCCACTTGATCAAAAGCAGCTGCAGAAACATAGAGCCATCAATTCCTAAAGTGTCACAAAGAAGCTTCAAAATCTTAAAATTATTCCAATTTCAAATATTTTTAAATAAAGAATGCCACTCAGTTCTTCCCACTTTCATGTTCTAATTCCAGAGTAGTTACTCTAGACAGCCTTGATTTTAACAGGAGACAGGAAAAAAAACAGCTAAGACTAAAGTAAATACAAGTAGAAAGGAAACTTATCCCACTGTTAGCACTGAGGCACAGTGGTTAGCAAGAATATCTCTACCACAGCAAATACCTGCAGAACACAAAACTATAAAAAATAATCGTATTACTAAACTCTAAACATCTAATTCACCCATGGTCACATCTCTGAAGACTATTTTTTATTCAACATTAATACTAAAAGGACAAGCAGTATTATCTAGATCAAAAGAAAAGTCTGAGCCTCCAGGAGGCAAGCTATAAATTTCCTGGTACAAAGATACTCCCTTGCACACATTTTTTACTGTATTTTCCCATTTACTCTGAAATCAACTGACTGCAAAGATGTTTGTTTAATTAGAACTTATGGTATAAGATTCTATAAGGAACTGGTACGTTGCCAAGTGAGCCAAGAATGACAATTCCCAATAATACTTGTGAAAGCAATTAAATAATTTCATGGATTTGTTCCAGTGGAAGATACTTCAAGAATGAGTAATACTGAGTGTTCCTCTAAAATTTTGAAGTCAACATCCTCCAACTTAGAGAAGTGACATGTTTTGGCTTATTCATGAAATAACTTTTACCTGCTAAGTCTCCTTTACACATCATTTCCCAAACTTTCATATTCCAAGCAGTGCTGTCATGGATCAAAAGCCGTGATCTAAAGCCCTGATAATATGCAGCTCTGAATTTGATAGAGATTCCAAATCACCAGCAGAAATTCACAAAAGGCAAGGAATCAAAAGTTGCTTTCTACAATCTACAGCACACTGTTCAAGGTGTAGACAGCTGGACATCTATCTGCCCAACTCTGCCCATTACTATCTAACCCAAATCATCTGGATTGGAACTACTGCCCAATAACCAAAACCAGAATTTCTGACCTAAGAAGTTTCCAGACATTTTACAAACAAAAATCACATACCAGTTGTAAAACAAAACTTGCTGCATATGAGTAGCAGGGCTAATATTCTATAGCATTAGGCAAGTTATATTTCATGCATTTATTGACTTTATCTCTTGCTTTCAAACATGGCATTTTTAATTTGAAATAAGTACTACTGACCAACTTCTGTGAATCAAAAGTCAAGTAACAGAGCACATTTCCCAAGAAATGATAGTACTTTAGTAATTTGAATCCTAGGCCAAGTATTACTATAAAAACTGGCTAAAGGCAAAGCAAGAATTGCACAACACCTCTATACACTCAATTAGATGTGAATAGTTGTGATAATACCAGGAATTCCTTCCTTTAAGACAGTCCCAGTTAATAAGTTCAAGGCAGTTAACTAATGGTGATTGGGCCTTTCACTTTCAAAGCTACACTTCCAAAATGAGTGGCTCCTGGCTTTGCATAACCCCAAGCCATAAAGCAAATGTAATTATCTTACACGAATAGCTACTCTGAAATTAGATACAAAGGCAGCTTACTTAGTTAACGTTTTTTAAAGCAGAAGATTAAGTACATTCTGGTGATATCAGAATAGAAAATAAACTTTTTCTGATGTGCTGCAAGGCACATTTCATGATTCCTACTGACATGTTGTTTCATGTGCACATTGAGACACAATACACTGCACTTCACCATTTCTGCACTAAGTTCTAAATTATTCTATAACAAATTCTGAAAACAATGCAAAGAGTGGAGAAAACACTGGGGAGAAAAAAAGAGGGGAAAGAAAAAAAGGATGATAATCTGTGTTTGAAATAAAGAGTAAATTCTAATCAAGTTCCTCCCCCTCCAGGGACCCATATTCTTCAGGGGATTTATTCCCAAACAAAGGTATACTCAAAGATTTCTGCAGACTAGAAAGAAGAGTTTGTGCATTCAATATTTTTGTAAGAAACCAGTAAACCTGAGTTTATTCAAATTCAAGTTGAGCCATAGTTGCTCTAGTTGCTCTATCTGGTGCAGTATGCTCTGTTTGAAACCTTAGGGCAGGTAAGGCTGAAGAAAGAATCCAATTAATACTCCAGGGTTTGTCAGACACATTTACAACAGTAATAACAATGTTTCCCATGTACAGGCAACAAGCAGTAATTTATGTCAAACAAATACCTGCCCACCCCTCTATTGAAGGTGCAGGAACTCCTCAGTGATTACAGCTGAACTTTCCTACAGAACCCAATTCAAGCTTATCCACAACAGAACTCTCATAAACCTTAGATATAACGTACAGACAATTCATTCTACTTTAATTACTCCCATAAGCAAATTAAGAAGAAATGGATGTGCCTTAAAAAGACTATTATGAGCACCACTAACACCAAAAAGTTGTAACAGTTTGGGGGTGGGGAGGGTAAGGGGCAAAAGGACAGAACTCCTGAAAGAAATATGTACTCTGAGGCTAAACAGATGCTTATCCATCAGGCCTCCCAGACTAAGATGGCATTCCATAATGCTTTGTGGAAGACAGAAAAGAGAATCTGAATTGTTTTAGTTCGTATTTCCCCTCAAAAAAGCCTAAATCCCTTCAAAACCCAAACAAAAAAGCCCCTCAACCTCCCCAAAACAAATCTCGGCTGTGATTGGACTGCACTGAATGATGACTGTCCCTTGTCCCAAGTTGACTCATGAACATTAAGATCAATAGATGTCTTTTACACAGCAGGTAAAAGCACTGAAGAGAACAAATTATGCCAAGCAATTTCAGTTATCTGACCACAAGCACTACTTAAACACTGTCTGGAAATAAGTGTCCTTCTTTGTAGTTGCTGCACAGAAAACACTCCTATCATCAACACCTCAGAGGTACTAACAAGCCACCCTGAGAAACCATGTTAGAAGTTACCTGGTGGACTGCATTTGCCTCGTGGTCTCTGGATCCTCAAACATCTTCACAATAGGTTCCGTTTCAGCCTGAAGCTGCTTCAGCTGTGCAACAACAGTTGTTCTCTTCTCACGCAAAGCTAAACACACAAACAAAAATATTTTTATATAATGTCTTAAGTTGTTACAGAAACCAATGTTCGGTGCTGACTTTTGAACACATCTTCCCTATTCCTACCACGGTTGTCCTCTCAGTCAAGTCACAAACCCAGAGGTATCTAACAATTCTTTGACTTAATAAAAAGCTTCTAATATTTGGTTCTTTTCCTCCTGTGTGGAGTTCTAATCAGGCCACTAAAGAGCAGGTACAGGTGGAACAGAGTCTGTATTAGACAAGGAATCTTCAGGCTTCCACTAAGGGAGAAACAACCTTTTAATTAAGTTCACTTATTCCAAGTAAACTTGGGAAAAAGTAAACAGTCTCATGATATCATTAAGATTGATTTTCTTCTGACTGATGATCAGGTTCTGAAAGCACATTCACAGAACACTAAACTGAAAATTGTCAGGAAAAATTTCAAGCAGCTCAATCTGCAAAATTATGATTTTGAGCACTCTGCATGCTTAATGGAAACATTAAGCCTTTTATGAAAAATTGGTAGGAAATAGGGTGATTATTTTACACAGATTCAAACTTCCTGACCAAGTGCTACCAATGCAGTAAAATGAAGCCTTAAATAAAATTCAGAAAAGTCTACGTGTTAAAAAAAAAAATAAGAAAAAATCACCCTGACACTGGCTATGTGACCCAAGAAACATATGGGATCAGACAAGCCAAGACCAAATCCCAGGAGAAAAATGCAGGAAATGTGAAAGTATGCCACACACCAGAACATTCAATGCCACAGTGAACCTATCAGACATTTCTTTTGTGATTTGACTAACCAGGTATTTGAACAGGACACCCAAACTGGCCAACACCATAATGGTGACCCAACCTAAATCTGACTTGCCTGATAGGAAGTGTTCCAATAAGGAGAAATTATCTCCAACTTCTGTTGACTCTTGAGATTATAAAAGAGGAAGGGAAAACAGATGAAAGAAAAACCATTCAGTTGACTTACTAAGAATACGAAAATGTTTTCCTGCGACATCTCCTGGGTGTGTAATTGTAAGTTGATCTCATGGAAGACAAGACAAAAGCAACTATAAATTGTGCAGGGACATTTCTAAGTATAACTGTGTTAAGTGAACTTAGCTTTGAGTACTTTAAACAGTGAAGTCTTAAAATCAGCATAAACTTCTAATGAAGTCAGTGATTCCACAAATAAGAACCACCTGTCTGTACACACATTCTGATAAGCGCTGACAAATGAGGATGGCACACACCAGAGAGATCCCAGAGTAAGTTAAGGCCTTTGCATAGGAAGCTGTGCAAGCAAGCACCCCAAATAACTGACTCCACGTGTGAGAACTAGCTCTGCTTATGTTAACTGACTACAAGCCACATATCAAACAATGGTAAGTCATCATATAAAAAATCCTGCCAAACTGATGATGTAAAGTCTTAGAGATGT
The DNA here is from genome assembly GCF_036250125.1 of Pseudopipra pipra. Classification (NCBI taxonomy): domain Eukaryota; kingdom Metazoa; phylum Chordata; class Aves; order Passeriformes; family Pipridae; genus Pseudopipra; species Pseudopipra pipra. The sequence goes on along the minus strand of NC_087549.1, from coordinate 18,120,483 downwards.
TTGAAAAGAGCATAAGAAAAACATTACAAGTGTGGAAATTGCTCATTTATAATGAAGGCAGACATCTCCTAGGGACAAAATTCATTCACTTTTCCTGCAGCTGTGACCTTATAACCTTAGGCAACCCGCCTAAATAACTGGCTGTAATCGGAATATCGAAGACATAGGCTTACTATTTCTTGTGCTGTTTACTACTTTAGTATTTTACTGCTAATTTACTACTTATTTACTACTGATAACAGTAATGTTCTTCAACAGTTTAGAAAAGCTGAAGCAGGGAAAGAAAGAGGAGAGCCAGGAGTTGGACTCGATGATCCCTGTGGGTCCCTTCCCACACAGCACATCATGTGATATTCACCTTCGAGATTTTTACAGCCCTGATATGCCCTTTTTAATCAGTAGAGCTGATAAGTAACCTGACAGTGAGGAAATCCTTACATCTGTTTCTTAGATTACAGAAGTGACAAACTCTGGTTCTCAAAACAAGTCCATGCATCACTGCATATATGCTCAGTACAACACCTAATGCCAGCAAAGGTTTGGTCAAATCATTGACTCCAATGTCCCAATGCTATCAGTTCTCTTCGCATCTTTCCAAAGAGATGAACTGCCATCTCTGCAGTCTAAAGGCAAGACTCAGAGGCAGAATGCAAAAGCACCCAAGTCTCTTTCTTCTAAGCTGCAGGCAAGACAGACTGTAGTCCCACTAGTTTAGAAAAAAGCGAGGAATTCCCCAAAATGAAAAAAAAAGATGGTGGATATTCAAAGACTAGGTCAGGGAAAAAAAAAGCCAAACAAAAAAAACCCCCAAACCTGAAAAAAGGAACAACAGGAAAAAAACCAAAACCAAAACACCCATAAAGGATAGAAATTACAGAAAGCAAGATAACATAATTTTCTCCTTCTCCAAGACGCTCCTCAAGAAGATAGAAATTTAAGACGTAAACCGGAAAATTCCAAAAATCATGGATAAGATAGTAAGAGATTAAGTTTCATATTAATTATAATCTTATATACAATTTATTTTCTTCTAGACAAACAGCTATCTGTATGTCGACAGAACTGAGGAAACATCTTCAGAAAAGCATCTTCAGAACCATCTTTCTCTCTCCAAAGTCTAAAAATCAGCCACACACAGACAGATTAATGGAGTTACTTACAAAGCAACTCTAGTCTTAACATACTGGATGCTTCAAAGAATAAGTCTAATGACACCAAATCATTGTGCAATAGTGTTTAATTTGACAGATGAAAAGTTAGTGCAGTGCAACATTAGGCTATACCTTTCAAGTGCTTGAAATTATCAAATCAGCATTGAAATACTTCAGACATCACTCAAAGATTATGTTCCTGACAGACCAACAAACCCAAACTTCTCAGGATTAGGGAATTCTATCTGTCTCAGTATTGCACCTCCTTTTGTTAAGGCCAAAGTTAAACTGTATTCTAGTTTTTGAATGCAACAAGTAAATTACCACTAGTTATCTATTATTTTAGATAGAAAGGTGGTAAAACAAGTTTTACATCTAAATGAGCAGCTTACCGTGTGGAATTTCATCGGAATAAAGATTTTTGTACACATCCATGGCAAAATCCACCATGTTGGTATCACTAAGGAGATCCAATTTTCCTTGGAGTAGTTCTTTTTCATTGTATATCTAAAACAGAAATTATTAACAGATTTATCTGAATAGTATTAAAGAGTTTCAATTCACATTATATAGTTATTTCTATTGCACAGTTTATACACTCTTGTACAATTGAATTGTTTTAAACACGAAATCTCACAGCTCTGTCATTAAATGTGCTTACTATAAAGCCTTTCTACATTTTCCATCTTGGCAGGATACCAAAAACTTCCTGCTATTTATGAAAGCAGGAACTTCAGAGACTAGTTAGAAGTTAAGTAACATTACTGTTCTCTTAACAGGAATAGTAATTCCTATTGCAAAAATTATATATCTATTTTAAAAAATAATAAAACCTTTGTCAGATTTTTCTTACAAAGTACTGAACACTTTCCACAAAATAAAATGCTGAACAGTGCAGACTAGTTAAATTATTTAAAGTGGATCTCAGAAGAGATGCTCAGGATTAAATTTATAATTTAATTGCAGCACAGATTAATCTAAAATATGCTGCTAGGTCTAAAGCATAGGAATAAATTTAGAGTAGCTGTATAACTGGATAGTGTGCTTTTGTACTTGTCAAACTCTTTTTTAGAGATCCTACCCCATAATTTAGCAGTGAGTTGCAAACTGCTCTTAGGTCTTCAAGATGGACGTGAGGGCCAAATCTGGAGTATTCCTCAAAAATACGTTCGCACAAGAGCTGTATTACAACTCACCACACCACATTATGGACATCTCAAATATAGAACCTGCAAGTTTAACTGGGCTCTGAATGCTGTGTTATTCAAGATTAACACTAAAAAATAAGTCTTTTTAACTAACTTGAGCCGACTTACAAATGCTAAAATAGTACAAATGCCCCCAAGATGACAGACATTAAGGAAAATCCACGTGCTAGACACAACAACTAGTTAGGTCAAGTCTCGATATATGCATGGTCTATCATTTAAATTTCTGAAGGCTAAAAAACTATCTATTTTAAATTCAAAACTTATGTCATTTAACGCATTTTGCTTCCACTTTAAAGTAGCTCAGACGAGTACTTCGTACACTTTAGGCTAAACTCTTATCAGTCTACACTATCTTCAGCATTATTTGGTTCTCTGTAGCAATAAAACTTCGAAATATATATAAGAAAACCAATAAGAGATAACTCTAGAACGGACTTGACATTTGTTCTCAACACAAATTTGTGATGACAAGGGTTTCAAATTGGAGTTAATCAGCGACACTGGCGCAGGCCCACAGACCGCCCTGAGCTCCGCGGCCGCGGGGGTGTCCCTCGCTGTGGGAGTACACCTGCGGCTGCGAGAGAGAGCTTTCGCTCTTCTCTTCATCGAACACTGGGGAGGGAAAGACACTGCGCCAAACCCGAGGAAGGAGGAAGCGCAGAAGGAGCTCAGCGCTGCCCGCACACGAGCGGCCAGGGCGCTGCGCAGCGGGACCAGGGACCGGCCCCCCCAGGCCCCTCTCGGCCCTGCTCCCGTCCCGCCCCGCCCGGAGCAGTCCCACACGCCTCGCCCTCGACCCACGAGACGCAGGAGCCCCGAGCCCCTCCCTGCGGAGGCTCTGAGTCCCCCACGGGCCAGGCCCGGCCCGCGCGGCGCCGGAGGAAAGCGCGCCAGGCCCACAGGAGGCACCGTCAGCTTCTGCAGAGCCTGCCGCTTTCCCGCTCCCGCAGCCGGCTCTCCAGCCCCTGGGACAGCCACGTACCTCCTTGACGGAGAGGAACTCCAGCAGCGGGAAGACCAGGTGCCGGTCCAAGAAGTGCGCGATGCGAGTAGTCAGGTCGTACTCCGCCATCTTGGCGCCGGCAGACAGAGGGGGGGCCGGAACGCGGCTCTTTGTGCTCGCTGCGCCTGCGCGGCCCTGCCCGGCCCCGCGCGGCAGCGGCGGCGCCTGCGCGGTGCGGCCCGTGTGTGTGACGGGTTGCGGGGGGGGCTCTGGAGGGTCCCGGAGAGGAGCCGAAGGAGGGAAGCGGTGTTTGGGCCGAATCCTGCCGGGTCCCTGTCAAACGGTCCCGCTCCTGTGTCCCCGGCGGCTGTGGGGCCCGTTTCGGTGCGCGCTGTGGGGCCAGGGCCCTTTGGGGCCAGGACAGGGCCCTGTCCTCGCCTCGGGCTGGGTGAAGGCGCCAGTGGAAAGTGAGCAGGTCCTGAGGAACGTTTTGTGTCCTGTGGCAGGTCCAGCTTAATAAAGAGGGATTTCTGGAGAGGTGAATGTCTCCTGAAAGTGTTACAGAGGAGCTGTGAGGTGTGAGTCCAGCCCCCCCACTCTGTGCTCCGTCTGAGAGCTTGACTTGATTTAATCTGGTAAAGAGGATCTGAAAAGGAGTCTAAGCTGTCCTTGGCACCAAGTGAAAAGGTTAAGTATTGTTCCATGTTGGCCATGGTTCCAAGCCGTCAGTGGTGAGGCCGTGCCAGATGGGCTGCAGTCAGGAGGTTGGGAAGCTGCTGGACAATGGCTTACCCAGGGAAATCCAGGCAAGTGCAGAAATGGAAGAATGGCTAATATGGATGATAACTTGCCTATTTCTTGTAGCCAGAGTAGGGAAGCACTGGTACTGGCTGCCCAGGGAAATTTTGAGTCACCATTCCTGTAGGTACTTAAAAGACGTAGATGTGGCACACAGGGACATGGTTTAACAGTGGATTTGGTGTGGTTGGCCCAGATCTAAGCGGTCTTTTTCAACCTAAATGATTCTGTGATTCAATACGTTGTTAACTCACCAGAACGCTGAAAGATATAAAAGGTATGTTTAGTTTTATACTTGATAAGTTTTCTGCTGATTTTTATCAGGACACACAGTTGGTTCTAGTGAGTCAAGCCTCATCTCTTTACACGTTAAGTGTGACTAAAACCTTTGTCACGAGGAAACTTTTTCTTTTCTGGGCAGAGGCATTAAATAATTTGCTTAGTGATTCATATAACTACAGACTGTGTCTATGGTAGCTACAGTAGCTGTTTATGCAGAATAGCGAGTTAATACAGTTGAAGTACAGGTTAGTTCAAAACTTGTCTGGTTTATTTTAATGTTAATGGGAGATGAGAAATAAGGAGGCCTTATTTTTATGAGGCCATTCTTCAGGCAGCTAGTGATGTTCTCCCTACCTCAACAGAAAGATGTAAAGGCTACAGAATTAAGGATATGACAGGCTGGTTTTTAGACATAAGTCTTCATTGCTGCTCCATGATTACAGTGGTAGAAGGTGCTCCATAAGTGAAAAAAAGTATGCAGAATGAATTAAGTCTGTTCTTCAAATGACTCCAGTTATTAACATTTTTGTATAAATCTGTGGTGTGTGTAATTTTGTATTAGTAATGCTCTTCTTGGGATATCATCTGTAAGAAAGAATCCCTCTTTTATCTGCAAGACGACTTTGTATTTTTCATAGTAATTGTAGATATCATTGAACTTGAAAAGGTACCTACGTATTGCTGATGACATACATTATCTCTGATGGTGAAAACTATCTCCCTGTATTACTTTGCCCATTGTAACCATGTGGGTTTCACCGAGGCCTGTTCAAAGTTGCTGTTGGTTGTTCCTCCTCATGGCAGTGAGGTTACAGAGCTGCCAGTGGAACACAGGCTGTGGAGGTGCCAGTGGAAGACCCTCAGGACTACAAAAGGCTGAAGCATCCAAGGCACCAGGCAGTGCTCAATTCCAGTTGATGAGTGACTGTCTGCAAGACATAACTGCAGTACTGAGAGGAAAGGTGTAAAGAACTAGCTGGGGAGAACCTGTTAGAGAAAGACCGTTACAATATTGTACAAAGGGGAAGTGTCAGGAAAACTGTCTTAAATTCCCCAAGTGAAATGTACTCTGTGCTGAGGACTCCTCTTCTGAGAAAAGAAGAGCATGTCTAAACTGCTTTAGCCATATGATCTACTGAAATAGCTACAGCCTGGTGAAAATTGTTCTGAAATACATTTAAGCTTTCATGGCAAAGCAGTCTTAGCCAGACTTAATTGAATAGCAGGAAAATTGAGTTTATTTTGAACTCTTGCACAGACATCTGACTGAGGAATTATACAAGTTATAGTGACTTCTAGGCCAAATTTTATTTTGACATAGACTGGGATTGAGGTTGAAGTGCTTTAACCTAGTGAAGTGCTTCCCTTCTGGAAATTCAGTTCACTGTACTTCAGATTTCTACTTTAGTTCATGAAATAAAAGCCACTTGGCTAGAATTATCTGGAAGAATATTTTAAGAAAGTCAACAGGAATGTATCTTGCTTGAGCTGGGTCTTTTGATTTCATAATTCTTAAATAGCGAGGAAATTTTGTCGAAAGGATTCCTTTTACATAATTGGTTGTTATTTATCTTATTGTTAACACAACAGTGGAATCCAACATTCTTTGAATTGTTAGAAGTAAATAATCACTATGAAATCATAATAAAATATATTTCTGTCTCACATTATCAAAGGGAAATTGCATCTATTAAGTTCTACATCCTTTGATATGATCCAACTCTTATCTAACTTGTTTAATTTTTTATTTCTTCTATTTGTTTTCAGAAATTATATTTCTGTCTTTTTTCTTTTGACTTTGTTTATATCTGAAAAAGAGTTTTAAATCCTGCATTGCATAAATATTTCTACACTTGTTAAAATAGAAATATTTCTAAAATCCAGAATATGACATCTACGAGAATTAATTGCTGTCACCTATTTCTGGATAGCATTCAAATTTGCACTAAGGGTATCTTATAATTCATCTGAATCATCATAAAAAAATTATTATGTTGATGTGCTTTCAAACTATTTGAAAAAAAAAATATTAAGGAAACACAAGAGTTCAAAATGCAAGTAGTGGAAAGTGGCCCAGCAGAAAAAGACCTGGAGGAGCTGGCCAGCAATTAGCTGAACACGAGCCAGCAGTGTGTCCAAGTGGCCAAGAAGGCCAATGGCATCTTGGCCTGTATCAGGAATAGTGTGGCCAGCAGGATGAGGGGAGTGATTCTTCCCCAGTGCTTGGCAATGGTGAGGCCACACCTCGAGTGCTGTGTCCAGTTCTGGGCCTCTCAGCTCAGGAAGGATATTGAGGTGCTGGAGCATGTCAAGAGAAGGGCAACAAAGCTGGTGAAGGATCTGGAGCACAAGTCCTTAGGGGAGTGGCTGAAGGAGCTGGGGTTGTTTAGTCTGGAGGAGGTTCAGGGGTGACCTTATCACTCTCTACATGAAAGGAGGTTGGAGCCAGGTGGGGATCGATCTCTTCTTCCAGGTAACAAGTGACAGGACAAGAGGACACAGTCTTAAGCTGCACCAGGGGAGGTTTAGGTTGGACATTAGAAAGAAATTCTTCACAGAAAGGGTGATTAGACATTGGAATGGGCTGCCCAGGGAGGTGGTGGAGTCACTGTTTCTGGAGGTGTTTGAGGAAAGACTGGTTGTGGCACTCAGTGCCATGATGATGTTCGGTGGTAGGTTGGACTTGATGATCTCAGAGGTCTTTTCCATCCTGATTGATTCTATTATTCTGTACCACATTAAAACTTTTCAATTATTTGATATACTTTTTCTAGTTTAAGGATATTAGTAAAGAACTTGTGTAATGGAATTATAATTAAATTAGTGGAGTTACTCTGCATTTGTATTAGTGGAATGTGTATAAGCAGGTTTTCCTCACTTGAAAGTATGACCATATTAAGAAGCTGAGGGCGGCAATGCTTACCTGGTGGTACTTTACCAATGAGTGGTGTTAGGCTCTGTCTTCAGCTTCCAAGGTGATATTTTCTGTATTTTTGGAAATATTTCCCTTATAAAAAATCCCAAACAGTTTATGAAACTATTGTGTTGCAAGGTTCATGGTTAATTTGAATCAAGTGAACATTTGAATAGAAATCAGGCTAATAAATTCTTTTTCAGAGTTTCAGCCAAACTTAGGTTTTTGTAAAATAGGTAAATGAAACACTTTCCCCTCCCCTCCACTAAGGTGATGGGGAAGAACAGACAAAGCCAGGAGATAGTTATTTCATATGGAAAGGGGTTTTATGTTTACATTGCACTTGCAGGGAAAAATATTCCGTTTCTCATGCCTTATAGATACAAAACACCTGTCAGAATAAAAGAGGTGAATCTCTTACACATGTAGATGTCTCTGCTGACTGACATCCTCTTAAAGATTACATCATGTATCATAATATACTGACACATGATAGGGTTAAAATTATAGTTGTGAAGAAAAGCATATGTTTCATGGCTTTGGGCTTGTTCTTGGTCTATTACCTTGATTTTTTTAGAGAATACAGTAATATCAAAGAAATGGAGGGGGGAACCTTTTACATAGAAATAGTCTCTACCTTTCCACCCTGTGGTACAATTTTGATTTTGTTTGTCAAGGTAACAAGAAAAGGTAGAAGAAAGTAATTTTATTTGAAAATAACAAATGCATCTTCAGTGTTACCAGCTTGTCCAATTCTGTGCTTTCAAGAGAGACTTTAAAGGCTTGTTGTAAGGTAGAACTATGTCTGGGAATTAGAGAGTACTTCAGTGAGCTTAGATGGATTGCTAAGGAATAAATGAATTTGGCTCTGTAAGTATGATATAGTGTACTTTAAATATACAAAACAAGTCAGAGGAAATTGTAAGTAAAGCTTTTTATCCCAGAGTATTGGAATCAGTGAGGAAAGGCATAATTTAATCTCAGATCTTTATTGTTGGTGATGATGGATGAGCATGAAAAAAACAGCTTTGCTTTCCAACCCCAAGTTGTTCACAGGAGAAAGATTGGGAGAAAAACCGTTGGAGTTCAAGTATACTCAAGTTGGAGATCAGAGGAAAAATGAGACTTTTCAAAATAAGCATGTTCTAAGGTTATTTTTCAAAATAGCTTTATACATTAAGGGGTACAATTGTTCATGCATTAAGTAATTTAATTACGCCATACTCTTTTGTGGAGTTTTCCAAAAGCACTATATGCCTTTGCTAACCTGTTGTCTATCTCTCCGTCAATCTTGCCATCCGAGGAGATGAGGCTGCCTAGGTAATTAAACTGCTGGACTGATTTGAGCTCTGATTGGCCAGTGGTGATGTGGGGATGATGGGGGACTTCCTGAGGTGCAGGTTGATGGAGGACCTCTGTCTTCTTTAAGCTGACTTCCAGCCCAAAGAGCTCAGCAGCGTCGGCAAAGCAGGATGTTAAACGCTGCAGAGCTGCTTCTGTGTGGGCAACAAGGGCGGCGTCATCAGCATAAAGCAGCTCCCGGACAAGATGGTTTAAGGTCTTGGTGTGGGCCTTCAATCGCCTTAGGTTGAATAGACTTCCATCAGTACGATATCGAATGTAGATACCGTCCTGATCCTCGAGGTCTGCCGTGGCCCTTTGGAGCATCATGCTAAAGAAGACGGTGAATAGGGTAGGAGCGAGAACGCAGCCTTGTTTCACACCATACCGCCACCACCTGCGTCTCCTAGAACAGTTCCATCAATGCTGCCTCCGTACAATCCTAAACATCCACTGGTCAGACTTTGTGACCAATACATCTGTTTTAGAACAAGAAGCAGTCACAAGTATTGAGGCCATGTTGTTGAGATGAAGGATGAAGGACCACCGCCTCCCTAAGATCTTGCTTTATGGTGAACTTGCCACTGGCTACCGCAAGAGAGGAGCCCTGAAGAAAAGATACAAGGACTCCCTGAAACAACATCTCAGCCTTGGCCATATTGATCAACATCACTGGTCCACTCTGGCCTCCAATTGGGAGGCCTGGAGACACACCATCTATAACGCTGCTGTCTCCTTTGAGAACACACGCAGGATCACCCTTGAGGAGAAAAGGCAACGCAGAAAGAACCGTGTATTGCAGAATACACCATCTAAGGAGTCTTTCTGCTGTGCCTTTTGCAATCGGATATGTCTGTCACGTATTGGCCTCATAAGCCACCAGCGTGCCTGTAACAAATGTGGATAGAGCCTTCCCAAATCTTCGTTCGTGAAGCCTAGCCATGAAGTAATTTAAAATTGTTACTCCTCTGATTTATTAAAAAAAAAAAAAAAAGAAAAGGGAAATAAAAGGGAGAGTTAAAAGGGAAATTTTCCCAGTGGGAAATATTTTTGTATTTTATATCCCCAGGAAGTATTTGGGAAAAATAATAGGCTATTTTGAAAAAGTTTCAATATAATGAGCGAGCAACAACTTGTAGTAAATATTATTTTGTAAGTTATGTAAGAACACTCCGTGCTGATGAACAGCCAGCAACTTTCTGTATATTCTTTTTCCGTCCTTGACTGTTGGATCAGTTTAGGTTCAGTCATGAAATATTAAACATTTGTGGAATGATTGTACAGGAAAATCTGAGTTGAAGGTGACACAGATATTTATATCACCAGGTTTTTTGAAACAATCATTTAAAAACCGTCTGAAGTTGATATAAACCTGGTTGTAGCCATGAGTTTCATGACCTCTGTTCTGTTAAATGGTCTCTTTTTTTTGTCTCAGATACATTTTCTGTCTGGATTTAAAAATTTGCTTTCCTTTTCATTGCACAGCAAATGGAGCTTAAAACTATCTTAGCTTAAGATGTTTACCTCCAAGTGATAGTATTTTAAAATCTTTTAAAAATCTTTTTAATACATAGAAAATCAAGAGGATATTTGTTTTATGAGGACTTGAGTAAAAGTGTTGTGAACTTCAAGCATTATGTATCAAGTGGGTGCATTTCTTGAAATGGAAGATATTCTTTGAGCTTTTTCCGAGTAAGGGAGGGTAAAACGATTTTTTGTCACATTGATGTATGTGAGATAGTACCTGCAGAAGTTTACCAATTTGTGAGGAAATAATTTTCACTGTGTTTTCATCTTTTATTATATTGTAAGTTTTTTATTGCTACTTTATTTAGTACTGCATTCGTTTCTTTATTTCATTACTGCATTATTGATCATCTTCCTTTTAGTAATTACTGCACATTATGGAGACTATATTGCTCTAATAGGGGCTGCAAATATGTAACATTCATAACCCTGAATTTGACTCATAAGTACAAGATTGTAAAGTACCCAGATTTAAACATTGCATGCCCTGCTTGCCATCTAGATTCATTAGAAACTGGTCAGCTCCAACCCAGAGGTCTACAGCTCTTAACATAAGCATGGCACAGCCTTCTTGGAAGCCCTGCTAACTGGAGCACAAATAGATAGATCAATCCCACAATAAACTAATGCTCAAGTAAGTCCCCCCAAGAGCTTATGGGGAGAAACAGGGAAAGAGAGATTTATAATGCTTCATACATGATCCATCTTTTTCAGCTTCAAAATCCATAGCTTTGTAATCAGGTGGTGGACCTGGCCAAAAACTTCATGTCAGAAAACAGTTCAGAATCAGAACAAAGTGGAAGGGAGCTGTATCTCTTCTCTTTTTTTTTCCACTTTCTTTTTTTTTTTTTTTTTTAAATAAGCCAGCCCACTGGCTTAGGTTGCCAAATAGGTCATTTAGTCTCCCAGAAGGATGAGGTAGTGTTCTTTTGCACCAAGACTAAATTTTAAGAGAAGAGAGTTGTTGGGTTTCTGTCTGGGCAAGTGGGCAAGACAGGTATGGTGTTGTGGACAAATGGTCTGGACATTCATTTCAGGTAACTTAGAAAGAGCTTACAATGAAAAACAGAGATACTCTTTAAATGTGTTTCCCTGGCAGCTGCATATTTACCTGCATTTACTGAAGGAATAATCTTTCATTTCTGAGGATTGTTGTTAATCACTCTGCTGTCAGCCTGCTCAGTTAATTGGAGTCCATTCTCCTGCCCCATTCTGTTGCAGGACAGGACTGGGCCTGGCAATTCTGGTTCTACCTGCTTGCAGTAGCTTCACAGAAGTGAGTAGCTTGGAAAAGGGTGGTGGTGAACACTTGTAGGTAGTGCTAGGTGCCTTTACTGTGAGAGCCTCTGGGGTATATAAAGTGGATTTAAGGGCAATCCGGAGATATCATATGAGCATGCTGTATAAATACAGTATATTTCATGTTTGGGTACCTTATTCAGGAGGTCATGGTAATGGTTACAGTCACCATGGCAAATCCTACAAGAAACTATTCAAATCAGTCTAATACATCCACGGCCTTGTGCATCAGTGTCAAACAGACAGCATTTGCTCCGAAAGGATGGGACTCCACTACAGGCTGCAGGATACTACCCTGTAATGTTCATGGGCAAGGCAGAGGAACCAACAGCCCATAGTGGATCTGGTTACTTGGGTTCATTCAAGAACCAACCAGGTTAGTGGTTTTACCCTATTAGATTAACTCATACACCCTTGCTTGCCCACAGCATTATGTTCAGTAGGTCTTGACTTCCTTTCCCAGCAGGGAGGTCATGGCTGGTCCAGGAATGCTGGAGGCAAAGTTGGATTGTGGTGTGCTGCTCCTCATGGCTACTGCCCTCAGGCATTACAGACCAAGGTCCCTGAGCACCCCCTGGCAGTTATTTCCACACATACCCCCTGACCCCTGGGATCTTTCCTCCAGCTGGGATTTCCACTGCCTTCTTTCCAGGCCCCTTTCTTCTCTCCAAATCCATGTCTTTTTTTTTCAGGAACCCTTCTTTGAGGCCCCTAGCCTCCCGTTTTCTCAAGTAGTTTGTGTAGAAACACAATGCATGATCGGCCTCCTAATTGGGGGTTCTGTCTCTGCATTAATTGAAGGAGTTGGGTTGTGCCACTCTTCAGTCACAATGTTATCAAAATTTGTAGCCAGATTGTACTGGTTACCAGTAGGAAGCAGCAGTCTTCCTGAGAGTTCAAAAATTCAGTTTCAGATATTCACACAGGTATAGACGTGGTTATCACCTGCCTCCTAGTGCTTAAATTTTTTTTCCTACAGCAATAATGCACCAAAGATGCCTGAAAATACAAAAAGAAACCATCACTGTTCTCGGGCTTTGTCCATGGGAAGTGGACTGCGTCACCATGCTAACCACAAGAAAAACATTCCAGTCTTACAGTGTTCCCTGTACTCATCTCAAATTAACTTCTCTAGGAGGGATAACATTTTAGGCGCATTTGTTGAGGAGGAAAATTGAAGCAGGGAGATGATAAAGACTTACTGAGAGCTAGCACAATAGATTGGTGGCAGGACTAGGGAAAGAGGAAAAGATCTGACCTCACTCTGGTCTCTCGGAGTACTTAATTGTTGTAGGGGCCTCCAGTCGGTAATGAGTCTAAGACAGTGGAAAGCACAATTTCTCACGGGGGCGGGGGTTGTGGTGAAGATGTTCATTTCTCTCCTTTTGTTCAAGAGCTGTCTTTGAAGGCATTGTTCTTCCACAGCTGCAGTAGCCTACATTCATTGTGATAATTGTGGGACAATACGTAGAATGGATGATTGATACGTGAGATAAAGTTGTGTAAGAATATTACTAGACGATCATATGGAGATAATAAATTACACAAGGACAGCTCAAAGAAATAAGCTAAGGACAATTTTAGTAGGGTACAATGTGGGAGATGGTACAGCAGATCCAAATAAGGAGGAAAATGAGTAAGAGAAACACCAACTAAAACATTTACTGGAGCAAATCACATAACAGGACATGAGTGGAAGTACTACAGGTAGGTGTAAGTAGCTCATGGGCAGAAAAGGAAACAAATTCTCTGTGCTCATGAAGACGCATCATGACGCACCATGTCATCTTTTTTCCGTATCAGAAGGAGGTGTTAAGTGCACTTTTTTCCTTTGGTAGGAAATCCAGGTGTACAGGCAGAGTCTGGATATTTAGACAGTTGGGACTGAGAGACACCACAAAGCTTGCAGATCGCTCTGGACACATCCAAGGAGGCAAGAAGGTGCCACAGTAGAAAGATTGCTACCTTACAAAATGTGAGGTAAATTCAATGTTTTCTAAGCAGAGCACGTTTGTGTGTACTTACCTGAAGGGTGTAGGATATAGAAAGCAGTGAGCTGGCAAAATTCAGTTTGAGTTTGATTTTGTTTTTATTTATTTTCGAGGCACCCTTTATAAATTTGTTACCAGCTTCATGTTAAGGCTTTTGAGAGACAGCCTTTCTTACATTTTCCAACTCTTCTCGCTATTTATCAATCATACTGTATGGCCTCAACAGTTGGAACTCTCAGCGAATTTAGTTTTAAGAGCATCTTGAAAAATTTTGTAACAAGTTAAAAGAGTGAGTAAAAAAGGGAAGATGCCGCCTGCAGTGAGGAGAAATTAGTGCTACTAAAGGAGTATCTGAAGATACCAACTTGTTGTTAACATCCATCTAGTGCTTAACTCAAGTTTTTTAGCAGATGTGTAATAAACATGGCTGCTTTAGGAATATGCAGTTTGAAGGAGAAATGGTTTAGGCACTGTTGTTAAATGATCACCCTGTGGTCATGGGCTTCTCTTCCCTCTGAGAACAATAGCTACACACTAGTGCTGTGGTTACCTCTCTGAGCTGGCTCAAAATCCCCATCTAAATGCAGCCTCAGCCAGGAAGGTGAAGGGAAAGCTGACTTTCCTTTCTTACTGTAGTACTTCTAATACAATGTTAATCCGTACAATTGGTATTACTGTTTTCAGTAAACAGACTATAATGTCTTAGATCTCAGTAATTATTCCCTCCTTGCCTAACAAGACTGGTATTTCTAAATGTCTGGTATATGCTGTAGACTAGTCTTCTGTGGCACGGTATAATCTTATGGAGTTTGATCCAAACTTGCTGAAGCCAGTGGGATGTGTCAGTTGAATTCAGTGGTTTTTGGAGAGTCAGAGGATTTGGACCAGAGCATTAGCATAACAGATAATACTGCCTGCAGCAGTACAGCATTTTCCCCACTATACTAAATCACCTTAAGATATTTAAAGAGGTCTGATTTTTCTTCCCTTCCCAAAATACTGAAAATATTTCAGTTGCCTATGCTAATCTTTTACAATATTGTCATTTCAGAAATACAGGCATCATGAGCTACATAAAGGCAAAGAATGTTGTAAAAGTTATACATTTTAAATTTTGAAGCAACGTGCATGCATGATGTTATATGTTAAGTTTCGTCCCCTAGGGAAGGTGTGTGTGTGATTTTTGTTTTGTTTTTTTTTTTTTGGTTGGTTGTTTTTTTCAAGCTTAGTTATTAGGCCCTGAAAAATGGAAGTGCTGATATAATCTGAAATAGTATTTCCTGAAGGGCCCTGCTAGAGCAATATTCTAAGAGTTTAATAAGTCCCGTTGTGAGAGTCATTTGTCATTTTATCCCTACAGGCAAATTTGTAAAGGTTAGTGAGGGTTATTTGTCAAAGTTAAATGCTGCTTAAAATTCTGCTTCCAAAAAGCAAGCATTTTATAAATATTCCTAGTTGTCCTCTTCAGATTATCTTCATAAAAACAGTTTTGAATAGGGTAGATGGGGAAGAAATTGTCTCAAGTGAATTGTTCATATGCTTCCTTAATTATGACTATTTTTCTGTATAAATAGCTTCAGCTGAGCTTGCACAGTTTTAGTCAAAAAATTAGGATAGTCTGTGTATAAAAACTGTCTGTGCCAATAGCCAATACTTGGAAAAATGCAGGTATTTTAAATAGGTTTGGTTTAAAAGGGGAAATTACTGTATTGGTGGCTAAAAGTGTAGGAATTGTGTATGTTGCTCTTTGTTCTCTAGATGTGAATGATGTTCTGCAATTCCAAAATGTTGTCAGTATATGTTTCAAATATATATACTTGTAGATAGAAATTAAGCTTCCAGTCTAGTGAATTTCCCCTACTTAACTGTATTAGGATTTAATAAAGTTTCCATATACAAAGTATTTCCAATAGTAGGGAAAAGGCTTATACAAGAACTCTGCCTTTGTAGTAGCAAAATGATTTGTGGTTATTTCTTTTTAACATGTTCTTTAAAGCATAATTGTATGAAAATATCTACAAATGAAAATCATATTCCCCCGAACTACAGCATTAACATTTTACAGGGAGGTAAGAACTTCTCTCCTTTTAATTAGAGCAATCTAGGTTTTTCTTTGTATTTTTCATCAAGTTACTAGTTATTTTTCTGACAGTGCAAAACTGGAGAGTTTAGATGGTTGAATTCTCAGTAAGCCTGTCGTAGGCTTATAGAATCTGATTTAAAGTAGCCATTAGAGAAGTGATAGTCTTTCTGTGTAACTTGATAACCAGTCACCCCAGTTCATAAATACTGAAACAAAAAAGGGAGTGCTTATTTTCCTGAACTTTTTAATCAACAAACTCTTCCCTAAAGATGGATCAAATCCTCTTTTTTTAATTTATTCAGCATAAATGAATTAAATTGAAACCTGATTAGCCCACAGTTGGGAGAATCTCTCTGCAATGACTTGGAACACTTGCTAGGGATTAACCTCAAATCCCAGGCACTGTATTCTTCTGCACTGCCTTTTCTAGTAGCATCATTTGTTCATGGTAAGAGACTTTAGAGTCCTTCTTTTAGAGGCTACTGAAAGACTTATGTGCCTTTCACCTTTCACCATAAAAGCATTTTAAAATGCTTAAATGTTATGATTGGACTCAACAATTCACCAGTAAGAATTTTCTGAGAATTAGTTTGTGATTCAGTATTTATGAAGCCGAGTGTATGAGTTGCACAAAGGTATTATTATTTTACTCTAAGCAGTAGAAGAATTGCCATGATTGTAAAGTAGTAATTCCATTAGCTTGCTGTCAAAGCTATGCCCGCGTCTTTTCTGCGAAAGACAAAAGCCCTTGTGAAAGTGCTTGCTCATTATCGAGAAATAATAGGATACTATGCAGTTAAGTATGACAAGTTTTATTCTTACATCAACAATATGTTAATGATAAGCATAACATGAGCCTGTTGACAGACTGATTCTTCAGAACAATCATTCTATGTCAAGTGTTTTTAGAAATTTTATGAAGAGGTCTCATTTTTAAGGCCAGATCACAACCAAAAGGTGGCAGTATTCTATTCAATATTCATTTGTAAAACAGTATAAAAATGCATATATTTATTGACACTTTTCTTCTAATATCAGATCAAACTGGATGATTGTATCCTAAAAATAATGTCGGTTTATGAAAAGGACTTATTTAGAATGAAAGTAGAAATTAAATTTGTTGCTTATACCTTAAAGCTCACAAAAAATAATCTAGTACATAAATTTTAATTATTAGGTGTTTAGTGTTTCACGTGATACCTACATTGTTGCTAAAAGATAACTTTGGGGCCTGAGTGTTTTTATGGAGTGTGTAAGAGCATTAGAACTTTTTCTGTAAGTGTTGGCAGACTTAAATCATTTTTCCTTCAGAAAGAAAGAAATTAATCTCCACATGCTTTTAATATGAGCCAAAACTTCTGCATTAAAAACAATTTGTTTTATACACCCTAGAGATTCGTAATATTTTTCATAAAGTAAGTGCTGGCTTTTTTGTGCTGAGACAACAGTAAGTTGAAGAATTGTTGAAATATTGCTTTTCCTGCCTGCCAAGTTGTTTAGCTTTACATCAGCGGTTTGTGTCAGAATACTGTGGGATTAAAGTTTGAATATTAGTGGGAGAGAATGCCTGCAAGTGCAATTATGTTCAAGCAAATGTTTCCCTGTAAATCTTGATCCATAGTTACATCAGATGTAAATACGAATTTACTGTAGTTACAGAATAAGTTTAAGCCCAATACAGTAAATATTTTATTTTAATATGAAATACTTAAAAAAATCACTTCTTGTTGCAGTCTTTTAGAAATATTTAAGAATCAAAGACCTAGTCCCCAAATATTGGCCAGTCCATTTTTCTGTTAGTATTTTCCATCTTTTTTTTCAGTGTTGAAAAATTTTGATAAACGTATGTGAGATAGAAGAATTCAGTGGGCAGGACCTGGGAAATGGTACTGCTTTTTAATATGCTTCCATATTCACCTCCAGTAGAGTATAAATCACACCTATCAATCTTTTGTAATGTCAAGCAAAACCTGGTACAGTTCCTGAGGGCACTGGAATTAATAAGCCTTTTGGTACATCACTGCCTTCATTTTCTGCAATAGCCCATTCACTGCATCTCTGAGGGCAGTTACTTTTTCCAGAAAAAACGAGGAAACACATTTTTCTTCAAGAATCATTTTGGTGTTCTCACATGGACAAGACAGTGATGTGAAATTTAATTCTTTGTGTAATCAAATGAGGCAGAGCATTATATCAGTAACACAAACTCAGGAAACATCATGAAGGTAAGGATGAAGGTATTGGACAAATGTAGTTGGATACCACAGATATAACTAAGAGACCAAAATGGATGATGTTGTTTTTTCAGCAACAACTCATCAGTTTTTAACAAAAAGTCCTAAGGAAGTACAAGTGTGGAAATGCTGACTTCCCTTATAATGTTTCCTGCTGGGCTCCAGTGTTTGTGATCCATCTGCTTCTAGAGTCCATTCCCAAAGAGTATTTTAGAAAAGCTTACTTGTAGAGAAAGGCCTAGAAATTTCCTGAAATTATTCTGGGAACAAATCCAGATAGTGAAAACTCTGGGTATATTCTTCTATGTTGATATCAAAAAGAACCATTGCTTATGGCAGTGTGTTCCCAAGATATTGAATATATCCCTGGAGGAGCGGAGGGAAATCCTCTCAGCGGTGTGTCACATTTTAAGGAAATTTGATCAGAAAGCACAGCACAACTACAGCAATAATATTTTTACATTACAGTTCAAATTGTGTAAGCACATCTACATCTAAAAGCTGTGGCATACACTTTCAATAAAGTGTAGTTGTTGCAATGGGCATCATGTAGGTTTATGCATGTGCAATTACCTAAGAGAGCAGATGATGCTCGCTGTTTTCTTCCTATAATTAAACGAGCAGGGGTTCATGCATGCAGGTATTACCCTTAGCAGTAAAGTTCTTTGTGATCATATATAAGTAGAGCTTTAGATTGAAGTTTTGTCTGCTAAGAGAAGGATGAGCTCCCTGAGCAGAACAGAAGAAGCAGGGGAAGTATTTGAACGGTTTTTGTGTTCATGCATGGGGAGAGGTTTGCATCTAGAAATGTGTGTGCTCTATACAATATACTTGCTGCTGTGGATGGCCTGTGCCTGTGCACTTGTTTCTAGGGGCTGCTCGTTCTGCTCTTTAGAGAGGCTGTAATTTCCTCTTGGACTTCTGCCTTTGCCAACACCCTGTTTTGTCTCTGTGCCAAATGCAGCCATGGGTGGAATGGAGGAGGCCGTGCTCAGGGATGGCCATTCCTTAAGTATATGTGTTGCATCACATATTGCTCATCCAGTAAGAGTTATCCCTAAGTCTTGCTGATACTTCATTAAAAATATAACTGACTTGCAAATTTTTGTCCTCTGTGTTCTTCCAAGAAAAACTTGTGATGTGCGATAAATTAGCAGTTACTACAGAAGTGTGCTGGTGTTTCTGCAGTAGACCTTTCAGAGCTAGATTCCCAGCAGTGCTTCCAAGCTTCAGTTCTAATTGAACATACTTGTTTTACTTTAAAATATATTAACTGGTGGGCAAAACTTGCCAAAATCTAGTTTATTATATTTGTATGCCTCTACTCAGGATTGCTTTTGGTGAATAAAGGCAGGGCAAGACATAGTTTCTAGGAAATTTTGTGTCTCTAAGTGGTTTTGATACTATTTAACTTGGGCATAAAATGCAAATCAATCTACAAGGGAAATATAATTCTTATGAAACAGTGCCCAGATCTCTTGGAAGTTATAGGGAGACTTTTCAGGGACTGAAATAGAGTTGCGTACGCCAGCATCTCCTTTGAAGATGTTGTTAATGATGCCATTGCTAAAGAAAATAGAATGTGGCATTGATCCTGTGCTGTTTGTGTGCTCTGAAGTTGCTGTGAAGTAATAGAAACTGCAATTTTTTCCTAACATTTATTTGTGGCACTCAGGTTTACTGTGCACATGTCCTTCATGGCACACAAGCAAGAGCCCAGTACTGGTTTTACAAGAAAATGCTGTTTATATTGGAGATTATTGGAGATGGTAGTCCAGATTCTGTAGCACTGTCATCCTCTGCTTCTGGTTTTTGAGATTACTCAGATCATGTATTTTGAAGAAATACATCATGTACTTAATATATATTTTTCTCTAGAGGATTAGGGGGTTTTGTTTTAAGGGCTGCTTTTCATTGTGTTGTATTATTGTAGTATTTTATCTTTTCATTTTTCTACCTAAAATTTAGAATGCTTTCAGGACATTTTTCTATTTTAGGAGAAATTCCTAATTTACAATTTTTAGTAGCACTGTACAAGGGATAAATATCTTGTTCTATTTATCACATTCTTCCTTCAGGTGTGGATAGGGAGGACTTGAAGGAGGATTATTCCTTGCTGGAGCTTTGAACTGGCATCCTCTAGTGGAGCCTTTAGCAGGGGAATTCACTGGCTTTAAAGAATTTAAAATAGGGGAAGTTGTGAGGTACTAACATAAGTGGGTTGCTAAAACTTAGCACTACCTCCTTTTGCCTCCTGTGAGCATGATCTGGCAAAACCTTAGTTAAACTTCTCAGATGAACAGTTATTCTTGCATGCAAAAGCCATTTCGTCACGTGCAGTAGTTTCTGGGATCACGTGTGAGTCAGTTTTTAACCTGGTTCTCTGAAGAAGTGAGGGTTCTTACCCTCTTAGTCCCTTTATAACCTGCAGGCCAAGTCAAGTTTAAAAGTAGGGTAGAGACCCCAGAAGGGAGAATCATCTGCAATAATTCCCGGGACTGAAGACAGCCCCTGAACTTATTTATTCTTCTGCTAGAGAATGAGAGACTTGATTTTCATCTGGATTTCCTGCCAGCCAAGTAGAGCAACACGTACATGTTAACCAGCCCATCAGGTATGTAACTAGTGGCAAAATGTAGAGCATTTGTTATGTCCAACAGAAAACAAGTACAAGTAGATAAGGAAGACTTGAAGATACAACTGCAAAATGTGTGTGTGTTGAGGGGCAGGCGGGGGCTGTTGGTGCTCATCCATGAGATGAAAAGACAAAATCAGCTTTTTCTTTTCAAGAAATAGTTGATTGCAGCTAGTCAAGTATGCAACAAACCTTGAACACTGTTTTATTAATAATTGCTGTCTAATGTAAGTACAGTTGAAAATGTACCCCTCTACTCAGCCTTGTGGAGGCCACATCTGGAATGCTGTGTCCAGTTCTGAGCTCCTCACTACAAGAGAGACATGGAAAGCCTGAAGCCAGTCCAGCTGATGATTAAGGATCTGGAGCATCTCTCTTCCGAGGAAAGGATGACGTACTTGGCCCTGTTCAGCCTCGAGAAGAGACAGCTGAGGGGGCACCTCATCAATGTCTATAAGTAACTGAAGGGAGGATGTCAAGAGGATGGAGCCAGGCTCTTCTCAGTGGTGCTGAGCAATAGGACAAGAGCCAATGAGCAGAAAATGATGCGCAGAAAGTTCCACTTGAACATGAGGAAGAACTTCTTTACTGTGCAGTTGACTGTGCACTGGAACAGATTGCCCAGAGAGGTTGTGGAGTCACCCTAAAGAACAGTTTGGGCACAATCCTGTGCATCGTGCTCTAGGATGACCCTGCTTGCACAGGGAGGCTGGTTCAGGTGCCCCACTGTGGTCCCTTCCAACCTTATTCATATTCTATGTAGTCACACAAATTAAAGAAATTTAATGTCAAAGAACTTAGCACTGTTAGACAATTACTGTCAGTTTTGTGGACTTCTATGCTGAGTCTCATAGTCATCCCAAATTTATCTGAAATTATTAAAAAAATCTACTTAATACAGTAGAACTTTAAAATGCTGGAAATCCTCAGGGAAAAGTACATCCCCTAAAATGACAGGGCACATCCATATGGTTGACGCTTAAAATATCTTATTTGATCTTTCTGGCAACCAGCCTATAATCAATCTGCAATAAGACCTTTCTATGTATCAGACTTAAGGAACTGCTGAACTCATGAGAAATATGACAGCAGAAGTGAACTTGTTCATACTTCTTTTCCCATAGTGGTGAAGTAGAGATCTAATACATGACTGAGGGAAAAGGTGTGGGTAGTTCTGCTTGAAATTATGACCCCAGGGGCCTTGCTCTTTTGGGTTTAGGTCAAGGCTAGAGCAAAGATGGTGTTCTCTATTCCCTTAAAAGGATATCTGTGTTGCTAACGCAGCCCCTTGCAGGCATGAGGAGTTACTCAGAGGAAAGTGCTCGTGATTGGCAAAATATGTGTAGAGATCACAGCTGTTACTACAAATACTGAAAATGCCTTCAGTAGCTCTGAGCTTGAACAAAAACTGTCTGGCTCTAGCTATTGCTGTTGTAGGAGCTAAAATTTATTTTCATCTCTGTGTTACTCTGACCTACCTGAGGAAAACAGAGTGTAGATTTTGAAATATTAAATGGCTTCTGTAGGTACAAAATGTAATAATATCCCTTAATGAGAGTGTTTAAGCTGATTTACACAATGGTAGCATAAATGGAAGCTGTATCTGTTTTTCACAGAAAAGCCAGTAAGGTGACTGACTGCCCGCTTGATAACAAACTCAAACTTTTCTGCCCAAAGCAGAACATTTTGCAGATAGAGGGTTCCAGAGTTTATAATACACCTTAGTTTGTTCAAACTACAAAACATCAATAGGCTATCTTAAAAGGTGACTTCATATTTGCATACGTATTATTAGCTATTCTGTCCATTTATAATTCAGTATACTTTTAAGGTTTGCTAACAGAACTGTAATAAACACTGCATCGGCAACTCCTAAAACTGCAGGCTTGAAAGTATGGGATGATTCAACAGGCTGCCTTAACAACAGCAACATGTCACCTCAGTTCACTAAAATAAAATTCACTTCTCCAGATTTTAAACATCAAACTTCAAGTTAGCTTAGAATACAATTCAGTGTATTTGTATTTTGGATTTCACTGCTCATAGCACAGTATATCATCCTATTTACATCAGTTATGCTGAAATTAAAAGAGTTGTAGGATCTGTATCAAGATACAACTGAAACATTATCTGGTTTATTAATTGTAATGGAACTACTCACTGAACTAGTGTGAACAGGACTGATTAATGCACATTTAAATCCATTCGCTCAAGTGGGATAGTTTTCATCGGCAAAAATTTACACTAAGGAAAGTCCTTCTGTTTCTGCAGATCTTCGTATCTGTTGCAAATGAGGAATAACTAAGTTCAGGGTATGTTAATTAATTATTAAAATGCTCCTGATGTATTTCAAGTCATGTAAAATAAGGAATTGTCCCATAGGTTGAGAGAAGGGAGTGGAAAAAAATTATAAAATAAATACTTTTTTTGCCCTGCTCATGCTAGGAGTATAGATCTGTGACCATACTTCTTCAAGACTTTCTCATGTTTTGATTGATTGATCATCTTTTGCTTTAATATTCCTTAAATATGATTTTGTCACTGAAAGCAAACATATTAAATAGAAATGCAGTGTGACAAATACAGATTTATTGTAACAATCCAAACTGTTGACTTAGAAATCCACAGTTTTCCTTGTAGAAAATTAGAAATATTTGCATGGGAAGCACATTCCAGTATTGCAGGAAGCCTTTCAGAGCTCAGAGGTAATGCAGTAGATCTAGCACCTGCAAAGCGTTGTGTTGTGTGAGCATCATGGAGATGAGAGAATTACAGCTGTTTAGCTCAGGGCCTAGAGCAAGTATCTCACACAATCAACCTGAAGCAGAATAGTAAAAAGAAGCATCTTGCAGATTTATTTTTCCTCTAATTTTGGAAGCTCCTTGTCTTTACTTGTCACTCATGTTCAGAGGTGTCATATTTCTTCTTTCAGGCCAGTGAGTATCATGGAAGAGATTAACCTTCTCCAAAGCAGCATTAAAACCTGCCCGTGATTGTAGGAATGTGATTTTGAACTTAGGGCAAATTGCAAAATATCTCTTACACACTTCTAGAGCAATGTAGATGCAACCTACATGTGGAAATACAGGAGAGCAGTCCTGGATGAGGTTCCACCTTGCCCATTCCTTCTGACTTTTAAGTATTCTAATCACCTTGGCCATTGATAAGGTTGTTGGCACAATCATTGGGGGGGGGGTGTTAGGAATGAAAGATCACCAAATGACTGAATTTCAATAAAAGTTCAGGAGGTGAGTTTGAGAAGTAGTGGCCATCTTTGAAACCCTCTTTAATGTGCCACAGCATCCTGAGTTTGATGCCTCACATTTGACAATCTCTTTCAAAAGAGAGATTAAATTTTAGATGTACTTTTTCTGATGTTACCATTGAGCAAGGAGGAGAAAAATTTCACTCCAGGTGTATTCATGTTAAAGCAACTTTCACTGTATCTTCGGTAATTGTTTCAGTAGAACAAAAAGTCAAATGACTGATCAGATGCCCCCATTGACTAGTCCTTCAGATTTTTCTGCTCGTCAATAAGAATTTTGTCTTTAGACTGGAGGAAGTAGTTCTTAGGAGCTTAGTTTTAGAATTATTCATGATACAAAATAGTAACTGTAAATAACTAGTAGGCTGAATAATTTAATTCACTGAAGTGCAGAGAATACTTGTAAAAATTGTTTACCATTACTGGGTAACTAAAGACAAAGGCACCGTGCAGGATAGCTGGCTGAAATGGCAGCTTTCAATAGTCTGTGCAAGTAAAATTGCCTCATTTTCCCCTTTGTTTAGATTTCATTTTGCATTGTATTATTTTAAGGAGACATCATTAATCTTTCCAGTTTTTCTATCATCCCTGGGTCCCCCGTGGCTTGGGACTGCAGATCTTGATCATTTTCAAAGTTCCTGGTGTCAGTACATCCATGCAGGACTGTGATCAGAAAGAGAAAAATCTTATGATGATGCTGTCTTTGTCCCTAAGAAAGGAGTTGCAAAACCAAGCAGTTCTTTGGAGTCTTAGACTGCAAGTCCCATAAAACAGTTTGCCAAATGTGCAAATTTGGAAACTTTGATGAATTTTCATCGTCTGCTCTGAAAACAAATTATTTTTAATAGTTCTGTAGGCAGCATGGATGGGAAGATTCATTACAATCTACTGTAACTACGTCTGTGTATCCTCTAAACTTTTCTTTACGTGGGTGCTTAAACATTATTGTCAGGTGTCTGGTGTGGTTCATGAGCAGGATTCCTTCTGTCATCCACCCATCAGTTGCAGTTACGAGGTGCTGCCAGGAGAGAAGGAAATCTCTTGCTGTCTGTACAAGCCACGTTGGCCGTGGCGCCGGGCCCGTGCAGGCAGACATCGGAGAAGGTTGCCTGTACTGGGGCACTGAGTTGCTCAGCTAGAGCCCTTTTCTCAGTGACAGTTCTGTGTTTTCACATAGCTTTCTGTCAGGCTTTAAAATCAAACCAACTTGTGGAATTGAGAGCTTGCTCAACCCAGAAGGGTGTTGCTCCAGTAACGTAGGAAGCCTCTTCTTAAACTTCTGGTGAAATCTTGACAATGTTCCCATCAGTGGGAAGGTTTGAAGGCTAGAGGTTACCACTGACTTGAGCAGGATTAGACTTTTGCCTTGTGTGCCTATACTTGGCTTATAATTAAGTTTCCAATTCATTTTATAGATGCTGAAAATGTGTGGTGCCAGTTGACTGCTGTAGGACCTCAGTAGGATGTTCGCATTTCAAACAACAAATTTTTTTATCTCCTAACTTCTGATGAGATTTTAAGAGCAATTTTAGATGTTTAAACTTGACCTTTCATCTACTTCATTAATTTAAGGAAAGCGGTAGTATCTGTCCTACCTGTAGCTACTAGTAAGGTGAGCACAGAAAGCCTACATCATCATACAGCAGTCTGGCAATTTGCTGAAAGTGCAAATGTTCTCGCTTGCCTACCAGTGAGTTGTCAGCTGGGATTTCCTTTTCTTTGCTGTATTATTCCCTGCTTTCTCTTTGTGCCCTTGCTGTTAATAAAAAACTCAGTATAAAAATCAAATGGCGAAAACCAGAACTGATGTATGAATATGGCATTTAAGAGCTTTTTTTTCCTTTTTTTTTTAAAGAGAGGTAATATTTGCTGAATATAACCAGTATGTATGGCTCTGTGGGTGTACATACCACTGCATGTTTCTGAGTTTTTTTGCAATAAACTACATGATCTTACTTTTAACTTTTGTGATCCCAAAATCTTAACACCACCCTATAACAAATGTTGCATTTACATTAGCAGATCTCATCACTATATATCCGTGAGTGCTGTGGGGCTCAGATCAGTTGAAGACTGCTCTAGTTAGGTCTGTGAAATAAAATACATCTCCTAATCTTAGGTGGAGAATTTATGCAAAGATAATGTTTAACAATAAGGATGCTGAGGAGAAACTAATCTGAACCGGGTTCTTCACAAGGAAATTAGTTTGTTAAATACTGACAGAGAGACTGAGTAAAGGGTATTTGCTTTTTTTTTGGTACATGTACACACTATGAACACAGGAAGATAGCTGATTTTTATTAACTGCAAGGGTGCATTTTTTACAGTAAAGAAATCCATGTGCTTTGAGGAGATAGTTAAGATTGTATTTCCTCAGAATGATTAATGACAAAGGACATAGAACCAGACACCCAGGCTGACTTTGAGGATGAGTCATTCAGATACAAATATTAAGTAAACTGAGTTATTTTCATTGTACTTCTCTGAAATGATGTTTAGTATATAGCCCAACAGTGACAGATTTTTGGTCTAGCACCTGCAGTGTTCTTTTTAAGCCTTATGGGTTTTCTTTCTCATGTAGTGATATTTTTTCATATCTTAAGAAGACTTACTGAATTTAAAAACAGTTTCATACCTTTATAAACTTCTGTATGTTATGTATTCATTTGCTTATTTGAAGAGAGATATGACAAGGAGCCATTTCTGTATGTAGTGTATGAATTCTACTGAAAAGACTTAATTATTCACTGTGAAAATCCATTTACCACAGGGTAATTCGTTATCATATATTCACAGATGTTTTGACAAGTGAAGTTTGAAAGGTTTCAAAGGATGACATTTCCAGCATCATCTATGGAAGACTCTTGATAATCAAACAGGAACATCAGTATGAACTATTTCCTATTTTCAGTGTGCTCCTTTTATTTTAAATTCTTTATAAGGAAAGAAATTACTCAATTATAGTGCTCTTCTGTTCCTCCATTCATTCACGAGCACATCCAACAGTCCTCTAATAATATCTGAACAGGTAGCCAATTTCAGCCAAATTTGACTGAGAATTAGAGGTCTCAAAACTATTAAGGTCTTACACATTTCATGAAAATTGATACTAAAAGAGAGAGACTCAAGTTAGTGCCCTGCTGAGCAAAGCTCACTCACATCTTGCCACAGGGATTCTGCTTAAGTGATTGCAAGCTCACACTAGTGAAGTTACACAAATGTAAGTACTGGCTAGATCAAGCCTCCATTTTGTAGTGAACAACAATATTGGGTTTTAAAGTTTTTGCAACAAAAGTTTTTCGTGTTCTTTTTGCATTTGGCCCTCCCTTGACTTTTGTTTTTGGCAACTGAATTTTTGCTTCTTCAGCAAGAAGCTGCAAACACGTTTTTAAAACTGCACTGGAATCGATGTCTGCTGAATTTCAGGCACTTTGTAACAACCTCTATGTTAATCTTACAGTTCAGGTGTTACTAGCAGATTGTCTTCTGTGACTTGTTATGAGGAATCCTGAGAAGTTATGGCTTGATTCACTTTCATTTTAGATGGATCATTAAAACTTTTTTTGGATGACTGATATGATTTGTTTCAGAGGGATTAATGAAATCCCTCCTGGTAATGTGATAGACTAATTAAGGTTTGTTACTAGGATAAAACATGTTGCTTTAAATATTTTCAACATGGTTTAATTTCCTTTCTTGCCAAAGAACTCTCTTATTTTCATAGCATCTGCCACTTTTAATCTGTAAAAGTGCATGGCAGTATACCTTGGACTACATTCTTACTGAGGCAGAAGTCCCACTCATTTCAGGATTAAAATTTTATTGTTAATTATAATGGTTTTAATCTCAGTTAGTCCTCAGTGGGAATACATACATAAATATTTGAATAAATCTCTTTATTAAACCATTTGTTCTGTCGAAGCTGAAATATTTAACACATCTGCCAGAAAGTGCCAGTTGAACATGCTGGATGCAAGCCTCCTATATTCACAGGCTTCCAGGCTGGTACCTTGGTACCACAGGTGAAAATTTATAGCCACCTGGCACCAGAATCACTGCCCTGCCGTGTTGCTTGGCTTGGTGGACTTTGATATATCACCTCTCCATAGGTGACCTATATAGGAGTTCCTCTCTATGGTCGCTCAGGGTCAAGGGCCAAGTGGTCCATTGACAATCATGTCTCTTGCTTCTCTGGGAAGCTGTGCTTGCATGATACAAAGCAGAATACACAGCTCCTAGGGCATTTTTCTGGAGTTTTCCAGACCAGGTTTTACCAGGTCTGGAAATTATGATCTTTGCTGTTTTCATGGCCTTGATCATGAGCCTACCCACAAGGAAAATAAGGCTTAAGGCAGCTCAGGAAACTTTTTCCTTAACTTGATATAACTTTAATGCTATCTCTTTGCTTATAATCATCACCTTGGGTATTTTCCACACTTTTTCCACTTTTGTGATTTGTAATACTGTACTGAACTGCCTTCACTATTGATTTAAAACAAAACTGCGTTCATTTTTCTCACCATTGTTGAATGAAACTGTAAAAATAAGATCTGTTTGGTATTTGGATGCTTCTGGATACTAAAATATTTTGTGTCATCACTCCCTAAGCACAGGACTCATGACAAAGCATCACATCAGAGTCTGAGTCATAAAGGACTGTAAGTAATGTCTGAATTAATATATGCTTCCTTGGAAGCATTTCCACAATTATGTCTTGAAGCTTTCCCATCGGTAGGTGCATTAATCTGTCCACACCATGGGAGAAGCAAGAACTGGGTGCTTTTTCTAGGTTTACTCTTTTATTTTGAGAAAAATATAGAAGGCATAGCTCATCAATTTAAGCTGACTTTCCATCACAGTGTGTGCCAGTGTTGATATTTTAGTGCAGATAAGGAGTGCACTTTGAAACAACACCCCTGATTGTCCTTACTGACTGTGCTTTGCTTCTCGTCATGGGGTGGGGTTTGGAGCATATGGTCTAGATTTCTTTGGATGTAGCTCAATTGGAGTATAGATTTCAGGAGTGCACCTAAGGCACTCCATGACCACTAGGGCATTTAGTCTATGGGACCAGCCAAGAGTTAGTCCAGAGGTCTCTAAAAAAAACCCAAGACAAAAGCAAGAAAAAAACCCTTAAAACGTGTGTACTGTGGATGTCAAGTATTTCACCCTGAGTGTTCTGCTCTACCAATGCTGTACTCCTGGTCTTCTGTGGATGTGAAAACCACAGCACACAATGCAGATGTTACATGCTTTTGAAGAGAATATCTTGGAGTTATGAGAACAGTAGAACCACCTGTCCATGTTTCTTCTTTATCTCTTCAGAAATTGTTTAAGCTTCCCGAACTCCTTACTGAGCAAGAATGTATGGGCACTGTACTGTCTTGTGTTTAGTGTCTGGTTAACCACTACAGCACTGAACCTTGTCAAGACACATACTTGTAATGTATGTTGCCCTTCACTACTAATTAAAATCATCAGCTTCTTTGTGTATAGGGAGGATGGGGAAAGCAGAGAGGTTTTCAGATGTATATTAATTTGTTCTTACACTGATTTTGCCTTTGTTTCAAAGAAATTATTCTAGAGCTGCTCTGTTTTAAACAATGAGAAAATTAAGGGTCGTGGCTTGCCATCGCCATTTTATTTATGTGCCCCAAAATACCTTGGAGGTTATTCAAATAAATGCACTCCATTCCATTTACTTGACTGTCTGATGGCTTAATCATGCAAATAAATGTGAGGATGATATTTATTTGACTGTCCATCATGTGGTCTCTTTGACTGGACAGTAAGGCATACTTTCTTAATACTTTTTTTTCCCCAAAGAAAAAAATTAAATTAAATGCAAAAAACCCACCCCATGCTGTAATGCTACAGTTGAGATTTTAAACACACATAAGTCAGGACATTCAGAGTTATGACTCCCTAGAGCTTGTAGCTCAGCCATGTTGTACATGTGGTGTAGATTAAAACAGTGATTTCCTCTCCTTTCTGTATTCCTTTCTCTTCTGTGTCTTTTCCTCTTTTTCTTTTAGCTCTTTTATGGTGTCTGTGCTGGAGCTCCTCTGTGGGATGGGTGATCCTGCAAAGGCTCTGGTTGACAGGCATGGAAGCAAATCCTGTACATGTGAGACTCTGGTACTGCTTGCAGCAGCAGAGGAGCACAGCAAAGAAAAGAGGGAGCCCAGGGACCACTTCTGGGGAGGCTAGAACCTCTCTGCATGGGGATGGTCCTGCCTCCACTTCATACTCATCTCACACTAGCTATTCTGTGCTGTCCATATTGCAGAATTTTCCAGATATTTTCCTCTTTTTGCGGGCAACTAGCAACAGGACAAGAGGAAATGGCCTGAAGCAGTGCCAGGGGAGGTTCAGGTTGGACATCAGGAGGAGTTTCTTCACTGAAAGGGTAGTCAAGCTGGGAACAGGCTGCCCAGGGAAATAATGGAGTCACCATCCCTGGAGGTGTTTGAGAAATGACTGGATGTGGCACTTAGTGCCTCGGTCTAGTTGGACTTGATGATCTTGAAGGTCTTTTCCAACCTAAATGATTCTATGAAGTAGCACATTTTTTTTATTTTTTTATTTTTTTTTTTAATGTGTGTGCACTTGTCTTGACTCTCTTCCTTGCTGTGCTTTATTTGTGCTGGTCTGTGTTACAGGGACCGGCAATGGTGTGTGGTAACATAACAACAAACCTGTAGGTCCTCATTCTGTGAATGTCACAGATACTCTGTGAATGAGATAACCAGACAATGTGATAACATTTCTCCAGAGCCAGATATAGCCTATAAAGGATGACAATAAAGGATGGATGCTTCTCAGCATTCATGTTAATAAAAATTATCTGAAAAGAATATGTGAGTTCCCACTATTATTTCCTGGATCTTACCCTTTTTCCTTGATTCTTTTTATATTCTGTATTCCTACATAACTTGAAGAAAGTATTATACACTCTTTCATGTGGTTACTGTTTCTTTGCTGGCCTCACAAATAACTTGCAGTGTTTTCTGACTTGGCATAGTAAAACTCCCAGAGTTCCTCAACAATATAAATTTCTGGAGACCGATAGGTGTAAATTGCCCTGAAGAGAATGCTGGTTTCTTTGCAAGCCTCTAGGCCAAATCCTGTAATGGAAGAGCTCATCTGTCCAACTGCTTTTTTTTTTTTTTTTTACAAGTGCATATCATTATACCAGTCTCTGGATTTTCCAAAGAAAAAATACTTGTATTTGAGACTGTCATTATTAGTAGTTGCAGATTTTTAAATTTTATAAACATTGAAATAACTAAAATATTATTCTAAATCCTTTTGAAATAATAGTTTTGGTTTAGTTATTGTGTGTTAAGCACTTACTGTAGTAAAAATAAACACATTTCTATTTCAACTTATACAAGCAGGATATTATTTCCCAGCTCCTCAGGGCAGGGATTGTACTTTTCCTTGTATCTGCAAATTATATATTCGAAGAGGGGCTCTATCCTCCATACCGCATCAACATTAATACTGAGTGAGGATCTTCATATGGAAAATATTGAATCCGAGTGCACGGAATTCTGTAAATACGAGCAGCCTATTGTACAATCATGACAGCACTTTTCTGTTTCAGCTGCTCGTATTTCTCTCCTTGGTTCCTTTACATGTCTTTGTTTAATTGACTGGAGGGGAACAAAGCAGAAAAGTGAGAGCCTAAAATTAATATCTGAAATGCAGTTGCTCTGAAAAATCACTTTCTGGTGTTCTATGAGGTGGCTAAAGGATTTATGTTCTGCTATGTTGAGCGTGATGAGTACATGCATTGCTGATTTAAGGAGGAATTCTGTCTCAGGTCTAAATCTTCCCAGTGCTTCATGGACTAGTCTCCGCTATGTGCCAGCCATGCTCACCCACATTCCCTTGGGAACAGTGTTCCTGGTGTTGTGGGACTGCTGTGTTTGTGACGAACTCAGAGCTATTGTTCAGCTGCCTCTCTCCAGCCAGCCATGTGCACAGTGGCCAGTCACATTCAGCTCTGGAGCTGGTACACCTTTTTCTGATGGGTTCAGTTTATTGGGTTCAAGTTTACCTCCTTTCTAAAGACGGTTCTTTCCTCAGGCATATAAGAAAAGATCATCCAGACATAAACATGCCGCATCTCACTGTGATACTGTGACAGTATCAGTAACAGACTAGCTACTAGTTAGCAATACTAGTCACATAATAGTGTGTCAGTAAACTGTCTGTAATTAGTGTGCTGTAGCTGTCTTTACACATTGGCTTCTTGTCTTTACACAGTGGCGTTGTGCTTGGATGCCTCCCATGACAGCACGCTCGGTGAGAACCTCATTGTATCTGTGCTGACCCCTTGGACAGTATATTTGGAACTTTCCTGATGAACTCTGCCTGTTCCTGCAGGTCAATAGCTTTATCGTTTGCTAAATTCTTGCTTACTTGGTCATGGAGCCGAAATCTGAGCAAGGTTGAAGAAGTCCAAGAAATAAAAGCAGATGTAAAGGAATTAGGTTGGATATGTGGTTTTAGTCAGTGTTGCCAGTTCAGTTTCTATTTTACAACAGGCTTTAACATTGGATAAATATTGTATTTTTAGTAAAAGAAAATACTTGCTAGTACAAAAGAAAGTGTATTCCAAGATTTAGTGGGAATTATACTACCTTTTTGTCCTTGGTCTGAAGAAAGAAATAAACTAAACTCATTCAGGGGCCTGGTTTTGATAAAATAAGAGGAGAAATTCAGGGCAATCACAAAATGGGAGAAAGTAACAGACATTATGAGAAAATACTGGCTAGAGCAGCAGTCATTGCCAGCACTATACTATAATTGAGTGTACCAGGTTATTGGGTTTGTTTTTAATGAAATCCTGCAAAATCCAGTACCTTTTGTCCCTGGTTAAATATTTACAGATTATATTTGGAAGTTGCTATCTGAATTAAGTTAAAAGATCCTACTATTTTGTATCTCACATGTTTGCATAAACCATATCAGTTCACATTTAATAAGGTTTGCTATCAAAAGAAACACAAACTGTTTAACTTAACATCTGCGGCTTTGTCAGGTTTTTAGGGGTTACATGTCTGAGTAGATTTATTTAACTCAAAGAAGGAATTATGGAAACAATTAAATTTCTTCCATATTTTCGTGTCACTGACAGGCTTCCAGTTCAGCTTTACAATATGGTGTTTCTTTGTATGCTGCTAAAGCAAGACATTCTGCAGGAACAGAAAATCTACCATTTTTCTTATCGCCACAAGCATATGATATCTGCCATCAACAGCTGGGAAAATTTCCATTAAAATAAATATAAGAGAAAGAAATATTTCAAAACACTTTTAAACTAAGTCCCAGTAGGTGTATATTGCAAGAGCACACACCAGTGTAACTCTGGATTATATTGATTTTCATTTTTTTCATTCGTTGTGGTAAGGCTGCCTTAGATTATTTGTTTAAATACATTCACATATTTACATGAAATTGCTCTGGTTATGCACAGTGTGCCCACCATTAAAGGTTACAGTTTGGATTTGTACTTGCTTATGGAAGATAAAATAAAAGCAACACACTTAAACCTGCCAATTGTCGTCAAAGATGCATTTTTTAAAGGGCTCCCCATTAATTCTTTCTTTCTTTGTGAACTACTATTGTAAATATGATGCTGCTGTCCCACAGCAAGTATCTATCTGGAAAGCCAGGTTATTTTCAAAAGCAGTAAAAAACATGCATAGTGAGAAAAATTACTCGATAGTTCATCGTGTCCTTCCTGCTTCTAACAAAAAATTGTTCAATACAATGTATTTTCCATTATTTTGCCCTCTCCACTGGCATACAGTTCTCTATACTTTCCTGATGAAGTCTACTCTTGTGCACATCTAGTTATTACAATCTTTTGCAAGTCTGTAAATCCTCCTAAGAGAATCCCTCTTTTCTCTGTTGCATTCTCTTACAGTGCCCTCCACAACTTTTCCCAATGGTAGAGATTCTGAGTGGTTGCCACTGTCATGACATAAGAATAATTTACATTCTTCTAGTCTGCCTAAGAGGAACTAGTCCTTCATAGGATTTGTAGGATCCAGCTGGAACCAGTTAAACTTTTTTAGAGCTCCATCTTTGTGACCAGCTCAGATCAACTAAGGAAAGGAGAAAGCTTGTCCTCTTTTTCATCTCATTGGCACAGGGCAGTGTATTTGAAATGTATCAGACAAAGCAAGAATATTTGAACTCTTTTATTTACTGTAGCTTTACGCTAATCATCATTGTTCTCTCGGTCAGCCTCTATGGAAAAAAATGCAGTATCCCTCATCTTGATTCACCTGAGAGAACTACACTGCCTGAGCTATTGTGAAGAGAGAAAAGCAAACTAGATTTAATTTTGGGCAAGATTTGTATTGGAGACCCCAGATCCGGACACACCACTCCAGGTGGGGTCTTGCCAGAGTGAAGTAGAGGGGCAGAAACCCCTCCCTCGCCCTGCTGGCCATGCTGCTTTTGATACAGTCCAACACATGTTTGACTTTCTGGGCTGCAAGTGCACATTGCCAGGTCATGTCCAGCCACTCATCCACCAGCACCCCCAAGTCCTTCCTGGCAGGGCTGCTCTCCATCTGTTTAACCTCCAGCCTCTTTGATACCGAGGGTTGCCTCGACCCAGGTGCAGCGTCTTGCACTGGATCATATTGAAGCTCATGAGCCACCTTCCTGAGCTTGTCCAGATCCCTCTGGGTGGCATCCTGTCCTTCACATGTGTCAACTACAGCACTCAGCTTAGTGTCATCTGCAAATTTGATAAGGGTGCACTCATTCCCTTCATTTGTGTCATTAATGAAGATATTAAATATGACTCATCCCCATACGGATCCCTGGGGGACACCACTTGTCACTGATGTCCATTGGGACTCTGAGCTGTTGACCACTACCCTCTGGATGCAACCAGCCAACCACACTTATCCATCTAACAGTCCACTCATCAAATCCATCTCTCCCCAATTTAGAGAGAAGGATGTTGTGGGAGCCTGTGCCAAAAGCTTTACAGAAGTCCAGATAAATGCCTTGTGGATGGCATGAAAATGTAAGAACCACCAAAATAGAAGGGCAGCTGTCTCTAGTTTTTCACTGGTTTAAAAACTACTGATAATCCTAAAATAAGTTAAGGTCTGCTCAGTAACCTGAGACAGTAGAATGTTGTTATTCTGTATGTCTGAATGCCAGTTTGAGCATTTTTTGGAAGGTGGAGAAACGCGAAAGGTTTCATCCCTTTGTCCATGTTCTTGCACCTGACACACATGCTCCAACACTAGGAGACTGGAGGACTGTTGGGTTGGGTCACTCAGCTTTCTTCAGACAGGAAACACTCAGAGGCACATCGTGCTTCAGACTGTTAAGTGAGAGTGTTGCTCCAGAGGGAAATGTCTCTGAATTAAAACATACTTGTTCTCACCTGTATGAAATTACCTGTTTTTTGGCAAGTAGAGCTTATTCTATCCCCCTGTGTAGTAGTTGGCTTTTGGATTTTTTAGGCCTTCCTTAGCAATGGGGGTCAGAAATCTAAGGAAGTATTCCATATCATCCTTAAGCGTAACACAACATATAAATAAGGCGCAGATAAGAGAGTTCACCCTCTTCTCTCTTCTGGTGGCTGAAGGCGACAGGTCTCTCCACAGACGGTCTTTGCTTGTATAGGCCAGGGCCTGCCTGCTTAGACCTGCCGTTATCTCTGGTCCTTCTGGGAGGCGTGGGGAGTTGGCTGGTGCCTCGCACAGTTCTGTTGTCTTGTTCAGGGAAGTATTTAATTTGGTTTTTTATTTGTTTATTCGCTAGCTCTCTATTAGCGGTGTATATTTGGAGGGAATTTGTTTTTAGGGTTTTTTTATCCCTGTTTCCCCCTCCCTTTTCCCTTTTTTCCCCCTCGGGAGCTTCCTATTGTGTGTATAATATATTCAAATTGTATATATAATTGTAAATATATGTAAATATATATTTTTGATATAATTTCATTTTTGTTTGGACTTCCTTCGGTTTTTCTGTGGTTTTTTTTTTTTTTCCCTCGCTTGACAGAGCGGGAGGGGGGGAGGAGACAGCTTAGGCTGGGCAAGAGAGCCAGGCCAAACTTACACAAATTCTCTGTCAATCCCTCTTTGTGCCAAGTGGAGAGCAGAGATGGAAGATGATCTGCTAATGGCAGAGCTGAAGAAAATTGCCTGCATGCCTAAAACTAACAATGATTCCAGCTCTGGAGACACTGGTTCAAAACTGGTATCACGACAATAAGTATCACATATCCTTGTATTTGAAGGCATTTACCATCATCAAGAAAGGCTGGAGAGGAGCCACCTCAGCTGATGGGAGGGACCCCCTGCACAGCCTGTGCAGCACAAGGGCAACACGCTGGCAGGGCATCAGGGCCTCTCCCAGTCCTCAGAAACAAATGAGATCAAATGATCTCATGTATCCCGTTTTTAGCCTAAAAGACTTTTCTGCTGTTTTTTCTCAGAGTTTCTACCCAAACCCAGCAGTTTTGGGTGTGCCCACAGCACCTCCTGCCAGCCACGGAGCCGCAACGTGAGTGGAGCAGCACCTCAGGCTCGTCTGTCTGTTCCAGCAACTGAGAGGTGTTGCTTTGCTTCAGCACAATGGAGTGAGGTTTTGTAATGAAACCAGCTCTGGTGAGTCAGAGAAGCATTTGTCACATATTCCCTATTTCTAAGTTTTCCTCTCCTTTTGTCCACAATTAAGTGGTGATCAAAATCAAAGCTAATTTAGTAATGTTAAAGATAAGTTGTCCCAAACCCAATTTAAATTAAGGGGAGTTTTCTATTGATTTCATTAATTCATATTGTTGTGGAGGAATACACTGCCAGCAGCTCAGATCAAAGTGGCAGATAGGAGAAATAGAAATTTGCTGTTTCTTCTGAAGTCTTGGAGGAGGAGGCCAATATGTCAGTGCAGAGTATTTGAACCTCTCATGGAGCACAGTCCCTCCCTGTCCCTTCAAATTAACTGTGCTTTTGGCCAGTCTTGCCTTAGGTTTCCAGGTATACATGAGCTTGGGACTAAAAGCAGCAGTAAAGGGCCAAACCTTAACATGATTGCTATTTTCTTCACAAACAGAAAGCAGACTTCCTAACCTTTTCTAAAAACCCTTTGTCAGGCTGTGTACTCTTGAAACAAATCAGATGAGGTTTCTATCAACATGCATAATGATTAATTAAGAGGAATAATTTATAGAAATATAGTTCAACTGCAGTTCTTAATCAAATAATCTCTTGTATCAGAACATTTCCCAGACTAATTACCAGATGTGTGGAGTCATTCTCTTTCTACATGCAAATTTAACTTATAAAAATTTCATGGAGCTGAGAAAAAAGGTGCAGGAAAGCAGAGAGTTTCCATCCTCCTACAGACCCAAAGGGGGATGACACTGTAACAGTAAGAGTCGGAAAAATCTGTAGTAGTTTTTAAACTATTTATCTTCAGGAGAAATTAGTTTTCCAGAAAGTTGGGGGTTCTTTAAGACCAAACTTTTGAATGAGAAAAGTATCAAGAGTAATTAGTATTCTTCCTTTCTTTCTTTCTTTCTTTCTTTCTTTCTTTCTTTCTTTCTTTCTTTCTTTCTTTCTTACTTCCTTTCTTTCTTACTTCCTTCCTTTCTTTCTTTCTTTCTCTCCTTCTCTTTTCTTGTCTTTGGGATGATATTTTTCCCCTAGGTACCTGAAGAAAAAGTGATGATTACAGTAAGATAAATTTAAGAGGTATTCCCTATCTAGGGACAGTGGTGACATTCCCATAAATCATGGGTAACCCTAACACATTCTTAAAGAGGCTTAGTTGTCATACATAGGTATGCCTGTTCCCGTCATATTTATCTTTCACTCCACAGCTTATAGAAACCAAATTGCTGTCATCAACAATTATTAATCATCCATTTACCCTGCTGAGACATCTAATAAAGCATTGAATACAGAGTTTGAACACTAGAGAGAAGGAGGGAAAATGGAATGCAAATTTTGAAAAGTAAAGGAAAGAAAAATCTCATGTAACATCTGTGCACCACATGTTCATAAATTACAGTGGGCCTGTGAACGTTTCTTCTCTCATCTATATGTCACGCAGATTTAATAGTTCATAATTTCATGAAAAACAACATTATTATGCACCATGCTTAAAAGGAAGTGTGATCAGCTCTGCAGCAGCACGGCAAGCTGCTTTCCACTGAGGGCAAGCTGTTATGCTTCAGCATCTCGTGGTGTCTCGGTCTTTGCGTGCAAATCCCCTTCTTCATGGCAAGACTGAGGTGAAGCTCCACTGAACTGCAGCTTGGGAGGCTGGGCCCGAGTGTGATAACCTGTGACTCTACAAGGAAATTAATGTTTTGCGCTTAGACCACCAAAAAATGTTGTTGGAATGTGAAGGCTCGCCGAGAAACACGTCTCACTCAGAGCACAGCCTTTCCATCAGCAGTGTGTTGTAGAACAGGGTTTTTTAGCTTGAGTAAAAAAAAAAAAAAGAAAATATTACAAAGATAGCATATTTTACAAATTTTTTATCCAACACTATATTACAGGTGTTAATCTAAATATGTGTGCTTCCATCTACTGAACTGAGACAAAGGAATACATAGTTAACCAGGTTTGCTTTTCCCTTTTATTTCTGGTGAAATGTATCCATCTCTGCGTAAAATCTATGTGAATCATTAAATCCCAGGTTTTGGGATGACTGTACACCCACAAGAAAAATCCAGCTATTGCATCTTGTAAACATTTATTCCAAGATGTGGAAGAAAGTGGTGATTTAGATGCAGAGCTAGGAGCAGAAAAGTGAGGGAGAGAGACAAGTCTGATGAAAGGAAATCGTGCTTTTATATTATCTCCCATTCTTAAAATAACCTTCTTCTCCACCAAAATGATGACATCCTAAGGAAGAGGTAGAGCTTATAAATATGCAATGGTTTTCCCCACATAGATATGGTTAACTGGCAATAAACAAATTGGAGACTACAAGCATTCCAGGAATAGTGTGCTAAGCACACTGGCAATAGTTTGACTCCTCACAGCCTAAAACATTTAAATTTAATTTGGTTGTAATATACAACTTTAGAATCTTGTTCAAGAGAAATGCAGCTTGGAAACAGTTTCCGGCTTGAGAAATTTCTGTCATTTCTCTTTTTCTGCAGATGATTGTTCTGATTTAGGAAACAATATAAAAGATGTAAGGGACTCCAGACCCAATTTGAAGCATTTCAGATTGTTATTCCAAAGAGAGCACAAAGGCACTGTCTTCCTCTGCTTAAGTCTTCATTTAACAAAGTGCTTTAGCACAAGCTTATAGAATGATTTAAGTAGGAATTTTGTTAAATTTGGTAGGAAATTTTGTTGCGGTTATCAAATCCTTGCAGGGGATTGATTTCTGTGTAATCAAATTACTTTGTTATATCACAGCCTCATATTTCTCATCTGAAGGCTTGAGACAGCTACTGAATTTTACAAAAGACCATTAATGGCAGTGCAGGGCAGGCAGTGCCTCTCGGGCATGAAGATGACTTTCCTGGCTGACTTCTCCAAAGGAATTCTGAACCTGCCAGGGAGGTTAACTGGGTACTGCATGCATTGAACTTCCAGAGCAAGCAAAACCCGTGGATCTGCACAGGGGCCACCAGCCAATGAACTGACTCCCCCAAACCAAGTTAAAACAGGAGTCAGATGTTGTGGAACCACCTTGTTGGAAATTGTGTTTGTCTGCAGCTGCAGAGCAGAGTACTTCCAGTTGCTCCAAATACATGTGTCATGCATTTTTGTATAGGAATTAAGAAAAACTGTGAGTCCAAAATGCCTTAGCAGGCCAAATTTCAGGTTTAAAGGTCATTGTAATTGTCAGAACAAATAATAACATTTTTGATTTGTCTTTTTCAAGGATAGAAAACATAGTGGCGATGTTTTCATAATGAGCAAAGTGAGACTGTAGTGTTTCTGTTTACTCAGCAGGAACAGATTTCCTGTCTCTCTCTTTCCACTGTACTGTTGACAGGTGAGCTGGGATGATGCTGTCTTGCAGACCTGCTGTCTCCTCACGCTCCAAAAGGTTCGGTTCTGGGGTAGATGTCCTGTGAGTGTGTAAAATTAAACCTTTTTTTTTTTTTATCCTGGGAAAATGGAGAGTAGAGATCAGTTCTGCAGTGAGCATGAAGAACTTCTGACTCATACCTAATTTGATTTTATCTAAAGCTTGTTGAGCTTAGGAGAATCCTAAGCATATGGTACCAGGAGACCTATGAGATGGGAACTGTGTGTTCAGGAAACTGATTTCAAATAGGAAACAGAAGCTCAGTGATACAAGTGCACCAGAGATAAAACAGGATGAGAAAATACACACCTTCCTGGATGTGGCTTTGTTCCCAGTTGAACTCCAAGTACGAGAAGGAGTTTTGTAGTCTTTGACTGACTGCAGCCCAGACAATTCCTTCTGCTGCTGGACAACCTGGCCCTCTTGTCAGCACTGGGAGAAGGATGCGGCCAGAAAGAATTTACCACAGAGGAGATGATATGTATGGGGAAAACACAAAGCAATTGATCTGTTCTGATTTTGTTGGTGGGGGACTGCAATGATGCATCTTGCATGGATAATATGGCTAAAAGTACTTTACATGGAAAATCCTGAGCAGAGCCTTTGTGAAGCATGTGCTTACTGTAACGGTGTGAGCTGCCTGTAAAATGGAGTTCTGAATATCCTTTCACATATTGCCTGTGCTATAACTCCAGAGAAATTCATACCTATTGCTGCTGATGTGTCACAAGGTGGCTTTGCCCCAAAAGGATTTTGAATTGCTTTGTGTCCTGCAGCTGCAAGTCTAGCCAGGAGAACATGCTGACTCCTGGGACGTTCTGTGCTGGGAAGGCTCTATGGGAGACTGAAAGATTGCAGATGTAATCAAAAGTGGTCAAATCAACAAGTAAGGTGAGGAGCATTTAGTCCATCCCCTAAAAGGATAAAATGTTTCTTTGCAGCCATGGAAATGAAACAAGGATCATCTTAATACCTGAACACTTGTATCCTAAGCTAAAATGCACGAAGAAATCAATGTTTCATTGCACCTCTGTAAGATAAGACAGGGAGATGAGTGATCGGCACTGAGGTCTTGGTACCTCAGTGTGGTGGAATCCAAAGATCCATCCAAGTCAGAGCTTTAATTTTCTAGCAGTGGGAACCAGCATTTTGGAATCTCAGAATGGAATTTTGTCATTGTACCCCAAATAGGTAAAAGGAGTTTCCCAGCAAAAAAAAAAAACCAAACATTAATTTTATTTTATGTTACAGTATTTTTATTTTTTTATGTATTTTATCATTTTATACAATTTTGCAGGAAGTAAAAGTGAATAATGTCAATTTACAGGAATTCATATTTCCAGATAAATAATAAAGGAAAAGTGGATGTTTCTGCCTCCTGATTCTGGGACTAACAGCTAAGTTTATTTCCTGATTAGTCCCTATACGAGTGAGTATATGTGAGAATTTTTTCACAAAATGTTTTTTTATTAAAATGTTGCTTTGGATTATACTGAAATACTTCCTTTAAATTTTATTTTGATGAAAAAGATATTGAAGGTATTGTAAAATTTAATTTAAATGACGAACATAATTCTTGCATTGTATTATATTAATTTTAATTTTTCTAAATTTTTTATTTTTGCTTTATTTAGGTATAGTAATGTTAATATGTATTATGCACATGCAATATCCATGTGTCCAGCTGCTTCATTATCAAACACGAGGTCTTTTGGCTTAGAAAGGAAATAAAAGATGTTTCAGTGAAAATTTTATGTGAGCCTTATGATGATGTCTTTAAGGATTCTGAAAATGGAAAGTAACTCCTTTTTATTGAGGCATAATAAAATAATGTAAAATAAAATACCAAATAGAACATCACAAAATACTATCTTGAAACCCTCTAAATGACAGCTTTCTAGCATGCAAGCAACTGATTTGGAAATACATGTTTTGTGGATTTTTGTCCAATTGAGTTTTTCCCATATATGTCAGTGTCGACAAAACAGTATTTAGTTTTGTGTGAGCTTTAGTAGACAAATTCATTTCTGAAATTCTAAATAGAAATTGCAAAGACTGAGCTTTTTCTTCAGTCTCATTAGGTAGTTTAGAGAAAGTTAATTTACTTCTGCCTCTTGTGATGTAACTGCTTGATCTTCCCATCAAAACAACTCTAGCACTACCAAATTTGACAGCGCTGCTGGGGTTTAGAAGAAATCCCTAGAAGGGGCTGGGATGCTGAGATAAATGTGTTTTCCCAGAACACATTTTTCTTTACTTGGAAAAGGTAAAACACCTGAACAAAATAAAACTCAAGATTTTGAAGACATCTTGTCTAGGACTTACCTGATTTTATTGTTCATCCTGCATTTTTTTGTTTACTTTTTTTAGAGCCTCCATTGATTTTAACAAAATTAAGTTTATGACATATAAACATATCTACTTATAGGCTGCAGCCGTGTTCCAGCTTTATGTGATTGGGGCATCTGAAGAAGGCTCAAGAGGAGTGGCAGAGGTGCTTGGAGTATTGAATCTTGCAGTTCAGTGAACATGTGTTAGAAACAGTAGTGGAGGAGGATCGAACTGACTCATACATAGATCAGGTGTGTGTTAGTTTTGAATGTTTGTGTCAGTACTGGCAGGTGGTGCTTTGGGAGCAGGGCTGTGGAAGGTGTGCAGCAGCAGCAGCAGAGACAGTTCAGAGGC
The DNA here is from genome assembly GCF_036250125.1 of Pseudopipra pipra. Taxonomy (NCBI): domain Eukaryota; kingdom Metazoa; phylum Chordata; class Aves; order Passeriformes; family Pipridae; genus Pseudopipra; species Pseudopipra pipra. The sequence goes on along the minus strand of NC_087549.1, from coordinate 18,078,077 downwards.
TGCACTTGTCGGGTTTTAGCTGGTATCTCTCGCTGGTGGTACCTCCCATACATGTCTTGCTGCTTCCCCTCCCAGGGTCACAGTCTGGTGCTCACCAAAGGAGATAAGCTTCCCCATCTGCGTTTTGAGTGCAAGCACATGCTGAAAGTGGGAGGAGGGTTTTGCTGAGACGACAGAAGCATATGTGCAGAGAATGTCTATTCTTGCATGTAGCTCTCTTCTGCAAAATACCAGTGGTGAGTGGTGGTAACTGAAATAAAAAAAAAAAAAAAAAGAAACCAAACCAATGGAAACAATGAGAATGATAGATAAACTCAGTTTTGTATGACAATAGTTGTTATCAAGTTACTGTCACAGGATAGTTTTGCCTTGTGAAATTGCTTTTCTTATCAGCTCTCTCTTTGTCTTGTCTTTCAGATCAAGAAGATACTGGAGCTTGCGTTGTAGATTGTTACATTTATGGAATTGAGAACAAGGATAAAAATGTAAGTAAAATGATAAAAAAGTCAAGAAAGGGAGAGAGCAAAGACCTGCTTGTGAGCCTTTACCTTGAAGACATGGCCATGCATCCCAGAGGGGTGAAAGGAATGCCTTGGAGAAGGCAGGATGGCAAGAAGCCCTCTTCAACCTCTGGATGTTCAGCACACAAATCCCTGAGAAGGCCAGGATTTCTTGAGAATACTTTCTTCCATTAATTTTTACAGCAAATAAAGTAGTTGAAGAACGTGGAAATACTTGGTAGAAGACACGTGGCTATGGTGCCAGGTACAGAAAGCAAACTGTAGATTTGTTATAACTTTTCCCTTACATTTTAGGTTTGTCCCGAAGATTAGTTAGCTAGTGAACAGAAAATAGGTGTAATAGAAAGAAAAGCAGAAAGAGGCCACACTTAACATCACAGAGTAAGACTTTTTTCTCATTGGTATTTCAAATCCTTTTTCCAGACTCTATAGCAAATAACCATATCAGAGGAAGAAAGATAAATGTGACTATAATGTGCAGGCAAAACTGTGCATAGCTCATGCATAAAAGGATTCTGGATTTTGAGGTCTACTAAATCAGTTGAGTTTTATTGCAATATGTTTCTTTGGTTCATTTGTTCAGGAAGAGAGCATATATTAAATATGAAGACAATATATCTAGGATAATAATGATTTTATTAGTTAAGAAAGCAAGGAAACTATGTAATACCCTAGTATTCCTTTATCTGCTTATCCAGTGCTAGTGTAATACATCTTCCTTCTTTAACCAGGATTCTAAATGAATGACAGTCCCAATAAATTATTGAGGTCCTTCTGCCCACTTTATAAAGGTTACATCATCCAACAAAGATTAAAAAAATAATAAATGACTCAGGTGAACAATGAAATTCTAAATTTTAAGTATGAAATGGCTACCCTCATTCATGTAAATTGTACCATGAATTGACTTTTTACTTTTAAGACAAAAATTAATTCAAAACAAATTTATAGCACTTCCCCTGTAGAAAATTTGCTGCAGGAAAGGGCTGAGTTCACTGAATAAATAAAATCCCCCACCCCTAAATATATAGCGCATTAATGCAAGATATCTTCATATTGATCTGCTGCCAAACAGTCATGATGGCTTATTTCTTTTTGTCTAAAGTGTAAGTTTTTAAGCCATCAGCTGACAGTATTTTTCTTTATTGGCTTGGGTTGGACTGTGCTCACTTACTATGGGTGGACATTAAACATTTAGTTTGAATACACTGAAAAGACAAATGAATTAATAGAAGCTTTGAACAAACTTTTCAGTAATTTAATTTTTTTACATTTAATGTTTAATATAAATTTGATGTTGAAGAGCAGTTCTGTCCCGTACTGCCTGTGTGCCTGCTTTCTGTTGCTGTAGTACAGCTACTGGACACCAAACTGTGGAGCTCCCAGATGCTGTGTAACCTGTTTAGGAGAGGTGAGCTCATTCCTGTGGTTCACAAGTCCCTTCAGAGAGGCTTTCTGTCACTCGTACAAATGGAGGCAGGTGTCCCGAGGTCTATCTCACGACTAGAGAACTGTTTCAGAGATTTTACCATGCAGGAATTCATGGCAGAGATTTGAGAGTTGTGTGGGAAGAAGTTGCCAGCCTGGCTCCCGAGCTTGGGTCCACTGCAAGTGGCAGGTGTTCCTTCCAGCAGTGCCGCGCGGTGGCACATCCGTGTCACTCAGAGAGCGCCTGTGCACGGAGGAGGACTGTGGGAGGAAACACCTGCTCAGCCATTTGAGCTGTGCCTCATGCCAAGCCACGTGGAGCTGTCAGTGGCTTTGTAATGCATTTGATCTGTGCTGTGTACTCACAAATATTGCTGCTGTCTGGGCTGGATTTAATTTTGGGGGGATTGCAAGAAAGTACCTTGGGAAGGACTGTATGAGGAGAAGACACATAAACCTTTCTTCCTGACTCAACTTTGTTATTTTCACAAATGTGGAACACATTTGGTTGGTATCCCATTGATTTGTTTACTGCTTTTGTGTCCCACATTTGCGGAGGCTTTCCAAACATAGATACTTCTCTCATCTGGCCTGGCTCTGACTACTGCACAGAAACCCCTGGATGGGTGGGTGGAGTACACGTCCAGGGCATTTTGGGTGGGCGTGAAAGGGAACACAGTGAACTTTTAAAGTAATCTGGCCTGTACTTTCAGGCTTGCCTGTGGCTCAAGTGTAAAAATTATGGGATTTGTTTGGGAAGTGATGTTAGACAGTATCAGCTATAAGCACTTACCTTGGTTGCACACAGCTCAGTCTTTACGTGATCTGCCCCTGGATGTGGAATATTACAGCACTGTTACAAATTATTTTGTCTGTGTGCTTTGGAAAGTATGCAGTATGGCTCGCTTTCAAACATCACTTCTGTTATAAAAATCAGTGGCTCCTACAGTGACCTGAAACTAGTCAGGTAGGATTTTAAAGAGCAAAGAATTTCACAGATGGCTGATTTGTTTCTTCATTCTGGTATGTGGAAATAGTTCTGTGTTTCAAAAAAATATTTCCCCCTTGCATTTTAGATAAGACTATTGCTAGTTTTTCATATAAACACAATTCCCAGTTTGAGTGGGATGTATTTCAGTCAAATAAAACTGAAAGAAGGAAGAAACCCATCCTCTCAGCTCAGCCTTTTTCCAGCCAGAGCCCTCTCCCATGAGTCTTCCTGCTAACCATCATTTCAGCTGGTCTTGCCCTCTTCAAATATGCTGAGGAGTTAAGTACAATCTAGCTCCACTGCCCTAACACCTGACATATCTGCCAGAAGGGCTGGGAGGTCTAAAGAGGGTATTTTTTTTTCCTATGTATAACCTGAGGCCTAGTGTACAGACCCTGTTATACTGTAGTCTTTCAGAAATGGATTGACTTCACTGAAATGCCTCTGCAATGGCCCAGAAGAAGACACTTCCCCAGAAGCAGTTGCCTAGCATGCATCATTCTTGGCAGTATCTGCAAATAAACTTCTTGTAATTGATTTAATAATTTTCAAATAAAAAAATTATGATAGCTGCGGACAGCTATAAATAACAGAAATGAAACACATTATTTGCACTGTGCCTTCACATGCACTTGTTTAGCTCTTTCTGCTGTTAAGTTAAAACATCTGTTTCTATGGAAGTGGAGCATTCCATGCAACAAACACAGCACTGGAAGTGACCCACATATTAAATGACAACATTTGACAAATTCTAGCAGTTGATTACCAGGGAGGAGTAGACTGTGGTTATAATCAGAGTAAACCAAAAAAATGTGTACCTTTATAAACCTAGAGTTTAAATGAAACATCTGTACTAAATCATGATTGTAGAACAGCACTGTAGCCAACTACCAGACCATATGATAATGGGGTGTTTTTAACGATCCCTATTTCCATCGCATCCTCCAAATCAGATCCAGACTGTGCCCACTGGCATGAATTCTGCTGGAAACCAATTGGGATAGTGTCAGGCTACAGTGAATATTGTAAGTTTAGATACAGATACCCATAAAATTTAGTGATTCCAATGCCTTATGGAGATTATAAGCACAGGTAGAAACTCAGGTGAATATTAGCAGTAGTTTTGTAGGCTACAGACTTTTCCAGTCATGTTTTAACCCCTAGAAATGGGGGATATGTTGCAGCGACTGTGGAATCTTATTTGTAAGGAAATATGAGTGTATAGCAAGAAAGTGAGTATTAGAATTACAGCAGTGGGTCAGCTGGTGATAAACTAAGAGTATTGAGTCTGGCACCAAACCCAGGTTTGGCAGCTCACTTAAACATAATTCTTTGGGTCTGTGAAACTGGTATGCAAAAGTCAAGTAAGTACAACTGTCTTCGAGTGCTTTCCATTGCTGTTAAGTGGATATAAAGCAAAAGAAAACTAGTTTAGTCTAGCTCTTTATGTAGATTCTTAAACTGATGTTCATTAATAGCATCTGAACATACACATTTTGTTATTACTGCAGAATATTCTGTGAATTAATTAAAAAACACAAGCAAATGCCCAAACTTTGTATTAGCTCTACATAGTCACTACAATCTTTCAAAAACAGGAAAAAAAAAAAAACAAACCCACTCTGCAACTGAACTACATTTTTAGTTTTAGGTGACCTACAGTAGAAAAATTGCTGTTGTGTTACGAAGACCTGTTCATAATTCCTTTACCAAAATGAGTGATGTTCAATAAAACTGAAATATTGAAAGAGTGAAATATTTCTGAAGCGATGATTTAGAAGTAGTAGTTAATTTGGACATGTAAGGTTCTCATTTGGAACAAGTAGATGAGTGCTGTTTGGCAGGAATAAAAGGACAGGCTACATTAATAGGGAGCAAATAATACAATGAGTGGTAGTGTCTAAATTTAGCGTTAGCAGGACATACTGAAAATACTATAATAATCAAAGTATCTCATTTATTATAGCTAACCTGTCAGGGCATTATGTCCATCAGGAGTTAATGGGATTCTTATTTAATAGAGTCACAGAATGGTTTGGGTTGGAAGGGATCTTGAAGATCACCTAGTTCCAACCTCCTTGCCAAGGGTAGAGACAACTTTGACCACTCAAAGCCCATCCAGCCTGGCCTTGAATGATTCCAGGGGTGGGGCATCCACAACTTCTCTGGGCAACCCGTTCCAGTGCCTCACCTCTCTCACAGTAAAGAATTTCTTCTTACTACCTAATGTAAGCCTATTCTCTTTCAGCCTAAAGCCATTCCCCCTTGTCCTGTCAGTACATGTCCTTGAAAAAAGTCCCTCTTCATTTCTGTTGTAGGCTCCCTTCAGGTACTGCAAGGCTGCTATAAGGACAAGGGACAAGTTTTTAAGATAACATGCAAGTTGTAAAATGGGGGGTTAGGGAAAAATCTATACAGTATTCATTTAAAATATAAAGTTGATGAATTTTGGTGGTCCGATACTTCATTTTAAACATTCTATTTAATTTTGCAAATAGTGAATGAGAAGCTTAACTACTTAAACCACCACCACGGTGGAAATTGTGACTGGTAGGCTACTGAATTCTAGAATAACAACAGGAAAGTGGACAACCAGTGTCACCAATGTGCTTAAATACACAAGAAATTCTGAAATAAAAACTTTGATTACTTTGAAATAAACACTAAACTGGGAGGTAGGGAGATGGGGTGTGGGGAAATGTTAAAGCTCAAAAGACTTAGAAATACCAGATCATCTTTGGGTTTATATTTTATTAAAACTTTTTCACAGATTTCTAAATGTTATTGTCACAAGAGACTATTAGATCATCTTGCCTGACTTGATCTTGCATAAAAGCAATGTCTAGAATGTCTAGAGAACCTCTGAGAGGGCTTTTCCTCATTTAATACTGTGTAACTAATAACATACAGTGCCTTTACACAAAACTAAGTGCCGTGTCATATAGATGCTTAATGAAATAATTCTCACAATATATTTTGTGCACACCCATTTTGATGATTATGTTTATTTCAAAATCCAGTGCAAAAGTATTTACCTGAGTTTCAGTTCAACTGGTTTGCTTGTGGTCATAGCATTCAACAAATAAAACTGCTTAATCAGGACCATCTAAATTTTCCTTAATTTTTGGCCTCTTTCAGTATCAGGCCATCAGTATCTATTTCAGTGTATTACCTTCTCTGCCATTTATAATGGCACAGATGAACTGTTGTATAAAGTTGAAAAAATATCTCTGAACCTGCCAACACCAGTGTCTCATTTCTCAAGCCTAACCTTCTGGTTTGGAAGATTTTTACAATGGTTGTATGTCTGACTAATGAAAGTTGTCAGCTTAATCTGCCTCGTCAAGTACGCTACTAACTAAAGTTCTACTTATATTGAGGAAGAGTGTTAGTAATTGATGAAATCATTCCAAATTTTACATAAAGGTGGTTTCAGAGGGTTTTTCTACACCACAATGTGCAGGCTGCAAGTTACACACTATGCTTCATCAGTCATGAACAGAAGAGCTTTACATGAACAGTAAATAACAGCTAAATTAAAGGGAAGGGGTATTTTGTCCAGATAAATTTTAAGACACCTTTCTTAAAAATATGTTAGGCAGATATTCTCTCAACAAATGCAGCTACATCTTAAACTCATGATTTTTAGAACTCTCTGGTATTAAACTCACTCCAGCAGAAAAATTTTGACTCTTGTAAAGTCAGTGAGCGTGACCACTACCATTTTGTAACTCTATTGCATTTTTCTTCTGGTATCATGTACCATTATTTAATTCTACTTTACCATTTGTATGTTGTGTGGGATCCTGACTGTATGGCATGACAGCTGAAAGTCTGGCACACATTCTTGACAGCTGTTTTGAAGTGAAGGCTGAGATGCGTGCTACGTCTGGAGGTGCTGAGGTTTGAGTGCAGACAGTCAAAAAGTCCAGTTTCTCTTTAGGGATGACTGGGATAGATTTACAATATCTAAGCTCTCATTCAGGAAGGGGACTTCATAAGGATCTACTCAGGCAGATGCTGTTGCAAAATCAAAGCCAAAGACTATGGCACATTTTGTGACACTACAGAATAAGTTAAATAAAACCAAATTAAGTATTACATTAGAGAACTCCTGAACATTGCCTATACTACCCTGAAATGGCAGCCAAAAGGTGTATATTCTCTGTCTCGTTTTCTTCTAATTTTTAAGATGTACTTTTGTTTAATTTTACTGTATGTCAATGTAAAGTTGAATCTAGACTTCATAACAAACTTTGTGGGTGACTGGAGAATTGCTAAAGTGGTAATACTATCAACCCCCAAAAAATCAAGTCTAATTAATTAAGATGCAGTGTGTCTTAAAGAAGTAGAGTAGAAGGGAAGGGAGTTGGCAAATTGTTTTTTTAAACTTGGTTGGTTGACATTTTTGTTCTGGGAAAAGGATGATCCTAATATGATTGATTTCATGTTCTGTCCAGCCAAAATTTCTTAATGCACACATTTGTGTCACATAAAACCAGTACATTCTTATAGTTACAAGAAATCTTAAATTGTTAATGACATTATAAAAACACAATCAATGTTGCTTAATTTCAGAGCAAAGTAGAAATTCACTTTTTACACTTGCATATTTTAAAAATAAAGGTGCCCAAGTTCTTCTACACACTGTAGCCTTCAAGGAATGATGCATTTTTGGAAATGCAGACCTTCCACCAGCAACACTTATTCCTGAGAGTAGTACTTCCCACATATTTCTGATTTCTATTTATCAATCCAGAATGTTCCTCCTAAACTAAAAGTATCATGGGTATGTTATACTGTGCGAGAAGGTGATAGGATTGGCTGGAAAGATGACTGCTTTGGTTATTGACATTTCCTTGATTCTTTCCTAAATCTTTTCAGCCTTCTGGCTTTTGGAGACAGGGTGCTTCCAATGAACTGAGTGCCAGCCTTGAATACTGAATACATCTCTGAAGCAAAAGTGGGGTTGGTGGGGAGCTGAGGATCATTCATGTCCGCACTATATCCTTCTTCAAGGCTGTGTTGTGCCACATAACAACAGTCTGACCTCACTGTACCATATTATTCAAGGTGGATGGAGTGTTCCCCAACTCTGCACAGTTCCACAAATCCCCTTTTGAGCAGAGGATCTGGCATCAAGATGCCCCTTTTTTCTCCAGCACACATCAGTGCCCAGGACAGTGAAGCTTAACAGGGTCTGGAAGGAAGAACAGAACATTTGATAAAGCCAGTTAGGAATGCACTTGGGATGCACTTAGAAGCTTTGGTGATGGTCATTACAGAAAATCCAGACTTGACTTCACCATTGTGCTTAAAGCGGTGATTCCCATTGAGTGCCTCCTTCTGTGCCTGCAACAGAGCATATTTTTGTTCAAGCACAGCATCGTACTCATTCTTCACTTCCAGTTTCAAGGCTGTATTTCATTTGAAGCCAGTGGGATTGTATCATGGAAATGCAGGAATCCTTGCCAAAATCAGCCAACTAAGAACAGGTGGTCATCAAAATAAACTTCCCCTGCTGTCATATTTTGAGAAGTTCAGTAGAGCCTAGGACAGCCTGAGAGCACTACAACTCCTTGTTGAAGGCCCTGTAGCAAATAGAAGTACAAAATGTAAGTGTTTAGATTTTTGGGGTTAAATCCCATCCAGATCATTGCAGTACACAGAAATGTGCAACCTCAAAAGAAAGACTTTCTCCATCTGAAATAAAACATTAGTGTTGTTGTTGAAGTACTCACTTTCCTGAAGCAAGCTCCATCATTAGATGGTCTTAGTTGAGTTCTGACACTCAATCTAATCAATCTGTATTAAAGAAGTAGAAAAAGAACTTGACTTTAGCTTTTGGGAAAATTACATATTTAAAGGATTTGAATATCAGCCACAGAATGATTTTACATGAAGTGAAAGCTACTGTTAGGAAAAGAAAATGGAGAAAATATCAAAGCTACTTAGTCAGCTCCATTTTTCTCTTAAGAAGAGAAAACTTGACCATAAAAAAGTTATTGTTTGTTAGATGAGAGACCTGTACATTCCTGATTGTTCTCTTATATTTAAGAAAGCTTTCTTCTTATTCACTTAATATCAGAGAAAGTTTAAATTACAATTTTACCTCTATGAAATGTTAATTTTCTGTTTTCCCTCATCCAGAATAGGTTTGAGAGACTGTGTAGTATTTCAAACTTGTAGGAGCTAGTGAGGTTTTACTTGCAGAATCAATGGCCAAACAATGGCTGGGTGATCTAGGGTTTTCTCTGCACCCAGATGTTATATGGTTTCCAGAACTTCTGTGGTTCAATATGAATATTTAATTTTTTTTTTATTCTGTGCACTAAATCATTATTACATATTATTCAAATCATTATTACATATTATTTAGGGAGTAATGGAAAACTGTTAGCTTCAGCATAGTGTAATAATACAATGAAAGCCTGAATTATAATTTCTTTGACATTTAAAATATCACTGTGCACCTTTTTAATTGGAAAAAAAATACTTATTTTTAGCTCTATCAGTTGCTCTCATGGTCCCGTACATTAAGTCTTGAGAAAAATTTGCCATCTGAAACATAAATTGAAAGGAAAATTTGTGTCTGAATTAACAGATGACCTTATGATTTCTCCAGTTCCCCATTAGATTCCTGTAAGTACTGAGGGCACTGTCTTCTGAGTGTCAAGTACCCACCTATACTGAAATTCTCATATTTGAATGGTCACCCCGAGTCTGTTCAAGGACCCAGAGCAACATCAGTATGTCTGACACTCCTATTCCACAGTCTGATACCTCCACCTCTGTTTAAAGAAAGAAAGGGAAAAAGAAGCAGTGTAGAGTGCACGCCAGTCTCTTCTGTTGTTAGTTTAGTCTTTCTTTCTTTCTCTTGGTAAAATAACAGGACTAGGAGAAGAGCAGATCAGTGCAGACATCTAGATCACCCACATACACACACACCAAAATTCACTTTGAAGAATAGTCAGTTCTGGAGCTGGCAGAGATAACACTGCTCACCTGGCTGTTATGCTTCTAACTTTTTTAAGTACATTATTTTTGGTTTCACTCTCTTTTACTTGGTAGTGTCTACAATGTTAGCCTGACACCAAAAAATCCCTTGATTATTCATTGCAGCTTCCAGGAGGCCGGCTGCTACTTCTTTCAGTGAGTCATAGGTATGAGACTTTATTAGGCTTGAGTGCACATGATGCCTTGCTTGGCATAGTCATGGCTGTGTCATGAAAATTAATGACAAAATATTTTTAGATCATTTATTGATTCACTGATTTAATTTAGCATTTAAAGCATCTCTCTTTCATGTTCTATGTCAATTTTCCTAGTTAGAAAGAATGGACCGGCTTTGCAGAAATACTCAAATCAATCTTTGTACTGATTATAAAAGACTATCTCTATGGGTAGGTCATTAAACAGTCCCTTTACTGAGTAAGGTACTTGGATATTGTAAACCCTGCACAGCAGCTCCAAATGAGAAATTGTGCTTTTCCATTGTATTTTTTCACTCCGGACTCACCAGATGTAGCACACATCGTATTTGTAGTTCCAAAACAGCTGTCAACAGTGTGTTCCAAAATCTCAGTTGCCCTGGCATTCAAATGGTATTTCACAAGACATATAAGTGGTAATGTCAAATTAAAGAAACAAACAGCACTACAGAAATATCTAACAGATTGATGGAACAGTAAACAAGATCAGTGGAACTCTTTTCCATTTACCAACTCAACTAAAGTATTTATGTAAAGGACTGTCTTTCCCAAAAATGTCTTTCTCCTCTCTTTTTATAATTTTGGCATTGTTATATACTCCTTTTCTCTTGGTTCTGGTATCACATTATGTTTATTTCTTCTATTCCTATTGCAAAAACTGTATCCTAAGTAGGATTATTTCTTCAATCATCTACTAAAATCAGCTTTCTACCTTCCCGGAAACTTATCACATTGGTTAAAACATTAATATTGTGATAACCTACCTTGATTAGGCAAACATACCAACATAAGACCGTGTTGAAGAGCTGCACTTATGTCATATCTATACAGATATTGTAGGGTGGACCCTGGGATGTGTTGCTGAATACCCTGCAAATCTTGCATTATGTAAATAGAAAAAATTTTGGTAGCTTCAGGTTGTGGAAACATGAACCAAAAATCTGGTGGGGATCATACCAGTATTTAAAGTCCTTCAGAGAGCAGGCACTCACACAGCTCTCTCTGGTCCTCCTGCTTCATGTTTCTGATCTGTTGTGTGTAGTCTGCATTCAGTTTATTGTCCCTCTCCCCCTCATCACTCTTCTGGTGTCAACCAGAAGCCAGCTGGCTGGTCCACTCTTCTTCAACTCAGCATTACTTTGGGGAGTACCAGAATAACACAGAACTCCCTCCAAGAGGCCCAGTGGCTGCCTTTCTCCAATCAGGCTTGACAGATCTGCCAAAGAATTCAAAGAATATCTTGTTTTACAACCACAGAATGACATACAAAAAAATTCTTCCCCTTTGAATGCTAGAGTTGATACTTTTTATCTACAAAGCCTGTAAGACATGGCACAGCCATCTCCCCTTTTCCTTCCCCTGTTGGGTCTTTGCTGTGTGCATACTATGCAGAGAGAAGTTTGTGCAATACCATCTTAATGTACTTGAGCTCAGCCAAATGCTCCGTGAGGCAGAGACTGAGGCCAGGAATGGAGACTTAAGAAAGCAAGCTCTGGAATCACCATTTGTGGAGCCAGACCCTAAGCTGGAGGTACATGAGCAGCTCACTGTGGCTCTAACAGGCAGAGGTGGGTTGAGTGATTGCTTCCCAGTGAAACTCTTAGGAACAAGGAAAATGCTATTTCCAACTGAAGGACTAAGCATTGCCTTATCAGGGAGTTCAAGACAAGTCTAAAGCAGCTGAAAAACCATATTCATAGAGAAGGATTGGAGATATGAACTTTGGAGTGGCCAGGCTAGTTTATGGCTCGGTGCAGTTCAGTGTGGCTGCAGTACCCAGGAGGGTCTGGTCCTCTCCCACCAAATATGGGATCCAATATGTAATATAACTGTTCAGTTACTGTTCAGCTGCAAATGGAGCTTGTAACTTTATGATTGTCAATTGTATTTACTTTGAGAAAAGTGTTTTGAGAAGAAAAGTGTCTAAGATAGTTGTGCTACAGCTCATGGTCTTTTGGTGTGGTTTGTGAGAAGAGAGAGAGAAGGCCATTCTCAGCCAAGACCCATGGGCCAGAAAACTCCTTATCCCAAAAATTCAGGACAGGGATGAACAGCAGCAGCAGATGAAATGAGCACACCCTCAGTAAAGTGTTTTAAAATACCTTCTTGCAAGTAATAATTTTCTTAGTTAGACCTACTGTGAAAAATTTATAATTCTTTCTCTGTTTTCTCCCCTGGTAAAAGCTGTACATAGTTTTTAAGCAGTCATAAATGGTAGGGTTGCTGTAATCCCTTAGTCTTGCCTGACTGCTATGTATATTGTATGTGGTATGTTATAAGCTGGTTTTCTGATACTGGTTTCCTGTCATTAGTCAAACGTCATTTCATCTGGAGCAATGATTGATTTCCAGATGAAAGGTAAGGGCTCTGAGAAAAAGGACAGGCCAATAATGTTTTCACACTGGTGAAAATCAGGAGAAAATTCAATTCAATATAGTTGTTCTGCATTTACATCAGTGCCACTTCACAGAATCACAGAATATGCTGAGTTGGAAGGGACCCACAAGGATCATTGAGTGCAACTCCTGGCCCTGCACAGGAGCATCACACCATGTGCCCAAGAGTGTCATCCAGACACTTCTTGAACTCTGGCATGCTTGGTGCTGTGACCACTTCCCTGGGGAGCCTGTTCCAGTAAAGCTAGATACAAATGCATTGTTTTACAGTGGTAATTTTTCACACTAATTAGCGAAAGTGGAATAAAAAGAAGTCCTGTGTTATGTGGGGATGCTCATGAATCAGTATTTCTGGTTTTGTATTAGCTAGCTTTTCAAATTCTTAGAAAATAAATTCTCTCTGATCTTCTACATGATTTAGCAGAGAAAACAGCAAAAGATGACACCTGGGCCTTCTCCTGGGCCTTCTCCTACTTTCTGGATGTTAGGAGGTTTGGAAAAGCCTTTGGACTGGAGATCATGAAAGACACTGTCAGAAATGTTTAGAAGTATGAAAAAAAATACCACGTAGAATATTTGTCTGAACACATCCACAAATCTAATACCTTTAGCCCTTTAATATAGTGGTAAGAGTCAAGGGTCTACTTAGAAATATTTGTTTAAATACATGGCTTCTTGCCAGATATAGTGATTGTCATATACAGAGAAATGTGAGTGCTTGGTGGGAGGACCCTAGGGTGATCTGAAAGACTCATTTTACCTTCCCATCTGGCACAGGGCTCAGGGGGGTTAAATACATATCCCTGCTGAGCCCAGATCTACCCTGCCCGTGACAGTAACAGCTTTGGTCCGATCAGACTGTCAGTGGTTGTGGTGTCACAGTCACATTCCAGCACCATCATCCTGCACTGAAGAGCAAACTGTTGACAGAAGTCATAGGAGAAAAGGAATATGAGAGGATTACATCTGATTTGACTGTAGGGACTTTGTATTTAGTTGATTTTTATACCATTTTAAAACTTTCTGTGTTAGAGAAAAGATGTTGAAAGGCAAAAGAATAAATCAGATTCTGTGCACGAACTGTTTACTGGAGAGACTGAAATCGCTCCTGCTGCAGTTCCCTGTTACAACAGATACTGCAATAAGCCTTTCCAAAGATTTCCCTAGCGTAGGCATCCAAGGGAGCGTGGCAGCATATGTGCTTAGAAAGTGTTAATGTAGTCTGGCACAGCTAGGAGGGTAATTGAAGAAGAAGACATTGTAGCTATGGCTCCTGGTGAGAAACTCCTTTCCTGGAGTGTGCTGGAAGTCATGAGGCCAAAGGCCAAGTGACTTCATTCTTCTCAGAAGAGGCCATGACACACATCCTGGAATGGCACATGGAAATTTCAAAAACATCTTACAGGGGCAGAGGCCTCCTACAAACACCAGTGTGAGCCCCAGGACATTTTTCACTTATGATTGTCAATTTAATAACCTGGCACATCTCTCTGAACAAGTAGGGGACAGATATTCAGCTAATACTTGTAGATTGCCCCAATACAATCACATAGTTTCATGCCTGTCTTTCTATGGCCTTTTTAGATCATAAAACCAGGCTCTTTTACCCATTTAGTGAATTCTAAGTGCCAGCCTGTAGAATCTCGTCTGCTTCTTAATAACCTTGATAAACACACATATCTCTTACATGAAGGAGGATCTTTTCTTAGAACTGATGTTTTAAGGATTAAGTTACAGAGAAACTGCATTCCATATGGGCAATACAAAATAAAACCAAACACAGCCCAAAGTATAATAATGTCAGAAGAGCAATAATTTGAAATGAGGTGGCTTGTTACAAACTGCAGTCTATTTGGAACAGAAGTCCAATCCAACTTCCTTCTCCCATGTCCTGGAAGGTTCAAAGGTTCAATTAGTTATGGTCTGTACAATGCTGTAAGATGCTCATGTAGTGCTCTGTAAAACAGCAAGTCTTTAATTTCCTACCACAAAATGATGCATTTATGGTCATCTGAAGCACAGAAATTAGGAGCCGTTGGAAAACGTGAGATGGACATCTAGGAGCTTGGGTATTAGTTAAGGTTAACAAACAATGAGCATATAGTTATGTCTTTCATAACACACCTCTACTTTTAATGAAAACAGGGTACTGTAGCAAATCACTGACTTCAGTGGAGTTATTCCACTTTGTACTAATAGAGGATGATGGACATTCTACCTTCTTAACAAAAAGACATACTGCCTTGTAAATTCATAATCTGATGATTTCTAGGAGCAGTAAATGCATTTGTTCTTTCAAAGTCTATCTGTCAGTATGACAATTGCAGTAAACCAAGACAATTACCTAAACATTACGTTATGGGAATGTAATTCATGTACATCTACATAAGCATAAAAAAAAAATAAAGAAAAAAGATAGTAGTACAGTACAAGACTCCATCATGTTCATAAAGATCTTCAGTATAATAACTGATTAGCTTTGGAAGGCACAGATGTCCACGCAAATGAAAAGGTTTCTGTTGGCTAAATTCCCGTTTTTTCTTTACAAAATTTTATAACAAAGACATGACCTATTTTTTCCTCTGATTCATAGTCATCTAATGGCTAATCTGTATAAATCCATTTTCTTTTATTGCTAAGTGTGCTCATTTGCTGGTGATTGACCTGAAGCCATGGTCCACACTCTTCAAGGAGCCTCCCTTTTAGAGAACAGACAGATGGGAGACGGCTTTGTAAAGTGCGCTGCAGATCTCAGAGCCCCTTTGGGTCCCTTATCTGGGAACAGTTTCATCCATGTGGGAACTTGGCATCAGAGTGTACCACAGAGGAGAGCCTGGCACCAGCCTTGTAGGACGGGGACTGGTTTTTCTGGCTGAAAGGTACAAGGAAATCAAGCTCTCACTGGGAAAGTATTTCTTAGCTCTGGAAAGCCTGGGGGGTTTTTTGTTTATTTATCTGTATATCGTGTTACATTCTTCAGAAATGCAATCATATCTAAGCAGAATGAGTCCAGTGTCTTCTTGTGTTGTACAGATTTTGATGCTGTGTCAGACTTGCAATAAGGCTGGAAAATAGGGTGAAAAAATTGCCTGCAAGTACTTGCTCACCTAGAAGAAACGTATTGGCAAATCTGTCATAAAGCAATGTTGCAATGTTTCCAGAAATACAAAAAAGCATTTGTTTTGCCTTGCTAGTGGAGCAGGAGCCCAGCATTGAAAAGCTAATGGGAACCCTCAACTACCGTCAGCTGTTATACTTTGATGACTTCAGTAACAATATAAGGCAGCTGAGGGTTTCCCATATGGGTCCTTGCTCCCTGCTCTACTACTGACTTATTATATTGATGGTCTCAGCTTACTAATTTGTGAAGAAATGGCTGCAGCAGTGTTTTTTCACAATTAATCAGCAGTTCCCAAAATATTTGAAAATCATAGTGGAATAAAGCACTAATAGTTTAGGGCAGTTTTTAATGTGGTATGAAAATCAGGATGTTAATCCTTCTGTTTCAGATCAGTCTTACAGTTAAAACGAAAAGAATGTGCACTACCATCTTTCGTCTTGAGATAGTGGAATGTATTCACCTCTACTTGGAGAAAAAAAGCCATGAAATAACCATAAATTGCTTCAGCAAATTACAGTCTAGACTTGCTGATTTGTTTTAACAACACAAGATATCAAACCCATATGCAAGTATTATTGTTAACTGCTGTTCCTAAATGCCTGTAAACGCATTGTCCTGTAGACTAAGTATCACTGCAGCCAAGTAATTACTTAGATTTTATGTGGAATTTGTAACAGGAAAGGAATATTCGCTATGTCACTTGTAGGAGTCTGGTTTTTCTCTTCCCCTGACATCTTTAGACAGTGTGGCTGGGTCATCACTATCGTTTGACAGCAACGCAGCTTGCAGAAGATGAGAAGGCAATTTGTGGTTAGGTAACACCGACACAGACAGTGAGCTGTGTACCTCCAACAGGAAAACGAAACAGGAGTCAGGCTGCATTTCATTTTTAATCCTTTTTTGTGGTTGTCCAAGTTTATTTTTTTAATTTGTAGTACCCACAAGACGTACTCATTTCCTTCAGAACAACAGCTGTGGAATGATGGAGGATTACCTTTGCCGTTTCCCAGCAACTAAGCTTTGCCTCCTTCTAGGAGATGGTGAAAACTGCCACGGAGCTTTGCCTCCTTCTAGACGATGGTGAAAGTTGCCACTGACTGCAGTGTTCTTTCTTCCTTTGATAGGCTGCCATGTTCAGCCAAGCACATATATATCAATTAAAGGGCAGTCACAAGTTCAAATATAGTTCCAGTGAAAATAATATACAAAATAGGAGTGAAAACAACATAAGAAAACTCTGCTTTTCATGGGCCAAAGGTTTTTACAAACTATTCGCTATAAAATAGGTTGGTTCAACTATTCAAGATTTTCAAAGCTCTGGGCAAAGTCATCCGATTGTATTGTGACAGTGGCTTCTTCAGCTGGGACCTACTGGCTATGTCACTGGCTAGGTAATTTTGGGAACTGGAACAGAGTAATTGTGATACGGAATTTCTGTGGTAAATCAGTGGAGTTCAAAATTAAACAAAAAATGTCACATACGCACAAAAAAATCGAGTAAATCTGTTCCCTACAAGTGAAATGTTGCCAAAGGGCATTGTAAACATGGAGCAACTGCACCTGCAAACAAGGCATTACCACTCCCTGTCTGCTGCAGTGTAGATTCTGTGGTATGTGTTTGTTCCCTCATGTCCTACATACATTGCTTTCACAGAATATACAGGCAGAACAATGAGGCCAAAGTGATATTCTAACCAGACTGCTTCTTCTGCATACTGACCTTTTAAATGCTCACTGAGTAGTCCAGCATCTGACTAACTGCACTTAGCTCCTGCAGGAGTTATCCCCCCATCCCCTCAGGATAAGGCAACAATTTTTGGGAGAAATTTGTTCTGAACATAGCAACAAGGCACTTGCAATCTTCTTTATACAATCACTTTTTCAGTCTTGGCTTTATCAAACTCAGCAGATAAATAATGTATGCCCTTCCCATTTCCTATGTGAGATCATGAGTGAGGAGCTGCTTCTTGACAGATGTCCAGGGAGTATTTTCAGAAGTGTTTTTTCAGTCAAATGTAACCGTTATAGCCGTCTAGTCAATTTAGCAGTGGCATCTCAGTTTTCAAACTTCAGCCAGGTTTCTCATAGCTGTGACTAAAGAGGTTCAGTTAGAACTTCCTAACAGAACAAAAGAGCTCTTTTTCTCCGCTTAATATTACTTCAACACATTTTTTTTTTTCAGTTTCAGAAAACTAAAAGGCGATGCCTCTCAACTAGGGAAGGAAAAAAATGAGGACATTTTGATAGTCTAAAGAGAGGAATGTAAAATGAAAGTAAGTAAGGCACAAATCCTAAGGTCTTTGCTTATAATTGTTACAGACATTAAGGTAGAACTTCTTTTGGCATCTGTGGGACATCAGGATTTTGGACAGAGCCTTTCCTACAGAAAAAAAAGGCATTTTTGTTATTGAATAAAAACAGAATATGAGAACAGTAAAAAGGCACTGGTAGAATATCCATGCATACTAGGTTTGACCAAGATTATAAGTTTCAGTTGTTTGCTAAGAACTGATATCATTAACTATATGTAAAAATACAAGTACTAAATCCACACAAATTACAAACCAAGAGTTACAAAGATCTCTCATACCACCTCTAGTACCCTAAGCTGTAATTTCTAAGGAGCTTAGACATTCCTTGATTTTTACAGTTATAAAAATACTAATTTTCTTGTTTACTAGCAGGGAGAAGTGAGACAGTAAAACACATTCTATCTGAACATTGCCCACTTTAATACAGGTTGGAACCATCTCATTTGAACTTCCTACAAATGCCTAAATATACCATTCCATCATTTTATTAGTACATAAACTGTGCTTCATGCTTCAGGATCACAGCAGAACATAGCATGACCCATAGGGTGACCTAAGAAACTATGTGTTGGTAACATATCATGTTCTCTCTTCATAACACAATTATGAAATGCAAATTGTCTGAGAGGTAAAAAGACCACAGTGTATAGCTCTCGATGACTTAATATTAACACTTTGGGCAGTATTAACATATTACGTCTTGCTTCTGATTTACTGGAAAACTATATTGCAGTGTGTTGCAGACCATTGCAATTTGTAGAAATAAAAATTAAATGTATTGAGTAGGTTCAAGTTCAGTAAATTCAGGACCAAATAAATCCCATATGTTATCTGTGGATCTCTTCAATATACTGGTGAACATCAACTACTTCATGAGATCTTACTTACTAGTTTGTCATCAGATTGTAAAACATTTTACCTAAACTGTCAGTAAATGTAAATCTAAATAAATACTGAGTAAAATGAAAGATGGTACTGAAGTTAATGATAAATTCCCTTCATCAGTAGAGACTTTCTATCTCACTCTGTTCTTCAGAAGTAAAATATTTTTTGAGCAATAGTCTGAACTACTTGGCTGAGAAGTGGTCCAGTAGCAACACTTAATGTATGGTGAGGTGCACAGTAGCTATTTTTTATGACAACTTTTGCACATTTTTAGTTCAGAAATAGTTTGTGGTTCATGTAGTGGAATAAGTTCTTGTTCCTTTCCACATAATGTCCCTGGGGTTTCTAGCACTGATACCTTTGAGAAGAATGTTGTGGTTGAAACTTTCAATTGCTGTACTAATGCATCTCTGGTACTCATTGTAGAACTACTGTGCAATTGAGGGGAAGACAGTAACAACTATTATTTTTAGCAGCCATCTATTTGCCAAGCAAAGTGCTGATGACTAAATAATTTGTTACACATGCACTGGTCCAGATTCTGCTTGTCTTTTGCAATCAAAGCTCTCCTTGATGTGTTTAGGAGAACTGAGAGTGCAAGTATAGCCAATTCACTCCCCTAAACATTGAAGGACATATTTTTCTACTTTTCTATCCACTGAGCATGAGCATACCCTGAAAATAATACTAGTAGTATCAGTCAAAGAGTGAAAAAACATTTAATGAAAGTGAAAAATTTTCCCTTAGATTTATAACAGGCTCGTGCAGGCAGAAAAAATATAAAAAATAAATACTCAAAAAAAAGTGACAATCCATACTAACATCTAAAAGCAAGGATGCCACAAATCCTCTGCCACTCACAGGTCAGTGTCTGAGCTCCATTCCTTTGATCTCTGCCATATCTCTCAATTCACATTTGCTGGTAGTCTCACTCACTCTTCTTCTAAATGGTATCCTGTGACTCTGCCTAGGCTAGTAAATCAAACAGTGTTCCCAGGAAATTAACTGCCTCCACTGTTAAATTGCCAGAATAGTCCCTGGGATGGCTGTGTCCAAGGCTAGCTAGCAATCTCCCAAGTAATTCAGGAAGTGCCGAAGCCAGAGGTCATTGCTGTTTGGATGCAGCCACCATGTCTGACCCCATCAGACCACGGCCTCTGAGACCTCACCCAGGGTACATGCAGTTCTTTCACTAAGAATTCCAGCATATGACAGTCTGAATAGCATTGCCCACAGCCATGGGCTTCTTTGTATTACTAGAGAAGTACACGAAGTCTCAGTAATGCCCTTAATTCTCACTACAAGGGGTCTTCCACCAGAAAGGTCTCACATCCTGGCATCTGGATCTGAGTTCAGGTCCTGGGATTGATTCACTAGAAGCAACTCCACTGTAGGAGTATCATGGAGACTTTTATCTCATAACGTCCAGATGGTTCCTATTACAGTAAGAGGTGATCTAGTGACGAGCTCTCACTTCTGTTTCTATGATGCCAGTTCGCCAAGAGATGTTATGAGTGTAAATGACAACACAGTATGGTTTCTTACACTAGAGAGGAGCTGTTAAAATGTTTATATTCACCATTTTTTCCCTCTTGTCACGTAAGCTGTGTTGCTCCCTCATCAGATTTTCCATCTGTGGCTTGCTTTCAGAAGCTGTAAGACAAGCAGTTGTTCTGCAAGGAAGGGCTGTTGACATCAAGCTGTGTTTGAGGCAGGTCTGGAGTGCAGTTTGAGATTATAACTTCCCTTATTCTTTGGTTCTTTCTGGAAAAGTTGTAGTTAGACAAAAGGCAGTTGATTATTTTATAGAAGTGCTTTGGTTCCCTGATTAAGTCTGGATGAATAGCTACTCACGATCATCTAGAGATATTAAAATTTAAGATCTGGAGATGACTGAAGCAGAAATTTAAAAAATGATCATATTAATTTATTTTTTGTGGCCTTCAAAGATGTTAAATTTTACAGATCCTACACCAGCGTTCTACTTACTGACCTCTAAGGACACATTATGCATTTTTACATTCACTGCTGCCTTTTCAAAAAATGGCAGTTTCATGGAGTGGCAAATAAGTAATAAAAAAAGACATGCAAAGGAAATAGTTAAAAATAGACAGCAGAATTAATCATTGGACTAAAGGAAAAATAATGCATTTTTAACTCATACTTCCAGCACAATCTCATTAAAATACCTCTCTAGTTGGGTATTTGCTTCATCTTCTCACAATGATATTAACGTAAGTAATTTTTTATTATTTAGGACACAAAACAAAAGTAGTGGGTGTGTGAAAATACCTGGACAGAATATGCCCTTGAATTTCCAAAGAAGGTGGATGTATGCTTTCACAGTTTTGGAAAGGCATAATATTCTCTTCAACACTGTGCTACTGGCCTTTACCAAAAGTTAGTGAGATGTGGAAAAAGACCAAAGAAGTGCTTGCAGATATATTTTAGCATAAAAAGTAGCTTGTTACAAAATTTAGGAAAAATTTCCTCATGCTTATCAGCCTATACAGAAAATGAAATAATATAAATCCTTTTGATAGTAGCTTGTGAAGAACTATATACTAAAATGCATCATATGAGTACCTCATACAATTTATTATTATTGCAACAGATTTTTAATGCTTGTTTGAAAGTTGTTAACCGCTGAGTGATAAATACTGGATCAATTCTGGCATTCAGAGAATGGGGCTTACAAACTGCAGTAAGGTCATAGATGGTACAAATGTACCCATTATTTGTCCTTTCACCAAAGAAGTCAGTGTGTAAGTGAACCATAAGAGGCTCCTTAAGGGCCCTGAGGACCACGGAGAAAGCTTATGAGCATCAACCTGGGAGGCATTGGCAGGATATGCAACATGTGTGTTTGGAGCAGATAAGACACACAGAACCTTGGACAAGCTGAGATCTTTATTCCCCCCACTAATAACATTCCCAATAGGGTGCAGGTGCCTCCTGTTATTTTGAGGAATTCCATCTAGCTTCCTCAGCCAGGAGGTAGAAAGCCAAATATGCACAAAGTGCATCCACCCAGTGCATACTATTACAGCCTGTAACAATTGCAGAATGGTGGTGGACAATTCACTGGGAAAGCTAGAGGCAAGAAGGCATGGTTTCCAGAGTCACTTGAATGCCAATATTATAAATACTATACATATGATGATGACCTGCTTTACCTTTTTACAACACATGGGAAAGTGGAGGTAATTTTATTTATTATTGGGATAATATCTGGATACTGATGAACTCATTAACTGATCTGAAAATCTGGAAAGGACTCCCAAAGGCAATGCAGGTCCTAGTTCAAGAGACTAGGGAAATTAGGAAAGTTACACTGGAACTTTAGTGTACAATAATTACAAATTTTTCAGGACCACTTTATGGTCAATAGCATTTTTATAGCACCTTTTGTTATTGAAATTCTTCACATTTTTTTCTTACTTACTTTTTCTGCCTTCAGAGAAAAGCATGAGAAGGACAGAAACTGTTTTACAAAAAGCAACACCACCTGTTTTATTATATGAAATGTAACACATATACTTCTTTCTCCTCTGCATATATACACCAAATAAATATAGCCCATATGGCACTCTGAGTATGTATATGCTCACATTCATGCCACACATAGTTATCGTTTCAAGAAGTCACCTGCTAACTTGTGCTATTCTGCAAACTGGAAGTGCTCCTACTGCTGCAATACTGCACTGTGGAAGATGCTGATCTGTAGGACAGATGTTATTCCTGATAAATTCTGATAGTGTATAAAACATTTATTTTTCTGCTGAATTAAGTATTGATTTAATTGGAACTTTTTCTGCCTCCAATTTTGAAATCATGGAGCACTATTTCTAAGGCTTGTCATATTGCTTGGTGGTTTGCAATATTTCAGTAATGTCTTTCTGTTTCATTGCAAATGCATTTATAGCAATAAATTGTTCAACAAACACTGAATTTTATTAAACTGGCAAAATAAGTGATAAAGAAAGCTAAACAAGCTCACAGTCAGCTGTGCCAAAAACAAACAAATGTTTTCTTTTAAATACTAAAATAATGTGCAAATGAGGCTCGACAAAACTAAAATGCAGAATAATTCCAAAACTGAAGTGTGTATAAAATTAAAGTTCAAGAGCAGAATAGTCACACTCTCCAGCTGCAGTTCCACTACAGAAGGGATTCAACATTCCACGTGTAAGGAAATCCTTCTGCCATTTTCTCCTATCCATGGGCACAGTGTATTGCTCCTTCAATAACTTAACTGAGCCTTGTCCCTGAGCTGGAGCAAAGACCCTCCTTTTTTAAAGTTTTTTTAGGGTTAATTTTCCCTGTCTGTATTCACTGATATAGAACCAGAGAACAGTAGTACCAGCACAACTGAGGATACATTGTGCTCCCAGGGATGAGACAACAGGTCTGGCTGGACAAGACAGACAACTCTTTACACCAGTCTTGCTGCCTAATCTTACATATGGTGTAAATATGGTCCCCCTAGAAATCATGCCATCTACAGTCTTTTCCCTTTGCTTTGTACTTTCCCTTCCCATCTTTTCTCCCGTGAATAAGTGTGTAAGAAGAGGGGACAGCCTTGGCCTTGCAGTTGCTGAGCTTCTTCAGCGCCCACAGAACGACCACCAGGGTCCATCCTCTGGTCATCTGCAGCAGCACTGCCATATTCATGTTGATCAGCAGGCAACTCACCCCACAAAGCCCCATTCACACCCATCTCGGTGTGAAATAAAAATGGTTCATTCAGTGTTTTGTTTTAAATTAAGTAGATATAGTTTCTCCTAATTTCCTCTTCTCTCCTGTCTTGAGTATTACAAAGCTACAGTTTGCATTTTATGGTTTTATCATGACTACTCATATCCAAGATGGGTAATGCAGAGGTGAACACTGAAAGGCAAAGCAGCTGCAGTCATATTAGAAGGTAAGTTATGGTATTCTTTTTCAATTGAGTAATAGGAAGTTGTAGAAACATGAATTCCATCTCCTAATGCAATCACTCCTGTTTTGTCTGTTCTTAATACCCTCCAGTGACAAAGACTCCATAATTTGCCCAAGGAGTCTCTTACAACATTTAATTACCTTCATCATCTTTTTTTCCTTGGTGGATTGCAATTTTCCTGCAAGTGGGACATAGTTATGGCTCATACAAAAGATCTCTTTGACTAGTCAGGGCTTCATTGCTTTCTTTTCAGTTGCTCATCTTGTTCAAAACATATATATGTTTCAAAAGTTCCTGCCTGGAAAAGCACTTCACTTCATGCCAGTGAAGAATCTTTTTCAAAGACACTCTTTTACAAGTCTGGTGACTGCAAATATTATATAGGAACAAAGGGGCACGATTGTTCCTTAACTCACCAATTAGTAAATTTATAAAAACTTGCAAATATCACTTCTCTACAATGGTGAGAGAAAGGAAGAACATCATCAGGGTGAAGAAAGAAGATGCTCAGAAGCTTTGTGTTGAGAACTTTAATAGCCCATTCCCTAAGAGAGAAATATTTCCTAAAAGCAGGGTCCTCTGTCCCATTTTCAGTGGCTGCAGCAAGCTTAAGCAAGGACAGGATATATTCCTCTATGGAGAGTTCCTCTAACTAAACACAGACATTGTCAATGAAGACATCTGCAGCTGAGTTAGTCCTCTTGATTCCCTTTACAGTTAATGGAAAGAAAGATCTGCTTTCGGTTTTGATTCAGCTTATGCCCTGGACACCTTCTGTAGGATGAAATGCACCTCATAAATGCATAATTTGCTCCACTGACTATAAATTGAACCTGAGATCAATAGGTTGTATATAGACATCTAGACTGCATGCATTTAAAGTGAAGTGAGAGGAACCCTTCTACTGCTGACTTTTAGCAGGAATAGTTTCCATGGAAGGAGTCATTATTTGCAGGCAAAATCACAGCCTTGTTTTGATTAACTTTTTTTTTTCCTGAAGCTGCAGTCTGTTAACACTTACTCATGCAGATTGTAATGATGTATTGTATATTCTTTTTAAATCTTATGTAACAGCTCTAGTGTGATTCAATGTCAGGGTAATTAGAATCACAGTTTTGACTATTATGAGGCATTTTGAGCTTGGCTTGTGCTTCTAAAACACTATTTCTGTCATTTGGCAGCCACATTGCCAAGGATGTGGGGAGATGTGTAAATGATTCACTAAAGTTTCTATCCCAAGTCAAAGCTAGTGACACCCCAGGAAACTCAGAATCCTCTGTTTTCATTATCCTTCCATGAGAAAACTTCCTCCCCTCTCAAATTTTTCTCCCAAGATCAAGCAAAGAGGACAGAAATTGGGACTGCCTGGTAGCTCGGGGTGCGACTGAGGCTGTGCTACAAAAAGCATCTGCCGAGAAACTCCCCAGACCATCTCATGGAGCAGGGTCAGAGTGCACAGCTCTGCACTTGCTGAGGGATACCTGCTATTGCAGTGTCCATATTCTACTACTGCTCTTCAAGTCTGTTTCTGTCTCCACAAAGAAGTCCCAGGCTGAAGAAGAACTGGACAAAGCAAACAGAAGATTAGTGTGAAGAGGACTACCAAGTGTCTAAATTCAGGATTTTGTAGCAGGGTACATAGTCAAGTCATTCTTGGCCGTCTAATGAATTTCTTTTGATTCCTAGTTGAGCTGTTTCATATGTTTGTTGTGCTCGTGGCTCTGGTAAAATAAAAATACAGCTCAGGAGGCTGCTGCTAATACTAACGTGCTTTACTACTGCAGTGCTTGTGTTCCCTGTAGCTCCTCCACACATGCCTCATTCTTTGGACACAGACTCTACTTTTCTAATCAGTGATTTGAGTATGAGAGCAATTGGTTGGCCTGGTAAAACAGCAACTAGCTGACAGTGTGGAAACTCATAAAAGTTGGCCAAGTAACCCTGAACAGTTTGTAAGGAAAATGAGGGGGTTAAATGACAAATAACAAAATATACACTGCCACTAAGTTTCTAAGAAGTCAAGGCAAGAGAAGGCCTGGAATACCTAGAAAAATTAAAGTTTGACACCTCACAAACTTATCCAAACCACAGCAGGAGCTGGCAGTGTACGTTGGTGAGCACCATGTAAAACTGATGTCTGTGAATACCAAATAGCAAGATGGTTAAAACCAGGAATAAGGCATTTCAATTTAGATAGTTGGATTGTGCATAAATGGGGAGTAAGTCCTTTGTTTTGCTTTAGGAGTTTAGGTAAGTTACATGAGCTCCCTGTATTTCGATTTTCTCATCTCCAATATACCAAACTGAGAAACATGTATACAGAAACTGGTTATTTTCCTCAGTATGAAGTGATGCCTTGCTCAAGGAACAGCATGGAAGCCACTTCTGCATCTGCTGAAGCAAGAATGGATTAGCTATCAAGCCTTCACCATCATTTTACCTTGGCAGGTAGGATAACCAGTCCCTGTGTTCACTATGGTTTATCTTTCTTTTTAATGGTAGAAACACAAACCACTGTATCCATGAATAAAACATACTGCCCTACAAAGAGATCATTTTCTCTCCAAGTCCAGTGGTTGTCCAGACAAAGTCATCTCAGAAACACCACAAAAATAATGAGATGTAGCTGAACACAAGGAGAGAACTTGGGAAAGGGAACAAAGTTAATAAATAAGGACTGGGGGAAAGCACAGGAGAATTCTTTGTGAGACAAACACGTAGTTCAGAAATGAGAAGATTTTTAAGTGGTCAGGATGTCAGGAGGGCGTTAAAGAAACATTCCGAGAGCAGACTTCAGCCCAGGGAGAGTGCTGTAATTCCCCTAACTTCAGTACAATTTATTTCAAGTCAGTCAAAAAAGACCCCAAATGTATATGACACACTACTGCAGCTATGAGGAGATGAGTAACCGGGCTGGGAGCTGGAGAGGTGAGTGCAGGAGGGAACATCCAACCCTCCTTGAGTGCAGGCCCACAGGCACACAGCTGCCTGCCGTGACCCCACCATCCTTGAAGGAAATCCATGGAACCTGCTCAGCTGCAGACTCCCGGCCCCAAGCCCTCCCTCTGGCTCTTCCCATCCGCTTCCCCTAGAACTGATGGCTTGGGAGCGCTGGCATGTCTGCTGCCCCAGGCAAGGGGCTTTCTCCAATTCCACTGCTTCTTGTCCTCTTTTCCAGTGCAAGAGAGAAGGTCTTGTCCCTGCAGCCACCTGGGCAAGACATTTATTTCTTCTGCTCTGCCCTCAGAGGGGTATTGCTGCTTGCTATGGCAAGCTTGAGACTGCCGAGCCCTGCAAACCTGCTAAGTAGAGTGGAGCATCTGCCTGGGAAATGGGATAGAAATTGGATAAGAACTGTGGCATTAGATCAGCCAGTGACGTGCAGAGACTGCTCCCTCCACACCTGGCGCAGCTGTCATGGAGCGCTGGGGTGGCAGGGCCTGACTCTGCTCCTGGCAGGGCTGGCCCCATTCCTGGTGTTCACTGGGAGAGGAAGGAGGCCAGCAGGAGTGGAGGCTGCTCTGGCCTAATGTCCCATCCTCACCTCCCTCCTGACCCCAGCAAAGTCTGGTCCTTACTGCAAATTTGTTCACTTTAGCTATGGGAAACAGCAGCTTCCAGCACCAAATTTAAGCCTCTGCACTATATTACAATTATTGTATTCTTACACTTCTTTAATGCCCACAGGTACAGTTAAGCCTCTGCAAAAATTATTAATTAAGCTCACAGAGAAGTGTCTTTAGGACAGCAGTGTCAAGCTTGTCAGTTAGTCAGCTAGTAAACATGAACTTTGAAGCATATACTACCTTACCATATGGACTCAGAAACTTGGATCTGTGGTGTTTGTTCATCTCACGCTCATTTTAAAATCAGTCTCAGAAGGCTCTCAGGGTACAGTTTAGAGTATCAAGCCATAAAGGAAGTGTTGTTTGACTTGCTTAAGAATTGTTAACAATGTCAATTCATCAAGTTGATTTATATTTCTTGTTTTCCCCAGCTTTCTGAAAGTGTCTCCTCTTTTCCTTTTTTCACGGCATGCTGAATGATGTGATTCTGGCATGTTCTCCAGCTGTAGTTGTCAATAGCCACGAAGATTTATAGCCTAAGGATTGTCCTTTAGCTTAGGAGTCAGAAAGAGGGAATTAATTTTAAATTGGCTGTAAATAGTAACGCTGAATTAAAAATTCAAAATCATACTGCTTTGCTATGTGTGTTCCAATATGTAATAGTTTGTGCTGGTCAAAATGATATGAAAATGCTTCAAACTTTTCAAGATGACTTACAAAATTTTTACTTGGCATTTCTTATTGTGGTGATGCTGTGATAAAACTTTAAAGCATGTTAAAATATTCTCCTCTATATATTACCTGTCATAGTAATTCCCTTAAAGTAGATGTATTAATTTACTTTCTTACCTATTTTTTTCACTTCGGTAAGTTTTAAATTTGATCCAAGAAAATATCTGAAGTTCTAACACTAACAGATGAATGCCAAGTAGGGTCAGACTCAAAGGCATCTACATTAAAGTGCAAAGTCCTTAAATTGATTAATGATTCAAATTTTTTGAATTCCCTATAATTTTCATCCACTAATTTAACTTCTGTGACTGATCTTTAGCATCACTAAACAAGAGAATAGTATCTTTAAATGGTCCATACAGAAAACAAAGTTTGTCCATATCTTGCACAGTGGGAAAGTGCATCTTAACAAGCAAATGAGTCATTGATTCACACAGAAGATAAACTGTCACTTTATTCATTCACAACATACACAGATCCTACAGATGTACATTCTTCCTTGTGCTGTGACTGTCCTGGAGTTATTTTCTCCTATGTCCTACCTACTAAAAGGATGCCACCACCGACACATTAGTAAACTAACACCACCACCCCCATTACTGAACTAAAATAGATCCTAGACCCTATTTAGTAGGTGATGAGCCCAAATGTCTCCATATGCCCCATATCTCATGCACAGGACACAGACTTCCATGTTTTGCTATATTGGTAAACTGCGAGTTAAATTACTATGCTTTTTTTCCTTGGCTGGTATCACTTTTCTGAACCATAATTCTGATGGGATTATTACTGAACTGACTCATTGGTTTCATAATAAAAGAGAAAGGTTTTTTTAATAGCACACCAAAAATATTTTTTTTTTCATTTTCATTTGGTAATCTGTAGAACTAGCTGTGGTACCCACAAAAAGTAGGTGGTGACTTTTCTGCACTTTTAAATAATCCCCTCAAAAAACCTGTGCATTTACAACTTAATATGTGAGATTGGGATCATTGCCTTTCCACTTAGTTCCTGCAGAAGTGGCACAAGAGCAGAAAATGATAGATCCAGAAAAGAGATTTCACATGACTATTCCTGTTTTAGAGCATTTTAAGCTTTATTAACAAAACACTTTAAACTTTGAATTAAATGATGAAGCTCCTTGGCATAAGAAAACAGCTTTAAAAACCACTGTTTTAGTTTCCAAGAAGAAAAAGCTTAACACCAAAAACATTTCTGTTTCCAACTATAACAGTATCTGGCATAAGGGGATATTGTAACAATAATTCCCATCTCTTGGTGAGTGTGGATGGTTTTCTACTCCACAGTAAGAGCAGAGGTATGCAGTGGAAGGGTCAGCCTTGAGCTCAGCAGAACACAGTGTATGTGATTTTAGGCAAGTCGTTCGAGACTATGTCCAAGAAAGGCAGGAGGCAACACTTACAGTGCATAACTTCAGGACCCGGTCTCGTCTTACAGTGCAGGTGGAGGGCTGCACGTCTCGGGAAGGAATCCAGAATAACTGGGGAATTGCCTAAATCTAGCTAGGAGAGAGATCAGAGTAATTTCTGAGAACAGTAACGAGACTGAGCCCCTGTGGGGTACCGTCTCCAGTCTCTTGCCGAGACGAAGTTGTGGGCAGGTGCAGAAGTATAAAGCTAGATGTCCAGGGAACAGCAAGTTCAAACTCCTCCCAAACACTTCAAACACATGTTTCTGAAATTTCAGCTCCTTCAGCACTAGGTGACAGCTGACAGGGCTTTTAAAAGCATCAAATTTTGGATTTATATGCTTAAAAGTTCTGTCTGTCTCACATTAGGCATTATAGCTAGCTCAGCAATCCAGCAGCACTGAACTCTGCAAGTTAATTTTTCATTTTACCTCAGCTATTTCAGTGTTACCCCGTAATGTGCAGAGCAGGTGTGTGCTAAATCCTTTATGGATCTAGCCTGTAACCATTCCATAGCCACTCCTTTACCTGTAAAACAGGAATAGCAGTTCCCTACTCATATACTATGAGAATAAATACATCAATGTTTTTGGAAATGTTCAGATAATAGACACTGATATTTTAAAGTCACCTGGAAGTACAGCTGCGCTATACAAGGCCTAAACAATTCAGTCACCTAGAAAATCAAAAACCACTTTAGAGGAAAGAAAGTTTAGGCATACACAGTATTTTTAGAACACCATTTGAATTCCAGTTGAGGCCTTTTAGCTGTCAAAATTGTGACATTTAATTACACTGTAGATAGTATTAAGAATTAGTAGTTTATTCTAGTCAGGGAAAGGAACATAATGAATACAGAAACAGCGTTCTTGATTCTAGAGTTCATTTGTTGATGGAGCTAGGGGATTAATTTTGAATATGGAGTCTGAAGCATTTCCCATAAGAGACCTTATCAGAGTTAAATGTCAAGGCAATTACGTTTCTGGTGATATTTTCTAAAATCCAGTGCCTTTTGCATATAGAATCACAGAAGCAATTACATTGGAAAAGATCTCTGAGATCAAGTCCAACCTATGACTAAACACCTCCATGTCAACTAGACCATACATGAAATTAAAAATCCATCGCTTTTTTTTTTTTTTTATCATCTTCAGCGGAGGCACATTTATCTGCTGAATACATTTATCCGATTTCAACAGTGAAATCGGGACTGAACCGGGGAGCCTCATTTACTAAGAAACCATCTTTGTGTCTGGTGGTCGGCAGAAGCCGCGATGTCGAAGATAAACCGCGGAGAGGACACAGAGGTGGGCACGGCTGGCGGCCCACGGCCCCACTCTTGCCTGTGACCCCCTCAGGGCTCCTCCGACCCGTGGACACGAATTTGTTACGTGGTGTTTCACTGCCCATGGCGGGTCTGGGGCAGCTGCAGAGAAACCGACGTTTCATTCTTGACGGGTCGTGGCGCCTCCAGGATCCCGGGCAGGGATCCCTCGGGCACTTCTCACGCCGGACCCAAACCACACCAGGCGCCTCCTCGCGCGCCGCGTTCCAGGTGCACAACCTGGACGTGGCCAAGTTATGTGGAATATAAAACAGGAAATTAACCTGCAGCCCTCAGCTTGGGCTCAGAGGTTTTAACCCCGGCAAGACCCCTCGGCCTGCGGGCGGGACAGGACCGGGGATCGTGCAGGTGCCCCGTCGGCGGGGCCCCGGAGTGAACACAGACCGGCACAGCCCCGAGCCCCGGCGGGGCAGGCGCCGGCTGCCCGGTGCTCCGGCCCCGCCAGCTCCAGCCCTTCGGAGGCTCCCGTCCCATGGGACGGGGCTCTTCCCGGCCGCGACGCCGCAGGCGGGGGCAGAGGGGACTCAGGGCCGGCCCCGCTCCCGCCTCCCGCCAATGACGGCCGGGCTCGTCAGCGCGCGCGTCACGGGGCGGTGCCAAGATGGCGAAGGTGTCGGAGATGTACGACGTGACTTGGGAAGGTAACGCCGCGCAGCCGGCGCTCCCCTCCCGCGGCAGGGGCCGTGCCGGCACCGACCGGCCCGCGGGGCGCGGGGATAGGCGGCGCTCCCGGAGCCCCGCAGCGCGGCGGGCCCGGGGCGGGCCGGCGGTCCCCAGGCGGGCCCGGGGGGCTGGGGCGAGGGGCGGCGGTTCTGCCTTCCCGGGCTGTGGGCGGCCGGCCCGCCTGAGCGGCCAACAGTGCTCGGCCCCTAGGTGCCCGCAGGTCCGGCGGTGAACGTGCATCTCGCCCGGAGCGCCCCGCCGGCCTCCCCGAGCCTTCCCGCCGAATGCCCCAGCCGGCCGCCTCCGCTTCGCGGGCTCGGACCCCCCCGTCCCCAGGGCTCGGACCCCCTCGTCCCCAGGGCTCGGACCCCCCCCGTCCCCAGGGCTCGGACCCCCCCGTCCCCAGGGCTCGGACCCCCCCGTCCCCAGGGCTCGGACCCCCCCGTCCCCAGGGCTCGGACCCCCCCGTCCCCAGGAGCCGGCGGCGGGCCCTCCCGCTGCCCGTTCTCCCCCTCAAGAACACAGCGCCACCAAGAGAAAATGGCCTCTTGGCTGGGTCAGCAGTTTGTGTCATAGTTCATCTCTTGGTGAACTGAAAATTAACTTGATATTTTCGTTAAATTTGATGATAAGCGTTTCTGGGGGAACTCTCAAGAAGCTCTGAAGTGACACAAAAGTTTTTTAAAATCCTGCCCCTCGGATCTTTGTAGCTTTCATGTCTGCTTGATCATAATGGTGATTTATTTTTCATATATCAATACTGTTTGAGGTTTGCTCGACATTCTCAGTGGTCCTTTCATAACCAGTACGTGTTCACATGTGAGCTCAAGACAGCACTCAAGCCCATTGCAGTCTCCTATCAGGAATAAATCAATGGTTCTCCATAATTTTGGCCATAAACAGGGAACCTTTAGCTGTGTACCGTATGCTACACACATACGGCAGAGAAGCTAATGCAGAGAGAAGCTGTGTGATCGTTGGTTTTCATTTATTTACTGCCAATCTGTGAAGAAATAATTGAGTAATAGAATAATTCCCCGATCATGAATCATTACTTAGTTTGGTTTTGTAGATAAGAGGAGGAATATTGAAGGGGATGTATTTTAGCAGATGCCTATAACTTGCTCATTGAAATAGTGCCTATGCTGTCTTTCTTGCACTTTTTTTTGTAGGACTCTGAAAAAACAAAATGGAGTTTGACACCTTAAGTTTTTAGCTCAAATTGCATTAATCTCAGAAAATATATCAGCTGTTTTTGGAGAAAATAGTACTGTAACTGGATGGATAAGGATGAAGAAGTGGACTTGCTTGCCAGTCTGTCTGGTGGTCAGTTTATAGGTAGTGTTGCTCTGGTATTTGCTTGCATCACCATGATGTCGTTGACTTATTGGGAAAAGCTTGGTTGCCTGTTCTTCTATATCTCCTGTGAAAAGGTGTGTGAAGCTCAGCTTGGATAGAGAGCAGGCAGGCTGCTGTTTGGGAAGGGAGATTGCAAGTTGTTAACACTGCTGCTGTTATTCTTAGACTTACCCAGTGCTCTAGAAAACCTTGTGTAAAAAACTTTTCCAGTTTTTATTTTGCTTAAGCAGCCATTGTTAAAAAACCCAGGAATTTAGGTGGGGTTTTTTTTCCTCCTGTTGTCGTCAGGTATCAGTGATTGAAAAAAGAAATGAGATTTTTTCGCAGGATGGGTAATGTGCACTGTGGACAGATCTCTGTACATTTAGATCTAGTTTTTTTGGCTGAGAGCATTATGGAGTGTATCCTCTTATGTAGAGGCCAGGTGTAGAATGCTCAAGGTTGCTGCTTTTGGACTTGGCTACTTTATGCTGAGATTAGCATCCTACTCTTAGAAATATCCTCCCATGTTCTATTTCCAAGAGTTCTGATTGACATTTGTGGCACTGCGTGTATAGTTTTGCATATGGGTGTGTAGAATGAGGAATTTTGGAGGACCAGCTGGTGAGTTTTATCATATCAGCTTCTCAGTTGGTATCTTCTTCTGTCTAAATGAAAGGGCTGGTGTGTAGGGGAAGATCTGTGTTAGTACAAGGGACTGTCTCCACTTTAAAACCATACATCTGAAAAATTCTGGGTTTTTTAATCTCTGTTTTAAGAGATGAAAAGTGGAGTCCTGCAACAACAAGTGGAGTCATGGAAAGACTCTTCTTAAAGAAGAAGGTTTTTGTCTTTTCTCTCTGTGAGCTTTAACAGATCCCTGGTGCAATGAAGCTTTTCATGGGTGGGGTGATCCCAGCACTGTTGTGACCTAGGCCCTAGCAAAGAACTTGAACACAGTTCTAGGAATTTAATGTAGCTCATTTTGAATCTTTCTAAAATGCTCAATTTCTGTGAAACCAGGTTTATGACTGATATTTATCTAAAAAATATATACTCAGGCCTTTCTAAACAAGATGTTTTATACTTACATACTGCTCTAAGATGAATGTGTGATTCAAGGTTTGGGAAGTAGAATAACATGAGACAAATGAAATAGTTTGTACCTTGCTTTGGCTTTTACGGAGGTTCTTTGAGACAGAGGTTGGAGTTTAACCATGATTAAATGTTGTTAGGTAAATATGTTGTACGGGGGGTTAGGAAAGATAGCTGAAAATAACTGTGTTTTCCACTGTTGGAGCTGTTGTCTTTATTTTTTCTTTCTTTACTTTGTTGCTGTGTCTCAAGCTTTAAAGTGTATTTGGAAATCTGTGGAGCAGGAAAACCTCTCAGTTAACTTTAGGGTCTTGATGGACTTAGATGATCCAAATATGGATTCAGGATGCTATGGTATTAAAAGAGAAGCTTATATATGGTTATGTGTCATATATTTTACATCTTATTTACTTGAGACAAAGATGATATGTGCTCCTTTTTTGTGGTCACTGTTGCTATTTATCCTATGGAAAATGGCATACTTCCTGCTTCCTTAATGTATTAAAGAAACTATGTGGAGTGACAGGGAGCCAAGAACTGCAGGTCTGGCACAGGAGCATGATGTAGTAGATTAGCACATCAGATGGCAACTGATGATGTGCAGCCTCTTACCAGGAGTTTCTTGAGCTGCATAGAACTTCATAGAGTAAATATTTATCATATTGTCAGTGGTACGTTGAGGATGAATTTGTGCCATGAATGGAAATGTTAAAAGAAAGGAAACACCTGTGTAACTTCATTTTAGGAGCAGGTTTTGGAGCACACAAGTTAGTCTCTGTGCATAGAATTAGAGTGATCTGCAAACAAGCACCAGTCATGATAGTGAAGAACTATTAAAATAACAATTGGCTTTCACAGAAAATGCATCTGACATATTGTCAGAATTGGACAGAATAAACTAAGTTTTCTTTACCTTGCAGAGAAGCATTGTGGCATTAACATCTCAAACCCTGCTAAAATGAAGCAGGGTTGACTTTCAGCTAGTGATGGCTGAGCTTTGTGGAGATCATTGAGTGCTGTCACAGCAACTCTCAGTCAATAATTCTCTTCCCTGGATATCAAAACCAAAAAGAGAAAGGAATGGCATATTCTCGAAACTAGATTTCTCTTTATATAAATTGAAAACAAGTGAAGAGTATTTTTTTAAGATTTCTATTAGATCATTATGCCTGTTGCTTAAGTTCTCTGTATTGTTAAATTAGTATTGCTGTTTTCTGTATTAAAAATTGCACTATTTAAATAGAGGCACTTTAAGAATTTTCATTACATTTTCATGTGAGATACTTTTTCCAAGGAATTCTTCTTAAAATAGCATATATGTGAGGCCATTTTCTTGCAAATGCATGTATCTGGGAACATGTTATATATGAAAAGAGAAAGTTCCTAATGAATTTAAAAACTTCCACCCTTCTATTTTTAATGTCCCTAGTCATTAGAGTCCACTTCAGATGACAAAATTGTTTCCTTCCTGTGACTTAGGAACTCAATTCATATTTTGTTTGTTTGGAAAGAGTAGGAAATCATTTTATCTTCATCATAATCTGTGTGCAATTAAGTGTTGTTGAGGCTGTTGTTCTGTTCTGTGCTGTCTTTGCTTTCTTTTAGCTATTCCTAATTTAGAGTTGTAATCAAAGGGACAGATTAGTTTGCTCTGGGTTTTGTATATGAATTTATGGGGTTACAGCAGACAAAGGTGAGTTGCTGGGGTTTTTTGCTGTAGTTGAGGCCCCATTGACAGCTGAGTTGTCAAGGTTAGTGGCAGCATCCTCAGCGTCCCACTGAGCCAACTGTGCCTCTGCCTGCACCTGCCATGTGAGAGTGGACAGAGGTGGGCTGTGGTAGGAGATCTGCTGGCTGTAGCAGAGGAACAGTACACAAATGAGCTCTGGAAATATAATGGCCGTGGGGTCCCTGAGCGACTGTGGTAGCAGCTGTATGTCAAGGTGACATTTTGGAGTTTGCAAGGGATGTCTGTACCAACAGTGGTAATTTCATTCATTTCATTGAGTGCTTTAGGTGTCAAGGACTTGAAAACTATGATCCAACTCATCAAGGAAAGTATAAGCATTACAGGAGGATTACTTCATATCTGGTTGCTCAGGCCAAATGAACTGACACCTTAAGAGACACAAAAATAAAACCCAGGTTGTGTCTCTTGGATTGCAGTAGACTGCTTATGGTCTTTTAGGAAACAGCAAACATTGTGGCAAGTGCATCTGCTCCTTTGAACTTGTAAGGTTTTGATTAATATGTGCAAAGATTGCCAGTTTAGGAAAACCCAATGTATCAGTTGCTCACCATCCGCCTATATATGTGGCAGAAGTCATAATTAAAACTACACATTTCTGTACCATACATTTTTTTCCCCCTGAAATCCCTGATTGCTCCTGCCCAGCCTTGTATTAGATGTCTCCAAACTTAAGTTATTGTCTGAGTCTTTGGATAGCTTTCTTAGTAAAAAATTCATTGTTTGACAACATTGTAAAAAGCCTTGTGTAAGTTTTACTGTAGTTTTTAGTGTTTTCTTTCTTCTACCTTTTACATAAAATTCAGTATTTCTAAAACCAAGAAGTCTTTCAATAGATTCACATTAATGAGAACCTTTTTCTTCACTTCATTTTTCAGTCATCAGCTGATGTTCTAGTCACTGTCCTGCAGGTGTTTTTGTATTGCTGTAAATGCCGTACTTGTGTGATGAATGGTAAATGTGCATTCTGTTAATACACAATTCAGACGCTATTCCATTTGGAATCACACTGGAATGAAGGGATTGATAATTTCCAAGTAAATGAGTGTGTGGAAATCAGACAGCTTATTTATTTTTAGGCATTTAAGTTGTCAGCTTTTGTGAATGTTTGTGTTCTCTCACATTCTTGCTGTCTAACGTTGAATTTCCAGGGACCATCATGTGTCTAGAACCATTTAACTTTGCCTGTGCGTATGAAATGTAACACTGTGGTGGTTTTGGTTGAATTTCAAAATACAAAATGTAGCACAATAACAGTCTTATAAGTGAACCGAGATCACTTCAGGTAGATGGAACAACATTCAGTGCTTAATTTTTAACTGTCATTTACATTAGCTGTGTTTTGAAGTGCAAGAAAAACTGACAGTGTTTAGGTCTATCGTTGTATTTGTTTTTCCAGCTGTTGTAAAGTTTTTAAAAAATATTGGCAATAGTTATCCTGGTACCTTCTTATTAGTAAAACCACTATCTAGTAATGAAAACTATTTTCCTTACATTTCCTCAAAATCTGTTCTTGTATATAGATCATCTACATGTATATAAATGTATGTGTATATAAAATCACAGTCTTAGCAATGTCCTGGTCCAGAGGATAAATAAAGCCTAGGCTAGGTAGTGCTCTTTAGCTGACTTCATGAATGTGCCTGCTCTCTTGGAGATCTGATGCATAGTAAATGTACTCTTGAAACAAAAATCCTAATGCTAAAATAAACTATTTTTTCTGTCTTGCCTAGATAAACAGTGGTATTTTTTATACCTTTGGGCATTTCTCTGGTATAGAAAGCCTTCAATTCCATGTCTGCCCTTCTTGGAGCTCCTTTCTCCATGAGTGTCTAGGTTCATTTTAGAGTGAAAGTTATAATAGTTTTTCTAATACTTCAATAGGAAATTTATTCAACTGTAACAGAAATGCAATTTTAGTGTTGTTTGTAAATGTGTGAAACTACTTGGAAGAAATCTCTTGTAGCCTATTTTACCTAATCATGGATAAATTTTATTTATTGGATAACTAGGTATAGGGTTTTTTAGTGCATATGTTGCTTTCATGAGAGACTGCAAACTTTGAAGGTGGATTGATTATATTAGAGCATGAGCACAGTTTGTGTAATAGGGTTTCAGAGGTCTGGTACACCTATCTGTCCTCTAGTAGTTTTTTTAACATTAGTAGGAGTCACATTTTTAGGTCTGTTGCTCTCTAAACCCATTCTTCCTATGCATATCTCCCAGAAATCACATTAAAATTCTATTACTATCTGTAAATATAATTTTTTTTCTTCCCTTTGCCCACAGATATGCGTGATAAAATGAGGAAATGGAGGGAAGAAAACTACCGAAACAGTGAACAGATAGTGGATGTTGGAGAAGAGTTAATTAATGAATATGCATCTAAACTTGGAGATGACAGTGAGTAAACAACCATTATTTTTAAAATTCCCATTGTCTTATTTGATTATCTCTTTCTGGTCTCTGTTTTATTTAACAGCCTTTTTGTTGTCTTTCTGTATGTGATATTGATAAAATATATATTACTTTCTTAGTCTATTAGGCTGCGGTAATTCCAAAAGTTTATTTTTTTCCCAAATATGGGCTGCAGAGAAAACAGATGTAAAAATTACCTGTTAGAACTGTTAGCTTGCTATATTTGTAGTTGGACTGTTATATGAAAACTTTTATTACTTAGCCATTATTTGACTGATTTTCTGTTCTTCAGCACTGTGGCAAAAATTGAAAAGTGGCTGCTCTGCAGGTCTGATCAGAGAGCAAGTCCTAATGGGGACCTGTTTAGAAGATTGAAATTATAGTGTTGGAAAAAATAGAGAATTAGAGCTTTTTTGCCTTTCAAGATGTCAGAAGGTACTTTAGTACTAAAAGCACTAAATTGATTACATATATTTTTAATTAATTCCAGCGGTTTCTTAATTTGTCCTTGTTTCAGCAGTGGTCCATGAGAGTAGAAGGGGAAAAATATACAGACAGAATTCATTAATCCTATTTATGTTATAAGTGTTTCCTTTTATCTTAAAAAAAAGCAAAAACCAACTATCTTCATTTATTGTCTCTTTTTTGTCCAGTTTGGATAATTTATGAACAGGTGATGATTGCTGCCCTGGACTGCAGTCGAGATGATCTGGCATTGGTAAGTTTTCACACTGACTTTTCCTTCACACTGTGCGTTTTTGTCCTGGGTATCTCTTCCAGATAGTTCTTTGGATATTCTGAACTCCATAGCTTGGACTGGTGGAAAGAATATCTATCAAGAAATACACTTCTGGGAAGAAACCGCCACCACCTACCTTCTCTAATGTGTAACTTTTGTTTAGACAGATCACATCTCTTCCAATAGCCATGAAAATATTTACAGCTACTCTGGTATGGGCTAAATGTCAAGAATAATATTGAAGTTACCATATTGTACAGAGAGTGTTTGTTTATTGAAAACCTCTCATATTATATTGGTTTTTTGAATGTTTTGAGGTAAAATGTCCACTCATACATATCATGTGTTATGTTGGCTACCATCAAAGAAAGTCATTGACATGTTGGAGCAGGTCTTCAAGATGAGTAAGGAGCTGGACTGCATAATGTATAAGGAAAAGCTGAGATCTGAGTTTGTTAAGTCTTGAGAAAGCCAAGAAGGGATTTTATTGCTGTCTTTGAATATGTACTAATGGGAAGGTATAAAAAAAGGTGGACACGTGTTTCTGTAGATGTGAAAAAAGAGTGTGAGACAGAAGCTGAAACAAAGGAAATTCCAATTAGATATTAGGAAAAACTTAGTGAACGCTTTATGATAAAGGGCACAGAGAAGCTGTGGAATCTCTGTTGGAAATGCATAAAAATAGATTGGGATATGGCCCTGCACTCCCTTGGAAACTGGCTCTGTTTTGAGTGGGATTTGGAGCAGTGAACTGCAAAGGGCCCTTGCAATCCAAATTATTAAGTGATTGTTGAATAAAAGTATTATTAATGGATATTTGAGTTTTATCAATTTGTATGCAAATTTATTTGAATGATACAAATAACAATTTAGA
This sequence comes from Pseudopipra pipra, assembly GCF_036250125.1. Classification (NCBI taxonomy): domain Eukaryota; kingdom Metazoa; phylum Chordata; class Aves; order Passeriformes; family Pipridae; genus Pseudopipra; species Pseudopipra pipra. The sequence goes on along the minus strand of NC_087549.1, from coordinate 18,038,324 downwards.
TAAAATTAGTTTATTTTGAACTATAACACCTGTTCGTTAGATTAAAAATAAAAAAAACACTGAATCGAAAAAAAAACCAAGTAACCTTAGCTAATCCTTTAAAGGCATCAACAGGAAAAAGGAAAAGTGTATTTTGCAGAAAAATTTTAATAATCTTTTTACCCCTCCTTCACACAACAGTTAGAAGAAACCAGAGGCTTGTCTCGTGCCCTTAAAGGCATCAAACTTGAGCTTATTGTAAGTAAAAAGACATTTCCAGGACTCCATATCTTTCATGGGGATTACTTCTCCAGTGCCTTGTTCTCAGTCAGATGGCAAAATACCTCATAAAGTCTTTGAGCTTCATGTCATTTGGGTGAAACTTAATGCAAGGAGTCAGACTAGAGGATGCAGTTGGGAGAAGGCCATTTTGAAAGTAGGCAGAACAAGTTTGTCTTGCATCCCAAATGCATATGGTAAAATGGAGTATGCTGGAAAATACAGCACAGGACTTTGAACTTGTTGTGAACCCACTGAGCTTCCCTCTCTTTTGTTCCTCAGAAGAAAATACTAATGTAGTATAGCTGTCTGTTTAAACAAAAACAAATAGACTTACTGATTAAATAAATACATTTCTGTGTCCTGATTTATATGTAAAAGGGTTTTGGTCTTATTTTCAGGGTCTTCTAAGGAAGACTTTCACAAAGTTGTTGAAGGAGCCAGTGTTGAAAGATCAGTTGTGAAACACTCTTTGTTTTTACTAACCCTGGCAGGGATTTTAAATTTCAGTTTCTGTGCCCTTTAAGGAATAATGAGATGAGGGAATGCAACGTTTTATATGCAGCTCAGAAAGGAGGTTAAAAGCTTAGAGGGAAACCTTAGGCTTGTTTCTTAGTTTTTAATTTGACTGATTTATAATAAAGAAGTAGTTAATTCAAACAAGTCAACATCATACGTGGCATTTTACTGCAACTGTAGCTCCAAAGTAGACAAACAACTCTGGAACTTCTGGTTTTTTCAGCAGTGAGCTCTTGACAGCTGTGATGCATTTTGCTTAGGGGGACAGGTCTCATCTACTCCAAATAAGAAGGCTGAGGTAGTTTTCAGAGTGGTTTATCTGACTTTTGTTTTTTCTTTTTCTTTCCTCGTTTCCTTTCTGTCCTGCACAAACTGACTGTGTAATGCGTGTCTCTGCTGCAATCAACCAGTTGTTTCACGCACATTTTAGTGCAATCACCTTGGCAGCACTTGTACTACCAGTGTTTTACCTGCTGAAGTTCAGGTTTATATTTCTTTGCCTTTGTCAGACCTTTAAAATTAAACCCCGTGACTAAAAAGTCAGAATGCGAATTAAGTGCAAATTAAAGTTTCACATACAAATGACATTTGCCATTGTAACTGCTGAGTTTCTGAGAGAATCTCGAAAGTAGATTATTGATGTGGTGCAGAGCCAGTCCTCAATAACATAAATGATTATGGGGATTACAAGTTAAGTTTAAAAAGAGGATATTCAGTGCTGCTGAGTCCAGAACATTTTGAAGATGTAGCTGATGTAGTTACTAATTCATGCACTTTTTGTTTTGTGTTACAGTGAGTTGTTCATGACTTTCTCACAACTTTTCCTGTGACTTTATTGTGTCTGATAGTGTAATCTGTGGGAGTTTATTTTGGCCTTTTGGCTGCTGTGTTTGTTTGGGTAGTGATTGTGTAGTCAGATCTAATGTATGACTCCTGCACTTGAACACTAGTTCTTTCATATTGTCAATGAGATTTTTTTAAATGTAGATGCCCATCTGCAGATTTTGGAGTTCAGTATTGTAATGTTACAATTATTGTAAATGTTACAATTTTTGTTATTTGAACATTTCATTGGAGAAGAGTAGTAGGTGTTTTTATATTAAAAATCACCATCCTTCAGAATTCCCTGATCACTGGACCACAGGTGGATTTATTGTCCACAAAAGTTCTTTTTAAAGCCTATAATGTTGTTTAGGTTTTAAAAGCTGAAGTGAAACTACTTTTCTAGAGTATCATGTAAATTGTCCTGTCTCTTAAGAACGTTCACTAATTAGTTCAGACATCATATAACATGCTGCTAAGTAAATGTAATTTTTTATGACTAGAGCAGCAGCAGTTCACCTAGACTTCATTCAAAGTGCCAGTAAACCATTTCTGTATTAAACCTGAGCCTTTCTATGTGCAATTGCATTGTTAAGATCTTGGTCTATTGCAAACTAAGTTGATTGTAATAAAAATAGTCTATGCTTACTTGAGGCTAAGCATTACTACTTTGGTTACTGTTTCCTTTCTCTCTTCCTTGTTTTTTAGCATCTGGGAGAGATGTGAATATTCCTCTTGGATGTACTCTAGCAACCTGTTTACAAAAACAAATTGTGACTTCTGTACTTTTTTCTTTGACCAGTGGATGTGATGAGATGGAAGAGATTATGTCGATAGGCCTCTGCTAGAACCTTAGCTCTGAAGAACAAGTTTCAAAGCTGAGTTGTATAAAGTGTCTAGAAGAGGAGGATTCAGTGTGAAGGTTTTAACGTGATTCAAACCACTGGTGTCTTTGAGAGCCTGTGGACTGTTCTGCCTCCCACCATAATGAGTCAGCTACAAACTCTGCAATGCTAGATATCTAGCCACATTCATGATACGGTTAGAAGTTAGTTTTACTCTGGGGAAGTTATGACTCAGTCCCTCTACCAAACATCCTTTTTCACTAATCCAGAGAAATCTTCCTGTGATGAATTCTTTTTATCCATCCCAGGTGTCTCATTGGTTTCAGGAGTTAAAACCTATGTCTCTTCTTCCAGCAGGCTGTACCCAAGCCAGTGACAAACATTTTCTTTGGATTTCAAAGTTTTATTTTAAAAATAAACACAGAGCTTTGTATTAGCATAGTTTGTTCCATTGTGAGATATCCATTTATTAAAGAAGTATCACATAAGCTCTTAGTGTCTTTATTTTGTTTTTTTACTGTCTTGTGTTATTATGCAGCAACTGAGAAGACTTAAAGTTTTCATAGTATCAGGGCTGTTTTAGTAGGTGAGTTTTATTTTCTAGGCAAATAACTATTTCCAAGGAGGCCTCAGAATCTAATGACCTGTATGGAAGATATTTCTTAAAACCAGTCTTCTATCAGAGTTTCTGTTTCTGACTCTTTCTTTATCAATGCGTTGCTTATATCAAAAGTTGGTATTTACTTTTACTTAAAACTGCCATTCCAGGTTATTGAATTATCAGCCAAGGCCTTTTTTTTATTTCTTTTTTTTTTTTCTTTTGTTGTCTTTTTCTGTGTAGATGTTTGTATTCACAGTAGTATTTTTGGTTCTTTGTATAGTTTTGTCTTCAGGAACTAAGGCGGCAGTTTCCTGGGAGCCACAGAGTTAAACGATTAACTGGAATGCGATTTGAAGCTATGGAAAGGTAAAAACTGATTTTTAAAAAATATACTTTCTGTCTGGAAAAGTGTTTGCTCTTTCTTAAAAAAACATTCAGGCAAAACATGAAGTCATGGCAAAGTCGTGGCAAAACATGAAGTCATGGCAAAGTCACGGCACAACAATGCTGGGCAGTTTCTTTATAGGAAATAACAGTGGTACCACGATCATATTATAATTTTTAGACATCTCTGTTACATTTTTGCAGGTACTGTGCAGTGTTTCATTTTTGCAATCTTCCCATCAGATTTCCTAGACCAGAAAGATCTCTTACTTGACAGTTAAACACTGCACACTGTTTTGGCAAATTCTGTGAGCTATATATTTCATCTCTTAGAGCTAGAGAAGCATATGAAAATCAGTGCCATCATTTTTTCGCCTTAATTGTTCTTCTGTGCTCCTCATTACTGCAGGGTGCAGCTGTTTACCCTTGTTTTCTGAGTGTGGGTAAATGAACTTAATAAGGATTAAATCTATGGACTTTGTTACAGAAACAACTCAAAAAACACACGGAGTAGAATGGCAGAACCTAAATATCAGACTGACCTTTTTGAAATATCCTATAGAATGGTTGTAACATACGAAGTTTAAAAGGAATTACTAGAATAGTGAGCAGATTAAAACTTTTTATCTTTCTGAGATGAATGACCTCAAAGCTAGAGGATGACCTTTATTGTCCACCTTTTCCTTGGTTACATAATTGATATCAACATTCTGTTCTGAAGCCCTTGTCTTGGGTGTTGAGAAGGCCTTGCAGCTTTCAGTGCCTTTGAATACTGGCAGATCTGTTCTGTGGCCCATTTTGCATACAGAATTGGTGAGGTTTGGAGCCTTTGGACCATCTTGATACAGAGGAGTTGGAAGTACACCCTAAATGCGTTTTTAAAAGATATTTATTTAGCAAATGTTCTTCTGTTACATTCTTGCAAAATTAACTTTGAAAATGGTATTTGATATGAGCCACCAATGATTGTCCACTGCATGAATCAAAAAGAAAGAATAACTGGACTCCATCCACAGGAGCCATCTCAAGGTGACTAGATATTTCAGGTTTCACACTCGCTTTATATTAAATGTGTATTCTTGAAGAAGTTCCATTAATCTTAACTCTCTTGTCTTCATTTTATATAGGATAGGGAGACAGTGAGAGAATGGCAGCAGATTTTCCCCCTCCTGAAACCTATTCAGAAGTACAATAGATCATAATTCAGTTCAGGCTTATGTGACTGCATTGAAGATGTTATTGCATGGGAACATATCTTTGTGGAAGATGACTGTTGCACAAACATTACGTGTGGTTTCAGTAGTGAAGTGCTATTAAGCCACAGTTTTCTGAAAGTGCTCATCAAATTACTTGACAAAAGATCTCTGTCAGGATAGATCCTTGAGATTGGAGTATCAGGGAGCAGAGGCATTAACAAAAGCTGAGGTTTCATCTTCACAGATTTTCTCTAGAAGTCAAAGACAGAGGTTTCAGCTTTGGGTTGTCTTGAACAGGAATCCATCTGCAGATGCTCTAAGCCATGCCCTGGTGAAGCCTGTCTGTCTCCAATGACTATAAAAGAAGTCTAGGAAAACTTAGATCATATTTTCAATTGAAGAAGGGAACTTCTTGTTAAATTCTAAGTGACTTGTAGGATCTAAGAAGGGTCCTGCTTTCCCCAATAGGAAGAGGAAACCATGAAGAACATCCCCATAGACTGAGACATCCTTGTAGACACTTGCTAATCAAAATAATGATATCCTGGAACTTCACCATGTAAAACTGGGATTATGGCCATCATGTTCAGTCTTCTAAAATGCATTTGATAAGGTAGCAACTAACAGAGAACACGAATACAGCATTTTACAGCATATCTGCTAAAGTCTGTCCCAGTCACCTTCTACTCGTTTCTGCTTTTGTGCTTCCTTTCACATTTCCTCTCTTACCTTATGGTAACTGGACTGGACAGCTGAACTGTGCTTATGGCAGCAGTGCCTACGGAACAGTGAGAGTACGTAAATGAATGTCCGAGGTGAGAAGGAATGTGTATCCTCAAAAATCAATCAGCAGTACCACTGAAAAACAGCTTGTCAAACTATACCTGAGGACACAATGTATGCCCTGGTTCTGTGGTGATAGCACAACAGCTGTGTAGTCAAAGGTGGTTTGAATTGAATTATTTCATTTGTCAAGTTTGGGTCATGTACACTGCTGACTGAACACACAGATCTCTTTCCCAGAACGTTTGAAGTGCTCACAGCGCCTGAAGTAACCTGTTTTGAGCATACTTCAAATAGCAGAATTAATTAATTAAAAAAAATATATAAAAAAAACATGGTGGAAAACATTTTCTTTCAAGACTTATGTTATAGTCTGGGGTAGATTCTTCTGTGAATCTTTTCAGTTTGATGTATGCAGCTGCTTTTACTTTTTAGAAGTCACAACAGAAGAAACTTACATGAAGGTTTAAATTACAACAGTGAAGTGAAATGTCATTATTTTGGATTGCCTTTCAAATTTTGGAGTTTCTGTTTCTTGGGAGATGTGAAAGGGAGTGTAGGGATGTGATGGTTGGATCTGTTGGGTATAGAAAAAGAGAGGTCAGGAGACTAAGATATTGGGTATAGAATATCTAAGTTGCTGCTGAAACAGTATTCCATGAAATAATTACCATGTGGTTTTTTTAACTTGGTAACATGAAATACTGCTGTTGATATTTAGCACTCACTCAAAAGATTTTTTTATAAATATAGTTTGCTTAGTATATGTGTATTATATTTCAGTATAAGAAGTGCAGGTGGGTTATTAACTATTGCAAGGACAGTCAAAAAGTCAGGAAATCTGTCTTAGCAGAAATAAATGCAAACAATTTCTTTGAACAGGTATGATGATGCTATCCAGTTATATGATAGAATTTTACAAGAAGATTCAACTAATACAGTAAGTTTAAAAGATAATTCTAAACTGAAATGTTTTGATGTTTGAAATTGTAACTATTTTCTTTGTCACACTGTGGAAAATGTGTGTCTGTATTACTGTGTTTGTTTCCTTTAGTTTCCTAGTATAATAACCTATGTTACCTTCATTTCATGATGAGAAGACATGATGTAATACCTGCTTAAACACTGATTTTAAAGACAAGGTTATAACTAGCAATGTTTCCAGCAGTCTTAGTAGCATTTAGATTGGGCCTTTCAGCTGTTTCATTTCCCTGAATATTCGATATTTAAAAGACCATTATAGTTTGCCATGTGTCTATTGTATTCCTAATGCTTTATCTTACTTAAAGATTAGCTGTGACTACACTCAGGTAGTGCTTGAATAGCACCTATTTTGATTTATTGTCTGGGACACTTTACCAGCTCTTGAATCAAAATGCATACAGCATGCCAATCGTATAGAACAAAGTGTGAGGCAGACTGTACTGTTCTTTTAAGCATTTTTCAAATACTGGTTGTGGAAGCCACAGTGAGCTATTAGATGCCAAAAGAAAGTCTAGAGAAACTTGTTGCAATGTATTTTCATGCATTTTTTCACACAAGGATAAAATTAGAAATATGAAGAAACTATAAAGTTTCAAAATTTTATGTGACATGTTGGAAAGTATTGAGGGTATATGTTTGTGTTACTTGGTTTTGAACAACTGTTTATTGGGTAAACTTCTGTGTAAATGTAATACTTGGGCTATTGCAGATGTTTTGGCAGTCTCAGGTAGACTTTCCTAGGTGTGTGTTGAACCTCTCCTTTCTTTGGTCAGCTTATTTGATGGGCTGTGCTATTCAGGAGGGGAAAACCCACAGAAACACAGATAACTGGGATTAACTAGGGTATACCAGAGCTGGGTGTAGATCAAGTGCCATCAGTTAAAGTAAGTAAACCATTAAAAAAACCCACGAAACAAATTAAAAAACAAGCAGCAACAATAAAAAACACCCCAAATCACTGGAAAGTTACTTTCAAGGCAACACATCTGAAAACCTTAGTACCAAGTTAAACACTCGGACAACAGGTAAGTTTAAGTCTGTCTGTTGGCAGTGATAGAACTGAGAGATTTTGTGCGAGAGTAAAAAGAACTATTTCAGTTCTTCATTCTTATTTTTCACTCTCCCTGGAGCAGTAGAAGTTTGAGCTCAAGAAGTTTTGAGCACAAGACATGTATCTGTCCACAGTAAATGGTGGATTTTATGAGTGTATGGCCCAAAGAGTTTCAGAGACACTAAGTTGTAAGAGCCATGGTAAACCAGTATGGAACCATTTACAGTGTAGTCACAAGAACAGGTCACCAAGGTGCATTTTATGACCTTTTGCTGACGCCAGTGGAAAATGGAGCACCATATTACAATGACTTCTCTGGACCACAGATCTTTGAAGTGTGCATTTCTGGCAGTTTTACTCTTCAGCTGTTGCAACATAGCTATCGTCATCCGAGTGGTTTGTTGGATGGTTTTATAAAACAAAATGATGTATTTAAATAAGTAGAATGCAAGATTATTACCTAGTTTGGATTTTCTCCGTAACAAAATTATGAAGATCCAAAAAGTTGTAATATTTAGAAGCATAAGTTCTAAATATTAGAACAGTTGCATGGTTGGATTTCTTAAGATCTGAGAAGAGAATTGGAGAATGTTAAATGCAAAGTGGAAGTTCCTTGCTGTATAGCTGTAGAATAGGTTGGGTAAGCCTTACATGTGAAGAGTGAAGGGTAAGTAGAAAGTTTTGATAAATTGTCATGTGCAGATTTCTGTGTGTCTTTTACCTGTTAATTATTTCCATGCAGACATGTGGCTGCTGTAGAAGATAAATATTTCAAGATTTTAAAAAAACAACTGTTGCTGAGTTTGCCTTGGCACTCACCTTACCTTATAGACATTTCTTCTGGTCTGCTGACACATGGAGTTGCTCATATACATTAGACATTTTGGCAAGTCCTTGAAGTGAAACATAGACTTGAAGTGAAACATGTTCACATGAATCATGTAAAAATCATGTAAAAATCATACCTTGCGTTGACTGATCAAATAGAAGCATGGGAAAAGCTTTTACAAAAAATTATTTCTTTTAGACACATAGCAGACTTTTCCAGTATGAAAAGCGAACTTTGAACTCAAGTTATGTAAATGGACATTTACACTTTTGGATGAGGTTTTGTCACTTGCCAAACGCCAAAATTAAGATAACAGTAATTATTTAATTTCATTTCTTACGATAGAATTCAAAGTAGTCTTTGTTTTTAAAATATCATCTCTCAATGTTTTATTTCACTTTGAGCTTACTTGCTGAAAAAGATGACTCATTTGACAATGGAGCAATGTTAATGTCACTTCAGAGATTTTGTTGTATTTTTCAAAGAATGTAGGTGTTGAGTAATGATCTCTCTCTTCTGAAGACTTAAACATTAAGGAATGAAATGTGACTCCTGTGAAGTGCACAACTTGCATACATTTCAATAGCATAAGATTTGGAACCTTTTCCATTTTTGTCCATTTTGTTGAAATGAAGGCATATTAGAGCTCAAGGTGGCAGATTACTCTGTTATGAAGGCTGCATAATATTTTCTATTTTCTATTTTTTATTAAAATTTCATGTAGTATCCAATTGAAAATCTTTATACTGATGCTGTATAGTGACTAAGTTGTTTGTAGATCTTCAGATAAAATGCTTATTCTGTTTCTGAACAATTATTGTCTGAACAAAAAAAAGAGGGTCATTGTTTTTTTAGTAGCATTGGTATAAGGACTTTTTTGTTTGTTTTTGCTGTTAATGTATTTCATTGAGAAATCCTTATTTTGCTCTGCTTTAGAGAAAAGACTTTTAGTTAGGCAGCAGTCGGGCCCTTCTTGAGGTAGCCTGTCCAGGAGTGCAAAGAAGATTCTTGATGAGAACAGAAATTGAGTTCATGTCTCAAGACTTAGGCTGGTGTCTGTCCCACTCCAGTCATCCCAGTGCATTGGCAGTTTCTCCTGATTGTTCAGCTCAACTATCAAGATGATTGCAGAGCATTTGGTCAACACCAGGGGAAAGTGAGATAAGACACACAGTTCTGCCTTAATTCTAATCCACAGAAAATCTGATGTCTTTATTAGGATAATTCCTCTGCTGTTTTTCTTGCCACTTTTTCAACTAAGCTTTTAATACAAGAAGACACTCTGTATGCTTGCTTAGCTTAGGGCATGTGAATAATCTCATTAACTTCATGGGTTTAGTAATGAAGTTGTGTGAACAAAGAATTAAAAATTAGGATTTTCATAATAAGATGGTGTTCTGAGTGAAGGTGGTGTCTTCCAGTGTTTATAAAATAATTCACTAACAACTCTGTTGTTTATGGAAGCGGGCAGGAACAAGTGTATGCATATGGTCACATGAAATTACACTTTCCCTTACTATTGAGATTCTTTTTGTAGACAAGCTGTAGAAAGACATCTTTCAGAAGAGGCACAGGAGGTGATTGAAGACCTATGGGGATACAGAATACTGGAAAGATTCAGAGCAAAATCTTAGTCCTTAGTGTCATGTAAATAATCAGCAATATATTTCATGAACATCTGAGTTTATTTCTTTCTGTGATTGTGCATTACCACCACTGACTGTATAGGTAACTTTTCCCCCCCAGCTCCTTGTCTCTAGTAAATAAGATGAGAATAATGAGCACTAAGTTTGAGCATTGGATATCTATTTATTATCTGAACTGTGATAATTCCTTAAAATTGCTGGAGTAGCTGTGCATTCCTTTTGAACAGAGACATCCTGTGACGATCTTGCAGCTTTGTACATTGACCTATGGGATGCTCTAAGTTGCAAAAAGGAAAATTGCTCACCAAATGAAATATCTGCTATTAGAGGGAGTTTTCTGAGGTGATGTGTGTGTTTCGTTAAATATATGGCAGCACTGCCAGGAAAGACACAACTAGTCCTAAACTTAAATGTGTATGGTGGTAGTTTTAAAGGGAGTCAAAGAGCTCGGCACTGTGTCTGATGCAGGATAGAGTTGGTGAGAGATGTGAAGAACTGCAGCTGCCCCTTCGGTTAGTTCCCAGTGAGAACTGATGGTTAAGATGTGAATGCACTATGTGGTTCCTAAAGAAATGTGTTTTGCTTTTGACAGAGCATCATTTATGCTTGCAGGGTTTTTTTTTCTTCTTCTTCAGTCATGATCGGTGAAGTGAGAGAGCAGAGTGCATTCCACCATTTTCCCCATGTTTGGAGTCTCTTTTAAATGCTGATGGAGATTTTGTCCCTTGAAATTAAGTATTTGAGAACATAAGAACAGCTGTCCTTGAGTCGTGGTGAAAGTCCATTTTACTTGTCCTGTGCCTGACAGTGACCAATAGCAGATACCAGAAGAGTATAAGACAGGGCAATCACAGTATGCTCTGGTCTGTTCTACCAGTTTCTATTCATGTTGCAATTTTCCTGTGCCAGAAGTGCCAACTCTGTTTTTAATAGCTCTTCATGAAATTTCTGCATAGATTTATTTTTAAACTTGTGAAAGCTTGCTGCGCCTGTGTCTACATCATCATTCAGAAATTAAATTTTGTAATTTATTAATTAATGCCTCTAAATTCATATGTTACTGTTGACAGTTGTTTTCTGCTCACTTTATTAATGTTCATGACTTTAGAGAGCTTTTACTCTTTTCTTCCCTGTAAGCTTAAGAAGTCCTAGTGTCCATCATTTATTGTTGCCATTCTGTGCCTTGAAAGCCTGTTGCTGTTCTGAGTGTCATTTTTCCCTATATTTGGGTGAGAAGTAAGAGGACAGAACAGCAGTCAGTATTAAAAATACAAGAGTATTAAGGAGTTACAAGTAACAAAATGGTGCCAGTGATTTGTTCTCTTCTGTGTTCTTTTCTGATAATTCCAATATCACAGTATTTTGGTTTGGAGTTTTGGGGCAGGGTTTTTGGATGTTTTTAAGACCTGTTCTGAACATTGAACTGATATTTTATAGAACTGTTTTTTGCAGCTCCAGCATCTCCCTCCTAATTTGTCCCTGGACAAATTCAGACAGCTTTTCTGTGTATGTTAAATTGGTATTGTTTTATCCTATATGTAACCCTTTATCAGTATTAAATTTCAGACGCTGTTTTATCACGCTGACATTCATTATTTTGAATGCTATTCTTTGCTGTTGGCTTTTGTTCTTTATACTTAACTCCTTATCATCATTTAATTTTACATCACTATTACTTCCCTTGTTATTTATGAGTTTGCTGAGCAGCAGTTTTTAGTACAGGTGATTTTTGGGTTCTCAGTGCAGAGAACTCTTTTCCTCCTCTATTTTATACCTTATGACTAATTTATTTATCCACATGAAGACCTTTCCTTGTTAGACTTTGGCATCTTAGTTTCCTTCAGAGCTTTCAGCTTCAGAGTGAGACATCATGTTGAAATTATTTTTTAAGTCAAAGTTGACTTTTAAATGGATCTTTATTCATCCACACTCTTAGTGTCCCCTTGAAGAACTTCAGTAGGTTAGGGAAGCCTCACTTTCCTCTGTGTAAACAGTTCTTACTTTTTTTTTGGCATATAACAGTTTTCATGTTTTGCAATTCCAGGCTTTAGTTTTTTCGCCTTTACAGCTTCTACCAGTTTGCTGTATGCTGATGTTAGACTTTATAGGCTGTTTATTGGATGCCCCCTAGAATTCTGTAAAAAGTTATGTCTTGCTTTGACATTATCCCTAAAGAAGCAGCTTGAACTCAGCAGCTCTGTACCTGCATAGGTTTGCAAGATGTACCCTGATTTAATGTCTTCCATGACTAACTTTGAAAAACTCTGAAGTCTGGTAAGAGTACATTTGTTATCGTGGTTGTATTCAGATTATGTGGTATTTTTTGATATCTTTGTTGCAGTTGTTGACACTTCTGTTTTGATTTGCATATTGCAGTTCGAAGGAAAATATTTCAATGTATCAAACTCTTGGATCAAATACACATTTTTTAAAATGTTAAAAAAATGAAAAATTTCTTTTCAAGATGAAAAATGATTTGTTTAATGTTCTAATAGTTACACAGATAGGAAATTGTTTCTTTCTTACACCTATCAGTCCCTGAAGGTTCTCCTACTGGTACTTTCTTTGCAGCCATGAAATTTAGAACACTCTTAGACTTTCCGTTGGTATGTTTTACTGATAAAATGCAGAAGTTGATAAATGTTGAAGTCCTCACTTCATTCTGAGTCTACTTAATGATAATTAAAAGGAATCATGACAAATATAGGATTAGTTCTTGTGCCAGATTGAGGATTATTAGTATTTAAAAGAAATAGCTTAGAAAGGTTCACTGTTTAATAAATATGTACATACTGAAGTTCATTAGTCCATATGATACTAATTACAGTGTAAGTATTTCTTTAAGATGCATATATCTTTCAATTAAGAATTCTGCATTTACAGAATCAACCAATAACCATTCTAGTGGCTTTTTTAAACTCTGGAAAATTGTTAGGGGGAAATTCATATCATAGGATCTGCATGGTCAAAAACTGCAGATCTTGTTATAGCACAGAAAGTTTCACCTTTTCTTTTCACTTAAAGTAGAAGGAGAAGGGAGATTGAGTTAATTTTTGTATGAGGCTTGTTCTTAAAAATCTTAGTATTGTGAAGAACTGAAATGAACCTCTGGAATGTTATTTTTTTATCTTTATCAGTGCAATTGTTGTGACTATTTTAGTAGGCTTCTTTGATTTCAAAATAATCTCACATCCCTATAATTAAAAATAAATTTCTCATTGATATTCTTGGTGGACTTGAAATTAATGATTGAACAGATTTGAACTCTGCATTTTGTAGTTTTTTAGTATCTTGCAACAGGTACCCTAAAAGTGAATTTGTATTTTGTAATGTGAGGGTTTTGGTAAAAAGGGCCTTAAACATAATAAAACATGAAATTGCCTGGTTTTCTTATATCAGCTGGCTGTAAGGCAGATAATAAATTGGATACATTAAATAAATGCTAGGTAAAGCTTCTGTAGAATTTGTAGGAGTCTGGCTTTTCTTATCAAATAACTGGTTTTGTCTAGTAAAGTGGTTATTAGTGTTGGTAGTGGTTTTGCTCAGTAAAGCCTTTTTTTTTTAATTTGTATGGAAATAAAAATGGATGCTGTGTGTGTAAATCCTCATTGGTTATGCTGCTGTCCTCAGGATGCTCTGCAAGCACACCGTGTGTGAGCCCCAACTCACAGAGCAGCACTTAAGCTGATGCACACAGGGAGCTCAGGGCCAATATAAATCAGAACAAGAATTAGAAGTCTGCAGCACACAAAACAGTGCATGTTTTGCTTGTAGTGCAGGCCTTGTTGTATATATTTTTCTTGAAGTATTGACTACTGGAGTCATTGAATTTGGAGTTTTATTTTAAGAAAACCTGCTAGACTTTGTGATTCAAAGAAAAACTAGGTAGTCAGATGGGAGAATAGTCTGTGAATACAAATGAAAGCAATAGTAGTTTGTTTTCATGTGTTTGTTTTTTCACCTGTCATATCACTCCTGTGAATCAGAGATCTGAATACTTCAGATTTATTGTATGTATCTTGGCTTTATGGTTTTATTTATGTGATGGAAAAATGTTACAGATTGCTTTAAAATAACCTCTACATCCTCACTGACTTGTTTCCAGAGTGTTTAAAGAGACTTTAAAAACTTCTATGGTGCTATACAACATTTTTTGCTCCTCTGTTTATCAGCACTGTTGTAAGTGGTTGAGCCTCTCTTTTGCAAACTCAGAGTTCTCTGTAAACAAAATTATCCCAGCATTTTTAGGGTGACGAGAGCGCAGATTTAAAGCCCAGATGCTGTTTTGTTTTTGGTGATAAGGAAGGTGGATAAAAAAGGAAGTTTAAATACTATTTTTCCTCAAATAAGAAACAAAAGTGTAATTTGGAAGAAATTTTTCTGGGATTTGGTGCAGTGGGGAAATTCTGTCAAATGTATATGTAATTCGTTTAACTCCTAATTAACAGAACATGTTAATTATGTCTAATGCTTCTGTCCTGATTATTTGATTGCATTAGATGACATGCTTGCTATAGGTAAACATCAATTTATATTTGTGACTAGAAATAGTTGTAGCTTTTCATAAATTAACGTCTTGAGGCTCCAGTGATTTATGTTACTTGGGAGTGCTGTGCATAAGAAATAAAGCAGCCATGGAGAAAAATCTGTTTCCAGGCTCTTTTGGAGGACTGACCTGGATGTGATTGAAGGAGTTGCCTCAGTAACAAAGAGGAGGGTGACTTATGTAGACTGGTCCTGTTTGCCGTTGCAAATTAAGTTGTCATATGAATTGATTGATTTTACATATTTAATAGATTATTTTAGCTCTCAAGAGTTGACTTGTGGTCACTCTTGATTTCTTTTTCTTTAAATTTTGAAAATAACAAGCGAATTGTTAATCCAAGAGCTATATTTTAAAGTCGATAGCCTGTTACCTGCAAAAAAACCTCTGTCTCCATAGGCTGTAGCTGCATGATACACTCCTGTGGCTGTGCAGGCTGTTTTCCCCACTTTTCCTTCTCTCCTGTTTTGGGCTCAGTGAGCAGGTCACTGGGCTGTGGATAATACCAGCTTTGGGTAGTGAGTTAACACTGCCCTGCTGTTCCCCCTGTAGCAAGGGGGTGACCTGCTTTACGAAATGCTGTGAGAACTCTTCATAAAACGTGATAGAGAACAATGGTTTTGATCGGATTTTTTTGTTGTTGTTGTTGTTACTTTGTGGTTTTGTTTAGTAATAGCAATATGATAAGCAATATGATCTTTTTGTATTCAAAGAAAATCATAGAATCATAGAATCAACCAGATTGGAAAAGACCTCTGAGATCAAAATAAGTTTAATTATGCTGTTATCTTTATTTAAATAAAGAAAAAGCAAAAATAAACCGTGTGTGTTGTTACAGTGATGTGTCAGCAGTTAAAATTTCCATTTATGGCTTTTAGCCAAGTGTCTACCAGTAAAAGTAGAATGGTGTATGTAACTTCACAGGTTGCAGTTTGACAAAGAAGCAGTGGGGAAAAAAAAATGACCGTGGATAAACCCACTACGCTGCCTGTGTCCTGATTTGTCCCCTGGTTGTTCTGATGAGTCTTCTCCCTGTGTGTGCCTTACGTTTAAGCAGAAGATTGATGTTGAGTTGTTTTCACCGAATTTTTATCGAATAGGTGTTCATGGGGGAAGTAAAGGGGGTGAACTCAAAGGAAAGAATAAACCTAGAATCAGTGTTAAAAGCATTTCTATCTGGCCTATTTTGGTGCCTGAACTAGTTTGCCACTCTCCTCTTTTGGAAGCAGTTGACTTGTTCAAATGATGATCAGAGGATAAGAAATTATTTAGGACTGTAGTTATGCTTAAAATACTGTAAAAATAAAAGAACTCTTTCAGGGTATATGTGGCTTTCTTCATTTCATGAAGAAATTGATTTCAGAGCTATCTGAAATTCAAATATTAAAATAATATAGGATTTTGCTAAAGAGTTGTCCATTCCCGTGCTGTCAAGGCTTCTGTAAGGTGATACCCAACTGTATAAACTCTTTATTAGCATATGAAATAGGATGAGAGCTATGAAGGGAATAAGCAGTGGGCCTTAGTTACCAGAAAAGTGTGCTTTATAGTTTTTTGTCATTAATGTTATCTCATGGAGAAATGGCATCTCACGTCTGACTGCGGCGGTTGTGATCACCCAGGAGAACAGGGGTTATTGCTGAGGCAGGAGGCTTGATGGTGTTTGTTTGAGGCATGTTATGCCAGAATTTGATTTTACTTTCATTCTGTCAGATTCCCAATCTGATGACTTTCAGGCTGGCCAAGGTGTGGTGCTCTTTGCTCCGAACTGGGAAGATTTCTGTTGTTTTGAATCACAACTTAAGTGCATCTTGATTCTCAGTTGGTTAGAGCATGGTGCTAATAACACCAAGGCTGTGGAGTTGATCCCTTTATGGGCCATTCACTTCAGAGCTGGACTTGATGATCCTTGTGGGTCCCCTCCAACTCAGAATAATCTGTAAGATTCACAGCCTAGAGGCCTGAAAACTGTAACCAGCATCCTTCAGAAGCTGGAATATTGGATTGGAGTACAGAATAATCAACTATAAGAATTCTGTATATCTTTTCTCCTGGTGGTCTGTAACAACATTTATGGACTTCAAAACTTAAATATATTGTAATTCTTATAACTTATATTTCAATTTAAAAAATATAAAAACATGTTCCACCCACATATCAAAGCACTGCTCAGGTTTTGCCATTGAAATGGCTATTTTGTATTCCCTTTACATTGCAGAGTCTGCTTTCTGCTCCAAGAACGATGAGAGACTTGTTTAGGAAATTGGTGTGTATTTAACATTAATTAAAGATGGCATTCAGCACTCCAGTAAGAATATTTTTAAATGGCTAGAAGCCATACTTATGCTATGGAAACCCAGATGCATCTGTGGGATTCTCTAAGACTCAGTGGCCATTTCTCCTCTATAGGCATGGATCTTGTGAATGAAAAGGTGGGGGTCTTTGGAATGGCTGAAGATTAGCATCCCCTGCTGTTTTGTAATTATCAGAATCTGGACAGTCATTTATTTGAATGAAATAATGCATACAGTTTGTGCCTCCAAAGAAAAGCCTACATAATGTGATTGTAAGGAGAGGTTTTCAATCTCTCAGTGGGATGTCATAGGGTATGTTTATAAACTTCAACCTAGCAGTTTCTCTGCAATGGAATTCCAATGGTATTGAGATAATAATTTGCACAGTCAAATTGCTTTCCTTACAAAAACCCAGGGAATTATGAGGCCTAATCCTTTATTAATGTCAACCCATAGGCAGCAAGAAAGCGTAAGATTGCCATTCGAAAAGCCCAGGGGAAGAATCTCGAGGCCATCCGAGAGCTGAATGAGTATCTGGAACAGTGAGTGTCTTACAAGAAAATACGGATTGTGTTTTGCTATTCTGATAAATCTTTTTAATTAAAATGGAATTTGCATTTAATTTACGCTTTTGCTTCCATGCTGATCATTTACAGAATCCCTTGCACATTCTTTCCTTTTTTCCTCTCTTGTCTTTATACAGATTTGTTGGAGACCAAGAAGCTTGGCATGAACTTGCAGAGCTTTACATCAATGAACATGAGTAAGTTGTTTGCTAAGTCCACATAAAAACTGTTAATTTGAAATCTACTCTGTGTAAGTCAAAAACCTCAGTGGTTTTTTTTTGAAGGACTACTGTTACAAAGTATGTTATCTCATTTCCAATATAACAGACATCAACAGGAAATAATTACCAACCTTATTTGACTACCAAAAGCTTTAAGAAGGCATTTGATTTTAAAACAGAAGCAGTTTACTTAATTACCTGTATGTTTCAGTGATTTTTAAAAATCTGATGTTTTAAAAGAAGTGGTTTGAGCGTAGCAGGGAACAGCAATTATTTCCTGTTATTTTTCGTTCAAGTGATGTATTTTACTTTTTAGATATGTTAAATTCTTCTAAAATCAGTAGATTACAGCATCTGAAATTCTGATTTTCTTTTAGGCTACCTCTCCAAGAACTTTTAGTAACCTTTAAAAAAAAAAGACAAAGGAAAACATGGATCCAGAGTTAGAGGCATCTGGTCGCCTGGGTACAAAACCCAATGCAGTCAAGAATGCTGAATGTTGTAGTAACTTGCTTATTGGATATTTAATGTTTTTGTTAGCTTTTTTTATTGCTGTAGTGACAGGAGGAAATCCCAGTGTGAGAGGATTAGCTCAAAGCCTTAGTGCAAGTTTTCTAATATCACAGCATTAATTCTAACCTCCACCCAAAGGCGTATCTTTTTTTTTCCTCTCTTTCTTTAGTTCTTCAGCCCAGCCTGAATTATATCACATTGTTTCCTTCCTTCCTTTCCAGAGGGTAGTAAAAGAATCAAATTGTCAAGGAAGAAATAGCTGTTCTCACTGTGATGAAAAAATTGTTCCCCTGTCACCTTTCCTTCCACTCCATTCTCAAAGAAAATAATTACTAAACTCTTTTAAATGCTGACTTAGACCTAAGGAATAATCTAGAATTTTGATATCCAGATTTCCATTTGTTTGAGGAAATTTACCAGCCACTTTTCCAAGAAAATAGCTATTAAATACCTTCCTAGCCAAATTTTTTTTTTTTAAGCTTGTCAAATCTGTCGGTACGAAAGTGAATGATAGAGTGGTGCAAACATACGTATTCCATTATTGAGTTTGGGGTTTTTTGCTATAATATTTATTACAAAATTGTGCAATAAAACCTGAGAAAGAAATTGGTTTTGCTTGTATTAGTCTTGGTCTGTAATTCCAATAAAAAATAATATATAAAACTCTCTTCAGTTCATTGAAAGAATTTACTCTGCTCGCTGTAAGCAGAGCAGACTAAGCATCTATATAAGCATCATTATCATTATTTTGATGATTAAATGGGGAAAAAATTGGACTCTTGGCTAAAAAGCAATTTGTTAATTTTTAAAAAAGAAGAGAATTCATCAGCTTATTTGTTTTAGCAGGCTCACAAATTTAGTCTGGCTTGTGAAATCGCCATGCACTTATTGTTGTTCATAAGCACACATAGATATACAAGATTTATACAGTCCTCAGTTCTACACTGTTCTGCAATGAGAACTGTGACTTCTGCTTTTGGTGGCTATCCTTTTATCTCCAAATTAAAATAGGTACACGAGTATCATATCGTGCACGGGAGAAAACCTCAGTATATTTATTTTAAGATACAAGATTTTACAGATTACATGGTTTAATACAGTCTCATAATATCTAAATTGCTTTTGCAGCTATATTAAATATCTACCCACACTGCCATTATAAACATTGCATCTCTGAATTTTAGAATCCTATCATGTAAACTGTGGAGTAATGCTATCACATATCTGTAGACAATGCAAATTCTGCAGAAACTTCTATTAGTTGAAAGATTATGAAGCTAAGATTCTTCTAAATAAACCTACATTTTGAGCTTGACTTCTTAGTTCTTTCTGAAAAAATTCTTTCTGAAAACTTTCACCAAAAAAACCCAAGGGCTAGTCTTTTCAAATGATAAGGTTTTGCCCATTTGGTCCGGTGCTGTTTGCATACATAGATTTGAACTGCTCTTAGTATGTTTTTTTTGATCTCACTTCTATGGTTGATAAAGTTAACTGTCAGTGTAAATGCTCTGGTCTGTAACTTGGTTTGTGGATCCTCAGAATTTTTTTGTAGGGAAAAAATGAATTAATTTGTAGTCTCAGTTCACTGCCTTATAATATCTGATTCCTGTTTCTACTCATCACTCTTGTTGATAAGAAATGGCACTTATTAATGAGAGATTAGGATATTAAATTCTTTCCATGAGCTGTTCCATATATACTCAGACTATTAGATTTTGTGTATTTTTTCCCTGTCTATAATGTAAATGGAGTAATTTGGTTCCAAACATAATTTAAAAATGAAACATTTTTATTAATTGTGAATCACGATTTTTTAGGGGGGGAAGTAAGACTTCTATTGTGCTGTAAAAAAAACTGAAGCAAAGAGCTACATATTCTTGTTTCATTTTGTCACTGTTTTTTATATTCCTCAGCTATGCAAAGGCAGCCTTCTGCTTAGAGGAGCTTATGATGACTAATCCACACAACCACTTATATTGTCAGCAATATGCTGAAGTAGGTATTTTCAGAGAAATCAATTATGTTTGACTACATTTTCTGTTTTTATGTTACAGAAGTGGTGAAAATGGTTTCTTTAATTTTTCCCTAGGAGATTTAAAAGAGTATACAGAGAATGTTGACATCTCATAGAACTGAACATGTTAAGAAAACTGTTTTCTTACTCACTGTGACTAAGTTAAGAGTTAGGGCAGGAATTATCGTAGATAAAAACTCATTTTAAATGAACTTTTCTTATTGAAGTGTTTATGCACTTTTCAAATTAAGTGCATGGGAAGTTAAAGTTCCACAACAATGCTGCTTAGAAGGTTATGATATATTGCCTGTTACTGTGGAGTCAGATCTTGGAATCCACATACGAAATTTTGCCTGAAGGAGCACTGGCGGAAGAGAGGTGAAAACTAGAGGTAAACTTAAAAGTTTTAGCTTAAGGTTTTAGCCATTTGCAGTCTTGTTTTTCTTTTCCAGAGTATGTATATATTTTTTTCTAAATTGTACTGTTTAGTCCTTAGGTTGGGTTTAATTTGTTAATCTGGATAAAATTGGGTTAACATTAAAACTTGAAAGTCTAAATAGCTTTTGGGTAGAAAGACTGAACGTGTCTTCTAGTATTTATCCCTCTTTTTGTTGATCTAATAACTGGCAAAATGAATAGAAAATCAATGGAGTAATCCTCTAAACTTTGTGTGCTATTTTGCAGTTGAATACATAATGAAAGGCATTGTGGTGGTTTGTGTACTGGTGTCCTGCATGCTCAGGGAACACAGGGTCAGTGTGGATTTCTGGTAGTCAGAATTTAGCTTTAGAGTTTGTACTACTTTTCATAAGAGACTATCCCAAGGTTTTAAGTCTTTATAGGTGCAAAATAATCACTTTTGATTCTTGTAGCAATAAGTTAATTAAATTAATGCTAGCTTTTTTTTTTCCTATACTGAAGTAATTTAAAATTCATATAATGAGAAAATCTTGGATTTCCCTCAAGCCAGTATTTGGTCTTTGGTAGGACTCTCTGATTTAAAATAACCACGTGAAACAAACCTGAAGTGAATTTTCATAATATCTTTGCTTCAGAGCAAATGCCTGAGGTATGAAAGACATGCAAGTTTCAAGAGCTTATCATTTTACAGGTTAAATACACTCAAGGGGGTCTTGAAAACCTTGAGCTATCAAGAAAGTATTTTGCACAAGCACTGAAGCTTAACAACAGAAATATGAGAGCTCTGTTTGGACTTTACATGGTAAGCATGAGTATATATTTTCCGTGTTATCATTTTGAATATGTCTATGCAGGTGTATTATCCTTTACCATTTGCTGGTTTGGTTTTTTTCCCCCGTTGGTTTAACGTAATAGTTCATATTATTAACACTGTTTTAATACTGGCTATGGACAATTTTGTGCCAGTAAGTACTCCTTACTTGAAGTGCTCTTACCCTTAAGTGTTGCCTGTGTTTTCCAAAGAGTTGTAATTATTGGCACATAAAAGTACGTTCTTGGAAAAGGATTTAAAGTCATATTCCTCTCTGCAAGATGATGAACTGCTGAAGAGTACCAGCACAGTAGCACTGGTTCCTTGCATAGTGGATTTATTTATATAAGTGAAAAAGTCTCTGAGATGAGTTTAGTTCTTAAGTAATATTTTTTATTTTTTCAGGTGAGGGTGGCCATAGTTTATGTAGAGTCTTACCTGCTTTTAAAATGTGTTTTCTGATGCCACAGGGAAGAATGTCATGTTTTTAATGGCAGTTTGGACACACAAATGACATATTTTGTACTGTCACTGGTAACACATTGAATAGGGAAAACTAATCCATAACTCTGACTTTAGGAAAAGCAAATTAGATCAGCTGATCATGTCCATGTTTGGTTCTTAATACATAACTGAACTGCAGTCTAGTGTAGCTTTAATTAGAACAAACAATTGTTTAAGGAGTTTAGCTGCTTCTTATCTGGATGCTGTTTGCCACCAACTTTTAAAATTGTTTGTCTTTTTCCACTGTCACTGTGTCTGGGACTAGGTCTGCAAAGATGCTGAACGTTCTCAGTATATTCAATGTACATAAATTTTGTAGTTACACTGGTTTTTGTTCTTATTTTATTGTATTCGTAGTCTGCCAGTCATATTGCTTCCAATCCAAAAGCAAGTGCAAAAATGAAAAAGGATAATATGAAATATGCCAGCTGGGCAGCAAACCAAATAAACAGAGCATACCAGGTTAGTACATCATTGCTTTATGATACTCTTAACATGCTGTATAGTTCTTTTCTGCCCTTTTTTCAGCTGCTGTTCAAGAGGTAAACATGTAAACCAGCATCATTTGCTTGGATTTTTTTGCATTCTACTTGTTTGGTTTCCTAGAAGCCATAATTAATATAAGGTTGGTATTTTCCATTTATTAATTAGTATTATTTACTTAATAGTTTTAAACAGATTTTTTTCTACTGACATTAACTGAATGTAGACTAGTGTAATGTTGGCCTCCGAGACTTGGTTCTACAGCTGTTTTAATAAAACTTGGTGTGCCTTAATTCTTAGAGTGACTTTGTTACCCACTTCTATTTTACTAAAAAAGAAATGGAAATTCTA